>NC_080779.1:11546332-12198416 GCF_020826845.1 Diceros bicornis minor | reverse complement strand
AGTGTATTAATTAATAACAAAAAACAGAAAAACAACACAAGACCCACTTCCCTTAGAGATTCTGATAATTGGCCTGGAGTGGAGCCAGGCCTAGATATTCTTTAAAAGGATCTCAGTGTGGCAAATGTGTGCCCAGGGTAGCGCCACTGCCTTAAAATGGTAACTGAGGTCCCAACAGGCTTTTACTCAGGTCCCACCCCAGACCAGTTAAATCAGTTGTAATGTCTCCTCTTTCATAGAAAACCCTAAAGACTCCATCAAAGAACTATTAGAACTAATAAACAAATTTAGTAATGGTGCAGGATACAATATCAATACACAGAAATCTGTTGTGTCTTTACACACTAATAACAATCTATCAAAAGGGAAATTAATAAAACAATTCCATTTATAATTGCAACGAAAAGAATAAAATACCTATGAATAAGTTTAACCAAGGAATGAAAGACCTGTATACTGAAAACTATAAAAGACATTAAGGAAAGAAATTGAAGAAGAGATAAATAAATGAAAAGATATTCTGTGTCATGGATTGAAAGAATTAATATTGCCAAAATGTCCATACTACCCAAAGCAATCTACAAATTCAATGCAATCCCTATCAAAATTCTAATGGCATTTTTCACAGAAATAGAACAAACAATTCTAAAATTTGTATGTAACTAGAAAAGACCCCGAATAGCCAAAGCAATCTTGAGAAAGAAGAACAAAGCTGGAGGCATCATGCTCTCTGCTTTCAAACTCTATTACAAAGCTGTAGTAATTAAAACAGTATAGTACTGGCATAAAAACAGACACATGGATCAATGGAACAAAATAGAGAGCTCAGAAATAAACCCACGCATATATGGTCAATTAATTTATGACAAAAGAGCCAAGAATATATAATAGGAAAAGGACAGTCTCTTCAATAAATTGTGTTGGGAAAACAGGACAGCCACATGCAAAAGAATGAAACTGGACCATTATCTTACACCACACACAAAAATTAACTCAAAATGGATTAAAGACTTGAACATAAGACCTGAAACCATAAAACTCCTAGAAGAAAACGTAGGCGGTACGTTCCTTAACATAGGTCTTGGTGATGATTTTTTTAACCTTACACCAAAAGTAAAAGCAACAAAGGCAATAAATAAATAAATAAATAAATAAATAAATAAATAAATAAATAAATAAATAAATAAAGTGGAACTATATCAACTGAAAAGCTTCTGCCCAGCAAAGGAAAACATCAACAAAATAAAAAGGCAACCTACTGAATAGGAGAAAATATTTGCAAATCATATGTCTGATAAGAGGTTAATATCCAAAAAATATAAAGAACTCATGCAACTCAATAGCAAAAACACCAAACAATTCAATTTAAAAATGGGCAGAAGATCTGAACAGACATTTTTCCAAAGAAGACACACAGACGGCCAACAGGCACATGAAAAGAGGCTCAACATCATTAACCATCAGGGAAATGCAAATCAAAACCACAATGCGATCTCACCTCGCACCTGTTAGAATGGCTATTATCAAAAAGACAAGAAATAACAAGTGCTGGCAAGGATGTGGGGAAACGGAAACTCTTGTGCACCGTTGGTGGGAATGTAAATTGGTGCAAACACCATGGAAAACAGTATTTTTTAATTTTCAAAAAATTAAAAGTAGTGCCTGGCCCAGTGGCGGTGCGGTTGAGTTCACATGTTCCACTTCTGCGGCCCAGGGTTCGCCAGTTCGGATCCTGGGTGCGGCCCTACACACCGCTCATCAAGCCATGCTGAGGCAGCATCCCACATAGAAGAGCTACAACTCTACAACTATGATACACAACTGTGTGCTTTGGGGGAAAAAAAGAAAAAGAGGAAGATTGGCAACAAATGTTAGCGCAGGGCCAATCTTCCTCAAAAAAAAAAAAATTAAAAATAGAACTACCATATAATCCAGTAATTCCATTTCTGGGAATTTATCCAAAGAAAACAAAAAGACTAATTCAAAAAGACATATGCACCCCTATGTTCATTGCAGCACTCTTTATAGTAGCCAAGATATGGAAACAACCTAAGTCTCTTATGATCCTATGTATTTCTGTGGTATCAATTGTAAATTTTCCTCTTTCATAGAAAACCCTAAAGACTCCATGAAAAAACTATGTCTAAGTGTCTATCAATGGATGAATGAACAAAGAGAATGTGGCATATGTATACAATGGAATATTATTCAGCCATAAAAAAGAATGAAATCTTGCAATTTGTGACAACATGGATGGACCTCGATGGCATTATGCTAAGTGAAATAAGTCAGACAGAGAAAGACAAATACCATATTATTTCTCTTATACGTGGAATTTAAAAACAAAAAACAAAGAGCAAGCTGATAGATACTGAGAACAGATTGTGGTTGCAGGGGTGGGGGGTAGGAGAAATAGGGTCAAAAGGTAAAAAAATTAAAAAAAATTTTTTTTTTAATTATAAATATACTTAGCATTTCCACTTCTAGGTATTAATCCTGCAGATAAACCTCCATAGGGGTGAAGTCACACACACACAAAAGCTCATCTCAAGCCCGTTTCTGAGTGAACAATCTAACACGCATTTTCCCTGCACTTCCAAGTTATAACGTGATTTAACATTTTCAACCTTGCTGCATCTGTTACTTGGCTGACCCTGAAAGTATTTGAGTTTGTGGTCCCTGTTTTAGGTGTTCTGCCTTGTTTGTGGGAAGCACTGAACCAGTTCTGTGGTAGCAGCACCTAGGGGAGAGAAATTCTGAGCAAGGTCAGAAGGACAGGTGAATGAGCAAGATCACAGAGATGGGTCCCTACCTCCTCCCTCCTTGTTTTAGCCACACTCTCCCCAAACCCCAATTCTGCTTCTATACGTTGGATTCTACACAGGTAAAGTGGCTCCAGGAGCCCAAGTCCAGTTTTCCAAAGTGAGTCACAAGAGGTCCCGACCCTAAAAAAAAAAATTAAAAACCAATCAATCAATGACTCAATCAGGCTGTGGGCTCTCATGAGCCCACAGTCCCATGACAGGTGTCTCAGTCGGCATAGGGGCCCCTCAAAATGCAGTAGGCTCCAATGGGATCCAGAATCCAGGGCTGGGGGCTGAGGAGGGGCTCAATTAGCACCCATTGTGGACACATTGACCCCTCGCTGTCAAGGTCTCTGGCGGTGCCTTGAAGTCCATTTTCACACTGCTTCCTTGTCTGTCATGGGGGCAGGAGGAGGCTTTGCTGGGCTGGGAACCCCAGTGCCACCTCGCTGAGATCTCAACACCTTCTTGGGTACAGCCCTGGAAACTTGCTTGTCCCGGGACTGGCTCCCTCTCTCCCTCCTTACTCCCAAAGGCGTGCCTCTCATGCCTCTGCCTCTGGACTCCTCCCTTGAAGCCAGTGGTTCTCTCACTTTAATCTGTATACTCGTCTCCTGAAGAATTTGTTATGAGAGTTTCCTGGGCCTCACCCTCAGAGATTCTGATTCCAGAGGTCGGGCGGGGCCCATGAGTTCACATTTCTGACAAGCTCCCAGGCTCCTCAGAGGACCACGCTCTCTGTAACATTGGCCAGGACCACTTCAAAGGATGGAAGAACCTTAGAACAGCTTCTGTTGTTCACTCCACAAAACTTCCAATGGAGCTTTGCACCTGCTTGCACTGGGGAGGGGTGTGGGATGACGTGGGCATAGGGAGGAGGACAAATAAATCAGTGCTTCAGAATAAATACTACCACCTTGAAGTTACAAAATTAGATTCTGCTACTAAAACATCACTTGTCTGATTTATATGTGCACTATATGCATATAGGAATTCTGTCGAGACTGAAAAAAAAAAAGAATTTTCTAAAGAAGCTTAAAACCCCTTTTCCTAGACAAAGGTCTCTTCATGATGGTAGGGACTGTGTCTTTAGATTTGTATACCCAGATAAGCATAATGATGAATAAATGAACGAATGAATACTCACTTATTAAAATTTAAAAACAGGACCAGCCCCATGGCTTAGCGGTTAAGTGCGCGCACTCTGCTGCTGGCGGCCCAGGTTCGGATCCTGGGCGCGCATTGACGCACCGCTTCTCCGGCCATGCTGAGGCGGTGTCCCACATACAGCAACTAGAAGGATGTGCAGCTATGACATACAACTATCTACTGGGGCTTAGGGGGAAAAATAAATAAATAAAAAAATAAAATTATAAAATTTAAAAACACATATTCACCTTCACACAACCCAAGTACGTCTAAAAAAGGACTTGAATGGATCTCATGTAATTGGTTTTTTTTTCTTTTTTTTGTGAGATAGATCAGCCCTGGGCTAACATCCATGCCCATCTTCCTCTACTTTATATGGAACACCACCACAGCATGGCCTGACAAGCGGTGCCTTGGTGCGGACCTGGGATCCGAACCCGGGCCACCAGCAGCGGAGCGAGTGTACTTAATCTCTACACCATGGGGCCGGCCCCCTCATGTAATTGTTAGTAGTGGTAGTTTTTGGTGTTGGTACTACTCTGAGTGAATAAGAATTTTCTGAATTTGGTCTTATTTCACTATGAATATAAAACATTCTTTTCTCTATTTTAGACATTTTCTTTAATGCACTTATGTGATTTTAATGGTAATAAAATAAATATTACAAACTTAAATAAAATCTAGCTTGTGAGGCCTACAAAATCTTCCCAGTTCTGTTTGGGGTGTGCAGGTGCATCCTGGGGGAGGGGTGTAGGGCAGAGGCCCTGGTGGTACAAAGAATAGACCTCTACTAGGCTTCCCGAGGAGCGTGTCAAAGGCACTGCCCACTTGACCTCCCAGATGGATTGTAGAGTTCCCAGAAGCGCCTGCCCCAGGGTGAACTTCTACTGGACTCTATTCAAATCAGAAGATCCAGGGTGGCTCTTGAGAAGAAGAAATCTCTCTGGGCTCATCTTAGTCTAAATCTAGGCCACTGTAGTGGCTCCAGAATGGACCAGGCTCTAATATGGGTCGGGGTGCCTAGAGGCCTCTCTTAACCTTTCAACCACTATTTGAAATAAGTATTAACGAAAGAGCCCATAAATATGGCACCGAAGCCCAGAAGGGGGTAATTAGTAATGTTGGTCATTAGGCCATAAGCTGGAATATTATCAAATATCCTTTGCAGGGGTTTAATCAAACTGTAATTAGACCCAGGCCTGGGCATCCATTTACACAGTAGCCTGATTTTTTTTTGTTTTTGTGTTTTGTTGAGGAGGATTAGCCCTGAGCTAACACCTGCCAATCCTCCTCTTTTTGCTGAGGAAGACTGGCCCTGGGCTAACATCTGTGCCCATCTTCCTCTACTTTATATGGGACGCCACCACAGCATGGCTTGACAAGCGGTGCATCGGTGCGCGCCCGGGATCCGAACGTGTGAACCCCCGGCCGCCACAGCGGAGCTCGTGACCTTAACCACTATGCTACCAGGCCAGCGCATGGTTTTCTCATTTTTTTTTAACCTACCACTACCTCTTCAGTCTTCTAAACACTCCCGGGATTAAGAAATGATGCATAAAACTTGAGTCCATTCTCCGAGAGTTCTCCATGATGAATTTTCAGGAAGAAAATTTCTGCAGGCATTTCTGGGGTTTCTTGCTTGTCTGTGATGCCAATTCCAGCATCCTCCCTTTGCATGTGTCAAGTTGTCTGTGATACACTAGGTCACCACTGTCCAAGAGAAATGCAATAGGAGCCACATATGTAAATTTAAATTTTTTAGTAGCCACATTAAAAAAGTAAAAAGATATAGGTGAAATTAATTTTAATAATCTATTTTACTCAGTCCAATATACTCAAAATATTTCAACATATAGTCAATATAAAAGTAATTGAGATTGTTTACCTTTTTTTTTTACTAAGTCTTTGGAATATGGTGTGTGTTTTACACTTCTAGCACATCTTAATTAGGACTAGTCACATTTCAAGTATTCAGTGGGCAAACATGGCTAGTGGCGATTTTATTGGACAGTGTAGGACCAGGTGAATACAAGTAGATTTCCTGAGGTATTGCTATTGTGTCTAGCAAGAACATATTACTTGTTAGTGGACTCAAAATACAACTGTGTCTTGAGGTCACACAAAAGGTCTTAAAAGATCCTTCCTGACATTTGCTCAATCAAGCTTCTTTCTCAAGTACCAAAGATCTCAGTTCCCAGGATGTTTATGTGCCTAGAATCTCCCATTTTCAAAATATGATTCTCTAACAATATTCCTAATAAATATTTATTCCCAGTAAATATTCCTAAATGGATCAATGGAAACTTTGCTTTACTATCATTTGAAAATTTAGCTCCAGTATATAAAAAAAATAATTTACCAGATGATGAAGAATTGTGAGGTTGAGTATTTGCCAAAACAGTTGTATAAAATGTTTCTTTATCCTTGTGAAATAAGCAGGCTATGACATCACACAAACTTCATAAATACACAGATTTGTAAAAGATTGCTAAAAGCCCATAAACGGGGTATGGGAGTGTGTTAGGCTTTGCCTGCGAGTAAGGCTATAATTTGTAAGTTCTTAAGTGCGTTCCTAGCACTGGGTCAGCCAGTGATCATAGCTCGTGTTAGAAGAGCCTGCAGTACAATGTAATAGTCCGCCATGGTGAGAAAGTCTTCCATTTCCTCAAGTTCATGGATTGTACTTCTCTTTTGGAAACAAGTAATATATTTATTCATTTATACTCGTATGAAGGGCCAGTCTTCTGAGGACATTGAAGAACTTTGTTTCATCAATCCTATTTAGATAAGCAGTTGTGTTTTTAGAGGGGAACCTAAGAACAAAATAAAGAAATAAAAGAAGGCATGTGACAGATTCATCTGCCAATATTCAAAATGCGCCATCTCCTTCCTTAATTTTCAATTAGTCTTTGGAAATATGTGTTTATGGACAGGCAAATAAATATGGCTCCATTTTGTAGATAACAGTGTTACATTTGTCTTTCTAAGAGTTTTTTTGTTTCATCTAGGTTATCTACGTTGGCATATAATTGTTCCTAATATTCTCTTATAATCCTTTTTATTTCTGTAAGATCAGCAATAGTGGCCCTCTTTCATTCCCGATTTAGTAATTTGAGCTCTTTTTTCTTGTTCAGTCTTTTTTCTTGGTCAGTCTAACTAAAAGTTTATCGATTTTGTTTGTCTTTTCAAAGAGCCAACTTTTAGTTGCATTGATTTTCTCTCCTGTTTTTTTCTATTCTCTATTTCATTTATTTCTGTTCTATGCTTTTTTATATCCTTCCTTTGGACTTAGTTTGTTCATTTTTTTCTAGTTTCTTAAGGTGAAAGTATAGGTTATTAATTTGAGATCTTTCCTCTTTTTTAATAACAGCATTTATGGTTATAAATTTCCCTTTAAGCACTGCTGTTGCTGAAATCATAAGGTTTTGGTATATTTTGTTTTTCATTTTCACTCATCTCAGAGTATTTTCTAATTTTTTCTTGTTTTTTATTCTTTGACCCATAGGTTATTTAGGAATGAGTTGTCTAATTTCCACATACTTGTGAATTTCCCAAATTTCCTTCTGCTTCAATTTCTAATTTAATTCCACTGTGGTTGGAGAACATACTTTATATGATTTCAATTATTTTAAATTTATTGAGATTGTTTTGTGGGCTATTTTGGGGAATGTTACATGTACACTTGAGAGAACTATGTATTCTGCTGTTGTTGGGTGGAGTCTCCTATAGATGTCTCTTAGGTCTAGTTTGTTTATAGTGTTATTCAAGTCTTCTATTTCCTTGTTAATCTTCTGTCTTGTTTTTCTATTCATTATTTAAAGTAGAGTAATGAAGTCTATAATTATTACAGTTGAACTGCTTGTTTCTCCCATTAGCTCTGTCAGATTTTGCTTCATGTATTTTGGGGATCTGTTACAAGGCCCAGATATGTTTATAATTGTAATATCTTTTCCTGATGGATTGATCCTTTTATCATTATAAAATGTCCTTCTTTCTTTCTTGTAACAATTTATGTCATAAAGTCTATTATGTCTAATATTAAAATAGCCACTCTAGCTTTCTTTTGGTTATCTTTTACATTGTATTTTTTTCTATTCTTTTAATTTCAACTTATCTGTGTCTTTGATTCAAAAATATGTCTCTGAGCCAGCCCTGATGGCCTAGTAGTTAAAGTTGGGCACTTTACTGCTTCAGCAGCCTGGGTTCATTTCCCAGTCATGGAACCACACCAACTGTCTGTCAGTTGCCATGCTATAGTGGCAGCGCACATAGAAGAACTAGAAAGACTTACAACTAAAACATACAACCATGAACTGGGGCTTTTGGGAGGGAAAAAAAAGAGGAAGATTGGCAACAGATGTTAGCTCAGGGTGAATCTTTCCCTGCAAAAAAAAAAAAACTATGTCTCTTGTAGAAGTATATAGTTGGATCATGTTTGTTTGTTTGTTTTTAAATCCCGTCTGCCAATCTCTGCCTTCTTACTGGGGTGTTTATTCTATTTACATTTAATATAATTACTGATAAAGTAGGATTTACATCTTTCAATTTCCTATTTATTTTTTATATATCTTAGGTCTTTTTTTTGTTTTTCATTTCCTCTGGGTCTGCCTTCTTTTGTGTTAAGTAGATATTTTCTATTTTATCACTTTAATTCACTTGTCACCTATTTTACAATTTTTTTTTGAGGAAGATTGGTCCTGAGCTAACAACTGTCACCAACCTTCCTCTTTTTTTTTCTCCCTAAAGCCCCAGTACATAGTTGTATATCTTAGTTATAGGTCCTTCTAGTTTTTCTATGTGAGTTGCTACCTCAGCATGCCTTGATGAGCAGTGAGTAGGTCTGCACCCAGGATCCGAACTGGCAAACCCTAGGCTGCCAAAGCAGAACGCACAGACTTAACCACTATGCCACTGGGCCAGCCTGTACAATTTTTTTTTTAGTTATTTTCTTACTGGCTGCCCAGGGATGATAATTAATATCTTAACTTACGACAATCTTGTTGTGATTAATACCAACTAAATTTCAAAAGAATGTAAAAACTTTGTTCCTGTATAGTTTTGTTCCCTCTTCCCTCCTTTTTGCAATTATTCTCATACAAATCATGCCTATAGACACATGAGTCATTAACACAGTTTTATAATTATTGCTTTATGTGGCTATGTTTCAAATCAGATATGAGAAGAAAAGAGTTACAAACAAGGAGCCCCATTAAACTGTCTTTTTATATTTACTTCTGTAGTTATCTTTACCAGTGTTCTTTATTTCTTTGTGTGGATTCAAGTTACTGTCAAATGTTCTTTCATTTCATCCTGAAACACCCTCTTTAACATTTCTTGTATGGCAGGTTAGCTAGCAATGTATTCTCCCAACTTTTTGTTTGTTTGTTTATCTGGGAGTATCTTAATTCTCCTACATTCTTTTAAGTATAGTTATTCTGGGTATAGAATTCTTGGTTGACAGTCTTTTAATTTCAGCATTTTAAATATGTCATCCCATTACCTCTGGCCTCTGATGAGAAATCAGCTGTTAATCTTATTGAGGATCACTTACACATGATGAGTCATTTCTCTCTTGCTGCTTTGAAGATTTTCTCTGTCTTTCAACAGTTTGATTATGATGTGTCTAGATGTGAATCTCTTTGAATTTATCCTACTTGGAATTTGTCGAGCTTATTGGACATGTAGAAAAATGTTTTTCATCAAATTTGGGAAGTTTTCAACCATTATTTCGTCAAGCATTGTTTCTTCTCCTTTATCATCTCCTCTGAGACTCCCATTATACATATTTTGGAATGCTTGTGGTGACCCAGAAGTTTTGAGGCCTTTTTCATTCTGCTTGATCCTTTTTGCTTTCTGCTTTTCAGATTGGAAAATCTAAAATAAACTATCTTCGGGCTGGCCCCGTGGCTTAGCGGTTAGGTGCGCGCGCTCCGCTACTGGCGGCCCGCGTTCGGATCCCGGGCGCATACCGACGCACCGCTTCTCTTGCCATGCTGAGGCCACGTTCCACATACAGCAACTAGAGGGATGTGCAGCTATGACATACAACTATCTACTGGGGTTTTGGGGGAAAAAATAAATAAATAAAAATTAAAAAAACACAACAACAACTATCTTCAAGTTTTATGATTATTTCTTCAGCCAGCTCACGTCTGCTGTTGAGCCCCTGTAGTGAATTTTTCATTTCAGTTATTGTACTTTTAACTCCAGAATTTCTATTTGGTTCTTTTTTTTTTCTTTTAAAAATAATTTCTATCTCTTTATTGATATTACCTATTTGGTGAGACAGCATTCTCATACTTTCCTTTAGTCCTTTAGACATAGTTTCCTTTAGTTCTTTGAACAAATTTATAACAGCTAATTTAAAGTCCTTGTCTAATAAGTTTGACATCTGGTTTCTTCAGGGACAATTTCTACTGACTGCTTTTTCCCCTGTATATGGGCTGTATGTTCCTATTTCTTTGCTTGTCTCATATATTTTTGGTTGAAAACTGGACTTAAAAATAATATAATGTGGAGAGTGACATCAGCATCATGGAGGAGTAAGTTGTTACCTTTGTTTTTCCCCTCTAAATTGCAACCAAAGAGACATCCACTGACCAACAGAGGATTCCCCACATAGCACAGCAGTATGCCTAAGAGATCCACGCAGCTATACATCTGAAGGTGGGTGGACTGGACCCCTAGGAAGCAGTGGAAATAGGTGAGCAGACCCCTCCCCCTCCCCTGGCAGCAGAGATCCAGGGTGTGTGTCCTCATGCAGCAGCCCACGTGACTGTGAGTAGAGGCAAAGAAGCCCAGCCCTCTGCATGCAAACACCTGCAGAGTGACAGTGAAGATGTGGTGGTGGCCCTGCCTGCATGACTGCGAGCAGATGGGGCAGAAGCAGAAAAAACAGCTCCTGCCCCTCCCTCCAGTGGTGGCAGGTGGAACCAGAACTGGTGACCCAGCTCCAGTGGTGGCACCCCCAACACCATCTCCACCAGCAGCAGGGGATGCGTACAAATCCCATGTCCCTGGGCCCCCACTGGTGACAGCAACACCTGTGTACCCAGCACCCCTGGCAGCGGTGCAACCAGCATCCCCAGACAACTCGGGAGCAGCAGTGCAGGTGGTGCACTGGACAGCAGCATCTGAGCCCATGGAGAGCTAATGGAGGAACATGAGACCCAGGTGACCCCACAAGCAACAGAAGTGCTTGCAGCATAGTGATCCCAGTGGCATTACCTGAGCCTGCAGCAACATTTAAACAGCAAGGCACTAGTAACCTTGGGACAAATGGCACAAGGAGGGCACTGACAATGCTTTTTGCAAAGCCACTGGAAGGTGGAAAATGCAGGCTCTCAAATACAATCAGAAGCAGCTCAGAACCAAAGTATCAAAAGCTGTACCCAAATAAGAAAAGGTGATTACTACAACAAATGCACCAGCAGAGGATCAATTCATCAAACACCATGAAGAACTACAGTAATATTGCAGAACAGAAGGAAAAATGACAACTCTCCAGAAACCAAACCTGAAGTCACAGAAGATTACAATCTAACTGAGAGAGAATCAAAACAGCTGTCATAAAGAAACTCAACGAGTTACAAGAAAACTCAGAAAGACAGTTCAATGAGCCCAGGAATAAAATTAATGAACAGAAAGAATACTTCGCCAAAGAGATTGAAGTTCTAAAAAAAAAAAAAAAAACCAAACAGCAATTCTGGATATGAAGAATGCAATGAGATAAAAAATAATGAATAAGCATAAAAAATAGAGCAGACCTTATGGAGGAGAGAATTAGTGATCTCGAAGATAGAAACCTAGAAATGCTTCAAGTGGAGGAGGAGAGAGAACTAAGATTTTTACAAAATGAAGAAAGTCTTCAAGAAATATCCGACTCAATTAGGGTATAAGGATTATAGGTATTAGGTATTAGGTATAGGTATTAGGACATAAGGATTATAGGTATGGGGACAAGCAAGAGAGAAAGGAGCAGAGAGCTTGTTCAAAGAAATAATATCTGAGAACTTCCCAAGCCTGGGGAAAGAACTGGACATACAAGTACATGAAGCAAATAGAACTCCTAATTACATCAATGCAAAAACACCTTCTCCAAGGCATATAATATTAAAACTGTCAAAAGTCAATGACAAAGAAAAAATATGGAGGGTGCAAGAGAGAAGAAAAGAACCTACAAAGGAACTCCCATCAGGTTTTCAGGGGATTTCTCAGCAGAAACCTTACAGGCTAGGAGAGAATGGAATGATATATTCAAAATACTGAGAGATAAAAACTTTCAGCCAAGAATACTCTATCCAGTGAAACTATCCTTCAGATACAATGGAGAAATAAAAGCTTTCCAAGATAAACAAAAGCTGAGTTTCACAAAAGCTGTGAAACTAGAATTCATTGCCACCTGATCTGCCTTACAGGAAATGAAGAAGGGAGCCCTCCCACCTGAAACAAAAAGGCAAAGTTTACAAAACTTTGAGCAAGGAGATAAATAGATGAAATCAGAAAATTGCAGTTATCAGAATAGGTTAGCAAACACTTAATTGTAACATAAAAGATAAAGGGAAAGAAAGTATAAAAAATAACCATAAACACTTCAATTTAGTCACAAACTCACAACACAAAAAAGAATAATTTGTGAAAACAAAGACATAGAAGGGTAAAAGGAAAGGGATGGAACCTGCTTAGGCTGATGGAGATAAGAGGCTGTCAGAAAATGGACCATCTCATCTATGAGACCTTTTATACAAACCTCATGGTAACCACACACACACAAAAAATCAGAGCAGAGTCACAAATCATAAATAAAGAGAAAACTGAGAAAACCATCACAGAAAACCATGAAACTGAAATGGCAGTCAGAAATACAAGGGGAAAGAAACAATGGCAATATATAACAACCAGAAAACAAGAGATAAAATGGCAGTATTAAGCCCTCATATATCAATAATCACTCCAAATGTAAATGGATTGAATTTTCCAGTAAAAAGACACAGAGTGGCTGGATTGAATTCTCCAATAAAAAGACACAGAGTGGCTGGATGGATTAAAAAACAAGACCCAACAATATGCTGCCTCCAGGAAACACATCTCAGTTCTAAAGACAAACATAGGCTCAGAGTGAAGGGATGGAAGATGATATTCCAAGCAGATGGCAAGCAAAAGAAAGCGGGTGTAGTTATACTTATATCAGACAAAGCAGACTTCAAGATAAAAAAGACATTGAGAGACAGGAATGGGCATTACATAATGATAAAAGGGTCATTCCACCAAGAAGACGTAACACTTGTTAATATATATGCACCTAACACAGGAGCACCAAAGTATATAAAGCAACTATTAACAGACCTAAAGGGAGAAATTGACAACATCACAATAATAGTAGGGGACCTTAACACTCCACTTATGTCAATGGATAGATCATCCAGACAGAAAGTCAATAAGGAAATATTGGATTTAAATGAAACACTAGATCAGAGGGACTTAATAGATATATATAGAACATTCCATCCCAAAACAGCAGAATAAACATTCTTCTCAAGTGCACATGGAACATTCTCAAAGATAGACCATAGTTGGGAAACAAAGCAAGCCTCAATAAATTTAAGAAGATTGATATGATATCAAGCATCTTTTCTGACCACAATGCTGTGAAACTAGAAATTAACTACAAGAAAAAAACTTGGACAGTCACAAATATGTGGAGATTAAACAACATACTACTGAACAACTATTGAATCAATCAAGAAATCAAAGGAGAAATAAAAAATACCCGGAGACAAATGAAAATGAAAACACAGCATACCAAAACCTGTAGGATGTAGCAAAAGTAGTACTAAGAGGGAAATTTATAGCAATACAGGCCTACCTCAACAAGTAAGAAAAACCTCAAATAAACAAGCTTACACTATACCTAAAAGAACTAGAAAAAGAAGAACAAACAAAGCACAAAGTCAGTAGAAGGAAGGAAATAATAAAAATCAGAGAAGAAATAAATGAAATAGAGACTAAGAAAATAATATAAAGGATCAATGAAACTAAGAGCTGGTTCTTGGAGAAGATAAACAAAATTGACAAACCCTTATCCAGACTCACTAAGAAAAAAAGAGAGAAGACTCAAAAAATAAAATCAGAAATGAAAGAGAAGTTACAATGGACACAGCAGAAATACAAAGGATTATAAGAGAATACTGTGAAAAGCGATTCGTCAACAAATTTGATAACCTAGAATAAATGGATAAATTCTTAGAATCATACAACCTTCCCAAACTGAATTAAGAAGAAATAGAGAATCCGAATAGACCAATCACAAGCAAAGAGATTGAAACAGTAATCAAAAACCTCCCCAAAAATACAAGTCCAGGACCAAATGGCTTCTCTGGTGAATTCTACCAAACATTCAAAGATTTAATTCCTATCCTTCTCAAATTATTTGAAAAAATTGAAGAAGAAGGGACACTTCCTAATTCATTTTACAAGGCCCACATTACCTTGATACCAAAACCAAACAAGAAAAACACAAAAAAGGGAAAATTACAATATGACTGAAGAATATAGATGCAAAAATCCTCAACAAAATATTAGCAAGTTGAATATAATAATACATTAAAAGGATCATACACCATGATCTAGTGGTGTCTACACCAGGGATGCAGGGATGGTTCAACGTCCACAAATCAATGTGATACACCACATTAACAAAATGAGGAATAAAAATCAAATGATCATCTCAATAGATACAGAGAAAGCATTTGACAAGATCCAACATCCATTTATGATAAAAATTATCAATAAAATGGGTGTAGAAGGAAAGTACCTCAACATAATAAAAGTTATAGAGGACAAACCCACAGCCAACATCATACTCCAGGGGAAAAACTGAAAGCCATTCCTCTGAGAACAGGAACAAGACAAGCGTGCCCACTCTCGCCACTCTTATTCAATATAGAACTGAAAGTTTTAGCAAGAGCAATCAGGCAAGAAAAAGAAATAAAAGGTATCCAAATTGGAAAGGAAGAAGTAAAACTGTCACTATTTGTGGATGACAAGATTCTATATATAGAAAAACCTAAAGAATCCACCAAAAAACTGTTAGAAATAATCAACAAATACAGGAAAGTTGCAGGGTACAAAATCAACATACAAAAATCAGTTGCATTTCTATACACTGGTAATGAACTAGCAGATAGAGAAGTCGATAATATAATCCCATTTACAATCACAAGAAAAAGAATAAAATACCTAGGAATAAATTTAACCAAGGAGGTGAAAGATTTATACACTGAAAACTACAAGACATTATTGAAAGGAATCAAAGAAGACATAGAGAAATGGAAAGATATTCCATGTTCATGGATTGAAAGAATAAACATAGTTAAAATGTCCATATTACCTAAAGCAATCTACAGATTTGATGCAATCCCAATCAGAATCTCAATGACATTCTTCACGGAAATTGAACAAAGAATCCTAAAATTTATGTGGAACAAGAAAAGACCCCAAATGGTCAAAAAAATCCTGAGGAAAAAGAATAAAGTTTTAGGTATCACACTTCCTGAATTCAAAATATACTACAAAGCTATAGTAAATGAAATAGCATGGTACCAGCAGAAAAACAGACACACAGATCAATGGAACAGAATTGAGAGCCCAGAAAGAAAATCACATACCTATGGACAGCTAATCAACAAAGGAGCCAAGAACATACAATGGAGAAAGGAAAGCCTCTTCAATAAATGATGCTGGGAAAACTGGACAGCCACATGCAAAAGAATGAAAGTAGGCCATTATCTGACACCATACACAAAAATTAACTCAAAATGGATTAAAGACTTGAATGAATGTAAGACCTGAAACTATAAAACTTTTAGAAGAAAATATAGGCAGTACACACTTTGACATAGGTCTTAGCAGTATCTTTTTGAATACCATGTCTACTCAGGCACGGGAAAGAAAAGAAAAATAAACAAATGGCACTATATTAGACTAAAAAGCTTCTGCAAGGCAAAGGAAACCACAAACAAAATGAAAAGACAACCCACCAACTGGGAGAAAATATTTGCAAATCATATATCGGACAAGGGTTAATTTCCATATTATATAAAGAACTCATACAACTCAACAACAAAAAAATAAAGAATCTGATCAAAAAATGGGCAGAGGACATGAACAGATATTTTTCCAAAGAAGATATACAGATGGCCAACAGGCACATGAAAAGATGTTCAACATCGCTAATCATTAGCGAAACGCAAATCAAAACCATAATGAGATATCACCTCACATCCATCAGAATGGCTACAATTAACAAGACAAGAAATAACAAGTGTTGGAGAGGATGTGGAGAAAAGAGAACCCTCATACACTGCTGGTGGGAATGCAAACTGGTGCAGCCACTATGGAAAACAGTATGGAGATTTCTCAAAAAATTAAAAATAGAAACACTATATGATCCAACTATCCCATTTCTGGATATTTATCTAAAAAACATGAAATCAACAATTCAAAAAGATTTATGCATCCCTATGTTCATCGCAGCATTATTCACAATAGCCGAGATGTGGAAGCAACCCGAGCAACAGATGAATGGATAAAGAAGATGTGGTATATATATACAATGGAATACTACTCAGCCATAAAAAGACAAAATCGTGCCATTTGTGACAACATGGATGGACCCTGAGGGTATTATGCTAAACTAAATGTCAAACAGAGAAAGATAAACACTGTATGATTTCACCCATATGTGAAAGATAAACAGACACATAGATAAGGAGAACAGATTTGGGGTTACCAGAGGGAAAGGGGGTGGGAGGAGGGTGAAAGGGGTAAAGGGGCACATACATATGGTGATGGATAAAACTAGACTGTTGGTGGTGAACATGATGTAGTCTATAGAGAAACTGATATATAATAATGTACACCTGAAATTTACACAATGTTATAAGCCAATATGACCTCAATAAAATAAAAAAAATAGATACATATAATGTGACAACTCTGGAAATCAGATTCACCCTCCCCAGGGTTTGTTGTCATTGCTGTTTGTTTGTTTAGTGTCTTTGCTGAACTGATTCTGCAAAGTCTGTATTCTTTGCTGTGTGTGGTTACTGAATTCCCTGTTCAGTTAGCTTCATGGGCTGTTAATGACTGGTCTGAGATTTTCTTAAATTCCTTGAATCAGTAAGTCTCTCAGCCCTTGCCTAAGGGCTCTGTGTGCAAGTGGGGGCATGTTTTCATTGTTCCAGAAGGCAGCTTACAATTCTGCCTTAGTTTTCACTTCTGGATTGTGCAGAGCCTCAAGGTCATCCAGAGGTGAGAGATTAGAGCCTTTGCAGTTTTTCCTGAGCGAGCATACAGTTCTGAACAGGCATGTGGCCTTTTAGATTCCCAAGAATATGTTGGAGGTTTTCAAAATCCCTATGGACATTTCATTACTCTGATTTTCAAGTTTTTTGGTCAGCTTCTCATTTGCCCTGACTGTTAATACCACCTCAGGCAGCTGAGAAGTTAAGAAGTTGCTGCTGGTTATTTTCAATAAATGCCCTTGGGAAAAGTCTGTTTTCACTGAACAAGCTCTGAATGAGGTCAAACTAAGATAAGCTCTATTGTGGGGTTTCCAGGGAACTTCCAGATAGGTCAAATAATGCATTTCTCTGGGAAGGGGAGCTCTGAGCCCATTCTGCTAGACTGGTTTGGTTACTAGACTACTGGTTTTCATGGCTATCACTATTGCAAGGCTGTTGGTTTTCAAGGCTACTGTGGAGCTGGGGAGAGGTGGATGGAAGTAGGGCATGTTAAAACACCACAAAACTCACTGTTCTCATTGAGATTCAGCCATTTTTCTTGCACTAATGCTCCCTGGATTGTTGCAAGCCTTTGGTTAACTTCCAGAGTTCCGAAGACTTGATTTTGACTATTTTCTTGCAGCGTTTTTGTTGCTTTTGCAGAGATGTAGTTTTTCAGAAGTCCTTAATCAGCCATTCTAGAAGTGTTCTTTCTCTGTGTATTATATTTAATATACATGTCTTCCTGTTAATTAATATAAATTAATCTGTTTCCTTTATCAAAAAAAGTCTCAACATAACAAGAAAAAACTTCAGCTGAACTGCGCAGTATGCTTAATGATGTGGACCATACTTTGACTGTATGAAACACTATACGAGGGGATGTTAAGAAGAATCTGACATAAGCTTACTTACAATTGAGTAGCAAAGATAAGATGCTCATATTTCTATGTCTTGTTACAAAGTAAATTGTAGTAGGTATGATGAGAAGCTCCAAACAATAAGGAGAGAGCTTCCAAGTGGAAAAATCTGGCAATGCTTCGTTGAAGAAGTGAATTTGAACTAAACTTTGAATGATGGTTAAAATTTTTTTTTAGGGAGAAAAAATTTTTTTCCAGCCTTACTGAGGTATAATTGACAAATAAAAATTGTGTATATTTAAGGTGTACAATGTGATGATTTGATATACATCGTGAAATGATTACCACAATCAAGTTAACACATCAATCACCTCACGTAATTACCATTTTATTTTGGTAATAATAAATACCAAAGTGTGATGTGAACACTTAAGATTTACTCTCTCAACAAATTTTAAGTATACAATACAGTATTATTAACTATTTTCACCATGCGGTACATTAGATCCACAGAATTTATTCATCTTATAACTGAAAGTTTCTATCTTTAACCAACATCTCCCCATTTCCCCACCCCGCAGCCCCTAGCAACTCCTCTTTCTTGTATGAGTTCCACTTTTTTAGATCACGTATAAGTGATGTCATATAGTATTTGTCTTTTGGTGTCTGGCTTACTTCACTTAGTATAATGTCCTCCAGATTCATCCATGTTGTGGCAAATGGCAGGATTTTCTTCCTTTTTTATGGATGAATTATGTATATTCACATATACATATATATGCATACATATATATTATAGATGTATATAATCACGTTTTCTTTATCCATTCATCCATTGACAGGCACTTCATATCCTGTCTGTTATGAATAGTGCTGCAGTGAACATGGGTGCAGACATCTCCTCAAGATACTGATTTCATTTCCTTTGGATAAATACATAGAAGTGGAATTGCCAGATCATATGATAGTTCTATTTTTAATTTTTTGAGGAAACTCCATACTGTTTTCCATAAACAGTAAACTGTCATGGAACTGGCTGGGCCACTTTACATTCCCACCAACAGAGTTCCCTTTTCTCCACATCCTTGCCAACACTAATTATCTCTTGTCTTTTTGATGACAGTCATTCTAACAGGTGTGAGGTGATATCTCATTGTGGTTTTGATTTGTATTTCTCTGCTGATTAGTAATGTTGAACACCTTTTCATATACCTGTTGGCCATTTGTATGTCTTCTTGGAAAAATGTTTCTTCGGATCTTCTGCTCATTTTTTAATGGGGTTATGAATGATGGTTAAGATTTTGATGGGGTGGGTAGGGTGAAAAGATAAAGTACTTGAGGTAGGACACAGTATAAGTAAAGGTTTGGAAGTGGGAAAATGAAGGTTGTGTTTGGAGACCAGTAAGTAGTCGATTTTGAATGGAAAATAGGGTGAAGTTAGAGTGACGTAAGGTCAGAAAGTATTTGGTGCCATATTAGAAAGAACTTGGATTCCATACCATGGAGTTTATCCTCTACTCGGTGGACAACAGGGACCAATTGACATTTTTTGGATCAGGAAGTGACATTGTTCTACTTTCATTTAAAAGATTAACCTCATATCTTTGAGGAGCAGACACCTAACAAGGAAGAGACTGGAGTGAGGGAGACTAATCAGGATGCTATTTAAATAGTAAGAGACCAATAATGAGGTATGGAACCAGGGTGGTGGCAGTGGGATCTGAAAGGAATGACAATGTATGAAGAACTATGATTGAAGTAGCATCTAGAGGTCTTAAAAACTGCTCAAACATGAACAACGAGGGAAATAAAGGGTGCCTGGAAGGATGATGGTGCCAAACCAAGGCAGAGAAGGCAGTGGAAAGGCAGGAAGAACTGGTTTGGTAGGAAGATGATGAATTGGCTTGGATTGAGTTTGAGGTGCTTGGCAAGCCATCCAAGTAGAAATGTGCACAGACAATGTGGGTCAGCAACTTGAGAGAGAGAGAGGTGAGGTCTTGCGATCCTAATTTGAGAGGTGACAACACAGAGATGATTAGAGAACCTTGGAGGAAGGTTCTCTACCTTTAGCCAGGTGAGAACCTTGGAGGGAGAAGGAGTGGTGGTTGGGAAGGGGAAGAGAATGAGGAAGAGACATTTAAAACAGCAGATAAACGTTCAGGGAGGAAGAAGACCCCAAGGATTTTATTGGCTGTAGTATTGGGGGCTGTAAGTGTATTCCACTCTAAGTTGTTTGAGGAGAAGCAAGACTGATCATTCCAAGGAGTAGTAAGATTGAGAGAAGAGTTTTCTTTCTTGGGGTAGGGGAGATGGGAATGTTTGTAGGCCAAGGAGAAGGAACAGGGATAAGGCGTGATCGAGAACGGAGGTTAGAGGAAGTGGTTGATGGATCAAATCTGCAAAAAGTTGCTAAAAGAGTAGGATTGAGCTAGAGGAGCCAACCTTAGAAGGAAGGAGGTGTATTTCTTTCTTTGACACAGGGAAGGTGGATGGAAAGGTAAGTGTGAATACAGAGACATTTCGACGTGTAGAGGCAGGAAGCTGAAGGCGTTCTCAGTGGGCGACTCACTCTTCTCAAAAGAATAGCAAGTGAGGTCACCAGAGACTGGGATGGGACAGGTGTTGAGTTTTGAGAATAAGGGAAAGGATTGAAGCAGCTGTTGGAGAATGAGATACAGAGTGCACCAGAAATGGGCAAACAGATTTCTGAAGACCACTGGATGCCCATCTGAGTCTAAATCCAACAACATATGGTAGGCCAGTTGGCACGATCATCCATGTGGGGCCCCTGGAGGGCGAAGCAGAGAAAGCAGATAGTGGGGTCTTCCAGAGACATAATCTAGTCAGTTAGTGATGTATTTTACATGATCACTGCAGGTGAAGAGCAGGTTCATATCTTCCTCAGCATTGTAGTTCTGGTACCCAGCACAATGACCATACTCATACTTAATACATGTTTATTGAATAAATAAATGAAATGTGCAGCAAGATCAAAATTCTCTTTAACTGGCTCCCACGTCGCAGAAGAAGAGAACAGGAGAGAAGAGTGTCATTACTAAGGCTGAGTCAGTGCCCTGCCAGCAGCCGCCCCATCTCCACATGCCAGAGAGAAGATGTCAGAACCTTGGTTCCCTCCCCTCTGCAGAAGCTCACCACACCTGCCTACGGCATGGAAGAGATCCATAAAAGCCCCCCACCCTCCTTTCCTTTGTTGCCATGCTTACCTCGCAGTCTTGATCTCTCATTTGGCTTCCTAAGATCTAATAGGTCTAATATCAAGGCCACAATTGTGGTTTACTGCAAAGATTTTATCTTCTTTTAACATTAATAAATTGGCATGATGGCTTATAAACCAGTCTTGTGTGAATTCAATTCATGGGAGGCATATTAATTCATGGATGAGTTAATAAAACAAGTTCTAAAGCTGCAAAGCTGGGCATCAACATCAAGATCAGAGGCAATTTACTGTAATTATATTTCTTCCAGAAACAAATTTTTGCATTGCTAAGCCGGAAGTCAAGAAATACAGAATTTAGAGCTCTCTTCAATTTTTGTTAGTGCCATTGAGTTGATTCTGACTCCTAGCGACCCTGTGTACAGCAGAGCAGAATCCTGCCCGTTCTTTTTTTCTCCATCCTCTCACCTTCCGGCTCTGTTTCAGACAATGCTCCATTGCTATTTATAGGGTTTTCATGGCCATGTCTTCAATTAGAAGTATCTAATATTTTAGCAAAGGACATGGGCTTTTCTCAAAAACCAAAAAAATCCCAAATAACAAAAACAGAGACCCCATAAGGAAGGTACAAGACAAAACTAATAATCATTCAGATATTATATGAACATTTGTAGTCAATAGACCTAAATTCTCAGAATTCCATATTTCTAGGCAGAACGCTCCTTTAGGGATACATGACTGTGAACTTGCTGTGGTCATAGAATGCATCTCATAGACCTCAAACCACAGGGGGCATAATTGACCACTGCTGCTGACCTGCTCCCAGCCAATGACGGGGTGCTTTAGCCAGGGATGCTAAGGCAACTCCTGGAAGACATGGACCTCTTCTGAGGGCCGACTTTGGCTTGAGGGTTCTCCTTTGGTCTTGCAGAACTTTCCTTACCTCACACAGAGGTCTAGGACACCTCTAACAAGTCTTTCTTCCCTCTCTCTTTCACTCGGGGTCAAACTTGCATGGGGTCTAACATTGCTCCCAACCCTTCCCAGCTCCCTCACCATTATCTCTCATAGGCATAATAAAATCCTTGCACCATTCATCTCATCCTGTACTCAGCTTCTTGGAGGAGCTGGACTGATGCAGAACCTTTGCATCAGAGCCCAGAGGCCAAGAGGGGCTGACGGCTGGTGACAGTTTTCAGCATTGCTCTAGCCATTGAAGAGGCCAATTGTGATATAATAAGGAATATGTATTTTGGTCTTTGTCCCTGGGAGCTGATGGTCCCAATCTGAATCCAAAAGCCTGAGAACGGGGGGGTCGATGGTGTAAGTCCTGATCTAAGTCCAAAGGCCTGAGAACTGGTAGCACCAATGTTCGAGGGCAGGAGAAGACAGATGTCCCAATTCAAGGAAAGAGAGAAAATTCACCCTTCTGCCTCCTTTTTCTTCTATTCAGGCCTTCAATGGATTGGATGATGCCCACCTGCATTGGTGAGGGCAAGCTCTTTACTCAGTCTACTGATTCAAATACTAATCTCTTCTGGAAACACTCTCACAGACATACTCTGTTTAACCAGCTTTCTGGGCATCCCTAAGCCCAGGTTAATTTAACTTGTCTAAATTAAATCACATGTAGGTTTCCTCTTCTCTGTTTAATAGATGAGGAGACAAAGGGGCCGTCTCAATGAATTAAGATTTGACTGGGGAGCATACTCTTGTGACCAGGCCACTGAGCTAAGTGTAGTGGGCATCTGTTGGGTGTGCCTGCCCAGGGTACATTTCCTGTTCTTCTGGCAGGAGTACCACCATTTTGTTTTGTGGAAATAGCTTTCTAGACTGGATACAGCCTTCAGGGGAATGTCACTCAAGGTGCTTCTCGTCCCCCACTCAAGGGTGGGTAAGTAATTCAAGTTAGTACAAAGTGGGGCTCTCTCCCAGAACCTGAATTGGAGTAGCACAAAGCTGGAAATGGTTGGAGAACATTCGTTCAAAGGCCAGGACTCTGAAGAGATCTTCCCTTGGTTCCCGCACCAGACTTCTGGGGCTCTGCCTCCGTCCTTCGGGAACCTTGGCTTCCTTTAAAGTCTGTGGCCATCCCTGAAGCCTTCCAAGAAGATCCTCCTTTGCTTAAGTGAACCAGAGGTGGTTTTCACTGGTTGCATTGTATTCTATCTTTCAAGAGATCCCCTTAAAGACAAAAGCAGAAAAGGACAGCAAGGAAACACTGAAGTTTGTCCCCTCACAAGTGGACTACACCCCTCTATTAAAAAACACCATCACATTCAGTAGCTCAGTGAACCTCTCAAGATACTCCTTCTCCTCATGGGTAAATAGAGGCTGCCCAGAGTCACCTAATTAGGGAGTGATGGGGTTGATACATATGTTCAGTTGTCTGACTCAGTAATGCTGTGTTGGAATCTCTCAAATTCACTCCTCAGAGGGCTCACCTTAGTCTCAGGCTGTGACTTGGGCCCCAGCACGTACACCCTGTGGTACCTGCGAGGGCTTCTTTGGGCCTCCATTTCCATGTCTGTAACATGGAGATGTTGCATCACCTGCCCCTGAAGGCTCCTTTCCCCTCTCAAATTTTCCCTCTTTCTGTGAGAAATTGTGGGTAGAAAATGGAATGTAAGAATAACTGACATTTTCTTTGTACCTAATATGTACCAGGCCCTGTTATAAGCTCTTATGAGTATTAACCATTTACTTCTCATAGCAACCTCCCCCTGTGATAGAGGCGCCACGAGGGCAAGGGCTTTGATTTGTTCTTTGTTGTGTCTACTCTGTGCTTGACATAAAGTAGATGATTGGTGAATGTTAGAATAGATGAATAAACAAGTTACAAAATAAGGAAAAAAATCAACGGATGAATGACTAGGGAGAGGAAAGAGACCAATTTTCTCCAAATCTAATTATACGGTCTTTTGGTTTTCTTGAAGCTCCTTTGGGTTCTCCTTATTTCTCAGATAGGCTCTAGGTATTTTAAGGAAATTCCTGAATTAGTTTTCTTTTTTTCAGTTGCCGTGAAGATATGATTTCTTCTTCTTTTTTTTTTTTGTGAGGAAGATCGGCCCTGAGCTAACATCTGCCAATCCTCCTCTTTTTGCTGAGGAAGACTGGCCCTGGGCTAACATCCACGCCCATCTTCCTCCACTTTATATGGGACGCTGCCACAGCATGGCTTGACAAGGAGTGCGTTGGTGCGCGCCAGGGATCCTAACTGGTGAACCCGGGCCGCCGCAGTGGAGCACACGCACCCAACCGCTTGCGCCACGGGACCGGCCCCCAAGATATGATTTCTTAATCTGGTTCATTGCTTTTTTTCTTTTTTCCGGTGGAACCAATAAAGTAGAGTAGCTCTACTCTCTTTCAAGTAGAGTCCGAAGGTGCAAGCCCTTAGATGAAAAATGGATGTCATTTATTTTACCAGCATCTAGATCAGAGAGGCTCTAAGCGTCATGAGATGGTATTTACAGCCCACGTAACTCAGTTCTGATGGGGAGTTTTCTATGACCATTTCACCAAGGAAAAACACCAACAAGCTCGAGCTTAGTTTATGATACGCTGGCATCAGCTGGAAGCAGGCAGCTGCAGCGTTGTGGCTTCAATCAGGAGAGTCCCTAAAAGACAGCAGGCAAGAACTGCCTGGATGGAGAGATGGTCTATATTGATTCATGGACAGTAGTTAATGGTTTGGCTAGATAGCCAGGGACCTGAAAAATGAAAGATTGGGGACCAGGAGGTCTGGGAAGGGGGACTGTGGATGGACATCTTGGAATGACAAAAATTGTGAAGATATTTATATTCCATACGAATGCTCACCAAAGAGCAGAGGAGGACCCCAATAATCAGAAGAAGAAGATGCCCTGTTTTGTGGATGTGAGTTAGCCTCTTTTTCCTGTCACTCCTCCCTCTGCCCAACGCAGGTGGGGAGATAGGTAATACACGGACTCAACAACTTGTACTTCCTCTCACAAGGCTGGTCCCACTACTGTGACTACCACTGTGTGGTGGATCTTCCAAAAATAGGTGTCAGTGCTCAGTTCCTAATAAGGCACCACTCCCAAAGGTGGCCTCGGGGCAGGTTTATTACAGGGGACTGTCATTTGACCATGAGGGCCCTTGAACCAACCGGCAGGTTGGCTGGGGTGACTGATCTTGATTATCAAGGGGAGAAGGGCTTCTGGTACAGAAAGTGGGTAAGGAGTATGATGTTTGGAACACTTCTTAGTAAAATGTAATGGAAGGCTACAGCAACCAGTAAAGGTAGGACAGCTAGGGAACAAGACCCTCCAAGAAAGGAGGTTTGGGCCACGCCCCTGGGTAATGAACTTCACCTGAACAGCTAACTGAGATGAAAAGGAACATGAAATGGATAGTGAAGGAAGGAAGTTATGGGTATCAACCGTGGCCTTGTGACCAGGTATATAACAAGGACTGTAGCAGTTATTACATTTTCTTCCTTGCTTGTTGTTTATATATTCATGTGTATTAACTAAAATTTCCCCTCCTCCTTTCCTCTATCATTTTATATGAAGAGTGCTGGTGGTGATTAACTGTATAATTCGGTCTTTGGGTTACAGAACATCCAGGCAGGAATTAATGTCACCCAGAGTGGGATAGAGTGGCTGATGGGACTTTAAATCTCCCCCTTTCAGGAAGATAGTGAGAGTATCTTTATTTGTACAAAGTGTACTTGCATCTTGTAAGGTGGAAGCATGAGGTTTATTGTTGCTGAATGGACATTTAAATGTGTATTGAAGGGTATAGATGCTTCATAGTTGAAGGGGTGAACTGTGCCAATTATGGACCAATTGTTTCTTACAGCTACAGTGTCTCTTTTCCCCTTGGTTCTGTAATGTCAAGCTGGGAGTCTGCAAACTCTCGTGGAGTGTGGGATCTGAGAGTCCCAGCTTTCTTTCCAGCTGACATCCTGATAGCTTCTGCCAAAAGGAGGCACTGATGGGAGATCCAAAGGCAGGAGAAGGGGAGAAACTGTGCTCCTTCAATAGGTGAAATCCCATAAGTATTCAAGTGTCTATGTTCACGTTAACTGGAGAATAAGAAACCATTTTCCCAGCTTTTCCAGGTATTTAGGTCTTATATTTGAAGTTGTTAATTGACTAAAGAATTGCAAGACCAAATTACATAGTACTAAAAACTACAAATATCAGCATGTAATCATTATCTCTAACGTCACCAATACCTATCAAATTTACCCTGGAAATTCTGACTATTCTCTCTTGAAATGCCTGTGGAACATTCTCTACCCTGTAGGTCACTGGCCATTCCTGGTTTATTAAAATGTGCAAAGAGAGCGTGCATTTTTCTCAGCAGTAACATTAGAAGTCCCTTTGATCTCTGTTGACTTTTTAGCTGAAGGGATTTTGACGTCTTTGTTGGCATCAGAAAAGACAAAGACTTGTCACTGTTGAATAGCTCTTTGATATTTGGCCTCTTTTAGCTGAAATGATTGAAGTCTTTATATGGATCACGTATTGTACTTGGTGAATAATTCTGTGTCTTAAAGGTCGGTGAAAAGAAATTAAAAAATAATGTTTTGGTTGCACAATATTGTGAATGTACTAAATGCCACTGAATTGTACACTTGAAAATGGTTAATTTTATATTATGTGAATTTCACCTCAATAAACAAATTTTTTTCTTAAAGTATCTTTTTCACATTGAAAAATATATTTGACCGTAATTTCACCTAGATTCAAGGATATTTAAAAGATTTCTCATTGCCTGCTGCAGCTCATCCTCATGTTGAAAGCCACTTCATAAGTCTTTGATCATAGGTAGTTTTTGTTTTCAGTGAAGCTTGTGATTTTTAATCACTTAATAGATGAAACACGATGCGGAGGACTTGTTTGAACTGACTGTTTAACCCTACTATTTCAAAAAGATGAGAATAATCAATTGTGAAAAATACACAAGAGTCTCAAGATATTTTCTTATGCATGCTCAGAAAAACTACCAATTTTAAATTTGTCTGAAATCATTAAAAAGGATCTTTGGAAAAAAATTAAGATATGCAGGAATTTGTTAAGATAGTTATAATAAAAAATTATGACATGAATGCAAATAGTTCTGAAGCTTGCTCTTTATTAATTTTCTTTTTCACAGTTCCTGCCTCAATATATAGCAGATTGTTCTTTTTCCAAAATAAAGCTATTTAGAGGCCCCGCAGGAAAACAATGTCTAACAGAATTAGCATTGCTTTTCTTCGACTGTTGTTAAAGATTTTTCTAATATCAAATTATAAGGACTATACTAAACTCATTCTAAGTTTGGAAATTTTAACTTTACATATACTGGCAGAATATAGCCTTTGTTTATTATATTTTATCTTTAATCTAGACATCAAGTTTCAAAATGTATAGTACTTTTTGGGCTTGTTTTGCCAAAAACCAAATTTCCTTAATAGTGATGCCAACTTACACCAAGAAAAGTTATTTTTATTGTATGTGTGTGTGGGGGGCTACATCAGACTTTCTCTCTTTATCCTCATTGTTACTTCTTAGGTCTCTGGTATAAAGAATAAAAATCAACTAGCATTATTATTTTAGAAAATCTTCCAATGTCACCGCATTTAATTGAATGGAGCAAGATCTATTTCATTCATATGAACTGAGTTTTGTTTGTAGCTGGATCCTATCCTTTACATTTTATTCATTTTTCATGGGAGCTAATTTGTCAGAAATATGTACTGCATTAATTTCCTATTACTGTGATGACCAATTATCACAGACTTAGTGGCTTCAAACAACACAAATGTATTATCCTAAAGTTTTGGAGGTCAGAAGTCTGAAATTGTTCTCAACGAGCTAAAATGAAGGTGTCAGCACAGCTATGTTCCTTTGTGGAGGCTCTAGGACAGAATCTATTTTCTTGCCTCTTCCAGCTTCTAGAAGCTGCCTACATTCCTTGGCTTGTGGCCCCTTCCATCTTCAAAGCCAGCAGTAGAGGGTTGAGTCTTTCTCACATTGCATCACTTGGACTCTGACTCTCCTGCCTTTCTCTTTCACTTATAAAGACCCTTGTGATTACACTAGGCCCACCCAGATAATCCAGAATAATCTCCCCAGATAATCCAGAATAATCTCCCCATCTCAAGATCCTTGACTTAATCACAACTACAAAGTCCCTTTTGCCATATAAGGTAACCCAATCATAGGTTTTGGGGATTAGGATGTGTATATCATTGGGGGGCCATTAGTCTGCCTACCACAGGTACCAATAGGGATAAATAATAAAAACATAATGTTGCAAAAGGATGCTGACAATGTCATTCCAATTATGTTAATTTTTAAAGCACATAAAACAATACTATATATTGTGTAGGGTCCATACAGAGTTATGATAAGTATGAAAATAAGATATATACCAAGGATTATGTATCTGCCATCTGCTGGATAGTGGTGACCGTGAGGAAAGGAAGAAAGAAGGGAGAGGAAAGAGTTGGGGAGTATCAGTTTATTTCTTTAAGGGAAAGAGATCTAAAGCAAAATGTTAATGTCTTTTACATCTGGGTGGCTGTTACTTGAAAGGATGTCTGTGATCGTCTCCTATATGTTGCAATACTTCATAATTAACAACTTAAAAAAATAAAGATAGGGCCGGCCCCGTGGCTTAGCAGTTAAGTGCATGCGCTCCGCTGCTGGCGGCCCGGGTTCGGATCCAGGGCGTGCACCGACGCACCGCTTCTCTGGCCATGCTGCGGCTGCGTCCCACATACAGCAACTAGAAGGATGTGCAACTATGACATACAACTATCTACTGGGGCTTTGGGTGGGGGGGGAAAGGAGGAGGATTGGCAATAGATGTTAGCTCAGAGCTGGTCTTCCTCAGCAAAAAGAGGAGGATTAGCACGGATGTTAGCTCAGGGCTGATCTTCCTCACACACACACACAAAAAAGATAGTATCCAGCAACTCCTCAAACAACATATGATAACTTGAACTAACTCCAATTTGATTTCATTGTCATAAAGAAACTAGTTTTCTGTAACTTTTACAAAGAATATTGGAAAGTGAATGAAGACTTGTTTTCATTTTTGTGATATTTGTTATACGGTCTACTTCCCTGCACAACATTTAGGTTGCTAGTTAGAACTAATATATTTTGGCGTTTAACGTTCAAATTGATATTTTAATTCAAAGAGTTGATCTTTTCTGATTCAAGAAGGTAACTATCTGCTTAGTTGTAGGATTTGAGTATTAACTTGATGGACAGGAATGGCAGGAAGAAATGAAAAAAGACCAGCCCATAGAAGGGGCTCCCTGGTACTGGAGAAATTAACCCAGAAATATCAACTCTGAGATATTGCCTAATAAAACTGTTAGATTTCAAAAAATGATAAAATCCCAATGGCCCTCAAGCAAAAATATCTTTGAGTCATAAAACTAGACCCAAAATAATAATTCAGCTTCCCTGGTGCAAACAAGAAACATACCCAAGACAAAATGATTCAGGAAGACTAAAAACAAAGAATGGACAAAGGTATATCAGACTAATGGAAAAATGAAAGGAAATGAAATTATCAAGACAGAGTTTTATTCTTACTCTTACTTATTCTTCTGTGTTAACAAAATTTTTAATTTTTCAAGTTGACCAATGGACATAGACATTTAGACATGGCAACACTGTCTTTCTATGTGCGGGTAGGCTGCAGTAATTACAGCTATCACTTAAAGAATGATTATGATGTGCCAGGCACAGCACTAAGAGGGTTTATTTACACATCTCATTTAGTCTTCAGAGCAACTCCATGGCATTTATGTATTATTATTCCCAGTTTACTTTGGAGAAAATGAGGAGTCAGAGAGGTTAGGTTGTCCAAGCGTCACCGACTAACTGCCCTGAGTAACTCAAGGGAGGTTTTGAAAGCACTTAACTGTTTCTCAAAGTTGCTTTTCAGTTATGTTAAGAGATGCAATCACCAACCACCCTGAACCAGTCCAAACCCCACTGCAAGAGCAACACATGCACAGATGGGCTGAGAAGTGTCCAAAAGTTACCTTTGCTTCATTTTAATGTTAAAATCTCCACCCCAGGAAGAGCTTAAGCCTTATTAGCATAACATGCTACGTATGTGAAAGCATGCTTTCCAACTGCACCTGCGAGAGCTGGTACCCGCCTCTACATGTGATGACGAAACTTCCCTTTTGAATATTCATTCCCCATCCTAAATAAAAGGCCCTTGCTTTCCCTTGCTCGGGGAACCATGGCTTTGGAAGTAATTCCCCGTGGTCTCCTTATTTGTTACAAATAAACTGTACTTTGTATGACAACTACTTTTGGCGAAGCCTTTGATTTCAACTCACCAAGAAGTGAACCCATTTTGGTGTGGTAAAAGCTCACACACTAGTGAGGGGCATAGCCAGAACTCAAGCTCCAGTCTGTTGGAGTCCATTGCCCGATGCAGCCAGTGCTCTATACTGCCTTATCTTTTATTAAGTCCTGATGAGGTATTTGAAAAATATTGACAGGTTATTAGAATGCATGTTAAACTTGATACCAAATATAAAAATATACTAGTTGGAATAAATTACATTCATAGAAAAGACTTTTAAAATGTCTTCCCTATTTACCCTTTCTATGTTTAATAAAGAAAACCCATGAGGAGAAAGGGGCTGATTTACACTAACCAACCATTGCAACAGAGGTTGTTATATAAAGCAAAAGGTCACTTCAGGATCCTAAATGAATTACACCTCTATTATATATATATGTATAGATATATACATATATATATGTATATGAATATATAATTAGTTTTATTAGTTTTTCTTTGGGCACAATCAAAATGAGCCATTACTAGCTATGTTTCCCTAAAATATTTTGATGTTATTATAAACTTGCTCTATTTTTGAATTGCTCAATTTCTATGGCTTATGGATCCTAACACAAAGTGTATTTGTATTTCAGAGCTGAGGAATACGAATATGCTGATACAGTAAAACACACAACAACGAGGACAACAACAACAAAAGCTTTCACAAGGTTGCATTCATACGAACTTCATTTAAATAGATAATATCTCCATTCAAATAGGAATTGTATTAACTTTATTTTTATCTGGATTTAAATTCCCTAAAAACTCTAGCAATGTGCATAATGAGAATTCCTTGCCTCAGAAACTGTATGAGATAATCAATTATTGTTGTGTTAAGCTGCTAGGTTTTGGGGTAATTTGTTACACAACAATAAGTAACTAAAACACTGAGGACAACACATAATATGCTTTGAAATACAACTTCATCAGAGACATTAAGCGTTTACTTATCACTGTCTCCTAGGGAGAGAGCCACTAAATCTATTATAAGAGCAATTTGGCTGCATTCTCTGTTAGGGAATAAAGATGATCTTGTTTGCCTGTCTCTGAATTTAGGTGAGTAACCCCTTCCAATCCATTCTACTCTTTTCATCTGTTATTATCTGTTATCTGCTTATCAGACAACTCTGGAATGATAAATCGGCCTCCTTGGTCGCTGGGATGGAGGGTAGGGGGCCCTGTATGTGAAGTGGAAACATTCGGGTCTGTGGATACTGTCCAAGCCTGCTCAGTCAAAGGCCATCAGGACAAACCCCACATTGGACAAAGTCAGGTTTATTGGCTCATGGAAATGAAGGAGACTGTGTACCAGCAGAGCCCTGGGGCATTTCACCAAAAAAAAGAAACAGGTAAGGTGATTACTTGATTAGGGGAAGAGAGTTTGGGTAAAATTCAAATAAGGCAATGTTTGAACAGCCTCTAAGGCAAACAGGGCTGTGTGTAAGGGTCGGGTTTGGGTCTAAACTGCAAAGTGGATTCGGGGCCCTGTTTCTTGGAAATTATGAAGCTAAGATAGCTATGTAATGTCTTGTCTAGAAAGCTGCTAGTTTTGGGGTAATTTAGGGTAAGACATAGATCTTCCAGGCAAAAAGGGACTGTTTCATTCTTGCTGATTTGATTTTGTGGGAGATCAAAATTTGGCCACCCTGAAATATATCTCTTTACCTTGATTGTTTTCTCTGAAGGACATTTGACCTCCCCCACTAACTGCCTAAAGAATTTGACATGATGGCTCCTTCCTGGAACAGATCTTCCATCTGATGGCTGTAATATAATGTAAAATAGATGTTACAATAGGAAAGGCACCAACAAGCCCATCTTATCAGAAATTCTGTCTCTCTGGCCACATTCTCTGGATGGCCCTGCGAGGAGTTGCCAGACAAACATTTACATTTATAAGGGAAATCTCCATTTGTAAAGGTATCTCCCTCTCTGTTTGGAGAAGAGAGGGGGATGAGCTCATTTCTAGTGACTTATCAATGTGGAAGGTGATGACTTAAATCTGCATAATCACCTTACTCTTGTTTACTGTGCTTTAGTGGTAATCTCCTGTAACTGACTCCCCCACCCCCAAAATCCTCCTTTGTCATTGGCTGAAAATGATATTTAAGACGAGAATTTCTGCTATTGTGTTGAGAAACGCAGTGTCCCTGCTTTCTCCCATGTATACATGTTATTAAACTTGGTATTATTTTCTCCTGCTAACCTGTCTTGTTGATTATTTGGCCAGCCAGAAGAACCTTAAGGGAAAGGGCAGAGGGAGATTCTCCCTCTTCCCCCGACAGTTTTGGCGAGCCAGCCAGGAGAAGCACTGGCTGGTAAGTTGCCTTCTCTGGTTGGAAGACCTGCCTTCTCCCTGGACTACTGCAGATGATGAGATACGGGAACGCCTGACGAAAGCCGGCAAAAAGGTAAGACTTCTTACCACGTCAGCCTCCCGGAATCTCTATCTGCGGAGTCCGGCGGAAGGAAGTGGTGAGAATTTTTTCTCTTTCTAAATTTAGATTGGCAGGAGAAAATATTTGGGAAACTAGTTTCTTGGGCTTTTAGTGACTCTTGGTTTAAATTTGGTAGAGTACTCTTGGTTTTTTTATCTTGATCCCTTTTCCTCCCAGAGATAGTCTCTGTTTTTCTCTTTTGTCTGTGTCTTTTGTCATAAGAAGGAAATACCATAGGGTAGGACGCAGGCATAGGCCCTACAAGCCTGCTGTCCGGGCCGGCCCCACAGACTGGTGAGTTTGCGGGTCTCACCAGACCGGCGTCTACAAACTTTGCTGTGGGTTATTATGCACATGAAGTGAATGTCATTGCCAAGGGCATCTTGGAAGCCAAAAAGGCCGCAAATTTAAGTGGGCGCGGGTCGAGCAGTTAAGAGCCATTAGGGCGCTCGCCACTTTCAGAAGACTCCCGTGACAGGATAAGTTGGATCACGGAACGGGGTAGATGACACAGGTCCCCCGCCAACTGCAAGAAAATGTCCGTGCAACGACGAGGTACTCTGTAAAGCACACAGTCCCCAACCCCGCGGCACCTCCCCCCCAGGTATTATTCTGGCTCCAAGAGACCTAAGGCGTGACTAAAGCTGTCATTGTGCACAGAAAAAAAAAAAAAAAAAAAAAAAAAAACCGGATGAGGTTTTTCCTTCTGTCTTGTTCTGTGTCCTGAGAAAACTTGGCTTTGTGACCAGTGAGAATATTCTCCTTGGTCTCCACCATACGGAAGGTGCATTTACCGGGGTGCACCTTGGTGGCCAGTCGAGTAGACTGGGGTTCCGAACTGTCTCTTTGTCCGGCTGTGCCAAGTTCTCAGGGGAGTTTGTCATAAAAGGGCCCAGTCCATAAGGGCTTTTGTCGTCTTAACCTTCGTTGCTTGTTAGTGCTGGAAAAATCCCATTCCAGTATCGCCCGCCCGGTGTCACAGATTAGCGGGTCTGTGACGGAGGCGTCCCACACTATTGTGGGAGACCGGAGACACCCTTTTATCCTTACCGCCTGTGCAACGAAGGTCTTTACTGTCTCTGAATATCTTTGGGAGTGAATTCTGTGGATCATGGGGGCTACATCATCTGCGCCCTCACCAGGGACGCCTCTTGCGTCCATGGAAGATTTAGTCTAAGCGTGGAAAGCTACCTCCGGGTCTTTCCTTAAAAAGGCTTATTGGTTCGAGTCACTATTGGAATAAATATACAAATGAAGATCCTACTCGTCAATGGCCAGACGACGGATCCTTTGAATTGGAAAAACTTCTAAATTGGGGAAAAAAAATGTTTTGAGAGCTCTCACATAATTGCTTAATTGGTACCTAAGAATTAAGGCCAGAAAAAGGAAGGGAAAAATTTGACTAGTCTTAAGACCTTGACTCAGGTTACAATTGAATTGAGAACATGTAAAAGTGTAAGTGTTGATAAGATTATAAAGGTTGGAATGTTTGAGCTAATTTTATACAAAGAGGTTACATCAACTTTGCCTGAGTATGTTTTAAAATGTCTGACTGGGAATGCTTCTCTTGTCCAAAGTTAGAAGACCAAGACCTATTGATAAAAATCTTAATGATAACTATGTTTAAAGGTATAAGAAGTGATGAAAATTGCATGAAATTTTGTAGGAAAAAAACCGATGTTATTTCTATTACAGAACTGGTTAACAAAAATAGTAATTTAAATGATGGCTAATTTTATCTGAAGTCTTATGAAGTCTTGTAGGCAATCTAAATAATTATTGGAAACAAGTAAATAGTTGTAAAAAAGATAAATGTTAGATGAACTTTAAGCAATAATTATGTGTTATGTTGGTTACAGCTTCCAAACTCTTTTTGGTGACTTAAAACTTTAGAGTTTTGCTAAAATTTATGATAAAAATTCACTGAGTATCATCATTTCCAAATAACATAAGATATTAGACATTGATTGCTAAATGTACGTTTGTCTACTTTTGGCTTTTCATTACAGAAAAACTAAAAGATGTTTTGGCTCTATTGGTAAACATGTGTTTTATTAAAAGATTATACTATAAAGTAACATGTTTCTAAAAGTTATGAAATGTTTATAAATTTTCCAAGCCACAAGATACTAATGTAAAAGATGTTTATAATTGTTTACTTAGTTTTTACTTAGAAATTAAGGTTTCTAGAGGTTAAAATTTCTAATTAATATATGTGATTGAATTAAGAATTTTTCTTAAAAGATTAACAGAAATATGTCTGTGTGCAAGGAAAGTAAGATGTATAAAGGTACAAAGAATGGAAATGTTTTGTTTGGTCGATTAAGAAAGATAAAGTTGTCCTCAAGTACTAGGAGGGAAAAGAAAGACATGGGACAAATTCTGCATGTAAAAAGAAAGTTATAGAAGGTTTGTGGAAGAGGAATTCTGGAAAAGGAGTTTTTGCATGGTCAAGTTGGCTAAGATTGAAATGAATTTAATTAAGTAAATAAATTTTAATAGCAGAAGTAAGCTGGTGCAAAATTGAAATTTCTCGTAAAAGGATAATTTGCTTAAACTTGATAAAGAGGTTACAAAAGATTTTTCTTTACCTTTGAGTAAGTCTACCTAAAAAAAAAAAACCGTTAAAATAATTTCCTATGTTCAAAAGACTGAAGTCTCTCTATTAAGGCTTTTTGGACTGTTAATGCTATGTTTGCTTTGACTGTTTATATTTTTGACAAGCTCCCCCAAAATTCATATCTTAAAGTCTTTTTTTTAACTTTTATTTCTTTGAGAATTTTCAAAGGGCCCTGGAACTTCTCAAAGAAATTTGCTCTCTTCCTATAAGGGGAAAGATACTAAACTTATTAGGCTTATTCAATATGCTCAATTAAATGGAAAGCATTGTCAGAACAGTGATGATAAGCCTGCTTAGGTGCTATTATGTGGGCAAATGTTATTGACATAGGTGTTTTAAAATTATATAACATTACTGAAATTCTGATCTGTCCTGGTTATCAGTCATAATTCTGGTTATTATTATTTTAAAGTGTTGTATGTCACAAAATTAACTAAATTTCCTTGTCAATTGCCATTTTGAGGTCTTGTTGTTTACAGACTTATTTCTTTGCACTAATGCTTTTGCAAAATATGTTTCATCTTCAGAGAAGTTCATAAAAAAGACTTTAACACTTACTCTAGAATACAGGTTTCTGACAAACTTTCTGATCATAAAACTGAACTGGGTAAAAAAATTATAGAAATCTGATGGAGAAACTGATGACTTCATAAAGCCACTAACAAAAAGAGTGGGATCAAGAATGGATTACACAGGACTAAATAAACTGATAAGGATGCTTATAATTTTTATGATTTTTCATTTGAAGTATTGCTGAATTTTTAATGTTTTGTTTTTTCAGATTTAAGGAAAACTTTTTCTCTTTTCTCCCGAGATAGCTATGACTTACAGCAATTTAGTAAATGATATTTTTGTAAGTAAAATTAAAATATTTATCTTTTTCTCTCTATCTGATCCCTCCAGGATTTGGAAACTCTTAGTGAGTGAATATTGTTGTTTTCATGGCAATATAGTTACTTGCATAAGTTCAATAAGAATCTGTTCTCCTTATAACAGGACACAATTAGAAACACTGGGTCTATTACCAAGGTTGTGACTGGAACATCATATTTGCAATATAACCATACAGCTTTTGAAGAATAAAGATTGGACTTTATGGAATAAAGCCACGTGGAAATATTGGCCTGGTACCTTTATGTTCCAAGCAGCACTTACCAAGATAAGTAAAGAATGTCACTTATCTGGCAGGTACAAGGAACCTCAAAATATTTTGGGGGAACCTCGGAAGAGAGGAATTCACCCAAATCTGTAGGTATTGCAGGCAACGTCTGATGATAAAATCCTTGGCTTGGCTTTCCTGGCCTCGAGAGACCTTTCAAGTTCAATCTGAGATTCCTTATAAAAAGTTCCAGCAAAGCAGATTTAAAAGAGCCTATGTGATCAATTGCTATTCTTGCTGTACTTATGTAAATAATTGGGCCAACTCTATTGGATCTAGACTTATTTTGCAAACTAGTTAGTTTTAATTTGGCTATCTTAATAAAAATGAGGGTGATTTTAGAGAGAAAAATTATATTTCAGTAAAAACTATAGTATACATTTGTGGATATTAGATCCTAGTTTTGTTGTCTTTTGAGGTTTTTGTTTTATATCTGTTGACTAGACTGGATCCTGATTTCTTCTAGTCTCCTGAAATATCTGGCTACAGATATCCAAACTAACGTTTTTGATTTTTTCCATCATTTTCATTTGAAATCACTGAAAACTGAACCTGCCCTTTTTCCTGAAGCCTTACAAACTGAAGCTGATGGACTTGATATAAACTTGAGATGACCTGACGACACCATCTGAGACATTTTAAACTGCAAAAGATGCTTTGACGCTGACATCTAAAATTCTTCTTCACTGGCTGTCCTCTGAACTCAAAAACTGCTTTACAACTTGCTCCAACCATTAACCTTGTTTTTCTTTTATAGAAATGCTTCTATTAAATACTTAATTGCTTGCTTCCACAATATAGGCGTGACCTTGAGAGCCCACCTGCATCACCACCTACCTTCCAAAAAGAACTTAATTGAACTGATCTATTCTCAGGACTAAGAAATGTGTTCAGTGAGATGAAACAATCTACCAACTCAGCTTCTGGACTATGAAACTTCTTTAAGTTTCAAAAGGACTGTGAAACTTTTAGTTTCAAAGGCGGGACTGTGGGAGATCAAAATTTGGCCACCCTGAAATATATCTCTTTACCTTGATTGTTTTCTCTGAAGGACATTTGACCTCCCCCACTAACTGCCTAAAGAATTTGACATGATGGCTCCTTCCTGGAACAGATCTTCCATCTGATGGCTGTAATATAATGTAAAATAGATGTTACAATAGGAAAGGCACCAACAAGCCCATCTTATCAGAAATTCTGTCTCTCTGGCCACATTCTCTGGATGGCCCTGCGAGGAGTTGCCAGACAAACATTTACATTTATAAGGGAAATCTCCATTTGTAAAGGTATCTCCCTCTCTGTTTGGAGAAGAGAGGGGGATGAGCTCATTTCTAGTGACTTATCAATGTGGAAGGTGATGACTTAAATCTGCATAATCACCTTACTCTTGTTTACTGTGCTTTAGTGGTAATCTCCTGTAACTGACTCCCCCACCCCCAAAATCCTCCTTTGTCATTGGCTGAAAATGATATTTAAGACGAGAATTTCTGCTATTGTGTTGAGAAACGCAGTGTCCCTGCTTTCTCCCATGTATACATGTTATTAAACTTGGTATTATTTTCTCCTGCTAACCTGTCTTGTTGATTATTTGGCCAGCCAGAAGAACCTTAAGGGAAAGGGCAGAGGGAGATTCTCCCTCTTCCCCCGACAATTTCAAACAGCAAAGTTTCTGACAGCTGCTCATTTTAGAAGGTTTCTCACTAAGAAAGCAGAAGTCACTCAAAAGGGGGTTTGTTATGACATTTTATAGCTGTAGCATGACCTTGGGAGAAATACTGTTTCCAGTTAACCTCGCAGCTGGCTTTGTCTGTGTCTATTATCCAGCCAGATTCACGGCAGGGCAGAGTTTTCCTTTCTCAATATAGTGTCTGGAGAGAGAACTGGTTGAGTCCCTATAAAAAAGATCACCAGCTGCTTTGCAGAATGTAGTACACTATAGATGAATACAATAAAAATAATTGCTACGTTAAAAAACAAACAAACCCCAAACACTTTTCGGTGAAGTACATAATCCTTTCAAAACTATCTATAAAAATGTGGCATTCAGGGGCCGGCCCGGTGGCGCAAGCGGTTAAGTGCGCGTGCTCCGCTGCGGCGGCCTGGGGTTCGCTGGTTCGGATCCCAGGCGCGCACCGACCTACTGCTTGGCAAACCATGCTGTGGCGGCGTCCCATATAAAGTGGAGGAAGATGGGCACAGATGTTAGCCCAGGGCCGTCTTCCTCAGCAAAAAAAAGAGGAGGATTGGCGGATGTTAGCACAGGGCTGATCTCCTCACAAAAAAAAAAAACAAAAAACAAAAAACGTGGCATTCATAGAAGAAAGATCCAGAGCATGGTTTTAAAAGTAATTAAAGTATTATATGGTGACTTGGGAAACGTGAGACATAGTTATGATAGTATGAATGCTTTTATATTCCATGAGAAACTGAGAGATAGATAGAAGGTACATCAGTCACTGTCAGAGATAGATAGAAGGTACGTCAGTCACTGTCCAACCAGGAAAACAGAAACACTCTAGATATTTCAAGCAAAGAGGGATTTAGTGCAGGGACTTAGCTACAAAGGGGTTGGAAGGGGTTGGAAGAGCCAAGAGGAAGTGGGGGGTTGGGGAGGTGGGGTTGGGGGCGGGGAGGATGGCAGAAGCCCCTGCTGCCCAGCTGGAGGCCAGGAGTCCACACTTGAATTATTGCTCTTGTAACCACTATTGAATCAAAATCAAAATCTGCGTCACAACTTGATATTGACAAATATGTAAAGAAGCCTGGGTAGGACCGCTGGGTGGTGACTCAGAGCGGGGACTTGGAAGTCTGGGCTCACGGGGGGCCTCCCATGACCAGTTGTGACTCAGGGCAGGTTCTCTCACTGGGCAATTAGAGAGAATGAGGGCCTCCCGCCTAGGGTTGCTGCGAGGACTGAATAAGGTACAGCTTGCGAAGGGCTAACGCAGGGCTCGCAGCAAATTCTCCACTGATTTACAGTCCTTGCGTTTGCTGGCAGCAGCTCCTGCCTGAGCCTGAGGCCATGCCAGGGACCCAACCAGGGAGAACGAAAGGAAGGGAAGGAAAACTATGTAGATCTGACTGGGTTCTTCTTGAAACCCCGAAAGCATTGAGAGGAGGGAGAGAGGCTGGAGTCAGACAGTGCTGGGTCTAGTACCCACTGGTCCTCCTCCCTGGTCCTGGGCCCCCAGAGCGCGGATCTGAGAGCTTGCTGAGCCGCAGGTAGCCCACCTGGAAGACTGAAGCATTTTCTTCCTTGCAGGGCAGATGTAAAAACTAAACGAGATAAAAAGAAGTATGTAAAATTCCTAGCTCGTAGCAGGATTCAATTACAATAACTGCTGTAATTAATTATTTATAAGTAATTAAAATATAAATAATTAAAACAATTATTCAATTAAAACATCACTATCAAAATGTCATACAGTATTTGTGTGTTTGTCTTGTCATCATGCGCGGGAAAGCATTTATCTGTGTATATTTTCAAAGGAGAGAGCTTGGCGTGCGTGTGCGTCCATCACGGATACTCCAGGGTCCACGGTTTCTTTCTGGCCGGGATTCTGCATTCTGGACTCAGGGTTCTTTCTCGCCTGGATTCCCGGTTCTGAGAAAGAGGAAGTTCCCACGGATCGCCACCAGGTGGCGCAGCGATTCTTTGCCACGGCTGTAGTGAAAATCGCCAGCTTTGGAAGATGGCAAGTTTTGTCAGAAGCTCTTCTGGGAAGGTCAGCAGTTTACCTGGACGTGGTCAGGAGGATCAAGACCTCAGTGAGGGGCAGGGAGGCAAGGGAGGAGATCCACAGCAGGAGGAGGAGAAGAGGAAATGTGTCAGTGAAAGGGACCCCTTGAGACCCGGGGAGGGGCTCTGGCCCAAAGCCCACAGAGAATTCACCCCTTCTTGCCACAACCGTTGTCCAGCACTTACCACGTGTGTGAAATCAGCCCCTCCAGTAGCTCACAGTCTTGCCGAGGAGACTGACACCTGGACAAATGACTAAATACAATGTGAAAATCAGTCGTATCATGCCGTTGTTTTTTTATGGTGTGCCAGGCACTGTGTTATAATTATTCCATTTTACACATGAGGAAACTGAGATGCAAAGGAGTCACTGGTTTCCCACATTCACAAAGCAAAGAAACCATGGATTCAAGCTATGCCGGTCTATTTTAAAGGCTATGTTAGGGCTTTACAAATCATTACTCTTCCAGTAAAACAAGACAAAACAAAACAACCCTGCTCCTTTAAAGCTGACCAGTTTAGGTCAACCTCAGCAAGAGTTGACAACGGGATGGCAGGGCGCGCCCCAAGGGGCTCGGATGCCCCACATCAGCCTCTGTCCTTCCTCCTTGCTGGCATCCCCCGCGGCATCTGGCTCCCCCCAACCACCATCATCTGGGTACCTCAACCGCCATTCCCCCAGCCACAGCCTGGCCTCTGCAGGCACCCACGGCTCTGCTCTGGAGGGCGCTAGTTCCCACATCTCACTCTGTTTAGTGACCCGGCCTTCCAGCTGGTTGGCTCAGCTACCCCCACTGTTCTTTGCTTCCTGGGTCCCCTGACAGTCCAGCGTCTCCGTGCATCAGCCTCTCCTGCCTTTTCTTCCTTCCTTCTTCCCCCGCTTAGTTCCCACGATGTGGCATATCAGCCACGCTTGAAAAGCTCCCTCCACTCCCCCTTGTCTCGCCCTCTGTCATCGCACCGGAGGCTCCGATAAGCCTAACCTTGCTCGTGCCTGCATCTAGGCAGCAGTGCCAGAAAATCACCCAGCAGGAGGAGACGAGGAAAGGAGGAGTAGAAAATTCTGTAAGGAGGTGGAGAGAGTGCTCATCTGAAGCTTCCTAGTTCTCTGGGAAGCCTGTGTTCTTGCTGGCAGCGAGGGGAAGAGGGTGTGGGCGCCAAGGGCTGAAGACAGTGGCGGATACTGGAAACAGCTGCTTAAGAGAACGGGCGAGCTGGAGGGAGGACTGGGCTAGCATCCCCGGGCAGGTGGACGGCCCAGTTGAGGATGTGGACCCCGATGCTAGGTGGGGACCAATCTTTGTGGTCTCGGCTTCTCCCTGTTAATATTCAGCTGCAGAGATGAACACTGAATTTGTCCAGGGCTGGGGTTTACCATGTGGCTCCAACAGAAAACAGTGGGCTAAAGAAATGGAGCAGAGTCCACAGACATGACCAGATCACCTGGCTTAAAAATCTGTTTGTTTACTTGTTGCTTACAAGACATAAGCTTCCTGAAGGCAGCGCCTTGTTCTCCACTATAATCCCACCGGGTTTGTTGGTCACCCTTGTTAAAATGAATTTCTAGGCCCAAGAAGAGGCTCTCCTGCCCGGGGTGCCACATCAGCAAACCGAAACTTAAACAACGTTGTGTCCCTGTAAATGCTCCGCTTGATCAGAGATGCGGATATCCAGTCAGGGCTCTGGCAGCGGGAGAGGGGGCTGGAAGGAGGCGGGGTGGGCGGGTGTTGAGGGAGATGTCCAAGGTGTCTCAGTTCTGGATGACCTGCTCAGGACACGGGGGTCTGAGGTGGAGTGGGGGTAGGATGACCAATTCATCTTGGTTCACCCAGGACTTTCCTGAGTTCGCCACTGAAAGTCCAATGTCCTGGGGAACCCTCCGTCCTGGTAACATGGCCGATTGGTGACTCTAAGTGGAGGACAAGAACGTCTCTGAGAAGCTGGAGTGCTTGTGGGTGGGCTATGGAGGCTGCGGGATTGATCGCTCTCATGAGCATGTGTCATTTTTTGCCACACTCGATATGTGACCCCTTGGGCATGTTTTCTCATCAGTGAGAGGCAGCTTTTTCGTAGCCCTGACCTCTAGGAATAACAACTATGCTAAAAATGCCAAATGCTTCGGGGAGTGGGAACACTGAAGTGGGGCGACATCAGCATTTTCATGTCTGCAAATTAAGTGCACTGTACTTAGGGCCTTAAAAAATCCTATCAACGAAAGTCACCCGGCTAATTCTTTTCTTTCTATTGGAAATTTAACTGCAGATTTATTGTAATAGCATCTATGTTCTTAGAAATCTAATAATGTCAATTTGCAATATTACATGAAAGGACTATATATAAATATCATAATTTTATTTAATCAAGCATGGAAATCATATCAGGAATGAAACAGTCTTTGGGTAAATAGACATATCTAGTTTTGAAAATAGATTTTACACTCCACATGCATTACAAAGCACAAACCTATAGCTTCATTACAATTGAAATTTTATAATAATTGACTTGCTGTTATAGCAATCAAATTAGCATCAATAAATTATTCTAGGGAAGCTTTATTTTCAGAACAGTATTTGATGGTTAAATTATTAAAAATGAAGTATGGACTTCCTGACAAAATTGTAGAAACACACTTCAACCAAAAAACAACTCTTTTATAGCGAGTCAATATATACAAGGCATACTGAAACTAGTAACATCCGAATTACACTCTTTGTGTCAACATCATGGATATGTACAATCACTGTAAATGAAAACTCGGGGGTCAGGATATAGCTTATTCACAGAAACAGAAGAATTCTTTCCCAGACTACTTAGAGGAAGATTACTGGAAATATGGTTCTTTGCTATAAAGATTGGTGGAGAATCATTATGTACAGACTTGGACACTTACATACTCCTGTAGCTTACTCGACGTGTTTATGTCAGAAACTTGAAAATATCCTCCCCTTCTAAGTGTCCCATGTAAAACCTATATAGCAGATGTGTTGAATTCTTATTAATTTGTATTCAATATTAAATTGAATACGTCTAGAAAACTTTTAAAGGAATCTTGTATCTCTTCCACAAATGCATATATTAATGGTTAACAAAAGAAAACTATTGTTGTCTGCTCTGCTAGGTTTTGGCACATAGCTCAGTTCTTCATTTCATTAGGGACCAACAAGAGAGAGAGCATAAATGCCTTATTTAAGCTAACCCTTAAATTTTGTTTATATTAAACTTTTTACTCTGAGATAATTGTAGATGCTGAGATAATTGCAGATAATTGTAGATTCACATGCAATTGTAAGAAATAGTACAATGAGATCCTGTGTGACTTTTGCCCAGTTTCCCCCAGTGGTAGCGTCTTGCAAAACTATAGTACAACATCACAACCTGGATTTTGACATTGATATGGTCAAGATATGGACCATTTCCATCACCATTAGCATCCTTTCTGTTACCCTTTTATAATCACAACCACCTCTCTCCCTCTCCACCCTGCTCCTTGGGATCCCCTAATCTGTTCTCCATTTCTAGAATTTTGTATTTCAAAATGTAATATAAATGGAATTATGCAATATGTATCCTTTTGGCATTGGCTTTTTCTCTCTGGAGATTCATCCAAGTTGTTGCTTGTATCAGAAATTATTTTTATTGCTGAGTAGTATTCCATGGCATGGCTATATCACAATTTGTTTCACCAGCCACCCATTAAAGGACATCTGGTTGTTTACAGTTTTTGAATGTTATGAATAAAGCTGCTATGAACATTCATATACAAGATTTTGTGTGAACATAAGTTTTCATTTCTCTGGGATAAATGCCCAGGAGTGCAAGTGCTGAGTGGTATGGAAGTTGCACGTACAGTTTTATAAGAAACTGCCAAATGGTTTTCCAGAGTGGCTGCTCCTTTCTGCATTCCCACCAGCTGTATACGACTGATCCAGTTGCTCTACATCCTGCCAACATTTGGTGTTGTTACTATATTTTAGCAATTGTGGTGGGTACATAGTGGTATCTCATTGTGGTTTTAATTTGCAGTTCCCTAAAACTAATGATGTTGAGTATCTTTTCATGTACTTATTTGCCCCTTGCATATCCTTTGCAGTGAACTGTTTGTTCATATTCTCCATTTTCTAATTGGATTTTTTTCTCCCTTCTCCCCCCTATATAATCAATGTTTTCCTTTCTATAGGTAACTGGATTTTTTAAAAACCGTTGAGTTTTGAGAGTTTTCCATATATTCAAGGTACCAGTCCTTTGTCAGATACATGGTTTGCAAATATTTTCTCCCAGTATGTAGCCTGTCTTTTCATTCTCTTAACATGGTCTTTTGCAGAGCAAAATTTTAAAATTTTAATAAAGTCTAATTTATCAAAATTTCCTTTTATGGTATTGTGCTTTTGGTGTCAAGTATAAGAACTCTTTGCTTAGCCCTAGATCCCAAAGATTTTCTATTTTTTTAAAAAAAAGTTTTATAGTTTTACATTTTATGTTTAGGATTATAATCCATTTTGAATTAATTTCTGTATAAAGTATGAGGTTTAGGTTGAGGTTCTTTTTATTTGCCTATGGATATCCAATTGCTGCAGCACATTTACTGACAAGGCTATCCTCTCTCCATTCAATTACTTTTGTACCTTTATAAAAAATCAATTGAGCATATTTGTATGGGTCTATTTCTAGCTTCTCCATGCTATTCCATTGATCTTTGTGTCTATGCCTCCATCAATACCACACTGTCTTGATTACTGTAGCTACACAATAAATATTTATATTGGGTAGAGTGATTTCTCCTATTTATTCTTCTTTTACAACATTGTTTTAGCTGTTCCAAGGGCCCTGCCTTGGAATGATTGGAATAAGCTTGAATATGTCCACAAAAACCTTGCTAGCATTTTGATAGAAATTGTGTTAAACCTATAGATGAATCTGGGGAGAATTGACATCTTAACTATTTTATGTCTTCCAATCCATGAACATGGTATGTCTCTTCATTTATGTGGGTCTTTGATTTCTTTCATTAGCATCTTTTAATTTTCAGCATATAGATTCCGTACGTGTTTTGTTAAATTTATACCTACGTATTTCTTTTCTTTGGAGAGACTGTAAATGGTATTGTGTTTTTAATTTTGATTTCCACTTTGTTAATATATAGAAACGTGATTAAATTTCAAGTGCTGATCCTGTATCCTGAGATCTTGCTGAACGCACTTACAAGTTCTAGGTGTTTTCTTTTTTTTTTTTTTAATAGATTCTTTGGAATTTTCTATGTAGACAATCATGTCATCTGTAAACAGGGATACTTTCATTTCTTTCTTTCTTGCCTTATTGCCATGTCTAGAACTTCCAGTACAGCCTTTAAAATTTTAATCAATGTAAATTTACAGAGATTTGCTGAAACTTACTGGCCTGAATGGGGCCCACTATTCTCAGACAGATGCATTTTCAACACTCTTCTTATCATCCAACCTGTTCAGATTTCGTTTCCTGTAATTTGGATAAATAACTGATAACATTTATAATTGGCACCCACACTGCAAAGCCCATTGAAGCAGCAGAGTGACCTTTGTTGAGCTAAGTGGAACGTGATTATAAAAGCAAACTGAGCACAGAAACATTATCCATAAGGCAGGACCAGGAGGCAGTGATGCTCAGAGAATTAAGGATTGAGGTTGACTTCTGGAGTATATGGTTTGTCCTTCCAGTTTTCCCCTCTTACCTCTAAATTGGGGGCAGTAATAATTTTAAACTCTGAAAATATGAAGTACCCTCAAGTTACCTTATTCTTACGTATTAGAAACCACTATTGTTAGAATCTCTTTTGAGAATTGGCTTTTGATAAATAAGGAATTCTGTGCATCTTACTATGCTTTTAGTAACAGGCACTTAAAAAAACATTTTGACAACTCAAACTCTCTTCATGTCTTAATTTTTTAAACAAAAGTGTAACCATTAATAACACTTTTATTTATTTTAAAAATGTATATTTGCTATATATAGTGTTGTGTTTTTATGTTATACAACATATCTAATCCACTGAAGAGAGTTTATAGCCATTACAAAAAGACAGAAAACTGGGTACTAGATCCTTCATAGCTTTCAACATAAGAGGTCTGGGATATGTGTACACGTAGGTCCTTGAAGGCGTTAGCTGTGTACATAGGTACAATGCAGTTTCTTGCAAACACCAGGAGCTCCTGCATATAACTCATAGAAAATTTTAAGTCTGCAGTAACAATCAAATTGCAAAGACTTCTTTCTTTTGGTAGGAAGCAAAGCAGGTTAGTTATCACTTTACTGATGCTCCTGGTTCAATGACTACCTGTACATTTCAGTAACTCTTTGGTCTCATTCTTAAAACTAGAAATCTTGCAGGTACCACTCTGTTCATTGCGTGCAGTGAGTTCTGGAGTCAGATGTTGGATGTCGCCTTAGCCTCCCTGAGCCTCAGTTTTCTTGGCTGTGAGTGACAGTGATGACATGCATCTCATTGGTTGTATGGCTTAAATGAGGCGATCCCATCAAGGGCCTGGCCCAAGGGGCCAGGGAGCACGTCTTCAGTTACTGACTTCTTTCCTTCCTTCTCTTATACGTTGCCTTAGCTTCCTTCCCAGGCTCACTCTCTCCCCTCTCCTGTCTACACACCACAGATGAGGTGCTTCTTATTTTGGATGTCACTCCTTATGCCTAAGAGAAGGGGACCCTCTGTCAGGAGCATTAGCAGTGGGGATCTGGGGAGCTTGATGCCGAAGCCGTCCCTTCTCTTCAGCGTCCTACCATGGCCTGCTTACACAGAACAGGGCACAAAACTCTGCGTCCTCTCTCTTCCTCATGTTGCAGTGGGAAAAGCTTCATAAATGACCAATACACTCTAGCAAATGTGACTTAATAATGCATTTGCATTCCAGGAGCATGATGCGTAATCCAGAGACAAACAGTCCTGCACCCTCACCCTAAACACCAGATTGTGGCTGTGTGATGCACATTTAGTTCCTTCGTGGTTGCAGTGAGCTTAGAACCAAGACATTGCCTTTGGCACAGCAAGCAATAAAAATACTCTCACAATACAAAGCAATCACATTGTACATACAGGCATAATTTTTTTTTTTGTCTTAGAGAATGGAACAGCAACCATCTCAACATGTCACTTTGACAACCAACAATGATTCCCAAATAGGTGAGTCTGGATTGAATACAATGTAAACAGAGACTAGGTATGTGAAGTACCTGTGTGAACTGGGGATTTGCAAATGACCACTTGAATCTTCGGTCTAGCGCAGGGTTCCCTGGTCGCCCCCTCTCGTTCTGCTATAAGGGTGACAGGGCTGCTCTGAACCCTTTGACAAAGAGACAGCAGTCAATGGCTGTCTGGCAGCATCACTTAAAAGGGTTTCATTTTACGCAACACCGAGGACTTTCTTCTTACTCCATCAGGCCTTTCTTGGAACTGCTTTGAAATACTCCTCCCTTGAAATGTCAGATACTCCTCCATACCATTTCTGAAGCCAGATATGTTCTATCTTCATCTTCATAAAGAACCATTCATACTGCCGAGGCCACTTCCTCATAACTGGGTGTCTGCAGAAACAAAGGAGAGGTCACTATAAAGCTGTTCTTATCATAGGGTGTGCCTCCCAGAGCACAGGTCAGGCTCCATGTATCGTATCCTTGGCCAGGTCATGTGACCCTCCAGACTCCGGGCCTCGACTAGACTGAGACCTGCTCAAATCAGCCAGCGGCAGAAGCCAGGGAGCCAGGGATGGGGTCTGGGCAGCCTTAGGAAGGCAGGAAACTGTTGTCCCCACAGAGTGGGGAACAGCTCAAGTCTTGAGTCAGGTTCCTTGGTTCGAATCCCAGTCCAACTGCTCATGGGCTGTGATGCCTCCTGGGCCGTTTGCCCTCTCAAGCCGTGTCTCCTTACCTGTCATGTGGGATGACAGTGATGGTGCTCAGGTCCCACAGCTGTGTGGGGAGCAATCGAGCACATACAGAGCACTGCCCACAGTAAGTGCTCAGTGAGCTGTGGTTAGTGTTATCAGGAAACATAAAGAAAGGCTTTACGCATCTCCGTATGAAATGTCGAAAGAATTGTGGGCTCGTGGGACAAATCTGTTCATAGGAAGATTTCCACTCCTGCAGCAGGCTTCGAACTGTTGGGCCAGGTTGAGAGCCAACCGGAGTGGACAGGGCACATCACTCACATTCTGCCTTCTGCTGTTTGCTCACTTGCCTTCTCCCCTACGCGTAGCCTTAAACACATGAATTACCCTTAGGGGCAGGGGCTGTCAGGCACTTTTTTTAAACTCCATAAAAATAAAAATTCTATTTACATCTAAAAATGTAAACAAAATTCAAAAAACCAAGTGCAAATTGGGAAAAATATTTGCAACAATGCAAATGCAATATTAGGTTAATAACTTTAAAAAAAAAAAAAAAGTTTATTTTGATGGGGCCGGCCCGGTGGCGCAAGCGGTTAAGTGCGCGCGCTCCGCTGCGGCGGCCCGGGGTTCGCTGGTTCGGATCCCGGGCGCGCACCGAAGTACTGCTTGGTAAGCCATGCTGTGGCGGCGTCCCATATAAAGTGGAGGAAGATAGGCACCGATGTTAGCCCAGGGCCGTCTTCCTCAGCAAAAAAAGAGGAGGATTGGCGGATGTTAGCTCAGGGCTGATCTCCTCACAAAAAAAAAAAAAAAAAAAAAAAAAAAATAGTTTATTTTGAAATAATCATAAACTTATGGAGAAGTTGAAAGTACAGCATAAAGAACTATTTTGTTTCTTCCTAAAGCATTTGAAAGTAAGTTGCTGATCTGATGCCTGGACACTCCAAATACTCCTGCAGCTGAGATAATAAAATGGTTGTTGTTATTTTAAGCAAACTAGTTTTGTACTAAAACTAGAACAAATTTTGGCACCTGCAAGTGCGGCGCAGGTGTAACACATTCTAGTCCATGGGACACCGGCTTTGGGTCCAGGCAGCGAGTGGAAGCTGGAAGGACCTTGAGGAGACAGACAGGGTTTGAAAGAAGGTCAAGATCAGGCTGTTGGAAGCTGGTGATAAAGGGACCTTGCTAGGTAGTGGTGGAAAGTGTGGCAACACTGTTGCCGTCAGCGATGTAGAAAATGGGAAATGAATTTAATGAACCCAGTGGTCTGCCTAAGATTTTGGCCTCTTCTCACTGCCCATCATAACATATGAGAGGAGAGGCTGGAACGAAAGAATGACAGCTGAGTTTGAAAATAAAGCACACATACGCGTGCGCGCACACACACACACACACGTTTACTTCTCTGTGTACTGAAAACTGCGAGTCCATGCTGACCCATCCGATCACACTCCAACTCCTGATTCATTCTAGCTTTCTCCCCTTGTGACCCTCCTCCACGCAGTGAGAAACCAGCCTTCCCCTTTCCTTACTGTGTTTCCTTGTTTGATGATTCCCTTCCCACCTTGTAAAATCTTCCCATCTCCGTGGGGTTGAAATGGCCCCACCAACTTACCACTTGCTTTTGTCTTACTCTTCCACTAACTTTGTGTGTGTGTGTGTGTGTGTGTGTGTGTGTGTGTGAGGAAGATCAGCCCTGAGCTAACATCCGTGCTAATCCTCCTGTTTTTTTTTTTTTTTTGCTGTGGAAGACCGGCTCTGAGCTAACATCTATTGCCAATCCTCCTCCCCTTTTTTCCCCCCAAAGCCCCAGTAGATAGTTGTATGACATAGTTGCACATCCTTCTAGTTGCTGTATGTGGGACTTGCCCTCAGCATGGCCAGAGAAGCAGTGCGCCAGCGCACGCCCGGGATCAAACCTGGGCTGCCAGCAGAGGAGCGCATGCACTTAACTGCTAAGCCACGGGGCCGGCCCACTCTTCCGCTAACTTTTGTTGCTAGTGCTGTTGAGTCAATTCCTGGTGAGTCCTGTGGACAGCAGAGCAGAACGTTGCCTGGTCTTTCTGCACCAGCCTCTCACCTTCCTGCGCTATATCAGACAATGCTCCACTGCTATTCCCAGGGTTTTTATGGCCAATTTTTTCAGAATTGGGTGGCCAGGTCCTTCTTCCTAAGCTGTCTTAGCCTGGAAGCTCTGCTGAAACCTGTCCACCATGGGTGACCTTGCTGGTATTTGAAACACTGCTGGCACAGCAACACACAGCTGCCACAGTATGTCAACCGACAGATGGGTGGTGTGGTTCCCTGACTGGGAAAATGAATCCAGGCCGCAGCGGTGAGAGTGCTGAATCTTAACCACTAGACCACCAGGGCTGGCTCCATGACTTCAGACAAGTGTTAATCTACTTGTTTTCCTGCAAGGACACGCACCACTCCTTGCCCCAGCTCTGACCTTCCACTCCAGGCTGCCCCCTGTGTGGACACCCTCCTCACTCATGGAGACAGACTCTGACAGTCCTGAAAGACCACTCCTGTACACCCCCACAGTGGGCTATCCTCTCAGTCACTCTGACCCCTACAGCAGTGATTCTTAAACTTTAGAATTTCCTGGGACATACTTTTAAAATTTGGATTGTCTTATCTGCAGAGAATTCAATTCAGTAGGCAGGTCAGGGGTGGGCCCAGACAGCCGTGTCTACGTGTGCATCCTAAGTGGTTCAGATGTAGGGGAGAGAGGACCACACTGAGAAACTGCTTTCACTTCCGGCACTGTGCTTTGCTTAGAGTGGACACTGGAAAATGTTTGTGGCGTTGTCTTGACCACAAAGCCTCAGTTATTTCCAATTCAAGGCAGGGCATTGTAAAAGGTTGGAAGTATGCAGGGAACAGTGCCTGGAACCCCTCAATGTGAGCTGCTCTCAAAGGCGGTGTCAGCCATTTGCCCGGCCTCTGCTGCCACCTTGAGCCACCAAGACAGCCAGCATGAGGTTGGCAGTGTTCCCACCCAGACCATTACTGTCATCATCTCAGAGGCATCAAATAGCACAGCCCTGATCTCTGCTTTTTATTACTGTATATTTCTGGGCAAACCAACTTTAAAACATATACAAACCTTGAAAACATGGCTTGCTTGGCAAATTCCACTTCTTCTGGAGACACAGCAATCATCTGGCCAGTGAGCGTTAAGCGGGCACATCGGGGATCTTCCGGGTCCACAATATTTTTTCTGCATTCGAAGAACATTTTTCATATATTAAAACGATGACAGGACATCAGCCGGAAATACTAAGGATTTCATGAAAAGTTAAAAATAGCAGTCACATTGCTGGTTATATCATTCGGGTTCTTACACTGCCTGTAATTACTGTAAAATCCTTTGGCACAGCCAGTGTGAGAGGTGTGCCTGTGTAGGTTAGATGTCAGTCTGCATCCTCGGGGCAGTAGATAACACCTGAAGCACCTGCATCAAGACTGCACAAGCCAGGGCTAGCCTCTGCAAGACCCCAGTCAGGAGCCACTGTCCAGAATGGTGTTGCTCAGGGGACGCCACTCGCTTAAAGACAATATGAATGGTGCTCCTGGACTAATGCAATGCATCTCCCTGGATCCAGCAGTGACCGAGATAAAGGCTTTCAGATATCACCATCAGAATATGGAGGTTCCTTACTTAGAATAAGGAATATTAGAAATAACAGAACAGTAATGTGACTGTATTTGTGACTGCTTGCTAATAAGTGTTTCCATGGTGGCAGAATTCTTCTAAGACTTGCTTTCGTTATAGGAGTTGCCAGGCAGTGGGGGTGTGGGAAAGGAGACTTTAAGTTCTCCCCACCTCTAATCACGTGAGGCTACCTATTTCTGGAAGAAACATAAACAGGAGAATCTGATTCTTCAAATGTTCAGATAGAGGCTTCATCTAAAGCCCCAAGAGAAAACACTTCTTGGTCACAGCTGGTGCACTTTGCAAATTCTCTCCATAAGTGTTGGGGAAGGTGGTTCAAAGATGGGGCAACATGATGATAATGCTAGTCACTTGCATCCAGACAGTGTTTTTGGTATTTCTAAGATGTTTCTGTCATTCGCTGCTATAATAAGATTTGTTAACTTTTGTACCAAATGCCTTTGTACCTTGCCTCATTTTGTTTGATCTTCACCACAACCCTAGGAGGTAGGTGTTATTACTAACCTCATTTTAGAGACAAGGAAAATGAGACCTAGATGGGTTAAGCGACTTGCCCTGGGCCATGGAGCTCACAGAGGAGCAGCTAGGCCTGTCGGACCCCAGGGCCTCTGGTCTCAGGCAGGAAGGTAAGGCCCCTCTCAGCCTGTCACTTCATCTCCCAGATACTACGAGTCCTCAAGGTTTATGGATTCTCTCTCCTATTATCTAATTGTGGACTTTTTAACATCATGCTAGAACATTTTCTCAAAAGCTCGCCTTAGGGGTAAAAAAAAAAAAACCGACTAGCACATGCGAAAAAAGAGCATGTGCAAACATATTTGTTACAGCATTGTTTATGATGGCAAAAATTGGAAGTAACCAAATGCTTAGCAGTGGGGCAACACAAACAAATTAAGTTTTATCAATACTATGAAATACGTTTAAAAAGAATGAGATATAGTTAAAGGTTAAAGGTGTCTATGATAAAGATATAAGTGAAAATAACCCAATTAAAGAATGGGGCAAAGACTTTAACAGACACCTCACCAAAGAAGATATACAGATGGCAAACAAGCATATGAAAAGATGCTCCACATCAGATATCACCAAAGAAAGGCAAATCAAAACAATGAGATACCACGACACACCCATTAGCATGGCCAAAATCCAGAACACTGACTACACCAAATGCTGGGGAGGCTGTGGAGCCACAGGAAATCTCCTTCATTGCTGGTGGGAATGCAAAATGGCTCAGCCACTTTGGAAAACAGTTTGGCAGTTTCTTACAAAACTAAACATACTCTTACCACACAATCCAGCAATCACGCTCCTTGATATTTACCCAAAGGAGCTGAAAACTTATGTCCACACAAAAACCTGCACACAGATGTTTATAACAGCTTTATCCATAATTGCCAAAACTTGGAAGCAACCCAGATGTCCTTCAGTAGGTGAATGGATAAATAAACTGCGGTCCATCTAGACAATGGAATAGTGTTCAGTGCTAAAAAGAAATGAGCTATCAAGCCATGAAAAGACATGGAGGAATCTTAAATGCATATTACTATGCGAAAGAAGCCAATCTGAAAAGGCTACATAATATTTGATTCCAAATAGATGACATTCTGGAAAAGGCAAAACTATGGAGACAACAAAAAGATCAGTGGTTGCCAGGAGTGAGTGTGTGTGTGTGTGTGTGTGTGTGTGTCTGTGGGCAGTGCAGGGAGAGAAGACTAGGCAGAGCAAAGAGAATTTTTAAGGGCAGTGAAAATACTCTGTATGATACTATAATGATGGATACATATCACTTTACATTTGTCCAAACATATTAAATGTATGACACCAGGAGTGAACCCTTAGGGAAACTGTGGACTTTGGGTGATTATGATGTGTCAATGTAGGTTTATTCTTGGTAAGCAAGGTACCATTCTGGTGAGTGATGTTCATAATGGGGGAGGCTATGTATGTGTGGGGGTCGGGGGTATATGGAAAATCTCTGCACCCTCCTCTCCAGTTTATTGTCAATCTACAACTGCTCAAAAAAAATAAAGTCTTAAAAAAAAAGATATCAGTAAAAACAGTTAGCTGAAGAACAATATGTGCAGTATGATACCATTAAAAAAAACCTAAAACTGTGTATATGTTTATATATGCTTAGAAAAAGTTCTGAGAGCCAGCCCTGATGGCCTAGCGGTTAAAGTCCAGCACGCTCCCCTTCAGCGGCCCGGATTCAGTTCCCGGGCGTGGAACCACACCACTCGTCTGTCAGTAGCCATGCTGTGGCGGCAGCTCACACCGAAGAACTAAAAGGACTTACAACTAGAATATACAGTTGTAATGTACTAGGGCTTTGGGGAGAGAAAAAAAGAGACAGAGGAAGATTGGCAACAGATGTTAGCTCAGAGTGACTCTTTCCCAGCAAAAAAAAAGAAAATAAAAAGAAAAAGTTCTGAAAAGATATATCCCAAGGATATAACTCTGGTTCTTTCAGGAGAAAGGGATTTGTGGGGATTTAGGTGTGGGGTAAGGAGTCCCTTTTTATTTTATATACTTGTATAGTCTTTGAATATTACAATGATTATGTACAACTTCCATTATTCAAAGAAAAAAAAACATAAAGCCGCCAATGGTGCCCCCAAGTAAGTGACTCCTTTGGGCCAGAGGTGAGTGAAAGGAGACCTTTCTGAAATTTTGTTTTGGGGTCCCAGAATTTAGTCTTATAGAAAAGACTGTTCCTATAGTCTAAGAGTTGTCAATACTGACAAAGACTGACATAACTGTAATCTGGAAAACTTCTTTGACCATCATCTGGGGATTTCCTTAGTCCAGTGTTGGATCACGTCTTTCCTGGGGCCTGCATCTTTCTCTTTCTTCCTCATTTTGTTATAGTAATTCTGCCAAAAATATATATGTTTTCTGAGAAGAAGTAGATAGGAAATAAAATTATTTGAGTTTTATATGTCTGAGGATATGGTTTACCCTGAGGATATGTTTGATAGTTTGGCTGGGTATTGAATGCTATGTTTGAAATAATTTCCACAAATAATGTTGGAGGCATTGCTCCACTCCAGTGTTGCTATTCAACAGTCTAACGCAATTCTCTTCCTTGCTCTTTTGTATGGGAACTTCCCTTTGCCCCTCTGAAAACTTTCATAAACTAATCTTTGCCTATGATTTCCTGAAATTTCATGATAATGTACCTTGATATAGGCTTTTTAAAAAAAAATCCATTGTTTTGGGTACCTGGTGGGTTGTTTTAAACCTGGAGACTCATATGTCTTTTGCTTCTGCGGAATTTTTCTTCAATTACATCTTTGATAATTTTTTCCTTTCATTGTCTCAATTCACTTTTTCTGGAATTATTTTACTTGACTGTTGGACCTTTCGGATTAGTCCTTTAATTTTCTTATTGTTTCTCTCATGTTTCTTTTTATTCTACTTTTTTGGAAATTACTTCAAATCTACCCTCTAATGCTTTAGTTGAGGTTTTTTATTTCTGCTATCATATTTTTAATTTTAAGAGCTCTTTATTTGTCCTGAGTGTTTTTATTTTTTATTGATGTCATAATAGTTTATAACATTGTGAAATTTTAGTTGTACATTATTGTTTGTCAGTCACCATATAAATGTGCCCCTTCATTCCTTGTGCCCACTCCCCAACCCTCTTCCACCTGGTAACCACCAAACTGTCCTCTCTGTCCATGTGTTAGTTTATCTTCTACCTATGAGTGAAATCATGTTGTGTTTGTCTTTCTCTGTCTGGTTTATTTTGCTTAACATAATATCCTCCGGGTCCATCCATGTTGTGAATAGGATGATTTTGTTGTTTTTTATGGCTGAGTAGTATTCCATCATGTATATATATAAATATGACATCTTCTTTATCCAGTCATCCGTCGAGGGACGCTTGGGTTGCTTCCACTTCTTGGCTCTAGTGAATAATGCTGCAGTGAACAGTGGGGGTGCATAAGCTCTTTGGATTGTTGATTTCAGGTTCTTTGGATAAATACCGAGTAGTAGGATAGCTGGTTCATAAGGTATTTCTGTTTTTAATGTTTTGAGGAATCTCCATACTGTTTTCCATAGAGGCCGCACCAGTTTGCATTCCCACCAGCAGTGAATGAGGGTTGTGGTTTCTCCACAACCTCTCCAACATTTGTCGTTTTTTGTGTTGGTGATATAGCCATTCTAACGAGTGTAAGGTAATATCTTAGTGTAGTTTTGATTTGCATTTCCCTGATGATTACTGATGTTGAAGATCTTTTCATGTGCCTATTGGCCATCTGTATATCTTCCTTGAAAAAATGTCTGTTCATATCCTCTGCCCATTTTTTGATTGGGTTGTTTGTTTTTTTGTTGTTCAGTTGTGTGAGTTCTTTATGTGTTATGGAAATTAACCCCTTGTTGGATGTATGATTTGCAAATATTTTCTCCCAGCTGGTGGGTTGTCTTTTCATTTTGATCCTGGTTTCATTTGCCTTGCAGAAACTCTTTAGTCTGATGAAGTCCTACTTGTTTATTTTTTCTTTTGTTTCCCTTGTCCGAGTAGACGTAGAATTTGAAAAGATCCCTCTATGACTGATGTCAAAGAGTGTACTGCCTATATTTTCTTTTAGGATTTTTATAGTTTCAGGTCTTACCTTCAAGTCTTTGATCCATTTTGAGTTAATTTTTGTGTATGGTGAAAGAAAATGGTCTACTTTCATTCTTTTGCTTATGGCTGTTCAGTATGCCCAACACCATTTATTGATGAGAATTTCCATTCTCCATTGTATGTTCTTAGCTCCTTGTCGAAGATTAGCTGTCCATAGATGTGTGGTTTTATTTCTGGGCTCTCAATTCTGTTCCATTGATCTCCCTGTGTGTCTGTTTTTGTACCAGTACCATGCTGTTTTAATTATTATAGCTTTGTACTATATTTTTAAGTCAGGGATTGTGATGCCTTCAGCTTTGTTCTTTTTCTCAGGATTGCTTCAGCTATTCAGGGTCTTTTGTTGCCCCATATGAATTTTAGTATTCTTTGTTCTATTTCTGTGAAGAATGTCCTTGGGATTCTGATTGGGATTGCATTGAATCTGTAGATTGCTTTAGGTAGTATGGACATTTTAACTATGTCTATTCTTCCAATTCATGAGCATGGAATATCTTTCCATTTCTTTATGTCATCATTGATTTCTTTCAATAATGTCTTATAATTTTCATTGTATAGGTCTTTCGCATCCTTTGTTAAATTTATTCCTAGGTATTTTATTCTTTTTGTTGCGATCGTAAATGGAATTGTATTCTTGAGTTCTCTTTCTGTTAGTTCATTATTAGAGTATAGAAATGCAATTGATTTTTGTAAGTTGATTTTGTACCTGTAACTTTCCTGTAGTTGTTGATTATTTCTAATAGTTTTCCAATGGATTCTTTACGGTTTTCTATATACAAAATCATGTCATCTGCAAATAGTGAGAGTTTTGCTTCTTCATTGCCTATTTGGATTCCTTTTATTCCTTTTTCTTGCCTAATTGCTCTGGCCAAAACCTCCAGTACTATGTTGAATAAGAGTGGCGAGAGTGGGCACCCTTATCTTGTTCCTCTTCTCAGAGGAATGGCTTTCAGTTTTCCACTGTTGAGTATGATGCTGGCTGTGGGTTTGTCATATATGGCCTTTATTATGTTGAAGTACTTTCCTTCTATAACCATTTTGTTGAGAGTTTTTATCATAAATGGATCTTGGATCTTGTCAAATGCCTTCTCTGCATATACTGAGACGATCACGTGGTTTTTATTCCTTGTTTTGTTAATGTGGTGTATCACATCGATTGATTTGCAGATGTTGAACCATCCCTGTGTCCCTGGTATACATCCCACTTGATCATGGTGTATGATCTTTTTTTTTTTTTTTTTTAATTTTAATTTTTTTTTTATTGATGTTTTAATGGTTTCTAACATTGTGAAATTTTGGGTTGTACATTTTTGTTTGTCCATCACCCCATATATGACTCCCTTCACCCCTTGTGCCCACCCCCCACCCCCACTGCCCGGGTAACCACAGTCCAGTTTTCTCTGTCCATGTGTTGGTTTATATTCCACATATGAGTGAGATCAGGTGTATGATCTTTTTAATGTATTGCTGTATTCGGTTTGCCAATATCTCGTTGAGGGTTTTTGCATGTATGTTCATCAGTGATATTGGCCTGTAATTTTCCTTCTTTGTGTTGTCCTTGTCTGGCTTTGGTATCAGGGTGATGTTGGCCTCGTAGAATGTGTTAGGAAGTGTTCCATCTTCCTCTATTTTTTGGAATATTTTGAGGAGGATGGGTATTAAATCTTCTTTGAATGTTTGCTAAAATTCTCCAGAGAAGCCATCTGGTCCTGGACTTTTATTTTGGGGGAAGTTTTTGATTACTGTTTCAATCTCTTTACTTGTTGTGGTCTATTCAGATTCTCTATTCTTGGTTCAGTTTTGGGAGGTTGTATGAGTTTAAGAATTTATCCATTTATTCTAGATTGTCCAATTTGTTGGCATATAGTTTTTCATAGTATTCTCTTATAATTCTTTGTATTTCTGTGGTATCCATTGTAATTTCTCCTCTTTCATTTCTAATTTTATTTATTTGAGCTTTCTTTCTTTTTTTTTTAGTGAGTCTGGCTAAGAGTTTGTCAATTTTGTTTATATTCTCAAAGAACCAGCTCTTTGTTTCATTAATCCTTTCTATTTTTTTAATTTCAATTTCATTTATTTCTGCTCTAATTTTTATTATTTCCCTTCTTCTGCTGACTTTGGGCTTTGTTTGTTCTTCTTTTTCTAATTCTCTTAGGTGTGGTTTAAGATTGCTTATTTGGGACTATTCTTGTTTGTTAAAGTGGGCCTGTATTGCTATGAGTTTCCCTCTGAGGACTGCTTTTGCTGCATCCAATATGAGTTGGTATGGTGTATTTTCATTTTCATTTGTCTCCAGATATTTTTTGATTTCTCCTTTAATTTCTTCAATGATCCATTGGTTATTCAGTAGCATGTTGTTTAGTCTCCACATCTTTGTCACTTTCCCAGTTTTTTTCTTATAGTTGATTTCTAGTTTCATAGTATTATGGTCAGAAAAGATGCCTGTTATGATTTCAATCTTCTTAAATTTATAGAGGCTCATCTTGTTTCCCAACATATGGTCTATCCTTAAGAATGTTCCATGCATGCTTGAGAAAAATATGTAATCTGCTGTGTTTGGATGGAGTGCAGTCTATATATCTATTAAGTCCCTCTCGTCTAGTTTTTCATTTAAGTCCACTATTTCCTTATTGACCTTCTGTCTGGATGATCTATCCACTGATGTAAGTGGGGTGTTAAGACCCTGTACTATTATTGTGTTGTAGTTAATATCTCCTTTTAGGTTTGTTAATAGTTGCTTTATGTACTTTGGTGCTCCTGTGTTGGGTGCATATATACATTTACAAGTGATAAGTCTTCCTGGTGGAGTGTCCCTTTTACCATTATATATTGCCCCTCTTTGTCTCTCATTACCTGTTTTATCTTGAATTCTACTTTGTCTGATATAAGCATGGCAACACTTGCTTTCTTTTGTTTGCCATTAGCTTGGAGTATTGTCTTCCATCCTTTCATTCTGAGTCTGTGTTTGTCTTTAGAGCTGAGATGTGTTTCCTGGAGGCAGCATATTGTTGGATCTTGTTTTTTAATCCATCCCCCTACTCTGTGTCTTTTGATTGGAGAATTCAATCCATTTACATTTAGAGTGATTATTGATATATCTGGGCTTAATATTGCTATTTTATTGCTCATTTTCTGGTTCTTCTGCATTTCCTTTGTTTCTTGTCCTGTGTGTTTCAGACTACCAACTCAGTTTGGTAGTTCTGTATGATGGTTTTCTTAGTTTTCTCTTTATTTATCATATGTGTTTCTGTTCTGATTATTTGTTTAGTGGTTACCATGAGGTTTGTATAAAAAAATCTCATAGATAAGCTAGTACATTTTCTGATGATCTCTTATTTCTTTAGACTAAGACAATTCCATCCCTTTCCTCTTCCCCTTCTAAATTATTATTGTCACAACTTCTTCCATCTTGCGTTGTGAGTTTGTGGTGAAAATGATGAGGTCATATTTATTTTTGGTGTTTTCCTTCCCTTAATCTTTGATGTTATAATTAAGTGTTTGCTAACCTATTCCGATAGAAAGCTGCAATTTTTCTGATTTTGTCTACTTATTTTTCTCTTTGCTCAAAGTTCTGTATCCCATTTCTCTTTTTTTTTTTTTCAGGCATGAGGGCCTTCTTGAGCATTTCTTGTAGTGGGGGTCTTGTGGCAATGAACTCCCTTAGCTTTCGTTTATCTGGAATAGTTATTATTTCTCCATCATATCTGAAGGATATTTTTGCTGGATACAGTATTCTTGGCTGAAAGTTTTTGTCTTTCAGAATTTTGAATATATTGTTCCACTCTCTCCTAGCCTGTAAAGTTTCTGCCAAGAAATCTGCTGGGAGCCTGATAGAAATTCCTTTGTACATTTTTTTTTGTCTTGCTGCCCTTAATATTTTTTCTTTGTCATTGACTTTTGCCAGCTTTCCTACTATACGCCTTGGAGAGGGTCTTTTTATGTTGATATATCCAGGAGATCTATTGACTTCAGTTGCTTGTATTTCCAGCTCCTTCCCCAGGCTTGGGAAGTTCTCAGTATTTCTTTGAACAAGCTCTCTGTTCCTTTTTCCCTCTCTTCTCCCTCTGGAATACCTATAATACTTATGCTGTACCTCCTAATTGAGTTGGATATTTCCTGGAGAATTTCTTCATTTCTTTTTAGTCTTAGTTCTCTCTCCTCCTCCATCTGGAATATTTCTGCATTTCTATCCTCAATAGTTCTAATTCTTTCCTCCATATTGTCAGCTCTGTTCTTTAAATATTCCAGATTTTTCTTTAACTTTTCCATTGTGGTTTTCATCTCCAACATTTCTGATTGGTTTTTCTTTATAGTTTCAATCTCTTTTGTGAAGAAGTTCCTGATTTCATTGAATTGTCTATCTGTATCTTCTTGTAATTCATTGTGCTCTTTTATGATAGCTATTTTGAATTCTCTGTCTTTTAGGCTATAAATTTCTGTGCCTTCAGTATTGATTTCTGGGTGCTTATCATTTTCCTTCTGGTCTGGAGATTTAATATATTTTTGCATACTGTTTGAGGGCGTGGGTTTGTTCTTCCTCATGCTGATAATATCTGGTCACAGCTTCCACCTGCTGCCACTGGGTGGGGGTCAAGAGCTGTGTATTCTGAGCCCACCACAATCTGTAGGCGCTCTAGCCAACTGGCTGTGCTGGAGTGCTGGGTGGAGGGAAGAGCTCTTTCTTTCACCCGCCCAATCCCGGGGGCTTCTCCTGCTTCCCTCATTATCTGCTCTCCTGGGGTGCTAGCTTGATGAAGACATGCCTGCAACAGTTAAGTCTCCTCCATATAGGAGTTTCCCACAGGCTGTGAGAGAATTTGGAGAGTGACAGTTTTCCCATGGAGGGCCACCCCTCCCTGCTCTCTCTTTGAGAGCTGCACAGACCCAGAGTTGCTGCCATTGGGGATGGAGAGGAGTTCTCCTTACCTGCTTCCACTTCCTCCAGGGGTTCCAGAACCTCCACCTTCAGATGTAAGGCTGCGTGGGTCTCGCAGATGTCTTTTGTGTTGTGTGAATGTCCTCTGTTGGTATATGAATGTCCTTTTTGTTGTATCTTGCAGGGGAGAGTCTAAGGGGAAAGCTCACTCTGCCGTGATGCTGACGTCACTCCCTGGGTGTTTTTATTTTAAAGTCTACTCTTCCGCAATATATTGTCTTCTGTCCTGAAAAATTACTTCTTTCTCTCTGTCTTGCTTAAATTCTCCCTGAGTTCCTTTTATCTGTTTTGCACAGTAGAAACTTTCTCAAAGGATTCATTCTCTTTGGCTATCATATTTAAAATGTGTCACCCCAAAGCTGATTGGAAATTCTAACTGACTTTTTGACCAGTGGACTTCACTGTAGGGTGATCAGCCTTGGTGGTTTTGTTTAGGGACCCTTAACTATCAGTATCTGTATGTTTTTTCCTCATGGGCTGTTCAATATCCCTGGGGAAATCCTCAAACAATTCTCAGATAAAGCCTGTTAAAGATGACCTCAGTTCAAAATTCACAAGAAGAAGCAAGAGCCAGTAGAAACAGCAAATATCAGAAATAGATACCCAAGACCTATGCTTAATTAGTTATAAGATAAGTATATCTAAAATGAATAAGGTCTCTCAATATTTAATTGACAGTGTAGCTCTTTGGGGGTCTGATTTTATATGGGGATCTTACTTCTAACTCTTCATCTGACTTAGTCCAAGATACTGTTTCTTTTTTCTCATTGTACTAAAACCTAAGCCTCTAATTTTCCAAGACTGAGAAACCCACTAGAGAAGTCCTGGTTCTGGTCTTTTGCTTCATCTTCATTTTTGACCCTTGGGGATTTCCTTTTGCTTCCTGTGAGCATGTACTGAAAAGAACATTTACCTTCATATTGTTTTTTAGATTGATGATATCTATGGTCATTTTTCAAAACTTCAAACAATGAGCTTTTTTCTTTTTCTAGATTATGAACATGATCAATTTCCATGTAGAAGATTTGCAGACTATAAAAATATATATTAGCAAATAAAAACAAGTGTTTTTTAATAAACTTGGAATTATAGCATATATAGAGTTTTTATCTTATTTTTTCCACTTAAAAATTAAATTGGGAACATTTTATAGTGAGAGGTACATGTTTTGAAATCTGTTTACTCACAAAATTCTCAGCTGAAGCTTGACTCAAATATTTTTCCGCCCTTCCTGACTATTGAGTATATAAAAGGGGCTGGAAAGCTAGAGCTCTGATGTTGACTAGTTTTCCTTTGTATTTGGGAGAGCTGTGCTCAGTAGCTGAGTAACAGGAAGATCACAGCATCTGTCCCAGTGTCACTGTTTACCAAGTGACCTGAAGCTTGAAAGACTGGGCCTCAGTTTCCTCTTCTGTAAAGGGAGGATATTAATTTCTTGTCTGCCTTCTCCACAGAGTTCAAATGTATGTAAAAGCACTCTGAACATCATCAAGAAGTCAGGAATGGTGTTATTTTATACATAAAGGTTCTGTTCTTACTTATAGGCGTCCACGAGATTACAGTAAGTTCATGTGAGCAGGTTAAAGACAGAGAAGGTCTTTTTTTGAAGTAGACTAAATGTTTCTCTCCCTTTTTAGTCTATTGCCCTGAAGGATTTTTCTGGTACTGCATTTCCTTATCTAAGGCTAGATGAGAAACCTCATCATCAAAGTGGTGGATTGCTCTCCAACATCAAAGGAGAGAAGGAAGCAGGAGACATCTTGCATTTCCCTTCTGCTTGAGGCCAGTTCTAGTCAGGAAAAGAGGAAACAAAGTATTCTTTCCTTTTCTGCTTTGCATAATCAGTATAGATGAGCATTCTGATACATGGATACTGATAAGTGCAGATGGATGCGAAAGGCACATCGTGTGGGGGTTAAGATTATGAGCTCTAAGTCAGCCTCCTGGATTTGAATTCTGGCTGTGACTCAGCATCTCTGTGCCTCAGTTTCCTCATCTGTAAAAAATAGACACAAATATGTCCTGCCTCATTCGTTGGTGTTGGTGGGGAGGAGAAGGGGGAGATTTCTTCCCCTTGCTGATGAGGGGGCTCCACTAGCATCACACTCCTGACTCTCTCCACTACGCAGACTTAAATTAATTGCTGAATTTGGAAGAAGACACTGGACATGTGTAGCTTAGTCCCATCTGCCTGCAGGAAGTACATATTCTATTCTAGTCCTCTCTGCATGAATTAAAAAGCGGCCTGCCACAACTCAGGGAGGCCTAGGGTGCAGACCTGCCTGGGACCCAGTATGCAAGTCTGTCTAATTTTGGAGTTTCCTTGTCCACACTCTCCATGTTGGCTTTATCAACATTAAAGGTGATATTTGTTATTTCCCCTGCTTTACTCTTTTCTTTTATTTATCAATTGGTCTATGTTAGGCAGACTATGGCCTGCTGGCCAGATAGGGCCTGCCACTTGCTTTTGTTTGGCCTGAGAGGTAAGAACGGGTTTTACGCTTTTAAATGGTTGAGAAAAATCAAAAGAAGAAGAATATTTTATGACATGTGAAAACTATATGAAATTCAAATTTTAGTGTGCTTAAATAAAGTTTTACTGGAACACAGCCACATTCATTTATTACCATATTGTCTATGGTGCTACACAGGCAGAGCTGAGTAGATGTGACAGAAACCGTATGGCCTACAACACCTAAAAAATTTACTATCTGCCTTTACAGAAAAAATTTGCCAGCCCCTGATTTAGATCGTGGACTGGAAGAGGGATGCTGTTCATTGGCCCCCTTGATCCCCACGTGAGGATTACATGCACAGATTCACATAAAGTAATGAGAATAGTGCCTGGCACGTAGTAAGCCCTCATATAGTGATGCTGTTGCTGCTGCTGCTGAATTGTCATGGGGGCCTGAAAGGGTGGAGTGACTGGAGAGCTCTGGGATTTTAAAGCCTAAATTGGTGGTGGCATCGATCATGAAATATCAAGAAGATTGTCATGGACTGAATTGTGTGCCCCTCAAATTCAAATGTTGAAGCACTAACCCCCCAGTGTGACTGTATTTGGAGATAGGGTCTTTAAAGAAGGCTAATTAATTAATTAAAGTTAATGAGGTCATAAGGGCGGTGTCCTAATCCAATGGGACTGGTGTCCTTATAACAAGAGGAGGAGACACCAAGAGTGCCCACACAGAGAAAAGGCCATGTGAGGACACAGCGAGAAGGTGGCCGTCTGCAAGCCAAGGAGAGAGGCCTCAGGAGAAACCAATGCTTCTGACACCATAGTCTTGGACTTCTGGCCTCCAGAATGATGAGAAAATACATTTCTGTTGTTTCAGCCACCCAGCCTGTGGTCTTTTGTTACAGCAGCCTGAGCTAATACAAAGATGGTAAGGACCAAATGGTGATTCTGAAACAGTGAGCATCAAAAGCCTCCTCCTCTGCCTCTCTTACTGAGTTTGTTGCAGAGGTAGATGCTATGGTGGTGGAAGGGATTAAATTAGGAAGGTAGTGGATAATACCTAATGTGGCTGGGAGTTAATTTATAAAATCTTGAAAGTATTTTTTTTCAGGCTTAAAATGGAGACTGTTTGTTTGTGGCAGATCCTCTTTCTGTATTGGGAGTTGTAGCATCTAAGCAGCCCAGAAAAATGTGGGAAAGACACACTCTATCTGGTTCCTGGAAGTGTCGCATATTTTTACCATCCTAATAATATGGTGTCCACCAGTATCACGGTAAGAGCTGGCCCCATTGCAAGCAGACTTTGACATTTCTGGGTGGGTTGTGCCAGTCATTTCAAATCTACCTATCTAGCTACTTATTCATTTGTTTAGTTTCATAATTTGATTATTGTTAGAGAAAATGATATAATTTCTTTTTCCTTTTTGAAATGACATAAAATTATTTAACATTTACATACCTTCTCATATTTTAAGGCATGTGACTTGTTTAAACCTCATAATATCCATGTGCTGTAGGTCACATACCATTACCTGCTGGTGTACAGTAAAGGGTTAACTCAGCAGACCTGGGATGCTTAAACCCTGCACATTCCAAAGAAAGGCCTGTTTTCAGGATGACTGGTCCTTGACTGGCTCCTGGAAGATAACCTCTGAGCCCTTGAACTATGCTGCTTTATAAGAGTGTTTTTGTGTGTCTGAGGCCCTGGGCCACACTGGATCAATTTGACTTCTTGGGGCCCAGAGCTAAGATCAGTCATGCAGACATTATAGTGCCCATGTGGACTGAATTACAGTAAAATCTCTGGATACTGAGGCTCAGGTGAGCTTCCTTGGTTGGCAATGCTTTGCATGTGTTGTCACACATCGTTGCAGGGAGAATTAAGTGTGTCCCCATGCAATTCCACTGGAAGGGGACACCTGGGAGCTTGTGCCTGGTTTCTCTTGGACTTCACCCCATGTACCTTTGGCCTTTGATAATCTTGATCTGTATCCTCTCACTGTAATAAACCGTGAGCTCCCGAATCCTGTGAGTCCTTCTAGTGAATCATTGAGCCTGAGGTGGTCTTGGGGACTCCAACACAGCTGGCCAAGCAAATTCTGACAGATCCTCTTTTCACAGATGGTATATGTCATAAAATGGCTGCTTGAGGCATGATTCATTAACACTCATTCTCATCCATTATTACATTAAAATCTTGAGAAAGGTACATTTGTTAAGCAAAACATGTTTTGCTTATACTTAAGGTACTTGTTTTCACCTGCCTAGAAGTTTTCCTTTATTACACATCCTGTTGAGTCGTAACAAGAGAAATAGTGGACATGCCCACATATTCAGGTAAATTGCTTCATGGGAGAACATTGTGTACCATTTAAAAGTATTACACTATGCTGTGTTTTTGACACTGCAAAATTGTAGTTGCTGAATTGTGAATTTTTCTTACGGGTTAAGATGAAAGACTGATGGGATGCAATCTACACAATAACTATAAAAACTAAATCTGTATTGAATTTTGTAGAAAAATCTAAGGTAGAATGGAGAAAAGAAGTAAAAATAGTAAACAGGAACTAAATTTACATATACTGGACAAGATCGTCATCAGTTGTACCCAATTTATTTGTTCACTATTAAAGCTAATTTCTTCACAAAATTGCTCTGGCGTGAAAGCAATGAAATTAGCACTCATATGTAAGTCATCATAGAATAACACATTACATTTAAACTAGTGGTGATTATGTAGACTAGAGAGGAGATTATATATTTAAACAGGTAAATAAAAAACTTTCCATTTACACAGTGGACAACCCAGCTAAACTTGGTATAACTTCCTTCCCACCCGTGGTAGGCAAGATAATGGCCCCCAAAAGATGTCCACATGCCAATCTCTGGCAGATGCGACTGTGTTACCTTACAAGGCAAGGGGAAATTAAGATTGCTAATCAGCTGACTTTGGATAGAGAGACTATCTTGGATTATCCAGCCGGGCCCAATGCAATCACAAGGGTCCTCACAAGTGGAAGAGGGAGGCAAAAGAGAGTGTCGGAGTGATGTGATGTGAGCAAGACTTGACTGGAGATAGCTGCTTTGAATACGGAAGGGGGCACAAGCCGAGGAATGTAGGCAGCCTCTAGAAGCTGGAAAAGGCAAGAAAATGGGTTTTCCCCTGGAGCCTCCAGAAAGGAACGCAATCCTGCCTACACCTTGGTTTTAGCCCAGCGAGTCCTGTTTGGGACGTCTGACCTCCAGAACTGTAATATAATACATTTGTGTTGTTGTAAGCCACTGAGTTGGGGTAATTTGTTACAGCAGCAAGAGAAAACTAATATACCGTTTGAGGGAACGTGGACTGCAATCCCGTCCTTAGTCACATGAGTGCGACACACCTGAGGTTACTGGCAACTGCCGCTCTTGAATGGTCAGCAAATGCAATGGTGACCAGGAAGGAGGATACTGTGTACCCTGGGGACACTGATGGATGGCTTTCAATTTATGAGAGCCTACTTTGATGAACAGGGGCCGTAGAAGACATTGTCCCTCCTCTTGGCAAGGTACTTTGCATATTGTTTGGGCATTCACTTGTCCCTCATTCAGCTTCAGGGAACCCTATTGCACCTCCAGATTCTGAGGGCTGGGATTGCCTACACCAACCAGCACATTCTATCCCCAGGCCATAGTGAAGGATTCGGGGATTGGCACAAGCTTGGTCATGAAAGCTTAAGGGGCTACTTGCTGGGGACTTCTGGAATGGCAACCTCTTTACTCTCCTTTGGAGTCTACCTGGAGAGATGTTTCGCTTTTGCTGGACATAAACAGGGAGCATGTGTACCTGGAAGTTGCTGGGTACCACAATGGATCACAAGTGGGGCTGCCCTTAAGATGAGGCTGACACCGGAGAGGGCAGAGAGGAGAGAGGGGAAATCCTCATTTTGGCTGACACTGCAGAGCCCCTAAGAAAAGCCTCTACCTCTGGACTTTTCAAATGTGTGCATAAGTGTCTTCAATTCTCTACGCACATCTGAGCTTATTTTTCTGTTTCTTGCAATTGAGAGGTTCCTCACTAATAGAAGGGCTTCCAGTTTCTGTCTCTCTTCAGGATGGATCCTATGGTCGAGGCATGCCCATCTAATGTTGGATGCTGTTAATGTGGATCCACAAACTATTCTCAATACAGGCAGTAAAGTCGTGATGGAGCTGCGTAGAGCGAGGACACGGTTCCCGTACGCATACGTTTCCATTAACCCAGTATCATGCAAAGCAAAGACGTCCTGTATTTAAAAAATATTCACAGATTCATACATTTCCTTGATATAAGACTATATCTACCATTTATTCGGAAGCAGTTCTCCATGGGTCTCTCGCATTTCTGAACGCCTTGTGAGCAGAGACTGAGCTCCCTTTGTTCTGGACTATCTTTTCCCACAGATGTTTATAGAGCAAACAGCCTTGGAAGATAGAGAGAGTGTCTCCCTCTGGGGCAAAGGGCAGGCTGTTTTACTGTCTAGTAGAGTGAAGACACTGTCTCCCTCTGGGGGCAGGCAGGCTTGCTCTCCATTATACAAGATTTGATTCTCTATTCTCAGGGCTCCTCCTCTGTCATGCAGCCCACATGCTCAGGTGTCACCTGGCCCTCCTTGCATCACCCTGGGGGAATTGGGGCTTGAGGGAACCCCTGTCATAAAATGTTGACCCTCTGGCTACTGCTACTGCTGTGATTAATAAAGTCTGTTGTCTCTGACCCAGGAGTCTTGTGTCTTCTGCCAGCATCCATGAACCACAGCAGGCTGACTGGTTAGTTAGAACTAACAAGGCAACGTTTGCAAACAGGGTGAAATCTTAGACCCTTCACAGTTCTCGACACCATGTAAAAACACTAAGTTTCTTTACTTTTGGTTGGAATTGAATCACTTTGGAATCAGTGAGGCAAAAATAATTATATCATGCTGATCAGAAGCTCTGATTTGCATTTTTACATGTCTTTGAGTAATAAAAATGGAGGAAGAAATTATTTTAAAATGTTATCTGTTCTTCAGACAAAAATGTTTCATATTGCATGAATTATAAAGCAAGATAATGAAAGAGACCTTGCTGATGCAGTTTGGAATCCACTGGTGGCTTTGTTCTCTCTGGATTAGTCCAGGGCCTTTGCGGATCCACCCCCAGCCTGGGGATGCGGGTGAGATTGACACAAAAGGAACTCCCCGTTCGCCCACTTGAACCTTCCCCAGGTGCCCCCATGTTCCTCTTGTTCCCTTTTAGCACTCTGCACAGGTCCCCTCGTCTGACACACCATCTGCTATTTCCTGACCTCTGACTCTAGCTCAACTCCATTCCTTGGCTCCTGATGGAGCAAGAAAAAAAATCACTATTAAAGAAACAATAACTGACCACAGCTGCTTTTGAATTTGTGCATCTGTATGTGATTGGGGTAGAGGTGCTGGTGGTAGCAGCAAATTCACCCCAGGAAGAGCTGTTCTCCTGTTTAGGAAAGCACTTGAAAGAGTCTTGATTGTCAAGGCACGGCCCCTCCCCTGTGCACCAGGCCGGTGTCTGGGAGGAGAGGCAGGGAGTCAAGCAGTCCTCTCAATGGAGTCCTCCCCAAGGTTACTGCATTTTGAACACATGAAAGGTTTTGTTCGTTTGGGGAGGCCGCTGAGACTCAGGAGAGGGCACAGGGAGGAGATGTGGAGTGTGGGGGATGCCGAGCAGCACAGCAGGGCCGGAGATAAGGAGCAGGTGCCCTCCGTCCCTGTGGTGAGGGGTGCCAGCGACTGGGGCAGGCATTGCCTGTGATGTGGTTTCTGCCCCGTCCTGTACCAGACGGGTACTGTTGCTAGATGTAGTAGATAAAAATACAGGTGCCCAGTTAAATGTGAGTTTTAGATAAACAACAACTTTTTTTTCAGAATAATATGTCCCACACAATATTTGGGACATACTTATACTAAAAGAGTATTTGTTTATCTAAAACTCAGATTTAACTGGGCACCCTGTATTTTATCTGACAACCCTAGCTGTGCCCCCTCCCCACTGTTACCCCAGGCCCTAGTAAAAGTCTGTTACAGCCAGAGTCCCTGTGTGGCAGGTGACAGGAGCTGCCAGATGTGGTGAGAGGACATCCAGAGGTGACTGAGTAGAGGGGGAGGAAGGATAAGGGGGTGATGGTCACCTCCTGAAGCAGAAGCAATTCCTGGGAATCCTTGGAAATCTTCCGGTGGCTTGCTGCCTCCTGCAGTCGGTGAGGGCTCAGTTATTTCATCTGTGTATTGCTGGAAAGGGTGACCCTAGGGACTGCGGGCCCTGGGCTGCTCTGTTTCCATCTCTCTTTCAGGTCAGGGGACATTCTTTTGGGCATTTCTCCCTTTCCACCTGTCCTTGGGACCTGCCACCTGTGCCCTGCGAGGATGGGCAGCTTGTGACCCAAGAGGACTCCAGTCTCAAGGGCAGGACCAGAAAAGCCCGATCTGCTCACATGGCCACCTGGAGAGCCCAGAGGATGACTCACTGCTTGAGGACCCGGGCAGAGAGTGGCAGGAGCTGTCCTGGGACCACCCTCCGCCCTCCTGGTCCCCGGCTGCATTCATTACATCTCACCACTGCTCTGTGTGTTGGCTCTGCTGGGTGAAACACTTGCACACCCAGCCTGGAACTTCTTTTTGACCTTTCAATCTTAGTTTTTCCTATGACAGAGTCTAATATGGTATGTGACGGTTTAAGCCCAGGGAGTCAGGGACCAAAGTACTAAAAGGGTCTGTTCTTGGGCGGTGGGCTTCACGCCCACAGGCGTGGACCCATGAGGCATGGGTCCCTCGGGACAGTTTCCGAGGCATGGGCCCTATTCTGTTGGGGTTCTAGAACGCTGCTGAATAGGGAGAACAGTCAGCTATAGCACCCTGTGTGTAAACCAGTGGGCTAGATGGCCTGGGCCGGTTATCAAGGAAACACTAAGACAGTGACTGTGCCCTCAAATCACTTCCAACTAAATGAGAAGATTGCCTTGCGAATATTTAACCTCCTTTGAGATAAGTAATTCTCCTTTGCTACAATTTCTTTTATACCTACATTTTTAGGAGCTACGATTTTCTAAGAGCTTCGCAAGGGACCCATTTTTCTAACAAACATACATGCAACCTTCCCACACACTTTCTATCTCGTTGGTTGGTATATTTAAAGGTCTGTCTTTTTATGTATTTGCATTCAGTGGTAAAAAAAAAATGTTAGAGAAAAGAACATATTATGTTCTTTTAGGATTTAGGAAGTTAAGCCAATATACATACACAGACCGAGCAAATGATATTAAAATATTGTTCAACTTTAGTTTGATTCTTTAAAATATAGAAAAAAATTTGTTTTGTGCAATCCTTGAGTGACGGGGATACAATTTCAATACACTGGACTGCCCAGTCCTGTGATGGGCAAAATCACCATCCGTGTCGAGTGGTTCTCAACCAGGAGAGGTTTCTTCCCCATAAAAGGCAATGGAAATCTGTGGAGTATCTTTAGTTGTCACAGAGACTGGATTGGGGGCTCTACTGGCATTTATTGGGCAGAGGCCAGGAATTCTAAATGTCCTGCAAGGCATGGGACTATCTTGCATAACGAACTGTCCCACCCAAAATGCCAGTAGAACCCACTGGGATATGCCGCTAAGCTTCGTCTCTCTCTGATGTATCCCGCCAGTAGTAAATGAAGGTCATTCGGTATAGATCAGAGTTTCTTAACCTCGGCACTATTGACACTTGAGGCTGGATCACTCTTTGTGGTGGGGGCTCTCCTGTGCACTGTAGAATATTTAGCAGCATTCCCGGGCTCTACCTATGAGATTGCAGTGCCCCCCCGCCCCCCAAATTGTAACAACCACAAATGTCTCCAGACATTGCCAAATGTCCCTGGGGGAGGGGTTCCCCCACCTCCTGTTTGAGACATAGTGGCAGACGTAGGTAAATGTCTGGTGGCAGACATAGGTAAATTTACAGGCTTAGTGAAGAGAGTGGAGAGAGTTCCCTCGTATGGTTTCATACTTGATTGAAGAAATGTGGGTGTCATCTGCAGCTGAGGGAGAGTGGAGGGGGATGAGTAGGTTTGGTCTGAAAAAAAGGGAGTAGGCATGACACTGAGGGTGGGAAGGGATCTTCCTGGGGAAATGAAGGATTTTCTAGCAGTGTTGAGAACACATGGGAGGATTTTGCTCAGGAATTTAAGTGGAAGCGTCAGCCTGGCCCATGTGGTTTGTCCCTGCAATGCTGAGCTGTCTGGGTGCAGGAACAGAGGAGGAGGAAACAGGGTTTAACGGAGTTGGGTGTAGCCAGGCAGGAGCTCCAGAGAGAGAGGCGCAGAGGAGGTGCAGGTGGTATTTGGGGTGATTATAAAGATAGTCCACAGAGTCTAACGTGGGCAAAGAGAAAGGAGAGCCAGGAGGTGCTGATGGGTGGTGAGATGGTGATGGGGGCGAAGGATTGGTGGGCTCCATGTGGTCCGAGCATGTTGCAGAGGGGTTACTCAGGCAAGAAAGGGATGAGTAGGATGCTCAGAATGGAGATTCGGATGTGGCGCATTTGCTACTAAATCTGGGGTGTGGCCACGGAAGTGAGTGGTGACAACTAGGCTGGAGAAGCTGGGGTGTAGGATGGACCATCTACATGATGCTGATGCAAGAATAAGAGGGTAGCAGCAGAGAGGAAAATGGGGAGACTTCCGTAGCTTCCACCTGCCAGTTCTACTTCTGCCCTCCAGGGTAACCCCAGAACAGAGTTCCCCTGCTCTGGGCTAGCCTTTCAGACATCTGCAGAAAGCACTTATGACTGTGGTGTTTGTTTCCAGTTTGGTTGCTCTTAGACTTCCTGGTTTGTCAATATCCCCATTAAACTATGGTATCCAGAATGGTGCTCATTGTTCCAGAAATGCAAAGTGGAAGAAGCATGTCATGTTCACCACCCTCTACTCCATCGTTCTAGAGAAGTATGTATGTTATGTTATGTCACGTTTTTTCATTTCATGTCATTTTAAATTTTATTTTATTTTTAATTTAATTTCATTTTATGGCATACCAGTATAATGCCTCATACTGTCCCAGTTAATTTTTTCCCAGTTTTGTCCTCACTTCTTGGCACCATTTTCCTAGTCATGGCTTTGGCGTCTCTTGACAATTTTTCTATGTCTCCCAAACAGGATTCATTGCATCAAGCTCCCAGTCAGTTCACCCCCAGAACCTTCCACTAGCTCCCAGGTTCCCAGCACTTCCCAGGGGATGGTGAACGGTCAAGGAACCAGAAAGATCCTATTTAGCATTCAGATTAAACCTCACCCTACTAATCAACCCCTTTTGGGCATTCAACCAGTTATTCACCCAGCCACAGTTTCACATTCTTTGTGAAATTAGGTGTAAGAGAAAAAAATATAAATCTACTCAGTATCATCATCTCCTAGGTCATGTTATTCTACCTTGTCGATGAGGACATCACAGGCTTTCTGTCAGATGCTTCAGGGAAATCCACATACAGTGAGTAGACAAGTTTCCAGATTTTCATCTTAGTAAACCTACCAAGGAAAGGATGGCCTTTGTGACATGCCATCCTCCCCAACCAACACTGCCTGTAGGTGCTCACTTCTTCCTATTTTAAGGGGCACACAAACATTTTTTAAACAGTCTTTTCCAGAATAACTATGAAAGTTATTCCTGTTCATCTACAGACCCCCCTAGCCTCTGTTTTTTGAGACTCTGAACAAATTTGTCCATTTTCATGCTGTTGGTGCCTTTTCTACTCCTCAGATCAATGTTCTTATCTATGGATTCTCCAAGTTTCTTGGAATGAAATTTGTGTTGTTCAGAAGCCTTGGCCATATGTATTCAAAGGAAAGAGTGCTCCATGACATTTCTCTCATCCAGTGTCAAATCTTTTGACTCAAATCTTGTGACCCCAACCGACCACACATAAAGAGACAGGACATGCAAAAGGGGAAACTAGGTCCACTTCCAGGCAGGGGAGGAGCAGGGATGCTAACAACAGTTCACTCTGACAGCCAAGTCACCATTTAGCACGACAGCTCAATTCAGAACACTTTTCTCTGCAGTTTTCACAGTTCTCTATCATTTTGATATGCTGAGAATATATTAAAATTTATATTCAAAAATTGAATCACATGTATTTGAGCCATTTTAATGTCTGTATTTTAAAAACATATCTATTATAAATAAGTACAAACATGACTCCCCCAAAATACCAAAGAGAGCTTTAGCATATATTAGAATAAATTACCATGTTTCTAGTTACATTTTCAAATGCATTTAAACTGGTACATCCACCTGTGGTTGGTTGAACAATGCCTCCCGCCCCAAAGATATCCACGTCCTAATCACCAGAGTGTGTGAATATTACCTTGTCTGGCAAAAGGGACTTTGCATATGTGATTAAGTTAAGGATCTTGAGATGGGAAGATTATCCTGGATTATCTGGTGGGCCCAATGCAATCCCAAGTGTCCTTGTAGAGGGAGGCAGAAGGTCAGAGTGGAAGGAAGCAACAGGTTAGAGTGATGCAAGGAAGGGGCCACGTGCCAAGGAATGCAAGTGGCCTCTAGGAGCTGAAAAAGGCAAGGAAATAAATTCTCCTCTCAGAGTCTCCAGAAGGAACTAGCTCTGCCAAGAGCTTGATTGTAGCTCCATAAGACTCATTTCAGACTTTTGACCTCCAGAACAGTCAGAGAATAAATTTGTGCCGTTCTAAGCCACAAAGTTGGTGGCAATTTGTTACAGCAGCAATAGAAAACTCATATACCATTCCTCAGGGCCCAACTCAAAAATTCCATATATTCCACCAATAAATATTTAGCCCCATACTATGTTCAAGGCTCTGTGCTAGTTGTTGCGGCTGGTGGAGATCCAGAAGGACACAGTCCTGGCCCCATGCTTGCACTCCACCAGGGGAGGCAGACTTCAGAGAGCTGGCTGTACAATTAATGTTTTACCCACTTGATGTTATAACACGGAAGCCTGCCTATGTTCTGCGAGTCAGGAAAGGCTGAAATCTGGAAACGAGTGGGAATTAGTTAGGTCAAGACGGGGCAGGGAAGGTACTCTAGACAGAAGTAACAGCAAGAACAAAGGTCCCTAGGCAAAAAAAAGCTAAAAGACACAGGAGCAGGACAAAGGTTGGTTTGGTTAATGTCAAACCATTAACCAGTGGTGGTGGAGGTTAATGTCAGAGAGACTAGAACTTCCCAGGGGTGGACCACGGAGAACTTGGAGGCCATGGTAAGATTTTTAAATTTCATCCTATGAACAATGGGAAAGCACTGAAGAATTTTAAGCAGAGTCGTGGAATGATGAGATGTGCATTTTGAAAAGATCCCTCTGGCTGTAGGATGGAGAGTGGGTTGGAAAGGGGCAAGCAGGGATCCAGGGAGACTGGTCAGAAGTCTTTAAGGAGCACTGGCGTGCAGCAGTGGCAGCTTAGGCCAGGTGGTGGGGAGAAACAAGCTGGAGAGAAGTAATCAGCTCAGGGAGAGGTTTGGGAGGTAGACCAGTTGAACCTTGCTGACTGGTGGTGAGGTGTGAGGGGGAAGGAGCCAAGGGCGGCACCCAAGGGTCTGCTCCAAAAGGCCCAAGGGTGAGAAGGAAGAGGCTGAGCTTGAGGAGTCCGTGAGATGTCCAAGTGGAGACGTCTAGGAAGCAGCAGGGTTTGGGGTCTGGAGCTCAGATGAGAGACGTCAGCTGGGAATGTAAGTTTGGGCGTCCATGGCACAGAGGGGTGGTTTTTGGGAGTGGATGGGACAGAGCAGGGAGAGTGTGTACAGTGAGGAGACGCACAGGCTCGTGCATGAGGCCAACTGTCTCCAGGCCAATGTCTCCTAGAGGATTGAACGTACTCGGCTTGGAATACAAGTATTTCCATGTGTGTCTGACATCCTTTTCCTCCTCTCAAAGGGGGATACCGTTGTCTTTCACCTTTACTCCTGGAAGTGCTTAGCGTGGTTCGTCACACAGTAGATGCTTCAATAAATGTAACGATTTATTGAAGGGAATGCTTTACTGCACTAGGCGCCTACATGTATCTATCTGTCCGAATGTACTTAAAACAAGTTTCCTTCCTTGCCTCTATTGCAGTGCACCTCATAGGATGGAAATTGTATCTGAACCACTTAAAACAACTTAAAAAATACTTCTGTGTTCTGTGGGTTCCACAGCTTCTGCATCAGTTCTCTCTGAAAGGTGGCTGAGGATGGTCACTGCTTCCAGCACACAGCTGATACTACACCCTGGGGAGACGGGGGTGCAGAGGGAACAGCACGGGCTGAGGAGCTAAATTGTCTGGGATTGAGTCCCAGCTCCATTAGAATTTAGACTGTGGGTCCTTGTGCAAGTTCCTCCCACTGTCTGTGCCTCAGTTTCCTCATCTGTAAAAAGGGGCTAACAGTAGCACCTCTCTCATGAGGCTTTTGTAAGGGTCACATGGGTTATATACGCCAAGTGCTTAGAACACTGCTTGGCACAGAAAAAGTGCTAGATAAGCAATTGCTATTATACTTGTGAGGTATACAATGTAGACAGGACACTGTCAACTGTCACCTCCTTTTCCTGTCTCTGCCAGCCCCGCTTCCACAGAAAGGAAACAACTGTAGATGACAATAGCTTCCATTTATCAGTACTGACTATGTGCTGGGGACTTCACACGCCCTGAAACACTTCATTCCCATAGCACACTGGTGAGGACTATTATTCCCATTTTAGGGGTAAGGGAACTGAGGCTCAGACAAATTGAGCAAGTTGTTCAAGGCCAGGCAGATATTATTTGGTGGGCTTAGGATTCAAATCGATGACCTGCAAATCAGAAGCTCTTTCCTCTAATGTTAGCCGTTCTCAAATTTAGGTGTGCTTTAAGAATTCCCGGATTGTTCCTTGAAAATGCAGGTTCCAAGCCCCCCTTCTTCAGAGACTGCTGGAGCCCAGGAGTCTGCATTTTACAAGCAAACCTGGCAGCTCTCCTGGTCTCAGGCCGATCCCTGAGCATGACTTAGTTACACTGCAGCCAGCCAGAGGGTTCCAGAATCAAACCTCGGTCACATTCCCAGGTCCAGAGCTAGCAGCCAGACTGGGGCTGTGAGGCCACGGGGTCGCTCTGGGGCCCTCTTGGCTCCTAACCCCCACGATCTGGTGATCTTCTGGGATAGGGGCTGGGGTGCCCCGACAGCTCCTCGCCTGAGTGCTGGCCTCTGACTGGATGCCCCCAAAACCACTTTTGAGACTCCATCCAAGTGCCCTCTGCCACTCACTCTGCCGGTACTCTGGGCCCCTGTCCTGGGCAGGCAGGGTTTGCTGCTCAGCTCTGGCTGCCTGTGCATCTTAGATCCACCGTGGCTCCCCCTGCCTCAGCCTGGATGATGTATGTCAGAAATAGGACAGCAACTCCCTGTAGACATAGACCAAAGGAACTCTCAGAGCGTGCTTTGCTTTCTTCCTTATCCTGCATTACAACGGATCCGGGAGTTGTCTTTCTGGTCTAATATGGAACACGCATATTATCTAATAATGCCATCCCTGCACTGCATATTCAGTTGTCCCTTCCAAAATCCTACTGTTTATCTTGCTTAGAGATGTGCAGCAGACAATAAATTAAAAAGGGAAGCTGCCTGGCACTCCAACGCTTCATTCATTGAAAGGAAAGAAAGTAGCTACAGGGAGAGCAGAAGCCGGAGGGATTAGGACAGTCTGCAGAGACCATGCAGTGGAGAATGGATGGTTATGGAGACTAAATACCGGACTATCTATTTTTCTCTTCGAGTTCGCAGCCCCTCATTTTCCTAATCTATACAATAGGAGGTAGGAGTGGATGGCCAGGGCCCTTCCAGGCTGTAAGTACTTCTAAGCACACTGGAATCTTGTCGCATTTTACAGGGAAAGCTTTGCTGCTTTGAGAATCACATTTGCCTGCAGTCCAGTTAGCCTGAGGCTGCTCTGTAGAGACCTCAAGGAGAAAGGCAGAAAGAAGTGGTGAATGAACCGGGAACAGCCAGTGGAGAGCGTGCAAACACCCCACTGTCCTGGCAGACCAGGGCGACGAGAGGGCTTCTCAGAGGGAGGGGCCTGGGACTGTGCACTCCTCGGGGGCTGAGACATAGGCAGACAGAAAGTGAAATGCATCCTGGGGAACAAATTGGTAATTACTGGGACTAGAAAATCTGAACACGGCCTTAACATGGAAGAAAGAGGTGAAGAAAGGAAGGAAATTTCAGGAGGTTGGTGTCTTATTTTTGAAGGACAGGTCCAGTTGAGTTGGATGAAATGGAACTGACGGATAGGTGGATGGACAGACAGTCGGGAAGTGGGGATGCTAACATGGTGGAAATCACAGCTACAATGTGGAATTCTGCTCATCTCCCCTGTTGTGGAGAGGCGTGGCTTTAACAGTCAGGGGCGCTTTACACAAATGCTGTGTGTTAGGCCTCGCTGTCTCGGGTCACACGACTGCTGACAAACAAGCAAGGAAGAGCCTTTGTCTTTAAGTCTTAACTACGCACGTCTGGTATACAGTGAGTGCTCAATAAATATCACTTGAAGGAAAAGATTCTTATTTTCATCACAATATTTAGTACGTTCCTTTGTACACAGTATGCTTAATTAATATTTAACTGAATTTATTATCAGTATCTCCCCCACCTTGTCTTTACATTATTAAAATAATAGCTTTCACTCCCAAATTATTTTGTAATCCAGGTAATTAAAATCTTTTCTCTTGGTCAGGCATTTTCTTACCATTTCTACACACTAGATAACTTAGATACACTTCCGTATTATGTCAGGAAAGTTACTTCAATTATGTGCTTTTCTGATGGGGGAGGCTCAGCTTATAAAAGCAAAATGACATTGACCAAGAATATACACAATTGGAATGTCAGTCAATATTGAATCTTTAGTTCTTCTGTTTCTCCCAGTGACAAAAGAAGAGAAAATTAGATAAAAATGCATTAGGAAAACATTTACAAATTATGTGTCTGATAAAGATCCTATCCAGAATATATAAAGAACTCTGGCAACTCAATAATAAAAAGAGAAATAACCCAATTAAAAATGGGTTAAGGTATTGAATAAACAGTTCTACAAAGGGCATATACAGATAGCTAATAAGCACATGAAATTATGCTCAACAACTTTAGTCATTAGGAAAATGCATATCAAAACCATGATAAGATACCACTTCACCCCCATTAGGATGGCTATAATAAAAAAGGCAGACCATAACAAGTGTTGGTGAGGACGCAGAGAAACTGGAACCTCATACATTGCTGATAGGAATATCAATGGTGTGGCCACTGAAGAAAACAGTTAGTCAGTTCCTCAAAAAGATAACACATAGTTACCATATGACCCAACAATTCTACTCCTAGATGTATATACCAAAGAGAACTGAAAACATTTGTCCATACAAAAACCTGTACCTGAATATTCATAGCAGCCTTACTCATAACAGCCAAAACATGGAAGCAAATGTCCACCAACTGATGAACGGATAAATAACAATGGATAAATGACATGTGGTATATTCATATAACTGAATAGTATTTGCTCATAAAAAGGAATGAAGTAACGATACTTTCTACAACATGATGAACCTTGAAAACATTGTGCTAAGTGAAAGAAACCAGTCACAAAAGCCACATATTACATAATTCCATTTAGATGAAATGTCCAGAATAGGTAAACCCATAGATATAGAAGATAGATTAGTGATTGCCAGAGGCTAAGGGCCTTGTAATAAAACCATTACATCTATCTTAGCAACCGTAAAAGCTTTCTGGAGGGTGCATATTTATGGGAGTTACATCCTCATCACTAATTCATGTCATTTCAGCTCAAGATGGAATCACGTCTAACAGATGAGTAAAACATTTGTGAACTGGACAGGGAAGGTACTTGGAAGATGAAGGAAAGTGGCAGTATAAGGATAGAGGAACCGGAATCATCAGTGGATTCATGAAATGGATCCCCTGGGAACCACGGGGACAAAACCTCATGGAGCTGAAACAAAATTAAGAGGAGAGAAGGTTGTGATGAGAGCTGGTCAGAGAAATGAGTGGAAGATGGAACAGAATACTCGAACACCTGCTCATGAAGCTTTCTCTCTGCAGAGTTCTCTGACTCTTCCCAGACAGCTCTTTAAAAAGCTATTCAGGTTAATGTTAGCTTCAAGATTACAGGAATATGTGGGCAAAGGAGAAGAGGTAACACAAATCCGGACAAAGAGCAATTTATTTAGAAGAACTTTAAGGGGAATGAAAAAAATTCAATGAAGAGAAATTGCATTCAGCTTTTTTATCTGATTAAGGTTGGGCCCTCTACTTTGAAATCCACATCCTGTCTCAGGTGAACAGACTGCAGATGGAGATACATCTTGGCTATTAGTAAGCAAGGTGCTGCAAGCACGTGCTTGGTCTGTGTGTTCACTTGATGGAGGTCATCCAGAGAACGACTGAACAGAGTGCCTTCTACGTAGTTTTAGGGGAAGAAATCCTAGAGCCTGTGTATGGAATTAAATTAGGCTGGGCTGAGGTTTTCATCTATCATTCAACGGTATCTTTTCTTATTACAAAAACAGTTAAAAAGTTGGAGTTGGGGAGATGAGTGGCTAAGAGGCATTTATATTTCTGGAATCTCTTTTTATTTTCCACACAGAAGAAATGACTAAACTCAGTACATACTAATTTAGCCGTTGGTGCTCACTAAGTGTTTATCCTGTACTCATGGCATAAAGGCAAATCAACCTTCCCACCAACACCCTCCTCTTAGCTATCCTGTTTCACCAAAGGAGTTTCTCCTTCTGTCAATGTGCCTATGAAATGCAGGGGCTACACCCAGGGTAGGGCAGGAATCTACGTCCAAGCACATTGTCCTAAACTCTCTATGTGAGCAGTACCTTTTTGGTGTGTGTTCTTCAGGGTTGAATTGCCTCTGCAATATGTACCCCTCCAAGCAAGTTATTCTGAGAGGTCATCACTTCTGAAAGGCTCCCATTCTATGTTTTATACACGCATGGGCTTCAATCTGTTTATGGTCTGGCACCTCCTCTTCAGAAACTAGAGTCTTCTGCAAACTAGAATCTTTGCATCTCCTCTGATGCCAAACCACACCAGAGCCTCGTCAGGTAAAGAGCTCAGACAAGATCTGCTGTTCACTGTTCGGGCAGGGACGCCGTCAGCCTGGGAGAGCGAAAGGGGCTGTGACCCATGGCAACGTCCAGGACAATCTTTCATTAAAGGCCTTTTGAGGAAGAGGGAAAAAGTGTTTTCAGATCCTCCTTTCTTGATAATCAACTGTCTACCTTGAAACTCAGCATTTGTCCAAACTATCAATTGAAATTTTTTCATTTCAGGAACAGCCTCTGATAAGCCTCTTTTGGTTCCATTTATTTCCAGATCTTCAAAATGAAAGTTGATCCAACGCCATTGAGCAGAATGTCATTCAACACAAGAGCCCCGCCTGGACCCGAATGCTTGCTCCTGCCTCAGCTCACTAAGAAGACGCAAACCCAAAATGCATGGCCTTCAAGCCTGTGTGCTCTGTAAGGAAAGATGTTTCAGTGGAAGAAAACCTTCTCGGGTGGGCTTTCTTTCTCAATCAATATTTATTGAACTTCCATACAAGTGGGTCCCTGGTCTGAGCACGAATTCACTGCGTTGCAGGAACATCTGTACATGCTGATGTGTGTTCAAGGGAGAAGAAAAGGAAGAGAGGAGGGGGTTGCTGGTTGCTGGTGAATCTTGTAAGCTGGAATCTTATTCTCAATTTGTCATCTTAACTTGAGCTAGGAAATAGATTCCCATCCCTAATTCATCTAATTAATTAAATGAAGAAATCACAGCACCAAGGAGTAAATAGAATAATTGAATGAAACAGACTTTAAATAAATTAGCAATAATTAGCCAAGACACGTTTGTAGGTTCTGGTTTGGATGGATGCAATGTCTGACGAGGTGGAAAAGCCACTTCCCTTTGTATGCTTCTCAGATTGTAATTTGGACCTCATGTTACAGATGACATGAGCCATCCTGGGGCTAAACCACAGTTCTCAGCAGACCTTTACTGGAACCCAAGGAAAGGCATGTGAGACCCACGCAACATCCTCATTATCCTAAAGCATGTCAGAATCACCCTGGACCTCCTTCAAACTATGCCCCATGTCCCCTAAGACGTTCTGGTCCTGTGCTGGGGGAGACAATACTGTCCAGGTATTATGATATGTCCCTCTCATCCTGTTTTCACGTAACTGAAAGTCAAGCTACACTCTAAATTTGTGGTAGTCTGCGCTTTATAACACTCTCGTGGCAATCTAGATGTGCTATTCTGCCTTTCATCACTCGGAGTATCCTGCCTCCAATAAACTAGGGAGCCAGAAGGTCCTCAGAATCTTCCCCTTCCCTCTCCAGTCCACCAACGGCAAAGGCGAGGTGGTGAACGGATAAGATACTTCACTCTACTCCAGAAGATTTCCTTGGCTACTTTGTCCTATAGAAACCACCAAGCCAGTGTTTTTTCAGTACTGAAAGTCACTTTCTATTTACTATCCGCTCAGATTCATTTTCCAAATGATCTCCTCCAGGAAGAAGGGAAGAGTAATAGCACCCAATTCAATATGCCCTGGGGTGGGAGTCAGGACAACTGTGTCCAGTTAAATCTAGTAATTTTATTGCGACATTTTAGGGACGGTTCAGGAACTAGAGGATCAGGGTGATGAAAAGTTTGGGGAAAAATCCATAACTAGATGGAATGGAGTATCTCAGGTTGAATTTTACAGATTTATCTAAAAAACTCTTTAAGGTTCCTAAAAACCTATAAAATATGAAGAAATATTTGTTCATTATTCTCAAGATAATGGCCTCTCCCAGCTTCAGTTAAGCAAATGATGTCTGCTGTGTATTTTCTTCATCATTAACCTTCCTGAGATTTTTGGAGACTCCATGTCCTCCACCCATATCAGTTTAGATCTAACTTTATCTTGAACACACAGGCCAGTTAAAGATCCAAGCATCATTTTTGGGAGACGTGATATATGTCAACATACCTGTGAGGGTTGCTGAAGGAAAAGCATTTCTTATATACACAATGGAATACTATTCAGCCACAAGAAAGAAGGAAATTCTGACATCTGCAACAACATGGATGGACCTTAAGGGCATTATGTTAAGTGAGATAAATCAGACAGAGCAAGACAAATACTATATGATCTTACTTTTATGTGGAATCTAAAAAAGCCAAACTTGTAGAAACAGATTAGAATGGTGGTTACCAGGGCCTGGGGGTGGGGGAATTGGGGAGATGTTGTTAAAGGGTACAAACTTGCAGTTATAAGTTGAATAAGTTCTGGGCATCTAGTACACAGCATAGTGATTATAGTTAATATACTGTATTATACACTTCAAAATTGCTAAGAGACTAGATCTTAAATGTTCTCATCACAAAACAGAAATGATAATTATGTGACGTGATGGAAGTGTTAGCTAACGCTATGGTGGTAGTCATATTGCAACATATCAACGCATCAAATCAACACGTTGTACCCCTTAAACTTACACGATGTTATATGTCGACTATATCGCAATAAAAAAAGCATTTCTGAGCTACATGCCAAGCACATGTATCAGCTTTGATTACAACAAGCTTTCAGGTTAAAGCTCTCAACTCAATAAAACTAGGATATAAATCAAATATTAAGTCAATCAGCAAAGGAACGGGCACTATTATCTATTTCAAGATGGAGGCAGGCGCCCTGCTGTGCAGGGCTTCCTACGCCATGTTAGGGATTTTGCTATTTTTCCTAATGAAAGAGTTTAAGTAGGGGAACCCCAGGACCTGATTTGGGTTTCAAAAGATTATTTCGCCTGCTGGATTGAGGATGAATTCAAAGTGATAGAGACTGGACTAGGGAGACCAGGGGAGGCAACTCTAGTATATGCTCTCAGACTAGGTAATAGTTGAATATGTGGAAGTATACACACACACACACACACACACACACACACACACACAAGTTTGTCTGTCTATCTATCTATCTACCTATCTATCTATGTATTCTACCTATCTGCTTATTAAACACATACACATTATATATACAATTATCTTGTACACCACATGAAGCTCTAATAGCACAGAGGGCCAGTTCAGCCCTTGCAGTAGAATCAGACTTGCATTCCTCCCACCCATAGGCCTGAACTGTGTTTGCCAGTCTGTTGGAGGGCTTCCTTCTCTTGGGCTGCATCCTGTCGGAGGAGGTGCAGCTCACCAGCCTGTCGCAGTCCAGACTCTGCAGGAACCAGGGCTAACCCTGATGAATGCAGAGGCAGGCTTGCAGCTGAAATGTCCAGTGGGCGATACAGGAAATGGCTGGGAAGGCATCCCCTCTCCTCTCAGAGCATCAGCAGCCACGCTGCTTCCTCTCCGTCTGACCTTGGTGTATGGTTCTGTTTCTGGGGGCTTCTCAGCACCAACATGGCCCTCTAGGCCCACAGGAGCCCTGGGGTGCATCACGTAGAGAGGTCCGGCTCTGGCTTTGTCCTCCCACTTAGGATGAAACAGGGAAGATCCACCCCTTGCCCAGCTGTGCAGACCAGCAGAGGAATGTGAGCACATAGAATGCACCAAGTGTGACGGTCAAAATGCTGCTGTAAGTTTCCAATTCACAAGGACACCTGCTTCATAGAATGGAGGCAATTTTCATTTTTCTGAGTAGGAGCTGCTTCCAAAGGGGAAAGGAGCAGCTGGCCTTGATTTATCATCATCATCAGGAGAAAGGGGTGTTTTTCTGAATTCCCCTGCTCTGTGGGAAACATTTTGAAGTGCTTGACCATGAACCCTGGTCTCTCTGGCCATCTCTCCTGGGAGCAGGCAGGAGGGGCAGCCTGTCGTAGCCTTGCCAGGCCGTCCCTTGAACTTCACCCACGTGCTTGTTGGGGTAGTTCTTAGCCACGGACGTCTCTACCTGACACCTCGTTATGCTCCAGAGGCCCGAGCAGCTCCCGCTTGGCTTGTTTATTCAGGACTCTGGTGTTTGCCTTGGACTTGTTAAATCTCTGTGCTCAACATTGCCAAGATTCTGGAGGCGAAACCTAAAATGTAAGGCTGACCTTGGAATGTGAACCTCACACAGATGAATCACACCTGGGCTGGAGCAGTTCCTGGGAAGTAGTGACCCCTGGGGTGATACTAAGCCCCCAGGGCTTACTGTCTGGTAATCTTTGCTTTGAGGCGTGATGCTAACGCTAAATTTAATTTCATAGATATTTATTTAAGTTATGTTTTAATACCTCAGAAGCTTAAGCAGTATGAGGGGGTGGCAGTTCTGAGAAGCAGCTTCACATGAGGACCTAGACATGGGGGTACCAACGGGCGGCGGCGAGCCCCCCTCTTCCAGGCCAGAGTTACAAGTGCGCTGAGATACCCTGGGGGGGGCTGAGTGGGGCCTGGGTGGTCACTTCTGGCCATGAGCACCTCGCCCGGTCACGCCAGCGTGCCGCCCAGATGTCTGCACTTTCTCTGTGTGGTCTGCCGTGAAGACGGTTCACACACACGGCTGTGCAGGCAAGCGTGCCCAGTTCTCACAGATCTGGCTCCCCCCGTGAGGCCCCTCTAAGCTGGATTTCTCACCGCTCCCAGCTTTCGGCTCCTGCTGACGTCTGCCTGGGACCTTCCAGTAGACAATTCCTTCTGTGACCGAGCGCTAAGGTGCTTGGTTCGCTACCCAATACTCTGTCTCCAAGAGCAGGTCTGTTCTGGGTTGTGGGGTTGACATCCTCCAGCACGACTGCTTTTAGGATGCCTGAATTAGGAACACCTCAGACGTTTAGAAAGGTATCTTGGGACTATAATTCTAGTAACAGCAAGCTTGACTGGCCAAGAACAGAGAGAATATTCCATGAAAAAGGAAACATTCCTTTTCCTGGCTTCTTGCCATACCCGGTAGGGAATTGGGTCAGCTGAACTGTCTCCAGCCTGATGCAGTCTCTCATTGTCAGCGTCCCAAGGGGGAGCGATAGAGTCTTATCTAGGCTGCATTTTACAGTATATTGTTGCTTTGATTACTACCACCCCCCCCTCCAAAGAACTACTAAATGAAATATATTTTTCATGCTTTGTGTAAAGAAAAATAAAATTTTGGAGTTGGGATGAATCTTATCTGAGTTCCTGAAGGGTCACTACATTTTACAGGTCAAGCGACTGAGGCCCCGGGGGTTAAGGGAGTCGCTAGAGGCCACCTGCTGCCTCTGCTGCTCCTCGCGGGTGCCCCCCACACGCAGCCCCACACAAGCTCGGTGTAGACATCTCCCTGGCAGGATTTGATTTCAAGCTCTGCATTTTGAATTGAGTCAAAGGTGTTGGATCAATGTTCCATTTGTGCTTAAGTGTCTTTTCTTCTAGAGAGTTTTGGAGAAAGTATATTAAAGGATTCTGGGTCTTTATTGCACACTTCTCTCCCAGGGGGACAGAAATTAATTTGAAAAACAGTAAACAGACTCTATGCTGCATGTGCTAGGGAGACAAATTACTGGCTGTTCCTTTACCAACACCCCCACCCCCAGCCCCGCCCTTTTCCATAATAAGAGCTGCCATTTACCCACCTGGGATTGTACAAGACACTTTGCAATTATTTCCCACCCTCTCAATAACCCTATGAGGTAGAAATTATTCCCATTTTACAGATGAGGAAACTGAGGCTCCCAAAGGTTAAGTAACTTGCCCCAAATCACACAGCTTGGTGAGTGGTAGAATCCTATTTATCTGATTCCAAGAGTATCTCCTTTCCATTTCAGTTTGGTGAAGACATCACTTTGCATCTCAGGGCCCTGTCCCTGTCACACGACTCAGATAGGACCCACCCCATAGCCTCTCTGCTTTATGTAGAGGACCTGTGTGGTGCGGCCAAACCCTTGTCTACCTGCAGAACTCTCCTTCTGATTCTGGCAGCAGGAGCGAGGCCATGGGGTTCTTCATCAGATCAGCCACCACGGGGTCCTTGGGTGTCACATAGAAGAAAGGAGTCCCAGTGCTGTTGCTCAAGGGGCCGTCGCTGATGGGCAGGCAGTTCCCAAATGGCAGTCCTGGGATCTAAAAAACACCAACAAAGGCTTTTGCAATGTAGGGCTGTGAGTTGACCCCAGCTGGGAGCTTAGCTTGTGTCTCTGGCCAGGAAATACAGCACCGGGGATGTGAAGGGAGCAGGGCATCACCAGGGTTTTGACGGGCAGGACATTAAGGCACAGTGGTTCCCAATCTGCCCAATTCACCCAGTGATGGCTTCAGAATTCTAGAGAGGGGCTTAGCATGGCATTCTGTTGGGAACGGATGGTTAGGGGATTATTCTTGAAGCTGCACTTACATAGCAAACACATTCACTTTATTGAATTTGAAGTTATTTGGGGGAGAGGCAATGAAATTTACCAAGGGATGGTAAAATCCTTCCCACAAGCTGACGCTGGGGGCCCCACCGCCTTCACTGCCTCCCCCAAGTTTTTGGCAACTTTGGAGATCGACTTTGTCTTAACTTTAACATCTTACCTGGTGTTTGGATTCTAGGAACTTTCTATTCTTGTTTCTTTTAGGGCCACATCACTTTCACTTATTGGTTACATTTTTTTCTTGTAGTCAATAATATTTCATTATATAATTCAGCAACTTATGGGAAATTGGTTTCTCACCCTTTTAGCTTAAAGGAAGTCGCAGAAAAATGCTATACCAATTTTCGTTCACGATCATCTAGTCGAGTGGGTGAAATTCTCACACATATACGCATATATTTCTTAGGTTTTCCCACACCGTGCTGGGTTCAGCATCCCAGGCTCCATAAGCTTTACCCTTTACAGAGTACCCCTCATCGTTACTTAGCTCAGAACTCAGAGGCTCTCTTTGTCTTTGAAGTGTTGCATGACTATGGTGCGTAGAATTGTGACAAGGGATGGCTTTAATCTTTTAAGAAAACACAATGTTAAGGAGTCCTCCAAAATGGTAATGTAAGTTCATTCACAGATTCGATTTTTCAGCTTGTCATAAACTGCCTAGAGTCACGCTCCACACACACGGCAGGCATGTGGTCAATGTTCTCTGAATTTATTGAGTTTGGATTAAATGTCAATATTGGAAAGGGGAACTACTAACAAAGCTAAAACAAGAGATGTCGAAAGTCAAAATATCTTTAGTACATTGGCACTAGACTTTTAATTGCTTGAAACAATCTATGTTTTAAACCCAGATGAGCTTCAAATTTAAGCTTTATATTTCTTAAGGTGTGTCTTAGGAGCATAATATATAACTGTGAAAAACCATTTGGATGCCGTGAAAGAGGTTAAGATCATTGCCATAATCAGAATAAAGTTGTGATTTAGATCATTTTTTTAAGCAAAAAAGGACCTTCAAAACTACCTAGTCAACCACTTAATTTCCTAGATGATGAAAGCAAAGTGGCGAAACCAATGACTTGGCCACAGTCTCGGAGCAGGGGAGACCCAGAGCTGGTGCCCTGGCCAATGACCTACACATTCCATAAAATATTATTATTTTTTGCATGAAGTAAGTGTGAGTTCACATTACTGCCCTGTAACAAAACCCTTACATTTATCTTAACGGCCCTAAAAGCTTTCTGGAGGATGTATGCTTATGGACGTCCCATCCTCATCATTTATCCATGTCATTCTGGCTTAAGGTGGGATCATGTGTAACAGGTGAGTAAAACATGTGAACTGAACAATAAAAATTGCCTCTGGTAACAGGTCATTCCAGCATTTATACACTTTGCACAATAAGCCTCCTTTCCAGAAAAATTCCTGATTTTCATTTTTCAAAATGTAAATTTCCACCAAAGCCCCAGTAGCGTGTCTCTCCCAGTCCCGCTTGGGTTCGGTGTCAGTAGGTGACGGGAAAGTTCAGGTCACTGGCGGCGCTGTGGGCTGGGAGGCGCTGCGCGCGCCTACTCAGTGATTCTAAAGGCAGCTCTGGCTTCCTTTGTCCAGGTCTCTGGTCAGGCGCTGGCTATTTGCACGTCTCTTTGACTGACCACCTCAACAGTGCGCTTCAGTCCCCATCCGCTCCAAGCCTGGCCGTCAGCCACCGTCCCTCCCCCGCCCACCACCACCACTTTGCCCTGCTAACCGAAGCACAGTCTGCTTCCATTATTTACACCCTGTCCAGGCTCCAAACCAGCCCACCGGGCACGTCTGTTGGACCTGGATCCGAGCACGTGAGGGGTCGCTAGCATCTCCCTGTCCCCTGGGCGCGCCGCCTGCGCGCCAGGCCACTGCGAGGCATGCCCCTGCAACGCGCTCCGGCCGGGGGAGCCTACCTTCTCGTGGGCGGACACGGCGGCCAGACAGCCCCAGGCGCTGGCGTGGGCCAGGAAGCGGGCGGTGCCCGGGCGCAGCCGCGGGCCGCTCTCGCGCGGGTAGGAGAACATCCCGGGCGGCGCGGGGGGCGGCCTGGCGCGGGCGGCGCCCGCCGGGGGCGGCAGGTGCGCGTCCTCCTTGTGCGCCGAGGCCGGGAAGCTCTGCTGCCAGATGCTGCCCGAGTCCTCCAGCAGCGCGGGCAGTGCGTCCTCGGTGGAGGCGCCGTCCAGCTCCTCGTCCACCTCGTTGGTGACGGCCCAGGACACCGAGCTCACGATCACGTAGCCCGCGGCCGGGGACAGCAGGGCGCCGCAGCACAGCAGCCAGGAGAGGCGGGTCCCGGGCCGCGCCGGCCGCTCGCCGCGGCGCACGGACATCTTGCAGGCGGCGCGTCCGGCCGCGGGGACCGCCCGCGGCGTGCCAGCGGCCGGCGAGGGCGGCAGCGCCCCCCTGCGGCGGGTGCGGGGAGCTGGAACCGGCTTCCGACCACCGCAGGATTCGGAGAGTGACGGGGTTGGGGGGCGGTCCCCAGCTCCGGGGATGCCCTCGCAGCCGCACGCCGCGCTGAGCAGGCGAGGCTCCCGGAAGACCAGGTGCCACTAAACGCTGCGCGCGCTGCAGTCGCCGCGTGCGGAGTCCTCACCGCGTGCCTGGTCCGGGCATGGGCTCGCTTCCTGCTGCATGGCACAGGCTCTGTAGCCAGACGGTGGGCGTTCAGATCCCGGCTCAGAACACAGCTCCGCTCACCGTGAGCTGTGTGACCCTGCCAAGTCGCTTAACCTTTCTGTGCCCCAGTTCCTTCATTAGAAAACGAAGAAAACTATCATAGGGGTGAGGGATGGGAGGATTAAATGAGTTAATATTTGGAAAGGCTTAAAACAGGGCGTGGCAGGGAGCAAGCATTATATTTTGTTAACTAGACAAAGGTAGGGTTTGTTATCATCATCTTCTAGAGCAGGAACTGAGTAAACAGTGAGGATGAGATTAGCAACAGTCCCTCTGATGCCGAAGCCCAGTCTCTTGCTCTGTAAGGACGATGACCAACATACACTTTGTTGTGACAGGAGGGCGTGGCCTCCAGTTCTTCTAAAAGCAGAATCAAGGTGTTTACGTATAAGCTAAAGTACAGGCCAGCACCCAGAGAGAGTGGGGCCCGGACGACGGGCAGTGAATGTATGAATGTCCCACAATGTAAAACAATTCTCTTATTGATGGAGATTTGGGTTGTTTCCAGTAATAAGGTTTTATGGATGTCAAAATGATTTTAAATTATTTACATTTTTTAAACTTCTGCCTATGGTGTGCATAACTGGCTCACTAGGAGACATTTTCTGCTCTAGATTTTCTACCCAGCATCTAACAGTCCTCCTTCAGATTTGCTATGGATGAAAATAACTTGCACTAGCACTAGAATTTGTTTAGATATTTTTGGTAAATGTTACATTCTGCGGTAACTAGAGGATCTGTTGTCTACCAGTCAAGCCATCTTTCTTAAAAAGACTTCTTAATCTCCTCAGTGCGCTCCCAGCGGGCCCCCCCATTCCACCCCTGCTGCCCTTTCCAGGGTGACCTCTTTCTGGCTCTCGTCTTACTGGAGCTCCCGGTAGCCTTCCGTGCAGCTGACCTCTCTCTCCTCTTTCGGGTCTTTTCTTACCTCTCTGGCTGCACTTTCTCAGTCTCCTTTGAGGATCCCCTCCTCCGTCCACCCCTGCACACTGATATTCTAGGGGGCTTCTGTCTCCAGCCTTTTCCTCTCTGTACTCTCTGAGTGATCTCCTCTATTCCCAGGGCTTCTGCCATCCCTTTATGCTGCTGACTTGCCAACCGAAATTCCCTGCTTAGTGCTCTCACTCTCTTTTTCTCTGTCCCCGGCCCTGGAATGATATGTCCCATGGCCATGGAGAGGCAGTAGAATAAGTCATTAACAACATGGGCTCTGGGGCCAGCCCTGATGGCCTAGTGGTTAAGTTTGGCACCCTGTGCTTTGGCGGCCCGGATTCGGTTCCCAGGCGTGGACCTGCACCACTCCTCTGTCAGGGGCCATGCTGTGGTGGCAGCTCACTTACAAAACAGAAGAAGACTGGCAGCGGATGTGAGCTCAGGGTGAATCTTCCTCAGAGAAAACAAACAACAATAACAAAGTCGTGGGCTCTGGATTCAAATGGATCCAAACCCTGCTCTATCACCTACTAGGCGTGTCTGCAAAATGAAGACAGTCCCATCTACCTGGTCAGCTGTTGTGGTTACAGAATGGGGTATCAGGTGCAAAGCACTTTATGATGGGGGCTGAATATCATCCACTCTCTCTGTTTCCCCAGAGGCGATGGAATGTCCATTCTAATCCCTGGAAAGGGAAAATTTGGAGGAATATTGCAGGCTTTTGACTCTCTTCTTCCTCCTGCCTCCTCATCTGATGGATGAGTTTGGGAAGAGGAACTCAACATGCTGTCTCAGCCTCTGCAGGGTTATTCTTTTCTGTTCTGAATGGTCTGTCCGCCATTCTCTTCTGCCGCGCCTGAGCTGGTCTGCCGCTGGAGGAGGTGTGCGGCTGCCCTGTTCTGTCTTGTGACTGAGGGAGTAAGTTCGGTGGCAGAACCTAATAGGAGTCCTAGTTGGTCAAAATTGTCCCAATTATTTTTATCTCTATTAAGCTTTCTGATTCCTGTGTTTTATTTCCAATTAGATCCAAAGTCCAAAGAGATTTAAGAGGGTGAACGATAGTCACCCTCCAAACTCCATCACATAATGTGTGTGAGGACAGAGTAATGCTCAATAAATGATAGCCACTGGGATTTGCCTTCTGGCCATTTCCCCCTGAATATCTGTCAGGTCCATCACACTCAACTTTTGGGAGACGATTCTCTGTGGATTTCTTGTTTCCCACAGGGTCCAGGCGTATTTAATACTCGTGAAAAGCTACAGATAGTGTACCCGTCTGGAGAGATTTAGAGACCTGTTTCCCCAGAGACATCTCAGGTAGTAAAGATTAAAGCCCTTCCCGTCCTCTCCCTAGAGACACTTGCTTACTCTTCAGGGTAAGAAATCTAGAGACACCTTCCCCATCTTTCCTGGAGATTTGCTTACATTGCAGGATATCACCAGCAGCCCTGACAAAAGCTGAGTCTCATAATTTCGGAGTTCCTCTCCACCTACAGGCACACATACAGTTAACATCTGGCTTTCATTGCATCATCCTATGACTGTTGGGATGTGGGGAACTGATGTAAGATTTTGCTCTGGCTGGTTTTTTTTCTTTGAGTAATAAATGGTCCATTTCTTTGACTCAGGAATCTTGAGTTCTTCTATAAGAACAGATACACACACACAGACACACACACAGACACACCTGTGGCAGGCTAATGTTTAGTTTGCGTAGGGTAAAATCTCAGCCCCTTCAGTTTTGGACTTGACATCAACATATCCTCCTTCCAGAGTCACTGCTCCTTCTATGTTTATCACCTCAGTGTGTGGCGTCAGTGTCCATTGTGGACCTGGCCACTCAAAGCAGAAACCTAGGTGTCACCTCATGTTTGAAAAAGACGTAATCTCACTCACCCAATCGTTCACCATGACCTGAGTATTTTATCTCTTTAATGTTTTAAATCTCTTAATATCTGTTCACTTCTTTCCATGCTTTCTCCCACTAACTTGGCTCAATCGCTCATAAGTTCTCATTGGATTTCTCATCATTCCCTTGCTATGAATCCTTCAATGGCTTCTCATTGCCAAGATAAAGTCCAAGCTCCTTAACCCAACATATAGGTCCTTTGTAACCTGGCCCCTGCTTTTCTCTCTATCTCCGTCTCTCACCACTGCCCCTCCCTCCCAGACCCTGCTGCAGCGATGCTAGCCTCTTTGTGGTTCCACAGACAGTGAACACCCAGATATCCACCGGGTGGATTCTACAATTAACTTTTTGCTGTATTTGCATTATCACTCTCTATCTATGTATCTGTCCCTCTATCCATTCATCAATCTCCATGATAATAATTTTAACACATTTTAATTGAGAGATATGACATATGCAGAAAATGCATAAAATGTATATGTACAATTTAAAGAATCACTAAAAAGAAAACCCAAGTTAACATCGTAAGGCGAGGAGAGGCAATATTGCCAGTTCCCCAGAAGCTCTCTATATGCCCCCATCACAATCGCCTGCCTCCTCCCCAGAGATAATTACTATCTTGACATTTGTGATAAACATTTTTTTGCTTTTCTCTATAGTTTCACCTCTTGTGTATACACCCCTAAATATTATAGATTAGTTTTGTCTATTTTGAACTTTATATAAATGAAATCATACTTTATATATTTTTTTGTCTTTCTTCTTTCAGTCAAAATTATGTTTGTGAGAATCATCCTTGTTCTGTTGTTTGTGAATACTGTATACCTAGGGCTGTATAGTATTCCATTGTGTAGCTAAGTGACTATTTATTCCACTATTCTATTGTCAGTGGATGTATTGATAGGTTTTATTATTCAGATATGGTGAGGCCAACAGATCAGGAGACGACTGCCATTGAAAAGGTAATTTATTCTATTTGTAACTAGGTCCCAAGAGAAGGAATACACATCACACCACTGGAGGCCTCATGAGGAAGCACCAAGGTCAGTCAGGAGGTGAAGGGAGAGGCGGAACTGTGGGCAAGAGCCTTTATTGTGGTTTCTGTGGGAAGGAATGGGAGAGACAGGCTAAGCAGGCTTAGGGTTGGCTAGTTTGAATAATGTCAGGGCTGTGGGACACAGGGGCTGTTCCTGGCCCTGGGGTGATTAGGGCAGGTGGATAGTGGCCCAGAGTGTGAGAGCCATAGGAGAGGTGGTGGGGGTGTGGGCTCTGGATTGTCAGGTTTCAAAAGTGCACCCCTAGAAGGAGGGCGCCTCCTGAGGAGGGGGAGCGATGAGGGAGGCCACGGCAAGATGACTCAGGCACATTATCAGGCTGTCCAGGACAAGGTGTTTGGCATATGCATGCAGGACAGATGTTAAACCATCACATTTACAGAAGCCAGAAACATGGTTAATACAATGGACACCTGGGTTTCGAGGTTCTTGCCACTACAGACAACACAGCTATGAACATTCTCATATTCTGGTGTGTTGCGTCCTTTATGCCCTGTCTCACTTCTCGGCTCATCTGTTTTCTCCAGTTGTTGCTGTGGTAGCTAAATAACGTGGGTATAGACTGACGGCATTTCACCTCAGCTGTGCTGTGTAGCCCTTGCTTTTTGCCTCAGGACCTCTGGGCCACTGCTGTGTGGACATCTGTAGGGTTCCACTCAGCCATGTGAAAACCCAGGAGTGCAGAGCATTAACACCCATTGGGACAACCTTTGACCAATGGGGACAGGAGCCAGAGGATAAATACTCTCCACTTCCAAGTCACAAGTGGACAATTTTGAAGGTCACTCTACACACAGTGGGTGTCCAACAGGATTGAGCCTCGCTAACAGTGGTAACCAACTCATCATGCACCCTTAGAATGGATTTCCTTCCTCCATGTTCCAATCATTCTAGTCCTCCTACTGTTCTTTAGGACTATATCCCAAGGTAAACTACCTGCGTGCAAGTCCTTGTCTCAGGCTCTGCTCTTTGGAGGCACCTAAGCTAAGGCGCTGGTACACAAGCAAGAGTTTCTCTAGAGAACCATACACCTGGTAGTAGAGCTGCTGATCCTAGGGTATGAGTATGGTTAATTTTATTACATAAGGTCAAACTGATATCCAAAATGATTGTACCAATTTATATTGCTACTCAGTGTATGAGAGTTCCTATGATTATTGTTAGCTTTTCTGCTTTTTAAATTTTTCCCCCCAATCTGATGGATGAGTAATGATATCTCATTTTTATTTTAATGACTAATGTGGTTGATCATCTTTTCATACATTTATTGGCCAGTTGGATATCCTCTTTTGTGAAATGCCTGTTAATGTCTTTCACCCATTTTTATTGGGTTGTCTGTGTTTTTTTGTGTTGATTTGTAGGAATTAATTTTATTTTCTATATTCCAGTCTTTTGACATTCAAATGTGTCACAAACTGTCTTTGGCTTATTGTGATGGTTAATTTTATGAGTCAACTTGACTGGGCTAAGGGATATCCAAATAGCTGGTAAAACATTATTTCTGGGTGTGTCTGTGAGGGTGTTTCTGGAAGAGATTAGCATTTGGATCAGACTGAGTAAAGAAGATCACCCTCATCAATGCTTGAGGGCCTGAATAGAACGAAAGGGCAGAGGAAGGACAAATTTGCTCTGAAAATGCTTGAGCTGGCATTTTCTTCTCCTGCCCTCAGACATCAGCACTCCTGGTTCTCAGATTTCAGACTGGCCTGAAACTTACACCATTGGCACCCTTGGTTCTCAGGCCTTCAGGTTTGGACTAGAGCTACACCACTGGCTTTCCTGTGCCTGTAGCTTGCAGATGGCAGATTGTGGGACTTCTCAGCCTCCATAATCACGTGAGCTAATCCTTTGTGATAGATCTCTTTCCACATTTCTATGTGTATCCTATTGGTTCTGTTTCTCTGGGGAGTCCTGACTAAATCACTTGCCTTTTTTACTCTCTTAATGGGGTCTTAAGGTTAATATCCAATTTATGAAACTTTTCATTTATGATTAGTTTTTTGGGGGTCTTGTTTCAGATTTTCTGAAAGATTATCTTATAGTTTTGCCTTCTATATTTAGGTCTCTAATATACGTGGAATTAATTTTGTTGTATGGTGGGAGGTAGAGCTCCAATTTCATTTCTTCCCCATGTAGATACTCAATTGTCGCAGCACCGTTTGTTGAAAAGGCCATATTTTCCCCAGGGCTCTGCAGTGTCACTTCTTTCATGTATCAAATGTCATATATGTTTGGTTCTGTTTCTGTTCACTTCTGCTCTCTCTATCGTGTTTCATTAGTTTATCTATCTCATCACTAACACCATATCATCTTCATTACGATGGCTTTATAGCAAGTCTTTATATCTGCTAGGCCACGCCCTGCCCCCATAAATTCTGCTTCTTGGTTCTTTGCATTTCAACACTTTAAAAAAGAACCTGTTGCATTGAATATAAAGAATAGGAATAGATGGGGCTGGCCCCGTGGCTTAGTGGTTAAGTGAGCGCGCTCCACTGCTGGCGACCCGGGTTCGGATCCCGGTGCGCACCGACGCGCTGCTTCTCCGGCCATGCTGAGGCCGCGTCCCACATACAGCAACTAGAAGGATATGCAACTATGACACACAACTATCTACTGGGGCTTTGGGGGGGAAAATAAATAAATAAAATCTTTAAAAATAAAAAAAAATAAAAAAATAAAGAATAGGAATAGAATATTTAGTCTTTTAAAATATAAATATGAAATGTCTCATTTATTTAGATATTTTTCAGTGTCTCTCAATATACTTGTATAATTTTCTCTGTAGAGTTCTTTAAAGTATTTTGTTAGATTTATTTATAAGCACTTCAGATTTTTTTATATCATTATAAATGGCATCTTCTAAAATTTCACATTATAAAAGATTGTTGCTGCTATATAAAAATATAAATGACTTATCAAAAGACAACTTTATTGAAGCATAATTTACATACCATAAAATCCACCAATTTTAAGTTTATTGTTTGATATGCTTTGACAAAGTATGCAGTTGTGTAATCACCTCCATAATCAAACTATAGAATATTTTTATCACCCCAAAAAGTTATCTCAGGTCCCTTTGCAGCCTATCCCACTCCCCACCCCTTGGCTCCAATCTGCTTCATTTCACTATAGTTTTGCCTTTTTCACATTAGTTCCTTGTGTCTGGCTTCTTTTACTTAGAATTTATTCTAAGCATATGTAGCATAATTCAAGCATTTATTTTGCCTTTCCTCTATGAATTACATTTCAAGGTAAACAAATTGTTGATGAGGGAAAGATTTGATTTCTGGATGAAGTCCAGCTAAGATGTCCAGAAGGAATTATAAAATTGGAAAAATCATCATTTTGCAACTCCTAATGAAACAATCTATATAGACATAACAATAATCAATACATAAAATTGCTAGGTGAAATATTGATGCAGAATCTTCTAATGGATGGATTGGCCTGGCCACACCTGAGCACACTGATCAATCTTAATTGTCAATTTCACCAAAAGTGGGACAAAGGACTGTCTTAGTCCATTTCAGGCTGCTATAACAAAACACCATACACTAGGTGGTTTAAATCACAAACATTTATTTCTCCCAGTTCTGAAAGCAGGGAAGTCCAAGATCAAGGTGCCGGCAGATTTGACGTCAGGTGGGGACTCTCTTCTTGGTTTATAGGTGGCCTCTTTGCTGTGTTCTCACATGGCCTTTCCTCTTTTTCTCTTCTTATCAGGGCACTAATCCCATCATGAGCATCCCACACTCATGACCTCATCTAACCCTAATTACCTCCCAAAGGCCCCACCTCAATACCGTCACACTGGCGCCTCTGGCTTCAACATATGAATTTTGGGGGGGACACAAACATTCAGCCCATTGCAGTGACGTTAGGTATTTCCTGATGTGATGTAGTAGACTGTGGTAGGAAATGTACCCCGATATCTGTGAATATTTTACCAAAAAAAAAAAAAAAAAAAACAGCCTGAATCGCCCCAAGCCTCTAGATTAAATTTCTAGTTTACAGAAATACAGAATATAATGAAACAAGTTGTATGATTAAGAATACGGAACACTCCATAGTACAAGTAACTCAGTTTCTTCAAGAAATAAATGGCATGAAAAATTAGGGGTGTATGGTTATAGATATGAAAAGACTTAGGAGACATAAGACAAAATGCAATGTATGGACCAACTGTTAAAAGTCATTGTTGAAGTAAGTGGAGAAATCTGAATATGGTCATCAGAGAACATGAAAGAATATTGGTACTTTTATTAGGTGTGATAAAGGAGTTTTGGTGAGGTGAAAAATTCTACTTCAGAGACATACTAAAGTATTTACTGTTCTAGTATTTGCAAATCACGTATCTGACAAGGCACTTGCATCCAGAACACCCAAAGAATATTTACAACTCAATAACAAAGAAATAAATAACCCAACTTAAAAATGTGCAAAGGATTTGAATAGACGTTTCTCCAGAGAAGATATGCAAATGGCCAATAAGCCATGAAAAGATGCTTGACATCATTGGTCATTAGGGAAACGTAAATCAGAACCACAATGAGATACCAATTCACACCCACTAGGATGGCTGCAATCGCAAAGGCAGGTGATAAATATTGGCGAAAATGTGGAACCTTCACACTGTCAAAACTGACTTTAGTGGGGCCATTTTAAAAGGGAGCTGGAGCTGCCTTTGCAGAGAAACTGACTTGCTGTCTTGAACCTTGGCCTGGGCCAAAATGACAAGTGTTTTATAAGCATTCATTTGAGAAGTCAGCAGGAGAACGGATATCCTGATTACAAAGACTGAGGATTGTGGATCTTCTGAAGACAGAATCAATAATCAATCAATGTTTAGCCAACTCTAGCTTTCTGCCTCCAACTCCAATTAAAATTCTTTTAATACAACCTCCCTTCTCTGCCTTTACAAGCCCCTGACTTTTTTTTTTTTCTTTTTGGTGAGGAGATCAGCCCTGAGCTAACATCTGATGCCAATCCTCCTCTTTTTGCTGAGGAAGATTGGCCCTGGGCTAACATCCATGCCCATCTTCCTCTACTTTATATGTGGGACACCTGCCACAGCATGGCTTGATAAGTGGTGGGTAGGTCTGCACCCGGGAACAGAATCTGCGAACCCTGGGCCTCTGAAGCAGAGTGCATGAACTTAACCACTATGCCACCAGGCGAGCCTCAAAAGCCCCTTTTACTCCCTGGTGGGACACCATTTGGATTTCTACCTGAATCTGTGCTCCCCGAATTGCAATTCTTAGATCCCCAAATAAACGCTTTGCCTCTTAAACTGGTTTCTGTTTTTGCAGGTTGACAACACATTTCTGATGGGAAGATAAAATGGTTTTATCTTTGGAAAACAGTTTAGCAGTTCTTGAAAAGGTTAAACATAGAGTTACATGTGAACCAGCAATTTCATTCCTAGGTGTATATACCCAAGAGAAATGAAAACATATGTCCACACAAAAACTTGTACACAAATGTTTATTAGAGGCATTATTCAAGTGGAAACATTATTCACGTTTTCCATTAAGTGAAAACAACCTAAATGTCCATCAACAATGAATGGATAAATAAAATGTGTATATCCATACAATAGACTATCATTTGTCAGTGAAAGGAGTGGTTGCTGGGGGCTGGGAGAAGGGGAGAAGTGAATGACTGCTAATGCATATGGGGCTTCTTTTTGGGGTGATGAAAATGTTCTAAAATTAGATCAGGGTGATGGTTGTACAACTCTCTAACTATGCTAAAAATCATTGAATTGTACATTTTAAATTAGAGAATTTTATGGTATGTATATTATACCTATTATACTAAAAAAATCTTTTTTTTAAAAAAGTAATCTGCTCTGGGGCAAGCTTTTGGTTACAATTTCTCAGGACAGCTTTTCCCCTGCTATGATATGCTCAGCAACTTTCGTTGTCATCTCCTGGGGGTGGGGTTGGGGGGGCGGGTGCAGGTTTGCTCCGGAATCCTCCTTCCCTGCAGCCTGTAGCCCTTTGGATGTTCCAATTCATGAGGTCTGCTGTTGACTCCCGACCCGGGTGGGTTCTGGTAGTTCACTACTGCCCTCTCCACCAGAAGAAGTCATCAAACCTGAAGCTCAAAGTTGTATGGATTGGAAAAAGTAGCCGTGGTACTTAGCTCATTCCATTTTCTTTTAGATTTTGATCTGGAGACTTTTTTTCTATCTCATGAGATCTTTGAAGCATTCAAGACGTTTTGTATTTTTTTCCAATATGTATAGTTCTTTTCACCTGATGAGTTGGTTCAGCTAAACCAGCTTGTCATATTCCTGGAAACCAATAATGAGTTTAAATCCCTTAATCGTTTTAAATTCATGGTGATTAACTTCAAGGGGGCATAAGGGCTGCCTGGTAGTACTGCTCCACTTCTCTGATTCGTTCTCCCACCCTTCTAGAAGATTCTCATACCTTTCTTTTTTCCTTTCTTCAGATCTCTTTTCACATTACACTTTGTGAGAGAGACCTTGCTGGAAAATCCTGTAAGAAGTAACACCTGCCGCCTATCACGTTCTGGCTCCCTTATTGTGTAATTGTGTTACTACACTTCATAACAGTAATCACCACCTAAGATATTAGGTTCTTAGATGTTGATGAGTTGTGTCAGTCTTCTACCAGAAATATAAGCTCCCTAAGAGCAGGGATTTGCCTGTTTTGTTCGCTGATTATCCCCAGTGCTTAAAGAGTACCCGGTAAAAAATAAATACATGACAAATACTTAATTTCAGAACACGTTGCTGTACATTTTAGATCAAATCTCTGTCTTTGGAAAATCTGTCTGCTGCCAGAATGTTAGTGGGCTTCCACTTATCATCATCACGAGTGAAAATTTATGTTCCAAGATCTATGTGGGTGTAGCTATTATTACGGTGAAGAAAAATTCCATGTGCTTCTCTTTCTGTAAGCACCACACTGACAGTCAGTGATGTGCCCTGGGGAGATTTCTGTTTGCACAGGGTCTCATTATTATTCCTGTTTCAAACGACTGTTTCAGAAAATGCTATTGCCTCTGTGCATAACTGAGGATCAAATGTTTATGTTCTGCGTCAGGTTAGGTTGCATGGCGGGCAGGGGTCTAATGATGTCACAATGGGTGGTGGCATGGGGGTGGCTGTGGAATCTGTGCTGATGATCAGGGTCTCACTGCTGCCTGGATGACCTTGCGCGTGTCATTTCCACCGGAAGACTGTCCCCTAACGGAGATAATGATTTAGACATGATATTGAGTTGAACTTGGTGCGGTAGATTGAAATCAGTGACTCCAGCTGTCTGACGCCTCCCTGTGTCCACATCCTTCACCAGTGCCTTCCCTACTTTGCTTTGTGCACTGGGACAGGAATACGCTGACTCAAGCAGAGGTGTGACAATGTGCTTGTGTGTTTCCACTTCCGCTCTCTTGGACTCCACCTCTGCCATGGGAACATGCACGGGCTAGCCTGCTGGAGGGATGTGGGAGCCGCACAGAGAAGAGTCATCCCAGCAGAGGCCGTCCTAGACCAGCCAGCCCCCAACAAGCTTGTCAGGGGCAGCAGGTGGCTGAGTGAGCCCAGCTGAGGGTCGCCAAGTCCAGCCCAGATCAGCAGAACTGTCCAAGCAGCCTGTGGACTGGTGAGGAATAATAAATGAATTGTGGCTGTTTTAAGCCGTTAAGGATTAGCTTGTTATGCTGCAATAGTGAATTGATAGATGGTGTAAGCAGAAAATAATCTTTGCCACCTGCTCTGTGGATTATTTCTGGCTCCTGGGTAAATTTCTCAAGTTTGGGGGAGGGCTAGAGAGAGTTCCTGTTCATATTCAGGTTCAATTTCAAATAAGAGAAGACCACCAGTTACTTTCAAGCATAAGAACCATCTCTGTTCAGTAATTAAAATGTCCAGTCTGGTGTAACCATCAAAACGCCAAACTTTATCAAAGGTAAAAGCTTCTCCCCTCTCCCGGCTGAGAACAGTGGTGGGGAGGTGGATGTGAGTAGAGTCTCTGTCTCCTTGCTTGGCCTCCTGCCCCGGCTCATCAGGGAGGCGGAGCTGGAGGGAAACACAAAGATGTCCGGGCAGGTGCAAATCCATTCCCACACCAGCGCTCGGTGGCTTTGGTGGCTTTTCAAACCTGGGTCACTCTCTCTGGAATCCTTCTGTGTGCTTCTTAGCCGTCTTCCACCAGGAACCTCCAATACAATCCCCATAATGTGTGCAATGCCTTCCATTCTTTTTTTTTTTTTAATGTTTTTTTAAATTTTATTTATTTTTTCCCCCAAAGCCCCAGTAGATAGTTGTATGTCATAGCTGTACATCCTTCTAGTTGCTGTGTGTGGGACGCGGCCTCAGCATGGCTGGAGAAGCGGTGCGTTGGTGCGCGCCCGGGATCCGAACCCGGGCCGCCAGCAGCGGAGTGCGTGCACTTAACCGCTAAGCCACGGGGCCGGCCCCCTTCCATTCTTTAAAATACCTTTTCATACATAACATGTGCAGAAAAGTAATCAAATCATATCATAAGCTTTTGACACATTTTCACAAGGTGAACACATTGTATGGTCACCCCCTAGATCAAGAATTTAACACTATGGTGGTCCCAGAAGCCCCTTCCTCTTCTCTCTGTTATTACCCACCCTCATCCCAGATCCTAACTTCTAACCCACAGATAAATAATTGAAATTGTTTTCTTTGATAAACCTGGTTGGCCTTTTCAAGGACAGAATGCCGTCTGCTAGCTCTCAAATAATCAGTTTACCCCAAAATATGCAAACAAAATTCACTGTTCCCAGACTGATGAATCTTGTTGCCTTTTTTCCTTGACTCAGTCCCCCCCCACTCACATGTGAGCCAACAAATGATACACAAAGTCACCTAACATTGAGCAAAGGAATATCTCTGAGTTCGTCTTTGACAAATAACTACTCCTGGATAGCTTATGAAATAACATACTAAATATAGTGGTAAAGGGCTCTAAAATATAACTACTTTTTTAACCATAAAGATGAATAATTCTTTGTGAATCCAGTGACATATAGTTCTTATGTTTCTTTAAAATTCCCAAGCATTTAGGGAAATTTAAATTCATTTCTTATATAATAGGAGATCAATAAAATATTCTCTAACATTTCTACTTAGACCAGAAATCATGCTAAGCATGAATTGTTAAATTCCTTTTAAATATTATAACCAGTTACATTAAAATGGATCTGGTTTAACAATGATCTATTCTTAGTTTCAACATTTTTTAGGATTTTGCTACAAAGAGAGGAATAAAAAGTGACTCAAAGCAGGATATCCTTATTTGTTGCAGACATTGTGGGATTTGAAATTCAACCTCGCTTTCAGAGAGCTGCGGTGGTGAACCAAAGCAAGTTGGAATGGTTTAATGGATCAGTGAGTGCGTCTAACAGTGCTGTCAAATCGAGGTTCCTTCTGCTCCTCACTGCCTGAGGGGAACTTTCTACAAATTCTCTTTTGATTGGGGCACCACCGAGAGGAAGAAAAATATTACCATTGGCCTTTTACTGCTAGTACCAGTTTGTGTTCTTCAAACTTTATCTTTCTCTGGAGACTTATCCGTTTCTTTACTCCCAACAAGATTTCTCAAATTTCTCTTTAAGTCCCCAAAGAGAAATACTTTTTGAAGCCCCAAAGAAAAGCAACAGAGGCAAAAATTATTCTCCAAATCAGTTTATGTGTTTCATCAAAACCAACTCCTTGAAATACATATAAACATAAAATAGACAAGGGTACATCTATTATGTACATAAAATCTTTCTTATCAATATAAAAGCTTTAGCATTTAATATATTTTTAAGAACGAAAATCTATATTTTCTCATGTCCTGTTCAAATAAATAATCTTACATATTAGCACTGCTCTCCCTGAAATAAACATTTTCAGAGCTTTGGGGTACATCTGATATGTGAATCACAAATTTTTGTCCATCTTTCAGGGTAATGAGGGCCTCTTGTCCCACAGGAAGGCTGAGTGTGACGGTGCTCTCGGTGGCCCTGTCTTCCAACAGTACCTGGATGAGCTGCAAGGGAGAAATGTTTAAAAGGAAAAGATAAAAAAAGAAAGCTGTACTATTCCCTGTTGCGGGGCCCCCCGTATGAATTCTTCTCATTCTTCAGTTCTGAGCTGACATCGCTGGCTCACATTCTCACCGAGACCCTCCCTCCACCATCCATCAAACAAACCAGTAGACAAGAAGGGAAAATCTGTGAAAACAGTCATTGATATTGAGTAGTAATAAATTTGAGAGATTCACAGATTCTGATGTTAGCTCCGGTGCCAGCTCTCAGGTAAGTCATCTGACTTGCCTGAGCAAGTCTTCCTATCAGAGAAACAAGGATAATATGCCATCCTTGCCTTAGCTCCAAGGGTACTTGGGAGACTGGCAAATCCTTGGACATGATTACTTTCAAACTGATAGAGATATATTTTCTTGGTCTGATTTCATCAACCCCCCCCCAACGCCGCCCAAAAAGCTAATATATTTTGACAAAGATGTGCACAAGATAACCTCGAATGCAAGATTAACTGAAGCCCATTTCTCACCCTTTCTCACCAATTTTGATAATAACCATCACCACCCTATGAAAACCCAATGTTTTTCTTCTCTCAAAAAAACTGTCTTCACCTTTATCCTAAAGCTGGAGTCATTTATTTTTTAGTCATTTTGCTATGCTTTAATCCTTGAGTACATGATCTAAAGTGAAAACCGCATAGTATATTTTTTAAAAGAATATTCTTTAATATCAGTATGATTTTTTACTTTATTCCTAAACATGCTTTGGCATCTTACTAGATGCTGGAACGTAGGAGAGCGACAGATGGATGTGGCAATCCAGAATGCTGACCTCAGTTGTTATCGTAGGTGCTGGGCGGCGCTAAATTGTTCGGAGAAGGAGGCTGACACAGATGTGCAGCTGAATGGGGCGTTAACTCGGAGCAGATGAATGCAGATGGGACACAGAAGGGGGGCTGTTTTGTTGATGATGCGTGCAAATGCTGAATAATGAATGCAATGAGAATTAGATGAGCGTCACTTTTCGGTGTTAGATTGTTGAAGCCGTTATAGCTAATTCAGCATGCAGGCACCAACAGAGGCAGGTTTAGCTAATCTCAAATGCATATTACCTTGGATCATCTGAAATTCATCTGCTTGTATTGCTTTATTATGTAGTTCAATTAAGTATTTAATATCTTCTCTATTGTTTCCACCAATTAAACATAGGTCAAGCCCCATTACTATGAACTTCAGAGTTGCGAGAGGCTTGGGTAGAGTTTATGGAAAAGTGCTCAGATTAGGAGGTTTTGTTGGAGAAATAATAACACTGACTGGTGGTTATGGGTACTTACTATGTTGTAAGAATTTTACAATGATTAACTTATTTAAACCTCATAACAGCCCTATGAAATTAGAGGTTATTATTCTCATTTTGTAGATAAGGAAACTGAGGAACAGATAAATTGAGCAACTTGCCCAAGGTTCTCAGCTAATAAGTGGAAGGTGTGGAATTTGAACCCAGGAAGTTATGTACCAGAACTGCTCATTTATTTCCCCAAACCATCAGACTTGAAGATATTTTTAATTTATTCCCAACTCACCACTTTTGGAATTAAAGCACATGGTAGTACCCCCTGGGGAGAGAGGGTGCTAGGAGAGGACAGTCTTGGAAGGAGATCCGTGGAGGTTTGAATCCCTGCTCTGCCAAGTATCAGCAAGGTGACCTGGGGAACATTACTCAACCCCTCATGAGCCTCAGTTATGCTATCTGTGAAATGGGGGCAGTGATACCACCATCTCGTAGGGTTGCTGAAATGGTGCATTTAAATGCCCAGCACAGGGAGCCTGTCAGTGTCTGCTCTCCACCCACTTCCAACTGTGGCTGGAGATAAAAGTTTACTCCCAGTTACCTTGGTGACCAAGGGGCATATCAAACTGTCCACAGTCCTGGCTCTCGCCCCAGCCAGTGAGTAGAGAGATCCGCACACTTGGAGCTGAACGTCCAGCATAAATGCTTGTCCTGTTAGGGCTCCACAGAGGGCTTCAGAGTGTACTCAGGTGAGCTTCCCACTGGACAGCCCTTGCAGGGCCCTGTTGCCACGACAGGGCATATTCTCCAGAGGGTCAGGGAGTAGGGTCAGACATTGTTCTGGGCACAGCCCGGCCAACTTGTCCCTTCTTCAGATCCAACTAGGCCTTCCCTCTGCCATCAGTCCTGAAACACCAGCTCGTGAGCGGTGCCTTAACTGCCCACAGCTGCTGCTCTTCCAAGGCGGCCCAGCTCCCCTCCCTCGCCCCACTGGGGCCCTGATTTGGGGCCAGTATTTCACTATTTCGTGCCTCATTGGTCATGTCTGCTTCACATACGCACTCAACAGAGGAGGTGAGTTTCTTATTTACAGACACATGTCTGAATCTACTGCAGCAAGAGCATCAAAGGCAGCTGGATATATGCATTTACTGTCGCAGGGTAAGAAAACAAAGACCAAATCCAGACAGCGAGTTTGTAAACCTGAGAGATGCATTTCCTTTGCTCCTGCTCATATTCTGTTTGTCTAGCACAGTGTCCCGTCCAAGCAGCGCTCAACAACAGTTTGCACAGGTTCTCTGCACCCTGGAGAACTTGGAATGAGGGTTTGTTCAGGAAGGCAAGAGTCCCTGGAAGGTTCTGGTTATTTTGAGGGCTGTAGGGCATGAACAGTTCAGGCTGTGACTCATTCCCATGGCCACCACCACTACGAACCCAGGGCGAGGGCACTGCCCCTGCTTTTAACCGTCTCCTGCTGGGCACAACTCCTTGTCTCCTCAACAGGGGAACTCGGGGGTGCAAAAGAAATACTATGTTTACATAGTGGCTAAACTTCCAGACGTGTGTATAGAAGTTTTAGAAATTAGTACTAAGAAGATTGTTGTCAAGATTTTTTTTTTTTTGTAGTTTCTCTCTCTTTTTTTTTTTTTGTGAGGAAGATCAGCCCTGAGCTAACATCCATGCCAATCCTCCTCTTTTTGCTGAGGAAGACCGGCTCTGAGCTAACATCCACTGCCAATCCTCCTCCTTTTTTTTCCCTAAAGCCCCAGCAGATAGTTGTATGTCATAGTTGCACATCTTCTAGTTGCTGTATGTGGGACGCGGCCTCAGCATGGCCGGAGAAGCGGTGCGTCGGTGCGCACCCGGGATCCGAACCCGGGCTGCCAGCAGCGGAGCGCGCGCACTTAACCACTAAGCCACGGGGCCGGCCCTCAAGATTGTTTTTAAACCAGCTCACTCCCTCTCCTGCATCACCGAGGAGTTTCAGCTGCTTCCTGCATCAGTCTGAGTCCTCCTCCTGGCATTCAAGGCCCCATCTCTGACCTCTCCAACCTGTGTCCTACTCTTCTCCGGGGGGCATGGACCACCCTCCCCTGATCTAGTGTTGTGGGAGAAGAATGGACTTGAGATCAAGCAGGCCAGGGCTCCACTCTCTGTCCCACTGTTTACTTGCTGTGTGACTTTGTGCAAGTCACGTAGCTTCTCTGAGCCTCAGTTTCCTCATCCATGGCATGAAAACGATAAGAACAGATACTCTGCAGGGTTGTATGGCTTCGAGATAATGTGTATAAAGAGTATATAGCAGGTGTTACATAAACAGCAATTCCGATTTTTATCTTTCAAGATGTACCCCGATTCCACCTTTTAAAAATCCTTTTTGTTCAGACTATTCAACGTTTCCTTTCTTTGGACGCCAGAGGCATTTTCCTTGCATATCACTCAGTTTAGCAGCTCGTGGTGGTCTACTGCTCAGTGAGTCTAACCGTGCCAGGCAAGCTCTGGGGAGGCAAGACCCAGGCCACCCAAATATTCCACACCTCTAATCGTGCCAGGCACATGTCAGCACACCACGAAGCTGAGCTGACCAGGGATCAACAGATAAGCTACTATAATCACTTCTAGAAAAATCACCTAAAGCAAAGATGTATCTAATATCTTGTATCATTGTTCGGACAATGTGACCTTTATGGGTTTCCTAACCATCTGGTGGTTCTCGTTGCCCTTAAAAAGCTGTGTGGAAGTTGGGGCCCCAGCGTCTGTACCTTATTGCCTGTGGCAGTGTCCACCAGGAAGCCCAGGACCCTGAGAACCACACCGCTCACACCCAGGGGACACGGGCTCTGGCTCATGCGTTTCAGCGTCACCCAGTGTGGATCCACACTCGGACTTTCACAGTCCTGTGCTGGTGAAGAATCTGGAGGGTGGACGAGTGCCTCGTCTGGCTGGACAAGAGACTGGTCATCTGGGAGCATTTCCTTGAGGTTTCCCACGTCGTCCTCCTCCTCTATGCATGACTGAAGAATATGGATCACATATTCCAAAAGAAGCAAATGAAACAGATGCCAGGAGCCTACATTTAAATAACAACCAGACACGAATAATTAGATAGATAGACAGATGGACAAATAAACAGATCACTGTGAAACGAACAACTTGTCTGGGGCTTTTAACTCCTGCGTGTGAGAGCCTCACTCCCACAGCTGCTCCTGAGGGGTCCCGGGCAGGGCCCCACCACTGTGTGGCGTTCCAGACCCACAGAACCCAGCAAGGCGGCTTCTGGACCGAAAGCACAGAGAGCAAAATAGCCTGAGCTGGGAAAGGGAACTTGGAGCTCATCTAGCCAGAGACGGGAGAAAGCAAATCCTACAGAAAAATGGGTGCCTCCCAGGGCCGGAAAGGTGCCCCCAGCCTCCCACTGGCAGGCAGGGAGTAAGGGAGAGGGTGGAGGAGATGAGGAGGCCGAGTGTGGAAGGGATCCTGGTGCCCTTCGGTGATGCCGGCAGAATAGCTCCTTTCCCCTGCCGCAGTCTGTATGGCTGCATCTTCCGGTAAGGGAGGTGGGTAAAGGAGGCTGGCTGGTGCTCAGCACTCAAAGGCTTTCTCTCACGTGGGCCTGCAAGGGCTTTCATCAGGGAGACTGTGCAGGGGATACGGGGGGGGGGCATGTGACTCAGCTGAACACTCCAAATCCCAAGGCCTTTGGTCTCCCAGAAAAGAAAAGGATAAATAATGTCAGCTGAGAAGCGGATGGGAGATCTGGCCTATTGCAATTGTTAAAAGATAATTTTATTTTTTTGCTGAGGAAGACTGGCCCTGAGCTAACATCTGTGCCAATCTTCCTCTATTTCGAACGTGGATCGCTGCCACAGCATGGCTGATGAGTGGTGTAGGTTCACGCCTGGGCTCCGAACCCACGAACCCAGGCCACCAAAGTGGAATGTGCCGAACTTAACCACTATGCCCCAGGGCTGGCCCCAAAAGATAGTTTTTTAATGAAGATAAAACCACGACTCTTATACAGATATAAAATGAACACCTGTCAAAGATTTTATGAACTCATTAATAATGAGGGAAGTAGTAAGATGTTGCAACTGGTTCAAAGGAGAATTCAAAGTACTAAACATATATAGACAGTAAAGAATGCTGACATTAATTTACAAATAGATGCAAAAAAGATCTGTCCTCAGGGCAGTAACCAATTGCATCCATCTGACACAACTAGTCTGCATTTCTGTGGAGGAGAATCATTTGCTTTGTCATCAGTTTGATGCAATTTACCAAGTTCTGAATTAACTCAAAGACAATGAAAGGTGGAGATAACTCAGAAGGGTGTGCCAGACATTTTTGCCTATTTCAAAGCCTTTTGTCCATTTTGAGTAATCTTTCCGTCCATTTCAAAGTCTTATACAATGTTCTCTGTTGCTTGATGGATCTACGGTGAGAGACACTGGCCCCGTGGGATGCCATGACCTGGTCTGGAATAAGCCTGACCAACAACTTCTGGCCTATTTAACCTCGCGAAACCATAGTCCAGGTGAAGAGGAAAAACTACTGGTGTTAATATTTTGACTTCATATGGAGGTCCAAAGAAGGCAGAGGCGGAGGGGGTGGGGAGTGGAGGTGGGAAGCAACAGCTGCATGGCTGGATCTCTTTCCCTATGGCACATGAACTCTGCTCTATCACTTTGCTTTGGAAGAGCATTAGCATAAAGCAGAGCCATTTTGGCCTTCATTAAAGGAAGGGCCTCATTATAAATGGGTGTCACCTATCTGGCAGCTTACAGTAGCAACCCTCAAAAGAGCTCCAGAATGTTTGCAAAACTGATCTAGAACAGGGCTTGTCTTCTCTTCCGTCTTCTGCCTCCCTGCTGTGAGGGCATCTGGCAGCCCTCTGGAGCAGGGATTCCTCACACCCGTTAGTGTGTAAGCTCATAGGGGTGGAGACACTGTCCACTGCTGTATGCCCAGTGCCCAGGAAGGCGCCCGGGCCTTTGTAGGGACACACGGTAAGTATCTGTTGAGATGATCCTTTCCATGGGGCTGAGGGCTCAGTGGTGAGCTGCCTTTCCTACCACTCTTCTACACTGCATCTGTGCCACAGGTGTGACAGATGGGACCCTCCTCATAGAGAAAGACCATCTATCCAACCAGAAAGTTTGCAAAATGGATACTAGGTCACTCTTTCCACCATCTGCATACAATGGTGACTTTACCAATTGTTATTCCTGGAAGTTAAACATGGGTGCCCTGAAGAACCCACTTTTTTCTCCATCTCACTTATCTCCCTCAGTGCTTTTCTCAAATTGTCCCAAAGCAAACAATTCAAAAACAAGGGGAGGGCTTCCTACGCAACTGACCGTGACGGAATGGGAAAGCGCAGCACGGTCCATCTGTTTAATCAACTATCACGTTGCCATTAAAAAAAGATGATTATGGTTTTGTATGGTTTCCTGCGTCTATGCTGTATTTTACATAAAAAGGTTAAAAGAAGATGACTGGATTCTTACATGGCAATATGGAAAATACTTACGCTATAATAACATTTTTAAAAGGTAGGATACAAAATGTTTTGTGTTCTCTGACTCACCGAAACTGTCTCTGTGGCAGAGCGTCATGGCTTTGCTCACGGCGGTGAGAAGGAAATTCCATCTTAGCTGGAAGCTGGCGGCCAATTTGATAAACTCCTCTTTGCTCCTGCTTGGCTATTACATTTTTGTGAGAAAAAATGCTGGGTTTATGATAAAATCAAGAAGAACATGTTTTCAAATACACAGGCATGGACATTTTCAAGTGGCCCATGAGAAGAGGAAGAAGAAATGACAGAGGCAGTGGCCCCCCAGCCTATTTCTGGTCTCGCTCCATCTCCTGTGGAGATGATTCCAGGGCAGAACTCTTTGAAGTTGGTGGAGAGAAGGAAGGAGGTGGGAAATTGGCCTACGTTTTTTTTTTAATCCCACACAATTTAAAAAAAGACGTCACTTGTGAAGCGTGACAGAGAAAGACAGCAGGGGCAGCCTTCCTGAAGTCCACCTGGCAGTCACCATTGAGAGGGTCAGTGGCTATTTCACACTTGCCAAGTCTGATATTGTGAAAAAGTGGCACAGCATCCCATAATAATGAAAAGAACTGGCGCTGATTCTGAAAAGCACAAAGCTGGCCACTGTGCCATGTAAATTATCTGAGGACCGGAAGGTCCCACCTGTGTGTCCAGTGGAGCCGAGGTCATCTGAGTGGCACTAAACTGGGTACTAGTGAGATACCTTTACATGCAGACTAAGAAACTATCCATCTAGATCAAAAGTAGCCTTGGGCCACACTTTAAAGGAATTACAAACCAATGGAGCCATATGAATTTCACATGTGTGTGTTGGAACGAATGGCCCTGAAGCCCCTCCTGAGTCTCGTCTTAGGCCAGTGGACCACCCACTGGCTCAACGCCAGTCTCTGAAGAAGAGATGTAGAGACTGGCTAGAAACAAGGAAATGCTCTTTCTTGCCTTCGCTTCTCTGCTCTTCTGCCCCCACCGGAAGCCCCCCACGTACCAAAGGATTGCCCTGGGCTTTGGGTGGACGTGAACTCCCTTCAGTAGCAGCATCCTCCCCCCACGACTTGTGACCTCCTGGGCTGGTGTTTCTGACCACCTGAAATGGGGCTCTTGGGAGGAACCCTGGTGTCCACCGATCACAGGGACACTTTCTCAAAGCATCGGGAGAAGCAGCTCTGGGCAATCAGTGCTCTCTGCACAGACGTTTAGACGTGAACCATAAACATTACTGAGCGTCCCTCCGCTGGCCACCAGTGTGGCACTTCAGCTTCCTACATTTAGAAATTACTCTGGGCCTGAACCACACGAGGACAGGGAGAACAAAACCCAGGACACAGATGAACGCTGCCCTCTGTAAGCGAGCACGCTGCCAGGTGCCAGCCACTGAAGCCATTAGTCATCTCGGACAAGCCCAAGGGTTTACATTTTAACAGTCTGAGTATTTTATTGACAATAGTCTGTTTTTTAATCACCCACGCTGTTTTACAAAAACAAGCCCTTCAAAGGCATACAGTTACAAAAAACATCACTTTTCTAACATGCCTCATTTGTGAAGGCTGAAGACACGATGATGGAAACATGGTCTAAAATGTGGGACAGGCCTGTCGGGCTGCTTTGGGGCAGGACTGGTATTAACAGTCTCGTCTTAGTCAGAGGTCGAGTGAGTATCCACAACAAGGAACGGAAGGTTGAAAGCTCCTATCAGTGACGACCTATCAAATGAATTAATGTTGCCACAGCAATGCAACTCTAGACACGTTACCACTGTTATAAATAAGTTTTGCCAAAGATCGAGGAGGAGGAATAAAAACCACACTGAATCTGAAATGATTATTTTCAAGAAGCAAAGAATGGAAACAGACACCTACAAGGGTTGGAACCAGCTTTCAAGCTCCTTCCTGAGGAGTTTTCTGGTTCACCTCTATGAGGTTTGCGACCCCAATGCCCCCCGCGGTCTTTGTGGGCTCAGTTGTTATTTCTACCCTTTCTCGACTTCAAGGACAGGGTCAGGCGAGGTGGGAAGGAGGAGAGAAAGAAATGTGACTGGAGGCTTAAAGGAGAAGGCCCAAACTTGTGTTCCGGTACCAGGCCCTCCAAGTCTTTGCTCTCTGCTCCAGAGACATCTTTTTCTCTTCCCTAAATAGGTCCTCCATTTTTCTACATGCTCACTCTGCTCATGCCGTTTTCTCTCTGGATGTTGTCTCCCTTTCTTAGTTTATTTTAATCCTATCCACCCTTCCCCTCCCAGTTTAAATCCCACTTCCCTTGTCAAGGCCTTTCCTAACTGCCTCAGCCTTCAAAGGATGATGCCTCAAGGGATGGGAGGCCCCCGGCTGCTTTGTTTGGGTGGAAGTTTTAATACCTAGCCCCCAGCTCCCCACCCACCCGCTGCGGACCCACTGGGGCAAGGGTGCTGTGGCTTTCTCTAACAGCACTCTCAGATCTTGAAGCATGACTGCTGATGCAGAAGATGATGACAATCAAGCTAAAGGAGGCTACTGCAGTAACTTCCAAGTGATATTGACCAGAAAGGCCAAATCCACCCACATCCAAAACCAATTCATTTTTTGATTTTGTGAAATCAAGCCTGACACTTTACTGGGATGTTTCTGCAAAATATCCAGACAAGCACTGTTCCCTCCAAACAGACAAAACTCCCCCTCCTCCTATACACTCTCGCTTGGTGCACGCACACACTCACCCATGCTCACCTGCACACACATGCTCATCCACCCTCACACACACTCACGTGCATATACATGCTCACTTGCACACTCACATTCACCTGAGCACACACATGTTCACCCATGCAGACATGTGCTCACCTGCAAACACACACCTGCATGATGTGCCAGCCTCTGATTCTGCCTCGCTACAGGAGTGAGACGCCACATCCCTGTCATTAACACCCACAACAGCCTTGACACATTTCTGGCCAGAAAAAACTCTCTGTCATTCCTCCAGGTCATGGGCATTCAGTGCTATAATGTAGCTAGAATGATCAACACCCATTTCTTCCCTTTAAAAAAAATCACGGTTTTGTACCTGGAAGACAAATGCTTGGAGATTTGAAGACAGACAATCCATGAATACACTGAGGTCTGTCGACGTCCCCAGTAAAGAAATTAAACTGCTTAAACCTATAAAAAGACAAAGCAAACAAAAAGATTGGGAGCAACATAGCAGAATTTTTCTGTAGGTATCTGTATACCACGTAACCTAGGGGACAACATTTGAACAGTAGTTCAAAGGAATTCCCTGGGGCCTCACACTCATTTTGCACACAAAGGATGCATTCTAAGGCTGGATTTGTCACCATTGTGGTCATCTAGTTCAGAGTCATATGGTCTGGCCTCTTGAGAACCACCTCTGCCACTTGTTGAAATGGAAAGAAATATTTTGAAATAATAACTACACCTTGTAATTATACAGAACCTGGCTTCAGATGAGCTCACCACACGCTGCAGACATGACCTCACCTATCCTTGCCATTTTCATAAAAGGGGTAGTTTATTAGTGTCCTTTAACTGATGGTGGACATCAAAGCCACTGAAGGAGGTTGAGTGCCTTGCCTGAGGTTACAGACTCAGTGAGTACAGACCTGGAGGGTGGAGCCCGCACATGTGTGCCTTCGGAATGTGGGTCCTCCACCTGCACAGGCAGCACTGAGGGGAAAAGAACAGCCTTTGGCCTCCCTCTTTGAGTGCCGCCATGTACCAAGCAGAGTGTAGGAAACCAAGTAGGTTGCCATGGCCCTCACTGAGGCTTGTTCAGGGTTCATCTGGAAGATCTTCCAGGTACCGCTCAAGCACTTGCCTGTCAGGTGTCAGCAGTGGCTATCGGCATGCTGTCTTCCTGCCGGCTCTGTGCGCTCTTGGAAGGACACACAAGGATGCTAACAGGAGCACAGGAGCCCGGCAGGCTGGAGGGCAGCCTGGCAGGCACCTGGGGAGAGGCCTCATGCCCTCCTGGGGCTCCCTGGGCTTGGGGCTGGGGCAAGAGCAGGGTTTGGATAACCATCTGGGATTTCTGGGGTAGCTAGTGCCTGGGAGAGGCAAGAATCTGGCCAGGTGGAGAGCTAACTTAATCCAATTCAGACAGGATAGAAGAGACACCGTTGAATCTGTGCGTGTACAAGATGGATGCAGAAGTTTTTTTCCAAAGGAGACATGCCAGGTTGATCTCCAGAAAGAAGTATTGTCAAACAGCAAACACATTCATCTGTCCATTCATTCACTCAACAGACATGTACTAGCATGACAGCCCAGCGGACACTTGGGTAGGCCCTGGAAGAGTGTTCCCAGAGGCACTCCTCACCCCCTGCAGGAAGAGCTGTGTGACCAGATAAATTATAATATCAAAGAATAAATTACGTTCTACCTCTATTAAGAAATTCATAGATTAGTGATGGCCATGCCAGCCCCAAATCTATCCCCAGCATTCTGACAAAGCAAGCGGCAGAAGGAACATTACATTTCATCTCCGAGTTCCTCTCCAGGTCATCCACGCTACTCAGGTCACTCGGCACGGCTTTCTTAGAAATACCCAGAGCGCCTTGACTGATGATGGCGTGTACATCTGACTTCAGGATGCTGACTCTCTGGTTATTTTCCAAGACCATTCTCATAGTCTAAAGATAATACGGAAGCATGATCCTTAATTAAATCTCGTCATTTTACTTTTGTCTAATCCCCCTTCACCAAATTACCAAGATTTTTTGTTGTTGTCAGAGAGAAGGAAAAGCAGATTTGGGTATTACCCACTAAAACTGAATCCTAAGTGACAATTGAAATGTTAGAATTTCACACATTCTAGAACTGCCTTTCTGAAAATCAGCATTTAGAGTGCTTCTGCTCGTAGGCAGATGAGCACTCAGGGCACTGCGGCTCTTCCTCTCCCTGTTCCTTACTCTCTGCACCCCGTTCAACGAGCCTAAGCTACTTGAGAGAGGAGAACAGTGGGTGATGGAGGGTCTGCAAAGGAAGTGTGGCTCTGGAGAAGCAACAGCGTTGGCCAATTCTGGAGGGTGGCTGCAGGATTCAGAAGATGTCTCTGTCCTTTCCTCTTGGGAGCCTTGGGCAATGAATTTAGCCTCCAGAAGCTGATTTCCTCAGGAGACAATCCACTCCCTTACATTTTTGGAGTCTGTAGGGTGAGCAGTGGTTGTCCTCACACTAGCCCTAGGAGTGGGCACTGTGGCCACCTCCATTTTCCAGAGGAGGAACCTGAGGGCACTTGGGCAGTAAGTTAACTTTCCCAAGTGATAGTAAGTGTGAAGATACGGTTTGGAGCAGGGGCTGCTCTGGAACCCGAGCTTGCCACGTGAGCTGGGTTGGGATGCAGGTCCTGCTGCGGGGCCATTGCCAGCTGACCCAGCCAGGAATGGGAGAGCGCTGGGGAACTGGAGGGGCCGTGAGCACATAAGTGGGAAACAACCTCAGGAGCTCCGAGTCTAGGGAGAGCTCTGTGCTGGGAGGGTGGAGATGGTGAAACGGAAGCCTGGCTGAGCGCCCCCTGAGCTGGGACTGACTTGGAGCAGAGTGCCGTCCCAAGCTCTGTCCTGATCTGGTGCCCACAGGATTTCAGAACAGATTCCTGGGTGGCCCACGTGCCAGCATTATAGAACCTTTTGTTCAGCCCTTCTCTACCTTCCTCTAAGCCTGAAACTATGTAATCACTCCAGGAGTGAAAGGTCGGAACTGAGGACCTGGCAGCCCCGACACACCGAGTCCCCAGGACCACGCACAGGGTGAAGGGTTTGTCTGTCTGTCCTAGGCTCTGCTACGATGCCCCTTCACCTCTGACTGGCTGGCCCAGGTGGGCAACTCATGGGGCCTCCCTCCGGAACTTTAGCAGCCGACCTGCTTCTGTTCTGCACCAGCAGAGCTGTGGTGACTGGAGCCTTTCTGAGGAGGAAGGAAGAGGTGGGCTTCTAGCTGAGAGCCTCAGGCCCACCAGGCCTTCCGGGCCAGTGGCCAGCAAGGTCAGCCTGTCTGCCCTCTGCCCTCTAGGGGGATGGAAACAGCCTCCCTGCGAAGGGAGCCGCCAACTGCTCTGGGGATGCTTGCAGCCGTCACGTTTCACTTGAGGAACTGCTTTGTTCCCTCCTCTCTGGTCGGCTGGAACCTACCTTTGCCATGTTGGAAAGGTAAGTCTTTCTTCTTAGTCTTTTGACAAACACGGTAACTTCTGTTAAGAGCAATACACACGGCCATTATTGGTACTATAACTTCGAGATCTTATGTGCGACAGCAGGGAGGAGGAGGTGCATACAGGAGGCGCTCATGTCTGCCTAGGAAGGCACAGCTTCAACCCTGCCCCACAGTGAGGCCTCCAGGCATCCTGGTCTTCCCACTGCCCGCTGGCCCTTTCCCCAGTGGCTAGGAGATTCTGGGGCCACTTGACTAAATACCCCACAGCCAGAAAAATCACGTAATCGCAGCATCTGACATGCCCGCTCAAAGGAGTTTAGGGGTTTTGCCCAGGAACCTTGAGTCCCCCCAACATTCTCAACTGTACAGTGCTCTGCTTGGAAAACGATCGAAAGAAAAGAAAGGATGAAAAAAGAAAGCCTGAAGGGGGAGGTGCTCTCCTCTCGTGTGTATTCATTGGTGCATTTGACAAATATTCACAGGACACACTCGTGCAGCATTTACTCCATCAGTGTAGGCTGGGTGTTTGCTGAGTTGTGGATAGAGGAGGTCAACCTCTACCCCTGAGGGACTCACCCTCGCAGGATGGGTCACCGATATGCAAACGACTTTTCAACAACAGGTAAGTGCTCCCTGGCAATGTGAGAGCACAGGAAAGAAGAAAGTGAGGGATTCAGCGTAGGGAGAGGGCTGCCTGGAAGAAGGTGACGGCTTCCCTTAGAAGGTGACATTCAATCTGGGCTTTAACGCATAAGTAGGAGTTAGCCCGGGGAATGGGGGATGGGGGAGGCAGTCTAGGCACGGAAAGCAGCAGGAATAAGGGCCTTTTGGGGGGACCACCAGTCTTGTGTTGCTGGGGAGGCCAGTGGGGGTCCCTCGGGGGATGGAGCCAGGGATGGGGCCAGAGGCCAAGCAGTAAACAACTTTGTGGAGGGAATGAAGGAGAGGAACCCTGGGCATCGAGGTAGTGGAAGATTGTTAACTGATCCAATCACTGTTTTAGAGTGACCACTGGGTGTGGAGGGGAGTGTGACTGAGGAGGTGAGGCTGGAGGCAGGATGATCAACTAGGAAGCCACTGAAGTGGCCTAGAGGAGAGACAGAGAGAGACGGAGGGCTTGAATTAGGGCGGCTGTGAAAGTGGCCACAGGAACTGGAGTGGGGCTGCTTCCGCCCTTTCCTGGACCTCCTTCACAGCAAGCCCCAGACCTCGCTTTCTCTCTGCAGCACCCCCTCCCTGCTGCCTTCTCGGCTGGCTTTCACACATGGGCCCAGCCTGGCCAAGTGAAAATTTCCAAGAGGGTCAAACTGGGATCACATTCCCAGCGCGAGGCCACAGAGGGCACAAAGGGGCGGAAGGCTGTTGCCCTAGGCAGCCCTGCTTGAGTGAGCAAGGAGCCCAAGATGGCGGGCTGCCCTCAGGGGGCTGGTTTCAGAAGGCGTGCACTGGCACCGGCTGGAGGCACGGGCTAGCTCTCTTCCTTTATGACAGTCAGCGGCACCTTTTCTATATCTCCAACCCCTTGGACCTGTCCAAAGTCCACGTCATTACTCATAAGGAGGGATCAGTAAAAGGCTGTGGATGGATCAGCACAAGAATCCATCATCGCCACTAAAGAAAAAGCCAGAAGATCTGAACAGGCCAGGCCTGTGCTCTGTAGTTTAGTGGTGAGGGGAAAAAGAGGTGCACACCAGCTGAGACGCCCTGCCCCAGTCTGTAAGTTAGAGACTTCGTCTACTCTCCCAGAATTTCTTTCTTTCTTTCACTGAAACCTACCTTTGAGTTTGGAGATCTGTAAGAGGGCTGGAAAACCTTCCAGAGCACTGAGGATCCACAGCCTAAATTTCTTACTAAATAACCGGACAGATTTCAGGTACTGAATAGAAACATCTTCCAAAAAGTCATGAAGGAGAAGGTCTTCAATTCCCTACAACAAAAGTGTCAAGACACTGTGACCGCTGGCCAGTGCAGGCGTCCTCTAGTTACCAATGGCCAAAGGTCACAGGTGCCACAAACTCAGAGAGAGGGAGTCCGAGGGGCAGCCACCACGCAGCCCTCGCCACTGCTCCCTGTGCAGGACATCAGGCTGGTGCGGCCCGTATTTGAATTTTTTCAGATTTAAAAATATCGATAACTGATTCAAAATTTGCAAAAACACTATACTGTGTTTTCTGGCCAAAAAAAATTTAAGGGCTGAACCCAGCCTCCAGTTTTCAACCTTTGTATTAAAAACTTAGAAGCACTACATCGTTTCCTAAAAATAATAAAATAAAAGGTAAAAGGTCATGACTAACTTAAAGAGAACACATTTTCACCACAGAAACTGTAGTGAAAATATAACTGACCCCCAAACTACAATAATCACTCTAGAGATAGAGCTTAAAAAAAACCCCAAAACAAAAAAACTCTGGCAGTTTTGTATATTCCAAAGCAATTATCCCAATTGCTCATTTAAAAGAGCCTTCTTTTGTTGAAATTACCAGAGAAAGAACTTTACTCAGTTCAGGGTTCACTGGCCACTAGACCCACAGGTCACCACGTGTGTTGGCTTTTTCTTTACTTGAGGAAACTCAGACTCTCACTGAATGCAAAAAGAAAAGCTGAGTTTTAGGGAAAGATCAAAAGGCTTGTGGTCCAGAGGGGACTGCAGAGAGGCTCGAATGCTGTGGCTCAAACCCCAGCATTCGGTATCAATTTCTGGAAAGGATGCAAACCAGCAACTCAAACGAATGTCTTCCTACCTTGTACAGCTGTAGGTCATAGCATTTAAAGAGCTGGCACATGTCAGGCAATGACATCAGCGTGACCGTGTCTTGCTGCAGAGATTTCCAGAAGGAGGTAAGCAAATCCTCCACCTGATGTAAGGGATAGAACGTATCTCTGAAAACTCATTTTGTGCCTGGTGAGACTAGGCCCCCATACAGACTTAATCAGCCCCAAATGATAACGGGGTGAATGTCATTCCAATTAATGTAAAGCTTTGCCTGTCAGCTTTTCCAAGCTGTATTTTAGAAGTATTCTTTCCAGCAACGCATCAGAGAGCGTCGGATGGGATAAACATGGAACGTAATTTTCATGAGGAAGTTTTCTGGAAGGAAGGCGATCTCTGACCACAAGGGGGCTCCTGTTGATTATAATAGGGTAAGGATCAGGCCACAGGGGCACAGACCATAGTTTCAAATAAGTGTTCATTGACCGATTGACCTCCTCAATTATTTTTCAGCTCAGAAAGAGGTGTAACAGTATGTAATCAAGGAGGCTTCCTCCTTGACATCAAGTTAGAATTCACCTAAGGACTGTGTAAGCAGAAGGGGACTGTGATTCTACAGAGGAGCCTTTAGAGATTTTGCAGACAACTTTTATAAGTGAACAAAATGGCAGCTTCCTTCCTTTTCTCTATTTTCCCCTGGCGACCTTTCAGATTCCATTATTGAACTAGGTGGCCAACCAGAGTTGTCAGCTAATAAAGATTCTTGCCTTTTTGGGGTTTCTGCAGGCTCAAATATTCTGAGGCATCGCAGCCCTGACACCAGGACCTGCCAATGACTCCAGGCAGGGAGGTAGTCTCCCCGTGCAGGCTGTCTAGGGAGTTGGGGCCAACTCTTGCGTTACCTGATGATGGGCCCTGATTTGAAATCCTGTTGTGGGGGCACGAATTCTAGAGAAGATGTCTCCAAAGAGACTCACGGATATTAAACAAAAAGTACAATAGTGGGGTGAGCAGGACATATTAATCCTTTTACTCTCAGGTTGGTAACTTTGGATGGTGGCCTTTCGGGGTTGGTGGGTCTGAATGAGACATCAACCACGGGCTTATTTCTGCTAAATGCCTCATCCCCAAGTCCAAAGTCATCCAACCTTGGTGGTCTGCTTCAGAAACATTTCTCTAATTTGTCCTTTTTTCTCTTTGATGTCATTGTCACTGCTCCAGATCTGACCCTCCTCACGTCTCACACCTTGACTACGACAAAACCTCCTTACCACCCTCTCTGCTCCGATATGGTGATCTTATGCCACTTGCAGCCCCACTGTCTTCTCAGTAAACCAGAATTCTTCGCAGGGCATATGAGGTCCTTCCTAGGTCCAGCCCACTTTCCCACCTCCCCTCTGGCTTCTCCCTGTAGCGATGATAAAATCCAGCCATAGTGACCTTTTTATCACGTCATGCCTGTGGATATCTTGCTGCCATTGCCTGCACCATTGATTCTATCTGGAATTTCTTTCCTACCCCATTTTGTGTCTGCCAAACCTTTGCTTTTCTACTAGAGGCAGCAGCAATGTGGCCTCCTCTTGGAAGCACTCTGTAGCCGCCTCTGTTAATCTTCTTCTGGGCACCCAGAACAGTCTAATCCTACTGCTATTCTAGACGTTGCTACAGTGTATCATATTTATTGGTTTATATTGTTCCTTTTAGTACCAGATTATAAACTTCTCAAGCTTTATGGAGACTACCTTCCTAGTTCCAGAAATGGTGCTGGTCACAGGGTTAAGAATTAAGTTAATATTTGACGAGTGAATGAAGGCAGGAAGGAAGGAATATATTAGCTATCCAGTGTGGGTGGATATCTATAACGTTGCATTAATAGGACTGGGGCCATTCTGCAGACGTCTTGGTCTCTCCCTCACTATACTGCTTTCCACTGAGCGCATACCAACTGTGCTGCTGCTGAATGAGTATCATCACCCAAAGTTGAAGTGCTTAGAACACTGAAGCATCAGAAAGCCTTTCATTTAAATGTGCACTTGTTTCCCTGGATTTCTATTTTCTACTGCAAAAGATACAATTCAAAACGAGTAAAAGACTTATTCACATTTTCCACAGCCAGTTCTAGAATAAAAATCCAGTCATTACAATATCTATGTCAGATCGCCATGCTTCAACATCTTGCTCCTTTTGAGTTAGCATCTATCAATAAAATGGCTCTTTAGCATTATTGAAAATTCCAGGGTGAATAATATTACCACTATTTTATTCAATATCAGCTGGAATCAGGATCTAAAAAAATAGCTGAATTTATATTTAAAGGGTAAAGTTATCCATATTAGAACCTTGGAAAATTTCCAAATGATTAAACTGAATAAAAATATCCCCTTCAAGAACTCACTAACTATAAAATAGCTGCATTCTAAGCACTTCAGTGCAATGAATTACCACTAGACATCGCTGGAGGGGTCTTTTCAAGCAAAGTGGTTAATAATGAATCATAAATGCTTGGATTTTATAGATAAAACCCTACCCTTGCAAGTTCTTGGTTCTTCACGTTTTGCAAAATGTCTTGACAATAGTTGCAGTATTCATCAGCAAGAAAGGCCATCTAGGAAGGATATGGAAAATTGTTTCAGTTCGCAGGTGACTTCAAGAGTGAACTGATCCTCAAAGAACTTTCTGAAGCCCTTAGAGGCTGCTCATGTTGCAATTCTGATATGACAGTAGCTGGGCTCTTCCTTGGGGCCACGTTTGCTATTTATGTGGAGTAAGGCATAACTTATTGGCCTGAAATTGATGTAGCTTCAGTTTTGATGTTATAACTCATATATTTCCAGGGTCAGTACCACCTTCTATAAAGGCTACCAATCTTTGATATCTTTCTCCCTAAACCCCAATTTCCCCTCTCCATATTCCCCAGTCCCAGTTTCTAGAAAATCCACATATCGGTTCCCTTCTCTGTCATGGAAAGGCCCTCAATCTAGAAGGTGACAAAGTGGTCCCAGGAGGAGCCTTTCTATAGGACATGGGTGAAGACCTGAATTACCTGACCATCACCAAGCCCAGGAGGGAACAATGGTCCCCACAGGTCTGAGAGAAGGCAAATATTACTCTATCTCCTACAACTATGATCACAGGCAAAATAAGAATACATTTACTGCCCTAGGCCTCAAAGACATGAAAAACGAGTTTCCCCCATGTGTGCAAGCCTACCATTTTGTAGGAGTACTTTTTTGCCAGTTCTTGCTCCCACAATGGACATCTCCTGAATTCAGACAAAGGTGATCCGACTGGGTCTGTCTTTATCGGTGAATGATTTTCACACTAGAAACCATTTACACCTGGATTATTTCTTTAAAATAAAATGCATTTTCTGGCATATAAACCATGTAATAATCACATTGCTACTATAGATTAGTGTTCTATGTAACCCTTTATCTACACCTCTGGACACTTTATTGATCCCAGCTTTCTCCACTTATTTCATTCTAAATGATACTAACCTTCCTCTATAAGTCTATGAACTATAGTAATCAGGGAGGAGTTAGGTTTAGTATATTACCCAAATGTATCACTCCTGTGGTTACGTATTACAGATGCTGCATAGTAATGCACAATAAAAATATTATCTATGAATAATTTAATGCCACAAATACATCTCTACAACTCTTGTCCATATAATTTCCCCTCCTTGAAATAAAACCATATCCTGTCTGGGTCATTGTGCCCGTATTATAAAAACAATTAATTGCATCAGAAATCTCAAGGCCTAAGTCACAAGAAAAATGAGGGGCACAGACTTTCCTTTAGAAGAACAAATTACAAAATGGTAAAACATTTCCATCAAGGAAGAAAAAAGTGGCACGGCAGAAAGCAAATTCAACATTCCTTCCTTGTGTCATCCATGCTGCTGTCGCCTCTCAGCAAGGGAAGGCATGATCGCTCCTGGGCTGAATACAGGACATCAATTTTATTTTAAATGATTTCTTCAGGATTTTCTTGGACTTCTGAATAACTTTCATTTCAATAGAGTAGCAGGAAATCATTCCTGAGAGTTAGAAATTGAGCTGCAAAGGCTGCCACGTTGGACTGCAACTGGCACGAGAGTTTCCTCTTCGTTCTCTCTCCAATCTAACGGCTCGCTCTGTGACAGCACAGTTCCAGGGCCAGTATTTCATCCTCAGCTTTCTTAGTTCTTATGTACCGAGAGCTACACACTTACATCTTGCTTAGTAGATCGTTCATGTGGGTTTGCAGTATGTTCCTGTCTACAAGCCACCTGAGGACAGAGTGGCCTTCTGAACCGCCTGCACCCACCCCCAGGGGTAGAAGCGGCACGAGCCACCATCCCACACAGCGCTGCACACACTCCAGACAGGCACCACTGGCTTCCTCCTTCTCTGATGCTCCCTCATTATGAACCCATATCACATTGAGGATTATGTGGACTTAGAGATCATGCTCAACAGTCTTCTCAGTGTACTAAAATCTGTACTTCTTAACTCTTTTGTGGTCCTGAACCCCTTTGAGAATCTCATGACAGCAACGACCCTCTCCCTGGAAAAACGCATATTATGCACTTAAGACTGCTAAGATGCCAAGTTAAACCCCCCTTGTTAATATTTTTGGAATGAAGTAGGGGTATAGATGTCTAAATAAACAGATAAAGTAGTAGCACAGAAAAGGGACAGCTCATTTCCATTTCCATTTCCATTGAGTGCTGTTTGGTTTCCATGGGGTCCTGTTCAACCCTCATTCCCGCCACTTTAGAACACGGGCTTCATGCAGAGTCGTCTGATGGACAGCACTCCTAGTGTGTGGGAGTGTGTGATGCTCAGGTTGGTCATCAAGAAGGATGGGGCTGGGGCCGGCCCTATGACGAAGCGGTTAAGTTCGTGTGCTCCGCTTCGGCAGCCCGGGCTTCGCAGGTTCGGATCCTAGGTGCGGACCTACTCACTGCTCATCAAGCCATGCTGAGAAGGCGTCCCACATAGAAGAACTAGAAGGACCTGCAACTAGGATATACAACTATGGACTGGGGCTTTGGGGAGAAAAAGGAAAAAGAGGAAGATTGGCAACAGATGTTAGCTCAGGGTGAATCTTCCCCCCACCCCCCTCGAAAAAAGAAGAAGGATAGGTGTATTCCATGAAGTTCACTGGTCTGACCATCAGTGCTTCTATTAGAGAAGAATCAAGGAATCCTCAATTCCAACTCTGGACGAGCCTCTCTTACCGCAAAATTCTGACTACACCCATTTTCTCCACAGCACACCCTGACGACCTGTATTCATCAACGTTCTCCTGACGCTGAGGCTGCTATTATCAAAGCTAGTATTTCTCAAGTGTGGTCGTGAAACCATCTAGATCAGAATCCTTGGGGTCCTTGAGGTTCATATCCCTAGGGCCCTTGTAAATCACATAAGGCCAGAAATCTGTCCCTTTAACCAGCTTCCCAAGTGAGCCTTATGCACGCTCGAGTGGAGAACTGCAGCTCTAGGCAGACTGTTCTCTGTCTAACTCTGCAGAAATCTCTATATTTCAACATGGCAAATACATCACAGTCTCACCTGTTCAGAAGATGTCATCTGAAAATGTAGTATTATAAGAATACAAATGTAAGCTGTTACAAAAAAGATGATAATAATAAGCAAATTCATGCATTCCTGAGGTCAATAACCTCAGGGCTCTTTCTGTGAAAAGAACTGGTCTTTCAGAAAAAAAAATATTTAAAAAATCATGAATTGACATACTTTCTTCACAGTATAAACAATCAGAAATCTGAAGTGAACGTATGGTACAGAACTACTAAAGTTTGTACTGTGCAGGAGAAGGCATTCAGGAAAGAATTAGAAGGATTCTTATTCTAGAGAAATAATTCAGCAAAATGACAAAGAAAAAAGTGAGAAATTCTATTTAGATTTTCCAGGTATATTAAATGCAGTTTGGGATTTTCAATAGATCTAAGAAATGTCATTGGAATGATTATCATTTATTTATTCCACCAGCCTTTAGTGTGTCAGCCCCTGGAGATACGATGGGGGACCCTTCCTGTCATCGCCTGCCCCTCCAGGCACCATCTGCCTCCCCTGAGTTACTCTATGAATTCGCCTTTTGTCCTTTCTGCATCCCTGAAAGACACTGCTCCCAGAATTATCACCCCAAAAGCAAACATATTCTGTCATTCTCCTTCTGAAGATGCCTCAATGTTTCCTACAGTCTCTTGGGTGAAATCCAAATTCCTCAACCTGGCACTGACAAGCTGTCCCTCACCCGGACCTCTCCCAGCGTCTACTACTCCCTGAACATCCTCACTTTCAGCTCCTCGCTGCCCGTACACCTCCCAGAATGTATGCAAGCTGCACCCTCAAGATGAACGTCTTCTGAAAGAGGATCTGGGTGACCCCTCTAGAAGCTGGAAAAGGCAAGGAACGGATTCTCCCCTAGATCCCCCAGAGAGAATGTAGCCCTGCCAACACTTCAGTCTTAGCCTAGTGAGAACCGTGTCAGACTTGTGACCTCCAGAGCTGCAAGATAATAAGTTTGTGTTGTTTTAAGCCACTAAATTTGTGCTAATTTGTTACAGCAGCAATAGGAAATGAACACAGGCTATCTCTTCCATGAAGCCTTCCCTACTCGCTCTGGCCCACCACAACCTTTCTCCCTCCCTCCCACTTTGGACTTTCCAGACCACCTATAGCCCGCATTGCCCATTCAACAGCACACCAGTCGTTTCGCGTCTATCTTAGCTCCCCAACTATGAAACTGTATTCTATTCAAGTGTAGGGAGTACGGTTTTGGTGTTTTATTGTTTGTTTTTCCTTTTTTTCCTTTTCACACCCCATTCAGCCCTCAAAAGTGCTGGTCACAAAACAGGTTTTTAAAAGGTTGTCCATTCAATGACACTTGTCATCAAGACAGTATCAAAGTACCATCATGTCGTCTTAACCAACTTAACGAAAATTCAACTCACTATGCCATAGATTAGCTATTAATCATCCTGGTGTCCTAATTCAAAGAGCTATAGCTGTAATATAGAGGTACTTTCACATAGATTTATTGCTAACAATCTAGACATCCTTTTTAATTGTAGTAAAAGAAACACAGCTAAACAGCTGATGTGCAGAGAACAGTACGCTCCTTGAGGGAAGAAACCTCATCTGTGCCAGCACAGTGCGTGGCACATGGTGACAATCTACAATCCTGGTCGAATGGGTGAGTGGTTCAGGGCTACACATAACATTACACACAGGGAAATAGTTGCATCTAATTACGCAATTATTAAATATTTCAGAGTCTATTATAGTAAGTCTATTTTATTCAACACTCACTGTTTCTTCTTGTTGGATAATGCTGTTAAAATTAGTGGATTTTTCAAAGGCAACGACGTCTCCACTGTGACAGAATAGATAACAGAAATGATTTTAGTAAGCCCCGTTTCAGAGCATAAGAATGAAGTTTCTTTTGCAGTGAGGTTGTTTGTATGGGGGTACAACTTTTATTTCAAAACCCTCCTCCAACTTTCTATCCACAGCTGGTGATTATCACCTGCTTGGAGTTTAAAAAATCAATTTCTGTAACTAGGACAACCACGTATTTATTTTTAAAGGTTTATTCCCTTCAGAAGTAAGGATATGATGTCATCATGGGTAGAACTTGCTCCTGTAAGAAAAGAAAAATTATCATGGAAATGAAGTCTTATGCTTTCTGATTTGGGGTTTTTAAAATGATCAATTTAGAAACGATGATATCCTCTGAGTGGATGGATGTAGGAGAGCACCTACACAGAGCAAGGAAACTGAGAATTAATGCAAGGAAACTGAGAATTAATACTAGAGATGTAAGCTCCACTTCACCAGGCCTCCTGGATTCATATATTATACTGGAGATGTTTATACATCATGGAGAACAGATTCATTTCTATCTACGCAATACAGTACATTTTGCCTTTAATTGCGGCATTTGAGAAACTGGGAGCCCAGAGACCCCCTATTTGCACAAGGTATGTGTGTTTGCTGGATGCCAGAGGTGGTGGCATCTCCTTCCCAGTCTCCCCGCCATCCTCAGAGCTGTGTCTGCTCTGTCCGCTCCAAGTCAATGCACATCCTCACACCTGATCATTTCAACTCTACGTAAACACACAGAGAAGAGAACAGCAGACCAGCGCTCTGCCTCTGGAAGCCAGGCAATGGTCTTCAAGGCAGGGATGGCCTGGGAGGGGGTGAGAGTCGGAGGGGAGGTGGAGGACAATGGCTTTCATCTCCCACATGAAGACCCTGCATCCCTTCCCAGCCTCTCCAGAGCCCCAGGAGCTCTCTTCTGAAGGTTTGTGTCCGTCCATCCTCCAACCCAAGTCCTGGAAAACTGGGCAGAATACTTGATACCCGTCTGATCCATGTCTCCACTTACAGGTTTCTCCTGCTATCTGAAAATTCACTTTTACACCATTTCACTTTTACGAAAGACCTACATTAGTACCTGTTTTCGTTAACCAAAAGAAATCCGAAGACGATTTTTGCTTTTACGAGAAAAAGACAAATAGTGAAAATAGCGTTCAGCATTTGTTTTGCAGTGAGCCATTATAGAGGCTAAGCAGACAAGCATACTGTCGTATTTCAAGCCTTCTACATCAGCCACAGAAGACAACAAAGCTCGACCTTCGACACTCAGGCAGACAGACATAGAAGAAGGTGTAGACATTATTGACCCGCCTGCTCTGATGCATTCAGATGGTGATGAGATGTTAATAGATGACCCTCTTCCTCTCTCTCCTATACCCCAGTCTCCTGTACCGCCCACCATCCCAACTTCTGACGACTCAACCTAATCACCGTCATCACCACCACCATGTTTCAGCCTTCCAGTGTGCTCGCTGTCTTTGCAATTCTGGTAAGCGAAACTACACTGTTCAGACATCATTTCTACCTTATTTAGGCTGTGTATTTATCACTTCATCCCTGTTTTTACTATATGTTCATGTTATTTTAGGTTTTATGTGTTATTTGGTATGATTTGGTAGATTATTTTTTGGGGTCTAGAAACACTCAAAAATTTTTCTCATACAAATTAATGGTAATTGCTTTGTTTTATGCCATTTCAGCCTACAAAAGGTTTCACAGGAATGCTCTACTTTCGGAGAGTGGGGGGATAACTATAATACTCTATTTCAACACAAGCAGATAGAGTCAGGGTCTGGATACAAACCCACCATAAAGCCACCCTCTTCATCTTTTAGTAAGAGTTGTTATCAAAATGAGAATTGTACTTTGGACTGCTCAATGACAAGAGAGTTTCAGGACATGGGATCTGTTCAACCTGGAGGGGAGATAGATAGACATCTTCCATGAAGGATGATGGATTGGTGAATGATGCAAGGAAGAGCCAAAGGCAAAAAATTTGAAATGTCTTTGGAATTCTATTTGTTATGTCTCAACGATATCTTGGGTAGGTGTGGACAATGATGGAGTTTCTCCAGGTAAATTTATGAACAGCCCCTTGCCACACAGATTCTGGGACATTACATCAACAAAAACAACAAGCAACAAAACCTAGAATGAAAGAAGACAGAAGAAAATGTCAGAAATTAAAGTTCACTGAATTCAGGGCTAATAGAAAAGGAATTTAAATAGAAAAATATGGTCATCAGCCTTTAAATCTGGTCTTAAAAATCAGTCTTAAAAATCACCTGTGAGGCTTTCTTCAACTAAATTTGAAGGAGAGCAATTTCTGTACAATTCCACATTGTGTTAACATGCTACTGCTAATAAGTTTTCTTTGGAAAATAAACACAAGACCATGGTATGAATATATTCAGCTCCATCCATCCATCCATCATCCATCCATCCATCCACCTATCCATCTCTCATTCATTCATCAAATATTTATTGCATGCCTACTATGTGACAGGCATTGTGCTGGGCCCTGGTGGATACAGCTGTGATGGCGACAGACAAGGTCTGTTCTTGCAGAGGTTATAGCCTATAGAGGAGAAAAGATGTTACACAAATTATTGTAAAGACATTGAGGGTTATGACAGCTGAACTATGGATGTTAGGGGAACATATGTCAGGGGGCCTAGCCTATTCTCTTGCTAGTTCAACAGTTTACTTGCCTGTAAACTGGCAGCTTGATGAGCTCAGGAGAGCTTCACTTGTGACTGGTTAGCCCCCTCTGGTTGGTACTTATCACAACCCCTACTTGGACAGCACTTATTAGACTCTCTTGATGACAGCAGTCTTCGTGGGACGTTCCTTTGGATACTCAGAAACAAGGATCTGGGAGCTAGAAGGTCTGATTCCTGACAAGGGAAACCCTCCATCTTGTGGCTCACTCCATCTCCCCCAACCCTGACTCTGGTAGCTTTGCAGGCCAATCAGTTGGGAGTGATACTCTCGATTATTTTGGATTTATAAATGAAACTCTCAAGTTTCTGCCATGTGTTCAACGTAGAATATGAGTTTAACACAATAGCCATTGAAAGGAGGGTGGTGTTACCCTCCTCACTGTTATAAGGAAGCCTGAAGGGAGCTCCCTGCCATACAGAGGCCTATGTGTGGCAGACAAGGGGACACAATCCCATTATTTCACTGGGGAGCTATGTTATTTTGTAGCATTGAATTGGGAGATTTCAAGCATGGAAACAACAAAAATGGGAAAGAGAAAATTTGTCAACCTCGTGGGGAGATGCAGTCATCTGTAAAATGTCCCCACATCTACCCAGCCAGACGATGACAGCTTGCTTGCACAAAGGAACAGCGAGGCTGTCTCTTCCCACCTTTGGAACACCCTAATTCAAGTCAAAAGCCCAAACGTGGGTCAACACGTAGGTTTAGTGAGATCCTATTTATTTATTTAAAAAATGACCTAGTCTCAAAGGCTCCACGCAAGCAAAGATCCATGAACATATGCATGATTAGAGGGTGAGTAGGAGGCAATTTTAGAGTCAGGCTCCAAAGCAGAGGGCCAGAGAATCACTGCCAGAGACCGGCCTACGGCAAGACGGGGGTTTGTGGAGGTCCAAGTCAAGGGCATTGGCAGCCAGAGGATCTGGCCAACTTGGCTGAATGAACACTGCAGGCATTGGCTGCGCTGGGCTAGGGAGTGAGACTGGTAGACGAGTGCTCCACTAAAGGTACCCCCTTCCCCACACTGGGGTCTGCCACCCAAGAGCAGGGGCCGTGGGGCTGAGGAGGCCGAAGCAGCATTGCAGGTGACAGGTTCAGCTCTCAGGGTGCCAGCCAGGACGGCCTCGTGTTCGGGGAGGTCACTGCCTCTGCGTCATTTCCCATATGTGTTTCTGATTCAGTCCTTTAGGACATTCATTAGGTTGTGATCAAAAGCACAGTCATCACTGAAATATGACTCTGAGAAAACCACAGCAAACCTCCAGAGCCAGCCTTGCAGCGAAGGCAGGGCTCCCAGTCCAAAAGGAGCTCTTCTTCCACTGTCCTCAGAGGCCTGAGGGGCTTTAATGGTGCCAAATCATGATGACACAGGAAAAGGCCGAAGCCCACGGCACAGGAGTGCCCCTGAGGTGAGTTCGCCCAGTGAAGTCACTTGGGTTCCTGGTGAGCTGTCCCGCCAGCTGCTGCTCCACAGGGCCCAAGCCAGGCTGGACCCAGGATGTTAGGATTTAACCACCGGGGGAAAGACAGAGGGGTCAAGAGGTGCCGGAAAAGATCAGCTGGGAATGGAGGGAGAGAGAGCAGAGACAGGAAGACCTGGGGAAGAAGGAAGGCTGAGAATTCCCACAGCACAATAGAACAGGCATCCTTGTCCAGCTCTGCCACTAACTTGCTATGTGGTCTTAAGCACGTCGCTTAGCCTTGAGGGTCTCAATTTCCACCCCTATAAAGGGAGGGGATGGGATTTGATGACTCCCAAGACCTTTTCCAGCTCCCAGAGCCTGTAACTTTCACTAACACGGGGACTCAGAGTCCTCTAGGGCTTACGTGATGGTTGGAGATTCTTTCTGGGCCTCTCGAGGGAGAGGGGAGGAAGGCATCTTCTGGGGCCCTGCAAATTGTCCACTCAGCGCAGTGTAGACACAGCACGTGAAGCACATTTTACTTTAATGAGTTTTTATGATCAATTTGGTTAATAAAGGTCCAGCGTAAAGAGGAATAAGACATGATTATACAGGACACACTCACCTTTCTTTTTTCTATAAAACCTTTCAAATGTAGTGTTCGCTTAATATGCTTTTTGGCATTTCACTTTCTTTTAGTCTAACTACAATTTGCATTCACATTCTCAGGTTTTGACATCATTTGTCATTAATCCAGACTTTTCATTTACATCTTTTTGGCTTCGTCATTTGCCCTCTCAAATCACTCTAACAGCAGAGAAACAACTTGAAGCAATTACAAAGGTAGGAGGATAAAAATGTAAGAAAACCTAACTCATGTCCCACACTCGTCCAGCGTCAGACTGCGGGGGGAAGGTGCCTAGGCTTCCCGTCATTAAAGGATCTCGTTTCAATTCTGACTCAAAGCACATGAATTAATTATTTCGGTTTTGATTAGAAGATACCCTTAACTTGAATATTTTTCTATCTAAAGTTAAAATAGTAAATATATGGTTTCATATAAGGACCTGTGTCATCATGATTGGAAAAAGCTTTATTCAATGTAATTTTGATTATGCTAATAATACTAATCATTGAAATATACTGAGCAGTTGCTAAGTGCTTTCCTTGTATTACCTTAATTCTCACAACAATTAGGTAGGTAGATAAGAATTCATTATTATCCCCCTTTACAGATGGGAAAAGAGAAACAGAATTCGTACAGCTAGAATCCCAGCTCTGACTTCGGAGCCTCATCTCTATGACCTATTCCACTACGTTGTCTTGTAAGATATACATGTGTGCAATAAAAAATAATGCACACAGGAAGGACAAAGTAAGATGTAAGGTTTTTGAAACTTAAAATGGACAAGAAGAACCTTATTTTTAAATCCAGTTTGCTGACTGTCGTGGATTCGTCATTTTCTGCACTGGGGGCTGTTGTGTTTATACTGCTTAACTGTATCCTGACCCATTAGATTTTATAACAACTTAAATGTAAAATGATGACCTGGGGGACACCTTTGGAAGTGTTGAAAATCTAACTCATTCACATTTACCTTCTTGAGGCAAAACCCAGCACCTGCGAGTCAGGCTTCACCTGCAGACAGACAGCACGTTGCATTGTAGTGGGCATCTCCCGGCTGGAGATGGGCAAGTGAGGGATGCTCTGAACAAACGAGATGGTTCCCGCGGTCAGGGAGAGCTTAGGAGCGTTGTCTGCTTTTAAAACCTTTCCCAAGCCAGGGTGAAGTCTAGGGTGCAATTCTCCACATGTATGTTTTTTGAGCTGCTAGACAACAAACAGGTAATGCATATTTTTTAAAACATTAACAAGCTCTAACCAGCCTTGAAAACCATAGGGTGGACAGGGCCAAAAGCGGGTTGCAACTTGGACATCTTATTAGTACCTGAGAGGCCCTCTGGGGCTCATCAGAGCCCTTGCAGGGGCCCTGGCCCCAGGAAGTCTCAGCTCCTGCTCTCAGCCCCTCTGGGTGCCGTGGCTGCACAAGCAGAAGGAAAAGAAGCTCTTCTTGGGGCTGGGGAGAGCCTCTGAAGGCACCGCTGGTGTCTCTCTGACATCATAGGTCTGTGGTGCCTGCAACTGCCAGGCTGGCAGCTCCCTGTGCACTCGCTCTCCTCAAGGGCGTGCGGTCTGAAAGATGAGTCCTTTGCCTTTCTGCTTTGTCGGCACAACTAGCCAGCTGTGGACCCACAGCCCTGCATTCGGCAGGCTCAGGGCCCGCCGAGGCAGCCCCCTGAGCTCATGAGCTGGCAAAAGAACAAAGGAATGGGAGAACAAAGGCAGGGAATGTGGAAGGCACAATTTTAGAAGCTTTTTAAAGGCCTTTAATATGCTAAGTTGGAAAAGCTGAGTGAGTGTGTGTGTGTGTGTGTGTGTGTGTGTGTGTGTGTTGGGGGAGGGATGAGGGCAAGGGTTAGTTGCCATATATCTTGAGAGAAACATGAGACTCTGCACAGTTGGTTTCAGAATTTACATTAGATAGAATGGGGATTCATGTATTTGGAAAACGACAAAAAGTTTTCCTTGAAACATATTAACCAGGGATTTTGTCTTAGAGGTGGAGAATAAAAGTGAGTTAAGCAGAGCTGTTTCTCTAGATGTGACAATCACACACACACACACACACACACACACACACACACACACACACACTCCTTTCCCTGCTTCCCCCCAGACAATAATAAAGCATTTTATACTTTGGCCTCAATTCTTCAGTGAGTTTCTGGGTCAGCAATTATACTCAGGTCCAAGTCTCAATCTGGTTGCCAGCTAAACAAGACTGGAATCTGGGGAGGCCTAGTCCCTGTAAAATTATGTTACCCTGGAGAAGGGGGCAGGGAGGGAAACGTTCTGGATTTTGTGAAGGGGTCCTTTTCATATGGCGCACACTGTATATTTATAGTCATTTTCCTTTTTCAAAAAAAAAAATGGCCTCAAGCTTTTCATTTGTTTTACAAAACCAAACCTTGGTCTCTCCTTGGTTCAGGGCAGACGCTGCCTCAGCCGCTTTTAGTGAGATTCCCCACGACCCCCACTCTACCCTGGGGAAAACGACTGCTGTCGACATGCAGGACTCCGGGTCTGCTCCTTGGCCACCTATTCAAGTGTCCAGTTAAGGGGATGTCCAACGCCGGGGTCCCCGGCTCAGGATCACATCCTCCTCCTGCTTCTGCTGCCGTGGAGGGAAGTGGTGGGGTGGACGGTGCCAGAGACCTGGGCCTCGGAATTTCGACATGATGGGACTTAGGAGGGGCAATATGGAGAAAATAGGGAGGAGATAGGGGCTTATCTTGAGACTTAATTTATTTTAATTAGATTATATGCTTCTCTGCAGTGCGTGGTGGTGGTGGTGATGAGGAAGTGAAGTCTCCCAAAGCCACCATTTTGCTACCAACCCCGGTTCCTGGCCATCTCTCTCATTGGTGTTTCCATTTCTTTCCTTAACACAAAGTCTAGGCCAAAAAAAAAAAAGACAAACAAGGTGCCCTTGAACAGCCCATGCACAGCTTAATGACTCAGGATTGCCGTTGGAGAGGTGTGTATTCTTCCCTAAGACGCTCCTAGCAAGGTACACTCTTTTTTCGAAAACAAACAACAACAACACAAACAAAATTTCAAATTCCTATTCCTCCCTTAGGCAAACATTAGAAGGAAAGTTTTTGTGAATAAGGCCTCAGTTGCTGCACAGTAGACAAATGCCTTCTTCACTGGGGCATTCCACTTTAGGGAACGATGAAAATACTCATCTGTGGTTTGCTGGGGGTGCCCTTCTGGGTGTTAAACGCTACAGAGAACATGCTCTGAAAAGCCGACTGTGACAACGCGCCCTGGGCACATGCACCTGCGTGCCGTCAGGTTGACGACTTCCAGGTGTGCAGCTGCGGTCCTCCCCTGGTGCCGCCTCCTTCCGCTAAGGAGCCCTGCCCAGTTTGGGTAATGACGGGCAAATGCATGCGTCTCCAGAGGAAGAACCACGGTGCTGCCGTTCCCGCCTCCGCACGGATGCAAGTGCAGGAGAGGGCTTTGAAATAAAGGGCAGACCCCAACTCTGTGAGAAGAGGGAATGGGTGTGAGCAGAAGAAACAATCGGACCTCTGGAGATACGGCCCCGAGAAACAAGCAGGGGAAGACTGGGGGATACTTCACGGGACCGCTCATCATGCTTCTTCCTGGATTGTAGGATTAGGCTTGATTGATTACTTGTAACTGAAATTTTTATTGAGGTTATTGTAGATCTACATACAGTTGTAAGAAATAATTCAGAGAGCTCCTCTCTACACTCTCCCCAATTTCCTCCAATGATGCCATTTTGCAAAACTACAGTACATCATCACAACCTGATGTCGACATTGATACCATTCATTGATCCTACTCAAATTTCCCATGTTTTACTTAAACTCATTTTCGTGTGCATTTTCTTCTATACAGTTTCATCACCTGTGGAGATTCGTGTATCCACCACCACAGACAAGATACAAAACATTTTCATTATCACAAGGATCCCCCATGTTTCCCCACTATAACCACACCCATCTCTTGCTCCCCCACGCCCAGGTCTCTAACTCCTGGCAACCACTAATCTGTCTTTCATTTCAAAAATTTTGTCATTTCAAAATGTTTTATAAATGGAATCATAGGGTATGGGACCTTGTGAGATAGGATTTTTTTCACCCAGCATAATTCCCTAGAGATTCATCAAAGCTGTTCTTTATTGCTGCGCAGTATTCTATAGTACCACAGTTTGTTTAACCCTTCACCCAATGAAGGACATCAGGGCTGATTCCAGTTTTTGGCTATCACAAAGAAAGCTGCTATGAACATCTGTGTACAGGTTTTTGTTGGACATAAGTTTTCATTTCTCTGGGATAAATGTCCACGAGTGCAATTGCTGGACTGGATGGTAAGTGTATGTTTAGTTTTATAAGAAAACTGTCAAACTATTTTCCAGAGTGGTTGGACCATTTTGCATTCCCGCCAACAATGTATGAAAGATCCAGTTTCTCTGCATCCTCACCCAGAATTTGGTGTTGTCACTATTTTTTATTTTAGTCATTCTGATGGGTGTGTAGTTATATCTCATTGTGATGTTAATTTGCACTTCTGTAATGATTAATGATGCTGAACATCCTTTCATGTGCTTATTTGCCACCTGTAGATCCTCTTCAGGGAGACGTCTATTTATGTCTTTTGCGCATTTTCTAATTCGATTTTTTACTGTTGAGTTTTGAGAGTTCTTCATTTATTGTAGATACTAGTCCTTTTTTGGATATATGGCTTGCAAATACTTTCTCCCAGTCTATAGCTTGTCTTTCCATCCTCTTCACAGGGTCTTTCACAGAGAAACATTTTAATTTTGATGAGGTCCAACTTACTAGTTTTTCCTTTTGTAGATCACGGTTTTGGTGTCGAGTCTCAGAACTTTTCGCTTTGGGCTGGGTCCCAAAGGTTTTCTCCTATTTTTTTTTAAAGTTTAATATTTATATGTTTTAATTGTAAGTCCATGATCCATTTTGAGTTAATTTTTGTATAAGTTGTGAAGTTCAGTTGCGAGGTTCATTTTTTTGCACGTATGTGTCTAGTTGGTCCAGTACCACTTGTTGAAGAGCTAGCCTCCTTCTATTGAATTACTTTTGCACCTTTGTGAAAAATCAGTTGAGCATATTTGAGTGGGTCTATGTCTGGATTCTCTACCCTGTTCCATTGATCTGTGTGTCTATGGCTCCACCAAAACCACACTGTCCTGATTACTGTAGCTACACAATGAGACCTAATATCAGATAGACTGTTTCCTCCCACTTGGTTCTTCTTTGTCAAGGTTGTTTGAGCTATTTTAGGGCTCTGCCTTTCCATATAACTTTTAGAATAAGCTTGTCTATGTCTACAAAAAATCTTGCTGGGATTTTTTTTTTTAACAGCTTCATTGAGAGATAATTCACATACCATACAATTCACCCACTTAAAGAGTGCCATTCAGTGTGTTCTTAGTATATTCACAGGGTCATGCAATTGTGCAGAGAAGAGATAACACAGCAGTACCGAGCCTGCTACCCGTAGAAAGGCCTGCTTGCCAGACTGGCCCTTGGCTGGCGTCTGGGAACTTGGTTCCCGGAGTGTTCTCAGTCAACAGTAAACTGATAAGAGTGGTTCACCGTGCCTAGACTGTTTGTGTATGCAACATAGTTTACGCTGAATAACCTGCCTTCTTTTTGGGAATCTATAGTTTTGGCACATGTTGGGAAGAGGGTGCTTATGTGACCAGCCCCCAATAAAAACTTTGAGTGTGGAGTCTCTAATGGGCCTCCCTGAGCAGAAACATCCCACGTGCGTTGCTGTATTTTTGTTGCACAGAAGGAGTGTGCTCTGTGTGACCTCTCACGAGAAGGTGAGAGCATGAGGAAGCCTGCACATGGACTCCTCCAGACTCTGCCTATTTTCCCTTAGGATCCGACTGTGTATCTTTACTATGTCTCTGTAGTAAATCTTAGCTGTGGATACGAATATAATATTTTGGCCTGCCTGGTTTATCTGGTGCCACTGGGGTTCCCTGCTGGTGCTGCCTGAGGGGGCTGGAGGGCTTTTCCCAGGCTGGGTGGGAGACTTCTCTCCATGGGGGAGGGGTTCCCTCTGCTGGTGCTCCCCAGCTGCCTCTGGGTGGGGTGCAGGACAAAGAGGCTTCCTGGACCAGGCCACTTGCTGTGGCTGGGTCTCCTCATTATCTGTTGGTGGAAAAGGGATGTCTCAACGAGGAAGGAGAATGTTTCTCCTGGCTGTTTATTTTTGGTGGGACTCCCTGTTGCTCCCCCTTGCCTCAAGTTGTTAGAGGAACTTGAGGAAGAATGAGTCTACCCGGGATGCCTTCTCTTGCTAGCTTCAGGGGGTGGGAAACACGGGGTCTGGGTGGGTCGGGTGGATGCAGATTGGCCTGTTACCATGCTGGTTGTGCAGTCTTGGGGTCCCCGATCAGCTCACTTTCTTCTTACCACTTTCAGAGTTTTCCTTTGGTTGCCTCTTGCATTATTTCCAGGGTTTATAGTTGTGCTTAGCAGGAAGGAGCAGACAGAAATGGGTCTACACCATCTTGTCCCAACCAGAAGTCCCCACCATCATATTTTAACTCATGATATTTTAATTTATTAGGCACAATCCTATAATTAAGCATTCCACTCACTGGTAACATTGATTTATAATGTATATATGGTCTTATTTCAAAAAGTTTCTGAGGTGGAATTATGAATTACATACAGGGAACAAGATGGCATAGATTCATGTTTCCTTGCTTCTGCCCTCTAATGCAGATAAATACCCTGGAAATTATTCAATAGACCATGATAAAAGGACTCTGAAAGTCTAGAAGAAGGTAGACTGACTAGGGAACACAGGACTAGAGAAGTGACAATGTGGTGAATTCCCTGGGTTTTCTTTTTGTCTGCCATATGTATCTGGACTGGGCACTGGAGAGACCAGTAACCCAGAACCATCAACAGTCTTAGAAATAAACCCAAGAAAAGTCTGCACTCTTTGGCCAAAGGACTAGGAAAGGGAAGCCCAACAGAGACCTAGAGGGGGCTGCAACCCTCACTCCACAACTGTGGGCTGGCAACTCCATCTGCCCACAGTGGCAGCTTCAAAGTCCTGGTGGGCTGCCCCACCCCAGCTCCATGCCTGGGGCACTGATGGGTGGGCTGATCCACTCACATGGACAGTACGAAGCCTCTGGCCAATTCAACACCCAATCTATGCTTGGAGCACAGAAGGGCCGGCATTCTACCCACACGGGCAATGCCAGCAGAACCTGGTGTCTCCCTGCCCTCCACCAAGAGGCATAAGGGTACCTAGGCCCAGCCACTCTGGCTCTTCCCACTCCCTGCAGAAAGTGGCCCAGGGAAGTGGATTCAGACCCTGCAGGTGACACCAGTAAGGAATTGACCAGAAGTCCCAGCAGTGCCAGAAGAATGAAGCAGACCAGAATAGCATGCAAGGGCTCAGAAAACTAAGCTGTCATTAGAACTACAGCCCATAAAAGTAGGCCAGAACCTATATGCTAAACCTAAACAAGTTACTGCCTGCTAAAGTAGGAGATTTTAATAAGATCAAAAATCTCCTAACATCATAACCCAAATGCCCGGATACAAAAGAAAATCACCCATAAGATACATAGATCAATGGAACAGAATAGAGAGCCCAGAAATAAACCCGTGCATATATGGTCAATTAGTTTATGACAAAGGAGCTAAGAATACACAATGAGGAAAGGACAGTCTCTTCAATAAAGGGAGTTGGACAGCCACATGCAAAAGAATGAAATTGGATCATTATCTTACACCACACACCAAAATTAACTCAAACTGGATTAAAGACTTGAATGTAAGACCTGAAACAATAAAACTCCTAGAAGAAAACATAGGTGGTAAGCTCCTTGACATCGGTCTTGGTGATGATTTTTTGGATTTGAGACCAAAAAGCAAAGGCAAGGAAAGCAAAAATAAATAAGTGGGACTATATCAAACTAAAATACTTCTGCACAGCAAAGGAAACCATCAACAAAATGAAAAGGCAACCTAGTGAATGGGAGAAAATATTTGCAAATCATATATCTGATAGAGGGTTAATATCTACAAAAATATAAAGAACCCATTCAATTCACTAGCAAAAAAACAAACAATTCAATTAAAAAATGGGCAGAGGATCTGAATAGACTTTTTTTTTTTTTTTGTGGGGGAGATCAGCCCTGAGCTAACATCCACGCCAATCCCCCTCTTTTTGCTGAGGAAGACTGGCCCTGGGCTAACATCCATGCCGATCTTCCTCCATTTTATGAGGGACACCGCCACAGCATGGCCCAACAAGCGGTGTGTAGGTGCGAGCCTGGGATCCGAACCCGGGCCACCAGCAGCAGAGCGTGCGCACTTAACCACTACACCACGGGGCCGGCCCCTGAATAGACATTTTTCCAAAGAAGATACACAGATGGCCAACAGGTACATGAAAAGATGCTCAACATCACTAATTATCAGGGAAATGCAAATCAAAACCACAATGAGATACCACCTCACACCTGTTAGAATGTCTATTTTCAAAAAGACAAGAGATAACAAATGCTGGTGAGGATGTGGAGAAAAGGGAACCCTTGTGCACTATTGGTGGGAATGTAAACTGGTGCAGCCACCATGGAAAACAGTATGGAGATTCTTCAAAAAATTAAAAATAGAACTACCATATGATCCAGCAATTCCACTTCTAGGTATTTATCTGAAGAAAATAAAACACTAACTCAAAAAGATATCTGTACCCCCATGTTCATTGCAGCATTATTTATAGTAGCCAAGATATGGAAACAACCTAAGTGTCCATCAACAGATGAATGGATAAAGAAAATGTGGTATTCCACACAATGAAATATTATTCAGCCATAAAAAGGAATGAAATCTTGCATGTGCGACAACATGGATGGACCTTGACAGCATTATGCTAAGTGAAGTAAGTCAGACAGAGAAAGACAAATATCATATGATCTCAGTTGTGTGGAATCTAAAAAAACCAAGCACATAGATACAGAGAACAGATTGGTGATTGCTGGGGAGTTCTGAGGGGGTGGGTGAAACGGGTGAAGGGAATCAAAAGGTACAAACTTCCAGTTATGAAATAAATAAATCATGGGGATGTAAGGCACAGCACGGCAACTATAGTTAATAACACTGTAATGCATATTTGAAAGTTGCTAAGAGAGTAGATCTTAAAAGTTCTCATCACAAGAAAAAAAAATTCTGAAACTATGTATGGGGATGGATGATAACTAGACTTAGTGTGGTGATCATTTTGCAATATATACAAATATTGAATCATTATGTTGTACACCTGAAACTAATATAATGTTGTATGTGAATTATACCTCAATAAAAAAAAGGAAGAAAATCACCCGTAATACCAAGAGTTAGGGAAACCACAATCTGAATGAGAAAAAACAATCAACTGATGCCAATGTTGAGATGAATCAGATGTTGGGATTATCTGACAAAGATTTTCAAGCAGTCACTATAAAAATGCTCCAATAAGTAATTATGAATTCTCTTGAAACAAATGAAAAAATAGAAAACCTCCGCACAGAAATAGAAGTTATACAAAAGAACCAAATGGGAATGATAGAACTTAAAAATACAATAACCCAAATAAAAATCATATACATAATACCACGAAAAAATCATGCAGGTATGATAAAATAAACATATCAAAGCCAAGAGCAATACACTTAAGAGTCATTAAGTGTTTACTATGCGCCAGATGCTGTTTTAAGCATTTTCTTTGTATTAATTCATTTAATCTTCACAACAGCCCTATGAAGTAGATATTGTTATCCATGTTAATGGATGAGGAAATTGAGACACAGAGAGGTTGAGTGACTTGCCTAAGATCACACAGCTCACACAGTGGTGGAGCCAGGCACTCTGTTCCAGAGCCTCTGCTCTTATCCACATACAGTATTGCACAGTATTATGCTGCCTCTTTGACAGAATTAAATTTATTTCAGTGAGAAATCTCAATGGGCCGTCTCTGCCAGGGCTGCTGCAGAAGCCTGCTAATCCGTCTCTCTGCCTCCTCTCCCATGTGCTCGTACAGTCCAGTCTCAGCATAGTCGCCAGGAGGACCTCCATTGAAAATGCAAATCAGATTGCTTCACTCCCCAGACTAAGACTCTCCAGCGGCTCCCCCTCACACTCAGAATAACATCCCGCCTCCTTCCCCAGACTTTCAGGTCTCTGCCTGTGTTTTCAGATTCCTCTCCTCCCAGTCTCTTGCTCACTCACCAACCTCTACCCTCAGACTTTCTTCCTATTCTTTGAACTCATCCTTGCCTCAGGCCCTTTGCACTTGCACTTGCTCTTTCCTCTGCCTAGAATGCTTGATCCCCAGATCTTCGCTTGCCCAGCTCTTTTTTTCACATTTCTGCTCAAAAGTCATCTTCTCAGGGAGGCCTTCCCATGACTCCATTTTCTTGGCTTCAGATCAATCTCACTATTCTTCCTTTTTTATTGTCTTTCTCCCCCACTAAAACTGACAAGAGGGGAGGCCTTGTTTATCTTGTTTACTGCTTCATCACCAGTAGCTAGGATAGGGCCTGACTATTATAGGAACTCAAATATTTGTTGAATGAACAAATAAATGAATGGGTGAGTTATATAGTCTTCATTACCTGAAAACTAGAGAAATGAAGTTTTTGTTCTGCAACCTAATTTTTAAGAGGGATTTGTCATACAAGTCCTTCTATAATAGACACCATGTGATAAAATAGAAGACATTTTCATCAGTGTATCCCATAGATGATTAACAACAGTCTACCATTTATTACATTTCTGCCTTCTAAGATGTATATTTAGTATTTCTTAAAATGTGGAATCGATAAGGAAGTTACCCTTAAATCTTAGTGCTTTTAAAAAAACCTGTCAATTGGCCACAACTTTAGAGCTGATCAGATATGCGTTGAGCACAGAGGACATGAGAGGCACCTGCTGCTGGGTTTATCTCAGGAACAACCAATGTCACCCTGTCCTTATCTTTGTCCCCTGACAGCCCTCCTTGTCCTCGCTGAAGAAAGCCTATTTGTTTCCCCACAAAGAAGAGTTCCAGCCCCTTTCTCTGTGACGTGGACCCCGAGACCTCACACACTAATGGCCCCTAGCCGCTGCCGGGTGCCAGCATGTCGGTTATTCTGCGTGTGCAGGGCTCTCCAGACTGTCTGCGGGTGGCTGATGGCAGGTGCTCTGGGCTAACAGAGATGCAGGGTCCAGGCCCACGCTCTCGGGAGTGTGCGGGTCAGCGAGCGAGAGGATCCACCTGCACAGGAGAAGTTATAACCGCAGCTGAAATAAATCGCTCACCCTATCTACTCCTTTCCCTGACTTCTCTATTTTTGTTGATGTCATTTTTCCATCTTTGTGACTAAGGGATGAATAAGAGATTTAAGAGGAAGAACTGGTTGGAAGGGGAACAGAATGACTTTATTCGAGGTTGAGTTTGAGGTTTCGGTGGGACAGGCTGGGCTAAGTCATCCTGCTCCCCTCTGCTGACACTGACTCAACCACCTGAAGACCCCACCTCCAGAGGTCTTTCAGATGTGCCTCCCTTTGGTTCAGGTGCTCATCTGAAGGACTGCGGTAGCATCAGAACCATCTCCGGGCTGTCTCTCCCTCCCAATCTAGTCCCCTTAAATACCACCTCTGAGTTTTCAGTTCTCCAACAGCTGTTTCGGTGCCTATTCTGTGCTTCTAGGCAACACTGGGAGTAGAAACAAGCAAAGCTCCGCGGTTCCTGCCTTTGTGGAGGTTCCAATGATGACAGCACCTATTTCTCGGAGGAAGTCTCCCAAGGCTTACAGACACCTCTGCCCCCCAGCCTCGTATTCAAGGCCCGCTGAACTCGCCTTCCAGGTTCATCCTGCTGCACATACTCCCACAGCAGGAAGCTTCTGCCGTCACATAAGGCTCATATTCCTCCCTAAGCCTGGACGTCCTCTGCTCCCCTGTCTCCCTCTCCCACTGCACCCTCTCCACCTGTCAAAATTCAAATCTGTCTTTCACAGCTTAGCTCAAGGCACGACTCTCTCATAGGCCCTTCACGATCCCCTGCCCAAGACATGTGCCTTCCATATCTGAGCTCTCACGGGACCTTTTGTACACTCTGACACCCATCATGTTACACTTGGCATCAAGTTAAATTATATCTCCCCTACTAAGCTATCGGAGGGAAAGGTCCATGTCTTATCTATATTGGCAGCTTCTCATCGCCCCACCTTGGCGGCTGCCCTATACACAGGGTACCTTATACAAACGGTGACCATATAATTTGTTATACTTTATTGTCCAAACTAGAACACTTTTGAGAGTGAAAGAGGCTCTCTTAAGCAGTATGCTGGGCTACAAGCAAAACTAAAATTGTCCTTGGCTACTTGGACACATGGGTGTCTATTTATGCCAATTGAAGGGTCATTGAACATTTAGTGAATTAAGCGGAAATACTGACTGTGTAGACAGCCAGTGAGCAGCATGAAAGAGTGGAGGAAGGAGCCTTGACTAGAGCTGGTATAGCTGGGACAGTTCCACCGAGCAGGTGGTCCCGAGGTATGTCTGGAGGGAAAGGACAGGATTCACGAAGGTCCAATTAGACAGAGAAAAGAAGCAATGACATCATGGAAGGTTAGGATGATGGGAGCAAAGACAGAACCGCATTTGATATATTCAGAGAGAAGTGAGTATGGCTGAAATTGATGGTTTATAGTGGGAGGCACAGGTGACATGGTTGGAAAGGGAAGTAGGGAGGAACTGGAGTGCTAACCCCAGTCTTGAGGGGTAGTCTTTATCCAGGAGGTAAGAGCAAGCACCTGAGTGTTTCTGAGCAGGAAAGAGACAAAGAAAATGCAGAATTTTAGGGAGATAGTCTCATGGCTGTGTTTAGAGAGGGGTGAGGCTAACGAGAGTGAGGTGACATGGGATCCATGGAAATAATCTCAATGTAAGATGACAAGGGCTTAAAGGAAATATCGGTAATGGAAAAGAATGAGTTAGGAGAACTGACAGGGAAAAATTAACAGGACTTTGGGACCCGAGGGAGTCGGGGATGGCTTTGGGGTGACACTTTGTACAGATTCTATTGGTACCATAGATTGAAATAAAGAAGTCAAGTGGCAGGGATGATTTGGGGGGGAAATCTAAAATTATAAATCTAGATTTCTACAGACTAAGTGTGAGGCATCAGTGGGTCATCTAAACGGCAATGTCCAGTAGATAGCCAAAGAGGAATGCCTAGGACGTGAGAGAGACAAGGACCAGCAAAAATGATTTAGGAGGAGAAGTCATCCATCCACGAGGTGAAAGATTAAAAAGGATCAGGCATCTTGGGGCCAAACGGTAGGAAGAGGACCATTGATGACCAAGGGTTGGATCTGGGAAATGCCTGCACTTAATGGGGAGAGGAGAGACAAGGAGACCGCGAAGGGGTCACTCCGGGGAAGAAACTGGATGATGCAAAGTCCTGAGGGCTGAGAGAAATTTCAAGAAAGAAGGGGCCAATTCTGTCAAATTTCGCACAGAATTTGAGGAGAATGAAGATTCACTCAATGAAAGATGGCTTTGGTAATTGAGATGATAATTAAAACGAAAAGTATCCAAGGAAATGAACCGGAAACGCACTTCTCTGGCCAATAACGTTGCCGGAGGCTGATTACTGCCCATGTCAGAGGCGTGGTGATGTGACGTGTGTGTTTCCCTCCTTAAGAAAGGTTAATGGCAGAACAGCCGAAAAGCCAGTTAGATTCAACTAAATTATGAATGGTTCTAATATTTATCAGGCTGTGCCCTATGACCAAAATACCCAAGTGATAGATACTAACCTGTGATACCTTTTTTCACCCAGAAGGTAGCAATACTGGGCATAGAAGAAAGAACTTTTCTTGATACAGATTCCATCATAATAATACCTGAAAAATAAAAGTTGTCTTAAAGATTATGTCAAATCACTGCCATGCTTTATCGAAGACACAGAACAGACTAGCTAATGAAGATGAAGTTCGTCTCTGAGTTTTATCATTGACTCCGTTTATTAGGAAAAGCTAATTAGTCATTCAGCCTGAGCAAGCTCTGTTATGCGAACAACTTCATATTATTTTATACACATCAGCTTTGAAACGGGCTCATGAATGTCCTCCTCTGCTTTCCCACGTGACACTCTAACCTTAGAGAGATGCCACAGGGAAAGCCTCCTGCTGCTGCTGCCGTTAATCTTTTTCAAGTGAAGCGGAGCAATGCCAAAGTTCCTTCTACCGAGAACTGGACCCAGGTTCTCAGAAACCCATTGCGGAAGCCGGTCCCTTCTCTGCCGCCCAGGCCCCTCGTCTGCTGAGCTCAGGAAACTGCAGCAGTTTGGCCATGCTCAGAGCAGCAGACAAAGTTTTTGCAAATTAATTATCGACCAGTGTTTAGTTTGGCAAACACTTCCACGTCGGCAATTTCTTCACGAGTGGCAGGCACCTGTCCTAATTTACCTTTCATCCCTTCTCACTGATTTCTCCTAACTTTTCTTGATTTAAAGCAAGCAACAAATAACAATAATAATTGAGTGACAATTACGACACAATGCACCCGATAACTCTGGAATTTCCTTTTGCATTAAAAATATAGGCTGGGTAACTAATCTCCTGAATACAATTCAAATATACTAACTAGATGAATACTTAGAAATTTTAGTTCAAAGAGTAATTAAAACAATTCTATTATTCTATGTGTGTAATTATTTAAATATTTCAACAATTAGACATTTACATGTCTAAACATTTAAAGTGTTGAAGGAAAAAATGTATCGTGACTTTTGTATTTTAACAAAACCCCTAAGCAAACAGAAACTAACATTTGGTTCTAGCATCACCTGAATTATTTCAGGCACTACGATTTCATTTGTATTATGGTAACCCTTGGTAAGAGCTGATATTTATAGTTTGGTTAGTTTTGCTTTTTTTCTGTCATGCATCTTGTGATTTTTCAAAATGTTTGTTTTTAATATTCAAAATAAAACAAAAATGCTAAACCTACCTGGCACTTCCTCTCGTGCCTAGCCTCCGGGTGCCAAGATCAGGAAAAACCAAGCGCACAAGCTAAAAGAATAAGACAGATTTAAAGTTGCAATTCAGAAATTCAGAAATAAAACTTCCAATTTCTTCTCTTACAATGTTTAAATTCTCTGTCCTCTTTTCCGATTATAAAGAAAATATATGTAAATGAAATTTGGAAAAATCAGACAACTATAGAGAAGAAAACACCCCACTCAGAGGAAACTGCCCTTTAAACCTCCGTGGGGATCCTTCAAGTCTTTTCTTCAAAGCCTCAATATGTGTGTTTTTCAATGTACATATAAATAATTGGCATCACATGATTAGCATATCTGTAGTTTTGCTTTCTAGTTTCTCCTCTCCATGTTGTGCCATAAACATTTCCTCTTGTCATTAAGAATTCTCTGAAAGCAGGGGATTTTTAACAGGTACATAATAGAACGTCATGTAAGTGTGTCATAATTTTACTGTTTTCCTCTTTTTCTAATAGGATAGTCATTTTCACTTTTTATTATTCATTTGTTTACCTAATTTTTCATTTTAAAGGTTTTGTTAGCAAACGCTATTAAAATATTGAATAACATAGCTACGTCTGATTCACCTTCTCATTTCCCAGTTTTCTGTCTGATGTACGTTTTACTAGATACCATTGATGTTACGTTTATGACCAATTACATTAAAATAAATAGAAGTCTGTTCCAGTTTCTCAATTAGAAGAGGTCCATACATGCATGGTATCCAAGTTCATGTCTGTTGAAAGTGAAAAGTCCTGGAGCCAGGTGAAATACAAAAGTACAGAACATGGGTGGCCAGGTGTTCCGAGCCATGAAGTAATGATTTCTGCTATTTTTCTACAATCCCCTCCATAATCATTCAGCCCCCGCTTCTGCCTGGTTTCCTGTTGCATCCCTCTTTCTTTTTTTCTTAGCTTCCAAGCCACAAGATTTGACAGTGTTGTGAAACCTGTCTCTTGTCTGGCTCCAGGCCCTACCTCTTCCTACAGGAAGCCCCCCAAGCCTGGGTGTGGGGGAGGCAAAATGAAGGAACAGGGGAGACAAGTCTTGCAAAATTAAACGTCGCAGTCATGGGGCCAAACTGAGAGGTTTCTTCAGGGAAGGAGAACCAAAATGTACAGATGAGAAATAAATGACAAGACATAAAAGAAAAAAATCAGCGAAGTCTAAATGGAGAATTAGAAGTCAGAAATTCCTACTTTCAACAACAGATTCTGGACACTTTCATCTCCTCTCACTTAAGAAAATCACTTAAAACCGTCCTTATATGTCTGGTTGTCAAATAGTAGGTACCTAAAGGAATTATTACAAAGTATGCAGCAGGCTCAGATCCAAGGCCCTGGGAAATAATCTGGAAATAAATTGCCAGTTGTCTGGCAGCATAATAATCTGCACATTTTATTTTATTGAGTAATTCCAACCCCAGTCTATCCTGTGATTTCCACCAAAGGGAACGGGAGACAAGAGTGAGCCTGGCTTCCGAAGTGTGAAGCCGTGCAGTGGGAACTTTCCAGCCCCTTTTACCTCCCCCTCTCCCAGAGGGGTCAAACCAACACCCAGCAAGGTGTGGGAAGGAGAGAGAGGGAGGGAAGGAGGAGGGAGCCCCTACACCCGTTCTCTGTTGGCAAGAAACTATGCTGGAGGAGGTGGGGAAAAGATTCCACTTTAAACCTGGTTCAGAGTTTTGATATTATATGGGACTGGACATTCCAAGCATCAGACAGTAGTCGGTAAATTAGAGTGACAACAGGGGTCTGTATCACCCAAGGGTTTCTAGACAGATCATGCTGCCCTGCTCAAAGTTCATTCAGGAGCAGAGGAACAAACACCCACGAGCAGGTCCAAAGGGACACAGGAAACAAACACAAAGTCACTGTGTGATTACCTCCCCCAGCTCCTGCTGGTCACACTTGTCTGCACGTGTGTGCGAGCATGCAAATGAACCACAGAGAAGTGGTTACATCTCTGGACAGTGAGGCTACAGCTGGTATTTATTTTCTTCTTTTTATATACTTTTCTCTAATTCCAACATTTTCTATAAAGGGAATGTATTACTTTTATGATCAGAAAAACATCAGTAAATGTTATTTTGAAAAAGGAAATCAGTGGTACGGAAATTCCCTAACCCACGTAAGATGTCGCTTGCATGAGGAATGAGCATTGCCCACCGCGTGCCCAGGACTGCCACAAAGAGCAAGAAATATCAACATCTGCACAGGAACTTGGTGTGGAATCTGGAGTCGACTCCGTTCCCAGGGGACAAGGGAGGAAATGAGAATTGGGTATTTTGTTGTTTCTCTTGTAAACATGCTTTGGGATCATATCCTTTTCCCCTTCCTCTCTCTTCTCCATTTAGTCACCAATTCGGCAGCACAGGGTCCCTTCACTGAACTGGCCCATTCTTCAGGCAAATTCCCAACAAGAACTGAAACAAGCATCTTAGCATCTGGGGGAACGGATTCCAAGGGAAGTATTAAGGCAAAAATGCTACATAAATGTCCATTTCACACACTGGAGTCTCTTTTTAACTTTTTCTTTGGAGTACTCTGCAGTGGAACGGCCCTAGAGGTAGAACAACTTATAAGAAAATCTAAAAAACGATTTTGAAAAAGAGTCTGATTTCTTAGAAAAGGAAGCAGAGATCACACAGAGCCAGAACACGTCAAGCTACAGTCACCCCACTTCCATCTGATAAGGCTGCCAGGCAGGTAGATAAGGATGACGCCGGAGTGCCAGGATCGCCAGAACTCAGCCAAGCCAGGGAGGAAGTGTCCTCATACGCTGAGCCATGAAATGGCAAAGTGTGGGCTAAATGATAAGATAGCCGGGGAATTCCTGGCTGGTGGGAAAACCTTACTCAGAGACACCTAGTGAGCTCCAGAGCCTACCTGATGCCCTGTATGTGCTCATATTACTTTTCATTCCTTGAATGATAAGATAAGATATATGCTTTTCAAACACGTGAGCTTCACCAGGTTGAGAAGACTGGATGACCTACCTAAGATTCAAGAAGATACGGATAAATAGAACTGCAGGTCTAAACTGAGGCTGAAATAGAATAGGAATGAGGGAATAGCCACTCTTGGGTTCAAATTGTTTATCTGCATAATGAAAAGAATCTGATAACAATGACAACAATATTTCGTATTTACATGGAGTATTTCACAGTTTACAAAGCAGTTTTGGGAGGCTTAACTTAATTTCAATTCATGCGAAAAAATACTTCAGTGTTATTTTTGTTGACCACAAGTTTAAAATGAAACCAACAGAGTGACATGGAAGGATAAAAGCCAATAATAGCCAAAAATAACGAAAAGCAAGAGCCCTGGTCCTCTGAGTACTCATGAGGCAGTGGGTTGTACCTTTGGGACCTCCTGCCTTTTCAGAGGAACATCAATAAATTGAAGTCATAATGAAACAGACGGGCAGGAAGGTAAAAATTTGGGAGCCAGGAGTATTCAGAATAGAAAAGGGAAGACAGGGAAATGCAAACAATTGTTTTAAATATTTGAGCAGCTGACATATTAGAAGTTTCTACTACATATTTTATAATCATCAAAAGTGCACAACTTCCACCAATGACCGTAAGTTTCAGGGATGAAGATTTTGGCTACAGAAATGGATCTAAAAATGTCAATGTTACGGAAACAACACTGGAATCCACAGAATTGCTGGAGGCAGGGCAACTTGGAGCAGTTTGGGCCCATCTCCAGACATCAGTCACACACCTTCTCAGCCTGCAAGCTCACACCTGGACATACACACCCAAGAGAACATCTTCACGTGCACAGTAGGAGACACGCACACTAATGTTCACAACAACAAAATCTGGAAATGACCCAAATGCTTATCAGTGGGAGAGTTGATGAGTAAACTGTGAAATATTACACAACAATGAAATGAATTTAGATGAATTGTGATATAATATTAAGTGGAAAAAATCCCAAAAGATGACAACATGATGCTCCTTTTTATAAAGTAAGCCACAAAAATAAAAAATATGCTTTTTAGAAATACATATATGAAATAAGTCAAACAGAGAAAACCAAATACCCTATGGTCTCACTTATATGTGGAATCTAAAAAAACAAAACAAAAGAACAAAAAAAACCCAAACTCACAGATACAGAGAATAGCTTGGTGGTTGCCAATGGTGGGGGGTGGGCAAAATGGGTGAAGGTAATCAAAAGATTAAAAAAAAAAAAAATACATACAAATGCACTAAAACTCTTTTTAAAAAGGCAAGAAAATGATGAACAGGTTGATGGTTCCCACCAGTGGGGAAGGCAGGGAGATGGGAGGTGGGGAACCGACAATGTGGTTCATTTGGGGTGGTGGGTTCACAGATATTTCTCACAAACCAATTCAGTTCTGTCTACCTGCAGACCACTGAAAAGCAGGAAGAGGAGGAAAGGGAGAGGAGGAGAAGGGGGAAAGAGGGACGGGCGGAAGAGATTGAATTGCCAGCTTTGGGGCCCAGTGAGCAAGCTCCTTGTCACCCACGTCACTTCAGCCCAAGCCAAGTGGCCGCCCAAAGCTGTAAGGGACGTGGTCGTGCAGGTTGTGAGCTGTACGAAGGCCCCTGATGAGGAGTCGAGTGGGTGTTCATCAGCCTGTGCTCTGCTTGCCAAGCCTCAGATCCTGGGGTGGGACCGTGTTTGCCCAGAGGAAGGGCAGCTTCCTCTCTACAGACACGTGCCGCCCCCACCCAGATCTAAGCTCCGTGGCTGTCTGCCCGGAGAGGGCATTTTGTGCTCATGAAAAGCTCCCAGCAAGAGGTGCTTTCAAAGGAATCTTGCACTGGGTGCGGAGTCGGACCAGGTGTCCAATTTGAAGAATATTTTTGAGGGAATAACAAGTGGAAAGAGGTCTGACCGACCCACAATTCAGGAGACTGGATTTGCCACCCACACATGGCATCTAGCTGGGGGACCCTCGACCTCAATCACTCCTGGTTTGCTTCCTTGATTTCTAATGCTACCTGCTTCCGCTAATGGCTGCGACACAAGACAAAGCATTAGAGACACTGTTTCCTCCCCACCTACACATCCTCTCTTGCCCGCAGACTGTTCCAGTGTCGGGCACTGGGGCAGAAGGTCGGGACAGCATCACGGGAGGCACCACACAAGCAGCCGTATTGGGAAATCAGAAAGCCGGGGGAGGAAGCAGTCTTCTGGGAAGGGGCATGGAACAGGCCAGTGGAGAGAAGCAGAGTCCCAGAGCTTCAAGGACACATGAGACAGAGAGAGACAGAGAGAGAGGAGATGCCTGGTGACTTAGAGTCTACTCGTGGGCTGTCCGAGATGGGAACCACCAGCCACACGTGGCTACTGAGCACTTGAAATGTGGCTCGTTGGAATTGAGACGGGCTGCACGTGCAAAATGCACACCGGATTTTGGAGATTTAGCATGAAGAAAAGAACGAAAAAAATAACTCAACGATTTTTTAATATTGATTCTCAATGATTTAATATTGAAATGATAATATTTTGAATATTCTGGAATTTAAAAATTATAAAATATTAGTTTCACCTTTTGAAAACTTTAAAAATGAGTATAGTAGCATATTTAAAATTATATCTATGGCTCCCATTGCATTTCTATTGGGCAGCACTGGACTAGATTCTAAGAGGCCAAGTCAAACTTCTTTCAACTGGATTAGATGAGATATCCCTACTCCTTTAAAAAGTCTCCTTTTAACCTGTTTTGAGTGGGTGTCTGTCTATTCTTGAAAACCAGATGGAAAAGTGCCTTGAAAATAAATGCAATGCACTATGTGATTGAAAGTTATTATTGTTACTTTAATAACAATTAAGTCCTTTGAATCTATTAATTCTTTCCATCAACAAATCCTATTGACTCTGTCTTCCAAATATACCCAGAACTTGACCCCTTCTCACCACATCCACGGCTACATCCCTGTCTGCTCCCTGCACACCCAGGCTCCTCTCACCTCCCTGCTTTGACCTCCAGGTCAAATCTCTGATCTGCTTCCTCTAGCCACTGCAGCCTCCTTGGTGCTTGGGCTCCCTCCTGCCTCAGGACCTTTGCACTGGCTCTTTCTGCACTGCTCTTTGCTCATATATCACATACTCACTGCCTCATCTCTTGGAAGTCTGGACTCAACTGTTACTTCTGAGGGAGGCCTTCTCTAAAATTACAACTCTTCCCCTAACACACATACGCGCGCGCGCGCGCACACACACACACACACACAGTCCTTATCTCCTTCTGCTCTATATTTCCCCTTAGCATTTATACAATCTAATATATTATATATTTTCTTATTTATCGGTATCCCCCAACTATAATATAATAAGTCCAATAAGGGCAGGAATTTGTCTCTGTATTGTTTATTGTGTCCCCAGCAGCTCACACGGTGCCTGGCATATAGCAGCTGCTCAATAAACATTTGTTGACTGTAGAGGGTCTCAAATAGACTATCCTTGTGCTGGCGTTTGCTGTATATTGTATGGTCTAAACAAAGATTCTGACAGAGCTCTTAACTTCCGGAGGAAACCTTTACGAGCCAATGAGTGCTCGACATGCAACCGTATTGTGGGAAACATCACTTGTCTGACACCACAAAGTGGCTCTTTGAGCTTGTGTGCTGCTGGGCTGCGGCATTTCGATGCAGGAATGGTGGCCCCGCACACCCGGCTGAGTATTTGGAGTATCTGGAGCAGCCACAGTTGCATTCTCTTGGGTGTCACCCCATTCCTCACCTTTCCTGGCCCTTCACTATGAGCTGTGGACAAAGGACAGAATAGCTCTTTGATGGAAATGAAGACGTATGTTAACCATCTGGTTGGCTTCCCAGCGTGAAGCTGATTATACCCATTGAGAACCTATTAGGCCTAAGTAAATTCTAACATTTCCTCATTAATGAACTCTGTACCTTTTTGAACTCAGTGACTACTGTATTTTTGTCTTCACAACCTACCTTCCCAAACGTGGCTGGGTTGACTCGGTTCTGAGCATTTTGCCCACAGGTCTTCATATAAATCTCATACAGGAGGCAGCGAGGCACACTGTACCCTTCGCAGATACAGAAATTGTCAACCAACCTGGGGGAGAGGAAGACAAGGAAGAGGCAACCGGCATCCGGGTCAGTGGTCAGACACAAGTGTGGGATCCAACTAAATGACATATGTTTAACTTATTGAATGCAAAGGCTCACCAATCAGCATCAATAAAGTACCTTTTGTTCACAGCCCAGAGTTGAGTATATCGGTTGTACACCTTTAGATGATTGCCATGTGGGATTTTTTGTTTTTGTTTTGGTGTGTAGGCATGTTAAAAAGAAGTCCAAATTATTGGGCTCAGCAGACACTGTTTTATAAAGGTTGCAGCCAAGATCTCTATAACTAAAAAGTGGATAAGTATTTACTCGCTAAGACACAAACCAACACCCCCTCGCCGAGTTTATCACTCCTGCAGGTGACTGCTGGACCCAGCATGGCTTCCCAGTTCCCCTGTGCCTGTGACCCAGGGCACATGTGCACAGCTCTTCCTGACTCCTTTGCTTCCTGTTGGGTACAGAGCTCAGAGGCTCAACTGCCCAAATGCTCCTGGGCCCTCGGGCAGGTGGGGATCTCCTAGCAATGAACGAGGGGCTCTGCCTGTGGCTCACAGCCCACAGCTGGCCCCACAGGGACAGCCAGGTACCTGTCCCAGCAACAGGTATGTGGGTGTCTGGAGGCAAGTAGTAAGGGTGACCAGGGTCAGAATGTGTGGTCCATAGCGACATCCAATCACAACCTTCCCTTTCCCAGTTGGGGATGGACTGTCAGATTTCGCCTCATTCTTTTAAAGAAATATACACAGCAAGCCAGCATAATTTTTAAGCACAGAAGAATTTTTCAGCAGGGAATTTACCAACAATACATCTTCTCCTTTCTTATTGATAACATACAGCTTATTTTCTGGGATGAGGCATGCTGAGGCCTAAATTTACTTTCCTTGAGAGCTAAAGACCACAGTCCACAATCGTTAACCCCATTGGCTTCTTGGAAGAAGGAAAAATCAACACACAGGGGTGGAGGGTGGGGGTGGAATCTTGGTCCTGTATTGGTTTCCTAAGGTAACAAACTACCAAAGGCCGGTGGCTTAAAACAACAGAAATTTATTCTCTCACAGTTCTGGAAGCTGAAAGTCCAAAATTAAGGCGTTCGCAGGGTTGGTTCCTTCTGGTTCCTTCTGGAGCCTCTTAGAGCCTACTCTAAGCTTTTGTCCTAGCTTCTGGCAATTGCCGGAAATCCTGACATTCCTTGGCTTGTAGATGCATCACTCTGATATCTGCCTCCATCTTCCTTGGCCTTCTCTCTGAGCGTCCTCTCTCCTCTTCTTATGAGGACACCAGTGACTGGATTTAGGGCCCAGCCTAATCCAGTGTGATCTCTTCTTAACTAATTCCGTCTGCAAAGATCCTATTTCCAAGTAAGGTCACATTCTGAGGTTCCAGATGGACATGATTTTGAAGGGACACCATGGATCCCGGTACAGGCACAGGGAGGGGATTTGCTGAGTCTCCTAAAACACCTTGTGGGACTTGACATTTCAGATACTTCACAGTGACTTAATCACAGCTACTGCGGCACCCATTATTTGGCTCACGGTTGACTACGGGTGATGGCTACTGGTGGGGCGGGGAAGGGGCAAATTCACATTTCTGGGTGATATTTATATTTCTCTTCTTGAGACACCACCTGCTGATAGATGCAAAACCTATACCTGAAGTGTCACAGAAAGACGTTGGCTAAGTTTGGGGAGGTGCAGCAAACTGTGATAGACATTCAGTTCAAATGCACTTTTGTGTATTCTCGTCTACTACCAATTTAGTCAGGAAACGGTCTCCTTAAAAAAGAAATGTACAAAACACTCACGCCTTAAAAGGAACTCGAGATTAAATTTTTGCGAATTGTTCTTCCTTATCACAGAAATTCACTTGCTCGAGGCCTCTGTGAACTGTCCTCCTATTTCAAAACGACATGACTGAGTCTGACTGTTATCTGGGTGGACCAGTAAGGCCAAACAATATTATCAATAACAATAAAGGTCTGTGACAAGAGTCTTTTCTCTGCCACAGACATAAAGAAAGGCCGCCTCCTGGGTTGAGCCCCGCGCTGCTTCTCAGTGACTTTGCTGCTTTGATCCTGGCTGCTCCAGGGGCTTCACCCCATTTCTGACCAGGTGCCCCTGGCTGTCTCCCCAAAGTTCCCAGCTGGGTCTCAGAGACTGGCCTGTGGTAGGCGGTCAGCAAACACTCACTGGACAAACGGAGAGCTGGAGAGTGGGCTGTGATTGTCCTGTAGGAGCGCCTCTGTTCCAGGACATGCCTTTAGTTCACCGCAAACAGTAGCTGCCTCACCATTTCTTCTTCACATGCATCGGAAATCACGATTGTGACCATCACCCAGGGCTTTGCGCCTCACAGGCCCAGGTTTAAATTCTGACTCTGGATGCCTCATAGAGTTTTTGTGACTAGAGAGCGAGTACGTGATGTGCCAGGTACACCGACTGACACATGGAAGCTCTTATTGTTATCATTTTCACATCTGCCACCAAAATCTTGAATGGAAGCCAGAAAGACATCCATGTTGGCCGACTGGCAGCAGAGAGGCATCCACAATAGGTGAGCTTGACTTTCAACTACATGTGGCTCCAAGGAGAGGCTGAATGGGGACTGCACAGGGAGCAGGGCTGGCCAGGACTCCTGGCAGGTCACGTCGGTCAAAGGTTTTACACTGTGCCAACAAAATGTCCTTTGGTGATACACGATTATAAAGCCTGTCCAGGGCTGGCCCCGTGGCTTGGCGGTTAAGTGCGCGCGCTCTGCTGCTGGCGGCCCAGGTTCGGATTCCGGGCGCGCACCGACGCACCGCTTTTCCGGCCATGCTGAGGCCACGTCCCACACGCAGCAACTAGAAGGATGTGCAACTATGACGTACAACTATCTACTGGGGCTTTGGGGGAAAAATAAATAAATAAAATTGTTAAAAAATAAGAATAATAAAGCCTGTCCAGATTTGGAGTAGATCAGATCACTAAATTCCTTGCTCAGCTGAATAATAACCATATTTTCCAGATCTCACTATCAGACCAGGGGGATTGCTAAGAACTTGAGAACATTCATGATGTTCTCATTTCGAGTGATGGACAATCTGAAAACCGCCAGCGTCAGAGCACACATACCTAGTGCTGCAGTTCCCACATTTTCTGAGTATTCCTTTTCGTCATAAAGAAAAATGTAATGAACCCCCACACACTGGGAATTATAGTACCTTTGATTCAACCTGATCAAAAGCTACTATGAATTCTACACCTTTCATAATAAATTTGCATCTTATTAATTTCAGCAGAGTTGGTAGAAATTTGAAAAAGTCATATTGATAGGCAGGACAGTTATGTAGTCTATAGCCAGGCTCGGCATGCAAAGAGCTTACACAACGCTTGGGGTGTCGCCTGAGGTCTGAAGCCAGGGGTGCCAGCCAGTCAGACTTGTTGAGTTTGCAGCCCTCAGCAGGGGAAGTCAGACCACTGCTCTTCATCGCTTTGTGCACCCACAGGTCTGACCACTTCTCTCCCCATTTCTGCAGCCCTTCCTAACCGTGAAGCAGAAACCTTATATTACTTCTTTTTCTTGAGACTGTCGAGACCCTGCAGGACTTTCTTTCTCCTTGGAGGATTTATCATATGCTGATGACAATGGCACTGAAGTCTCTGAGAAACGTTGGAGACCAAACAAGTGACTGATTGGAAAGTGAAACAATGATGTAATGCTGAAAGCGCAGTGTTTCTTCCATGTGACAACAATCAGGCCCCTCCCTCGTCTTTCACTTGGAAGCCTGAAAGGTCTGCGAGTGTCCGGGCAGCTCGAGCACTAGTACCCTCTGCCACTCTTCCAGGAAGCTGGTCTCCTTGGGCATCTTCTAAATTTCTCCAGGATGCCAAGGCTCTGGATTACAAACTGAGGGGCTACTGTAGTTTTTTTAAAAATTATTTATTTTTAAAATTGTGGTAAAAAAATATATTTTAAAATATACACTTTAATGGCATTAAGTACATACACATTGTTGTGCAACCATCGCCACCATCTATCCAGAGAACTCTTCTCATCTTGCAAAACTGAAGCTCTGTACCCATTAAACACTAACTCCCCATTCCCCCTCTCCCCGGCCCCTGGCAACCACCATTCTACTTTGTACCTCTATGAATTTGACTACTCTAGGAACCTCACATAAGTGGAATCATATAATATTTGTCCTTTTGTGACTGGCTTATTGATTTAGCATAATGTTTTCAAGGTTCATCCATGGGCAGTATCAAAATTTCATTCCTTTTTAAGGCTGAATAATATTCTGTTGTGTGTATAGACCACATTTTGTTTATCCATCTATCTGTTGATGAACACCCGGGTTGCTTCCACCTTTTTGGCTATTGTACATAATGTTGATATGAACATTGGTGTACAAATATCTGTTCAAGTTCCTGCTTTCAATTCTTTTAGGTATATACCAAGAAATGAAAGTGCTGGATCACATGGTAAACCTATTTTTAAGTCTTTGAAGAACCGCCCTACTGTTTTCCACAGTGGCTGCACCATTTTACATTCCCACCAACAGTGCACATGGGTTCCAATTTCTCCACAACCTCTACAACAGCTGCTCTTTTCTATTTCTGTTTGTTTGTTTAATAATGGCCATCCCAATGGCTGCGAACTGGTTGGGGCTGTGTTTTTAATACCAGCGTTAAAACCACCAGTGCCAATGATCTGTTAAACATGTCACTCCATAGACTGAATGCCCTCCACAGGAAATGACGCCCCTCCTCACCCTCCATTATTCCCCCTCCCCAAACTTGAAGAGCATGACCCCTGTGGGTCAGAGACCTGGAGGAGTAGAAATTCCTCGCATGGGACTTGATTTAGTTGGGCTCCCTGTTAAAATGGTCTGCATCACCCTAAGTGATTTAGGGCACCTGCGTTTTGTGCAGCCTACATTCTGTCAGTTCACAAACAACCTTAGGAGGATGTCTAGGTATTTTTTGAATCTCTAATCATTCTTTCAAGTCTCTGGAACATCATGCAAACGCCACAAACTCTAATTTACTAAATGGTGACCTGAAATAGTTGACAAAGGCATCCTCAGAGTCCTTTCTTCTAAAAACAAGGCGACATGCTGTGGGGTCTGAGTTGGTGAAATAGAGCACTGCCGTGTAACACTCTGAAAACACTGTATGTGCTTCAATATTTATTCTTTTGATTTTTTTCTCTTATGCAAGATGAAATGTATCAAACATTTTCTTGTAGGGGAAAGGGGTAACCATTTAGGCCCTTTTTGGGTTGTAATCACAAACACACCCTGCATTTTTCTATTTCACTCTCATAACTTTTTCAGAAAGTCTTTCCTGAGAAATATTCTTTAAACCTTAAAAAAAAAAAAAAGTAATCAGATACCTACTAGTTATTCACCCTATAAAACTAAGGTTTTAGGACTGGTTTCAATTATCTTCCTATTTATGAAAAGCAACATACCCCATGAGTTCATCAGTCCCAAGGGCTAAGGGTATTTTTCTTCCCAGTTTTTTCTGCCTCTGTTTAAATAGCCAGAAGTGAATGTCACAAACAGTGTGGAATGCATTGTTAAAGCTAAAAATTGCTTTGCTTTAAGTTAGAAAACATCCCACTCTGGATCTCACACTAAGAGAAAACATTTCCTCTCCGGGCCAACGCCCACGTGCTTTCAGATGTATATGTAAGCGCCGGGCCACTAACAAGTCCCCCGGTGGGGGGCAGCCTGGATTACTTCCCGCGGGAAGTGTCACCCACAGGGAAGCCCGCAGATGGAAAACCTACAGTGGCCCATCGCCGACTCCTGACCGGGAGGCCTTTCCAGGGTGTGTGTGTGTGTGTGTGGGTGTGTGCCCGGGTGTGTGCGCGCGTGCGTGCGCGCAGTCCGGTCTGCGGCTTGGGCGAGCCAGCATCAAAAGGCGCTGGTCCCGGGTGTGAACGGCTGTTCTTTTAGACCTTTCCTCAGGGCCCCGGAACGCAGGCGGTGGCTCCTGGCCCTTGGCGGTGGCCTGAGGTCCTGGGGACAGCCGCGGAGGGAGCGACACTTCTCCCCTTCCTTGCCCCACGTCTTCCATCCTATAGGCCTGGAGCGCCCCCAGCCCCGACCTCGAAACCCAGCCCGGGGGGGAAGGCGCCCGGGGGCTCACCACTGGATGACGCCGCTGTGCAGGCCCCGGCTGCCGGCGCCGCCCGACGGGGAGGCCGGCACGCCCTCGGCCATGGCTCAGACCCCGGCCCGCAGCGCGCAGGCGGCGAGCGGGCGGCGGCGCTGCACCCGTCCGGCCGCCGCCGCTCCTCGGTGTTTACTTTAGAGCCGGGCGCGCGGGCGCGCGGGGGCCGGGGCCCAGCCCGAGGCCCGAGCCCACGAGTGCGCGCGGGGGCCGGGGCCCAGCCCGAGGCCCGAGCCCACGAGTGCGCGCGGGGGCCGGGGCCCAGCCCGCAGGCCCGGGCCCACGAGTGCGCGCGGGGGCCGGGGCCCAGCCCGCAGGCCCGGGCCCACGAGTGCGCGCGGGGGCCGGGGCCCAGCCCGCAGGCCCGGGCCCACGAGTGCGCGCGGGGGCCGGGGCCCAGCCCGAGGCCCGAGCCCACGAGTGCGCGCGGGGGCCGGGGCCCAGCCCGAGGCCCGAGCCCACGAGTGCGCGCGGGGGCCGGGGCCCAGCCCGCAGGCCCGAGCCCACGAGTGCGCGCGGGGGCCGGAGCCCAGCCCGATGCCCGAGCCCACGAGTGCGCGCGGGGGCCGGGGCCCAGCCCGCAGGCCCGAGCCCACGAGTGCGCGCGGGCGCGCGGGGGCCCCTGGCGCCGGCTGAGGATGCTCAGGCCGCGCCCTGCACCCTGCCGGGAGGTTTGCGGTGGGGTGGCAGTGCGGGGAGGGTCGCCTCCCCCTGGCTCCAAAGATCGCAAGACAGAAATACACATGGCGCTCTTCCCACCTTTCCACCAATCAAGCAATGAATCCAAGACCAATGTGTATATTTCAGATCACTTCACGGTGTTTGATTAGCAGTGGTCCTCAACCCCGACTGCACTTTGGAATGACTTGGTCCGCTTTCAAAAATATTGACGCCCAGGCGCCACCCCCAGAGGCTCTGATGTCATTGGTCTGAGGTGGCCTGGGCAAACCGGCCTCTACAAGCTTCCCAGGAGTTTAGTGATGCTAATGTGCACCCGGGGCTGAGAACCACTGGTCCTGGGAGTTTTGAGGGGGCTGGCACCAGGAGCGTTCAGAGGCGGAGCCCAGGTGACTCCAGCGGCAGGGCCGGGTGAGCACTGCTGCCCTAGAGTGGTCCCCCAGCCTGCAGCCAGACCCTGGCAGGCCTCGTCCTCAAGAGCTGTTTCTGTTAACGTCCTTGCTGTGTGACTTGAGCCGCTCTCTTCCAAGCCCGCTTCTCTCACGCGAACCGGCGTGGTTGTTGTAAGTATTAAGTGAGCTGATAAATGTAGGGCGTGTGGCCTGAGTAAGAGCTGAGTCAGGACTTACAAGTCCCTCAAGAGGATTTCTTCATCTAGGTAAAAACATGTTTGACAACTGAACAACAAAACAGCCCAAGTGAAAAATGGGCAAAGGACTTGAATATCTTCTTCAAAAGAAGATATACAAACGGCCAATGAGCACATGAAAAGATGCTCAACATCATTAGCAATTAGGGAAATGCAAATCAAAACCACAATGAGATACCACTCCACACTCATTGGGGTTGTCATTATTAAGAAAAAGAGAGAAAAACAAGAAAATAACAAGTGTTGGCAAGGATGTGGAGAAATTGGAACCTTGTTCATTATTGGTGGGAATGTAAAATGATGCAGCTGCTATAGAAAACAGGCAGTTTCTCAAAAAATTGAAAATAGAATTACCGTATGCTCCATTAGTTCCATTTCTGGGTACGTACCCAAAAGAATGGAAAGCAAGGACTCAAACAGATGTTTGTGATTTGTACCCGCATATTCATACCACCATTATTCACAATAGCCAAAAGGTGGAAGCAACCCAAGTTGTCCATGAGTGGATGAATGGATAAACAAAATGTGGTATATACATCCAATGCAATATTATTCAGCGTTAAAAAGGAATAAAATTCTGGTACATGCTACATGTGGATGAACCTTGAAAACATTATGCTAAATGAAGTAAGCCAGATACAAAAGGATGATTCCACTTATATGAGGACCTAGAATAGTCAAACTCAGAGAAACAAAAAGAATGGTGGTTACAGGGGCTATGGCGAGGAGAGAATGGGGAGCTGTTGTTTAATGGGTACAGAGTTTTAGTTTGGGATAATGAAAAAGTTCTGGAGATTAATAGTGGTGATAGTTGCATCACAATGTAAATGTACTTAATGCCACTGAGTTGTACACTTAAAAATGGTTACAATGGTAAATTTTATGTTATGTATACTTTACCACAATTAAAAAGAAAATCTGCCTCAGGAAAAAAAAAAAGAAAAGGAAAAAAACACCACTACCACATGCACGAATTTGAGATCCACTTCTGGAAGCAGGGCAGAGATCATGCAACAAACAGTGCTGACTGCCTTCCACGTGACAGCACCAGCATGTAGTTGTTGGGGCATACCAGAGGTCTCCAGGGCCAGCACCTTCCTTCAGCGAGGACACTGTCATCAGGGCATCGGGGATACAGCTCGAAGGGCAGTTCCAGAGGAGAGATCGCAGGTCATTCACTGAAGAGCCTGAGCCTTGAAGTTTGACCAGGTCACTGGAGCGAATCCCAGATGGCATCTGGCTCTCCTTTGGGGAGCTGTGTTAGGGATCAGCCTGGTCCTGAATCTTGGGGAAGTTTTTTGGGGGGAGAGTAGGGGTGAGGTGGGCAGGTAAGTGGGAAGGACGTATAATCAACGAGTGATGGGGGCCACAGTTTGCCCTATTTATATTCTCAGCTGAATTTCCTTGTTCAGGGCTAGCTGCTTTAAAACCATCCAGTAGGGGACAGTTTGTTACTCAGGCATTGGGTCCTTGTTGTCCCCAAGGATGGAAATCAAGAGAGACGACAAACGGGAGTAGAAAAGTAAAAGTTGATTAGCTTGCGCACAGGAGAGGCACAAGGGAGCCAGTGCGGAAGAGAGAGGGGCAGGTGACTGGCTCATTAGGGAGCGGGATTGTGGGACTTTTTAGTAGGCAATGGCTGGGGAGGAGCTCCTTGTCATGGCATGTAGAGGTGGGGTTGTGCTTGCGCCTGCACTGTCGTGTAGCATGCTAGCTCTCCACCCCTAGGTGTGATTTTTAGTATGGTAGTGGGGGTAGGGTCACCTGCAGTGGACTCGTGGGTGCTAGGGCGCGTGTGTAAGCCTGGGAGAGTCCCGAAACTGCGGAATGTGGATCTTGGTGGTCTCTATCTGATTCTCCTCGCTTGCTGATTGGTTAGGGGCCTTATCTTGTTAGGCCAGGGGCTTTGCAGATGGCCCTGTCTCGTTAGGCTGGTTCCTGTCTCAAGGTGACCCCACATCAGCCCCTCTCAGGCCAGGATCCAAAGGGAGCGGCATCTGGAGAGACTCCAATGACCTGGCAAAGATGGGAGGCCAGTGTGTGGGTAAGAAACAGGTTGGCAGCAGCTGGTTTCAAGTAGTGCTAGAAGACTCTGCTGAGCAGGGAAAGCTGAATGGCAGCTGTGCTGGAGGATTAGCAGGAGGAGACGACCAGGTGAAATTATCTGGAAGGTTCTCCAAGGCAGCTCTCTTGAGGTCAGCCCGTCCTCTCCGGTTGTTTCTAGAAGAGGTGGTAGGTGCCTCAGGACCTTGGGCAGGAGCCTGGGAGGCTCCTTCATCGGCTTTGCTTTGCCCTGAGTGCTCACGTCTGAGGCCTCCTACGGGGTGGCAGGTCTTTCCCAGTGGTCTGTAGAAGCTGAGAGCATCGCTACTTCCGTCCTTCGTGCTGGTCCTGAAGCAGCTCCCTGCCACCCAAGAAACTTCCCAAGATGCTCGCCCATTTCCACAGAGACTGGAAAACCCAAGAGAAGAGTCTACTGTTATTTAGGGCTGACCTGAGGTCTTATTGTGTCACAGCTGGTTATGTAATATTTGCATTTTTACTGAGCCCCAGTCAGTACCAGGCACTGGGACAGACCTTGCAAATACAGTGGGACACCATGACCCTCTGATTGACCAGTGGTCTCTTTGCTGTTTACTGCATCAAATATCAGATGCTATGAAATGAAAACATTACATCACCTTGTTCCAGAGCTATTGAGGCCTGTTAGAGGACTGTAGAAATGAGGCTGTGGGGTCGATTTCACATCCTCCACCCAGTGGACCAGTTAATTTCATCTATGACAGGTGACAGCTGGTGTCCCTAGTTTGACCAGCCCTCTTTTAGATGCAGGCTCTGAGTAGGTACGTGCTAATACAATAACACTCTTAGATTTATTCACAGCTTATGCCTTCCTAATGTGCCAAACATGCAAAGGACATTTACCTCTGCACACCATTCTTTTGCTAGCAGCATAATTAAGGCTTTCATTTGGGTTGAGCATAGAGCCACATAGACTGCTAAGTAGAATTAGGTATAAAATTCGTTTTCTTTTCAAAGAATGTTTAATCGCAACCGACATAACAAAAAACTTCATTTTGTGCCACTCACGGATGAGACAACCAGACCCATGTATATGCTCTCTCATACCTGAAAAGTCCAGTCTCCCTCTAACTCAGGTTCACCATCTTCCCTCTAATGTCTATACCATTACAAGCAAAAAGAAATCCTAAAGTTTATATCAATTAAAATTCCAATTCTTTTTGTAACATTTTATGCTCACAACGCTTTTTCTCCCTCTGCCAGAGAATATATCTCTTTTAGTTGAACAGTGACTCCTTTTGCCTACTTCAGTCTAATTGGTTTCTAGATTATCCAATTAGTCTCATTTCACCTTCTAAAAGGGCACCAGCTGTGCCTTATCCTTGCACAAAACCATCTCTAATCCGGGGTGCTTAATTTCATTCAATCCATACAATTATTCACGTTCCATGGATGTACCAGGTGTCTTCAGGCGATAGATGTATTTGTAAAAAAAGCTAATGAGTATAATGCATTCAGTCAAGAATGTAGAATGTAGTTAGCATCTGCGTGGACAGAGCATTACAGAGAACAGACAACTGTGTGTTCCATTTTCGCCTGGAAGAGACAATCTAAGATCCTTGGGCTCTAACTCGATAAACCGTGGAGACTTGCAGACTGCACTGGAGCAAAGCAATCTCATTGGAGAGATTCCAAATCACTATCATACGTTAAAATTTTGGTCTAGATTCACCTTCTGCGTGTCTGGCTCATGGTCTAGTTGAAATTGATGGGAACACCACATTCACAGGCATGTGTGTAATGGGAAAACCCAACTCCACACGAAGCACATCTCTCCCATTACTTGATCTGAAATCCATGATTCGGAGCACCTCAGAGACACACCACTTCTGTAGAAGTTGCTTCCCACTGACCCACAGTTTTCCTTTTTCCCTTTTTGCAGAGGTCACATGGAAGGCTGGCTGCGTGTGGTGTAACCAAGTGTTATCTGCAGAGGAACTCTGAGAATGTGTGGAATGAGATGGCACAGACTTCATTCATCACAGAATGCTCGTAAATTGTAATTTGTAGAGTAACGTGTTTGAATCCTTTTGTTACATTAAAAGTGGGATTTCTCTGGAAGTCTGATAGAAAACCAAGCAGAACAAAATTAAAAGTGTTTTCCTTTTCTGCAGAGGAATAGTAGGAATTAAATGTCATCTTCTTAGAGCTTTCACGTAACCTCAACAAGCACTTGTTCAAATCATGATTGTGTGCAAACTCATAGGTCATACCCTAATTCAATCAATAATTTTCCAAGAGACTGGGCAAAGGCACATGGATTTGTGTAAGTAATATTTTAAAGGTTTTTATGAGCGTGGAGGAATTATTTTTTTAAAAGCAATTTCAAAATGGTAGCATTAGCTGACTTTTTGGTGTGACAAACCTTCGTCTTTCCTCACAGTTTTATTATTCTCTTTGGGAAAAACATACTCCAACAGCTGCTTTTGCTTCCTGCTGTTCTGCATGGAATTATTTCACGATATTACCCCCACCATGAAATGAATTTCACTAAAGCATCCGCAAACAAGATGCACGTTTGACACGTCTTTCTGAAAGCTGCTGCAGGAGAGCAGACTGCCTTTCAATTGGCTGTGTGACCCCCTTCTGCTAATTAGCAGTCGAGATTCCCCAGCAGACAGAAGCAAGAAGAATGCTCTATAGAGAGCACCTGCCTGTGTGCTTTGTTGCAGAATGAAGGTAAACACATCCCAACAGATGCCTGAAGATTGTTGAAGTAAAGCATGTTGTGTGAAAAGAGGCATGTCTTCACCTGAGTTACAAACCACTATTAAGAAGAGCCAGTCTAAGATGCAAACAGTCGTCAAGATCATCTTTCTCAAATATAATTTTCACGTGTCATCACTGCGCCAGAAGCCTGGAAGCTTGCCCAGTGCCTCTCATCCACATCCACGTGCATCCGAGCGGTCCAGGTCATACCTCTTCCACTTGCCTCTGATAATCCTCCGGCCAGACCACTCAGCTTGGCAACAGCTCTTAGAACCTTGCACAGGAAGCAGGTGAGCTGAGAGAAGCTGAGGTGAGGGGCCACGGAACCCAGGTCGGGAGAGCTCAAGAGAGCAGATGCCTGATAATCTAGTTCCCAAGTGGCTCAGCTGTCCCTCCTGAAGTTGAGTTCTGCAGGGTTCCGCTGTCCTCCAACAAACTAGCTTTTCACTTGAGCTAGTGTGAGCAGATTTCCTTTTCTTGTAACAAACTGATGCATTTCTAATACCTTTCATTTATCTTCTCAGTGAGGATTCTGGGAGAAGCAGACTGCTCCCACATGAACCTGGAGGTGACCGTTTTGAAGTATACTTCGTGAATCATGGCTAAGCAGAGGGAGGGCTCGATTTGAGTCATTCATTCAACAAATATTTACGAAGCACTGTATGAACCATATGGGTGCCAGAGGTTGCAGAGACCTCAGTAAGGACACGTTGCAATGGTACCTGCCCTCCTGGTACCCACTGCAATCACTATACCTGAGAAAGACACAGGAATGAAAATAAGGCTACCCCAAAAGATTCTGTAAAATAGAGCACACTAAATAGTGGTTGAAGTTCCAGCTAGGGACCTTGTCAGAGTGGTCATGTAGCTCAGAGTCACTGGGTGGGCCTCTTGGCAGGGAACACAGGGGAGACACACTCAGACGTCAGGGGCCCACAGAGCCCTCAGTTGTAAGGTGGATCAAGTCCTCTAGGGAGGGTGACTGAGGTCCAACGATGCCCAGCCACAGACATTGGCCATGCTGCCACCAGAGTGAGCAGCGCCCATGAGGACAAGGGTGCTGCCTCTGAGTGCTGGGGGCCAGGGAAGAGGACAAGGCCTGAGAAGGGACCCACGCTGGTAGGGTTTGCCTGGAACAGGGCCAGCTTATGCCTGCCGCCCTTGTGCAACTGTTTGCAGCTCTCTTTTCCATTCTGAAGGGCGTGCTGGCCTGAACCATGAGTTATACGGGCGTTCCACACAGTAAGCCACCCCTCTTCCCCATGTGGCCTGGGGCCATGTTGGGGAAAGCCAGGGGAGGGAAAAGGAACTGAGAGATAAATCGTGTTTACCCAAGGAGACTGGGCATGATCTCAGAGGACTGACTGAATCATTACTTTGGGCTAACTCAAGTAGATTGGACTAAAATTTAGATTTTTCCCCCTGGTACCCAGCACATGTAGAAGCACAGATTGGTACCCCTTAGGGTCTTCTATACGAGTTTATGAGTCCACTGAAGTTGAATGGTATTGTTTGCCCCATTTAACGGGAGGAAAAGGAGACCTGAAGTGACCTTAGCCAAAGTCATACAGCCGATAAGTAGCAGAGCACACAGGGCCACAGACTTAACCACCCTCCTGGGGACCGTCTAAGTGGCAGGTTCCTGGTTTGTAGAATGGGTCACTAAAGCAGCCAAGTATAGCTGTGGGGCAAAAAGAAAGAGTCCATAAAGCTTTTAGCACAGAGCCTGGCACATAGTAGGTGCTTAATAAACTTGTGACTGTTGCTTATTTTACAGTTTCCTTTGGAAAGAAATAGTTAAAATAATTTCAGATATTTTGACATTTTTGGCATGGTGATAATATTATGTTATGTTTTTAAAGAGAATCCTTCTCTATTTTGGAGAAACACACTCAAATATTTACAGATGAGAGGAAATGATGTCTGAGGTTTTCTTCAGCATCATCCAGTTGGCAGGGGTCAGGAGAAAGATGAGGGAGGTGAGAGGGAACAAGACTGGCAGGTACGGATGACCAATGAAGGTGGGGTCCAAGGGAGTTCGTCCATCATCCTCTGCTCTCCACTTTTGCATATAAAAACGTTTAAAATTGTCCATAATAAAACGTTTTAATACATACATATTTTGGAAGCTATATTCTGGTGGATGATGCATAAAAGACATTTATACACACAGAGACACACACGTGCACACACACTAGTTGCAGATCTGCCTAAAAACCCTCTTCAACATGTAGAATACTCAAACATAATAGGTTATTAACAGTATAATTAGCAATAGTGTTTTATCAATAGGACGTTATTAGGACTATGGTTTAGTGTTCTGCAGAACACTCTTGCAATTAAGTGTTCTGCCAAAAAATAAAAAAAGTTTCTTTTTCAGAAACTCCCAGGTACTGTGTCTCTGTCTTGGTGGTTCACAGGCGTATTGTTGTATTAAACGATCTGAGAGGTGCTGCAGTGAATAAGCCTGTTTAACTCCATTTAAATTAGTGATTCCAAGTTTAATTATCTGCAGAATCCCACCCCCTCCCCACTTGTTTGCTTGTTTGTCTGTTTTTGCATAACATTGATTACCACTGGTAAGCATCCTGAAGGATACTGGGGTTCCCTGGAACTCGGTTTGGGAAACACTGGTATGAGCTATATCACAGAATGAGTCAGATCTTGTGGGCTGTCCTGGAAGTTCAGGCTGCTGTTAAATAAAATGGTTTCTGGAGGTTTGACAAAAAGGAAGCTTGGTGTCCTCATCTCATGCTTCCTTTGTCCACTTTTCTTCTCCCTTCTCTCCTTCCCCGTGGCCCTAACCATCAACTGCACACGCCTGGAGAAGAGAAAGGGGTGGCCTCGTGAGCACATCCGTCTCTCTCGCCCACAGGAGCAGCATCTCTGACTGGCGTGAACAGGAGGGAACGCAAACATTTCCACTCCTTGGGGACAAGCAGGAAACTCGGCTCTCGCCCTTCCCTCTCCACAACTGCACACAGCTCGGGCCTTCTTGTGTCAAGCAGGGTTTAAGTCAGCATTTGGCTCTATCCAAGGAGAGGCAACATGAAATTAAGAATACAAGTGTAGTCACGTTTTATACATCCAGCATTCTGATATGATGCAAATAACTGTTCTCTGATTTTCCTCTTTCCACTTGAACTCATGTTCTAGCTGTGCTTTGAAAAGCACTGTGAAACCTGAAGAGACTGCTCCATTTAGGATTTCCTTGCTTTGGAAGGAAACTTATTTATTAAAATAATTTTATTTATTAAAATGTAAATTAAAAGGGTTTGACCATAACTTCTCAAGAAATATGCTGAAAGTCCCGGAGTGTTGATTCACAGCCTCATTTTTTTATTTGTCTGCCCACCACACAATTACCACTTCCCTTCCTGACCCTCTGCAGCCCAGCCAGACGCCCGCGCGCCTTCTTCGCACCCTCCAGGCCACTTTCCGCTGACAGGGGCCCCAGGGGCCCGGATTCTGGAGTCCTCTGCTCCCCCATCCATTCCCCTCCACTCCGTCTCCTCTCTTCTCCTTTCCTTTCCCTCTCTCATCATGCAGAGGGCTGGGAAGAGTTCCTCACCTCGTGATGAGGATGAAGATTATGATGATGCTGACGTAAACCCAGTGTTCCTTGCACTTCTTGTTACCATTATGTCACATTTGCTCATGAAACACTTTCATGTCCCTCCATCTATGGAATAGATATTTTTATTGTTTTGTAGGTAAAGAAACTGAGTCCTTAGAGAAGTTTGCTCCAGATCATATAGTTGTCGTTTGTATTGCAACTAAATCTGTGACCTGCCTAAATATTCACTGTGATTCACATTTCCATCATACTCTGGATTCTCAGTTGACAGTGACATGACCACATACCAGAGGGATTCTTTTCTTCTCTACAGGTGTAGGCCTATAGTTTCAAATATTCGTACAGAAATTATTCAGATGTGATCAACTGCTTCTCTAGCCTCATCTCACATACTTCCCCCAGGCACAAGACTTGCAGTTCCTCGAGGAGCAGCATATCTGCATGTCTCAGGGCCTTTGCACAAGCTGCTCTTTCTGCCTGGAATCTCGAGACTTCTTCTCATCCTCTCCTGGCTAACTGCTGTCCAGCCTACTTCAGCTTAATCTCCCCTTGTCCTGGAAGCCTTCCCAGACCCCCTCTTCTTTAACCAGTTTAAGTGGGGGTTCCCCGGTGCCCTCCCATACCCCCCAGGCTCAACTCTGTCATAGCATTGCTCATGCTGGGCTTTAACAGTCTGTGTGCTTGGCTGTCCTTCCTTTTTAAAGTGAGCTCCTTAAGGGAGGGACTGACTAGCATAGTGCTGGACAGACACTGATAGATGCTGAATAAAGGTTTGTTGAATGACTAAAGTAATGAGAAATGTGCTCTAAGAAGAAATGATAGAAGCTTGAGTTTTGTGATTCTTAAATTTCTTGAATCTTTGCTTTAGCACAACGTTATCTATTTTATAAGGTGGGCTGGTGTTTGTGTTTGGACCCATCCTAGGAGCCATCACTTGACCTTCCTGGCTGTGTTGCCTTTGTCGCATCAGATACAGCCCACCATAGAAAGGCCCGCTGCATCTGATTTCCTCTCCAAGGAAGAAAAACAAAACAAAACAAAAGTCTCAATTTATCACAAAACTCAGCACAGGAAAGCCTAAACAATGGCTTCCAAACTGAGCTCTCATGTTGCTGGAAAAACTATTTGCCTTATACTAGGAAGAGAGTTCCTCAAATCCAACAAAGGCAACTCTTCTTCCTGGATAAAGCAGCTTTGCCAGGAATGAGAGGAACATTCACAATACAAGTTGATGGTCAAGTGAATTTCGCAAACCCACAATCTAGTCAAGGGAGGAGGGGCTGTCAGGGTCCCGCTGGACAGTGGATCCATTTAGTTTTGAGGATGGGATGGACAACAGCTATAAATTATGGCATCTTTGGACAATGCACATACACAATACACAAAAACACACCATGGAATCATCAAATGTTTTGGAGGAAGCTGGGGTCCCATTGAGTCCCACATGGTTGTGTAGAAGGTGAAATGGAGATTCTGTCTCTGTTCTCATCATGTGCCTTCCTCTGATAATTGCTGAGAGAGAGTGCCTGCTTTCACTTCATTTCATAGTGGCCTCCTACCACGATGTCTGCATTGCTAGTTTCTTTAGTTTTGAGCACCCTCTGATTTCATGATGAATTTAAAAATCCTTTTCTCTCCTTTCTTGCCTTCTTTTGGATTAATTCAGTATTTTTATCATTCCATTTTTTTATTCTCTAGTAGTTTGGAAGTAATATCCTATGTTTCTATTTTTTTAAATGATTACTCTAGAAATTACAACATAAATATTTAACTTCTCAAAGTCTAAATTAATCAATACATTTAGCCTATTCCTAGACAATAGAGGAACCTTAAAAACACTTAACTCCATTTACCTCTACCTACTTATACATAAATGTTGTCATTCATTTTAATTCTATCTTTTTACCACTCCCCAGCTTAATATTTTGTTTTATGCAAACAATGTTTATTTGGCTTACCCATACAGTCTCCATTTTCTTTTGCTTTCTGTTTTGTTCCTTCTTTCATCACAGTACTTTCATCTGGCATCACTTTCCTTCTACCCAAAGATTATTCTTTAGAATGATCTTTATTGAAGATCTGCTCTTGGAAAACTCTCTCAGGTTTTATTTCTAAAAATATCTTTATTTTGCTCACCTTCTTGAAAGATGTCCACACTGGTTTTAGAGTCCTTGATGGGCATTAACTGCCTTCATTCAGCATATTGAAGGTATTATTCCACTGTCTTCTGGCTTCCATTGTTGATGCTGAATAGTCAGCTGTAAGTCTGTTCTTTCTTTGAAGGCAATATGTCTTTTTTCTCTGCCTTCTTTTAAGTTCTTTTTGATTTTAGTCTTCTTCAGGTTCACTATGATGAGTTTTGGTGTGGATTTCTTGTACTTTATCATGCTTGGGATTTGTTGGACTCCCTGAATCCATGAACTAATGTCTTCCATAAGTTGAGGAAAATTTTCAGCCATTATCTCTTCAAACATTTCTTCTATCCTGTTTTCTCTCTTTTCTCCTTCTGGAATTCTGATCCAATGGATGGGAGACTGTTTCACTCTATTTTCCAAGTCTTTAAATTTCTCTTCATGTATTCTTTCTTCTTCTAATTCATTAATTGAGTTTTTAACTTCAATTATTGTATTTTTCATTTCTAGAAGTTTTCTTTGGTTATTATTCAAACCTGCTATATCATATTTTATAGTTTCTTGTGTCCTGCAGACATAAGCTTTATAGCTTATTATGAGTTTTTCTTTTTAAAAACACACCAAGTACTTGTTTTATATTCTGTCTGATAATTAATTATCTGAAGTCTTTGCAGTTCAGTTTCTCCAGTCTACTGTTTTACTGGTTCTTGCTCACGGTGTCTACTTACTTTGCATGCTTGTTTGCTTTGGCTATGTGTTGGCCACTGTCATTGAAAAATTATCTTTGGAGTTTTATCTGCTCTAGGCTGAGGCTGCTTTCTTCTAGAGAGAATTTGTGCTTATTTTTGACAGCAGTCTTAGGACACTGCTAGTCCAGGAGAAGTTTAAACTCATCTCAAGGCTTGAGTTTTATTGGACTACCAGGTGAGATGTTTATGGACTGTAAATCCACATAAGGGCTGGCTTGTGGTTATGACTCTAGAGAAATTTTTATTCCCATATTCTACTCAGTATTGATTCATTTTCCTTAAGTCCTCTTGTGGAAATTCACTTAAGGAATAGCCTTTTGTTGGTCCCAGCTTTATGGTGGGAGGGTCTTCCATAAGTCCAACTCCACCCTAGTCATTGCTTCAGTGTTGCTTTTTCTCCCATTGTCTCATGAATCCAAGAAAACCTAAGATCAATTTTGACCAGATTGGCAGATGCTCCCAGGCAGAAGGAACATCAGAGCTTCACTTGACTGTATAGGTTTCCACTCAGATGTTTGGCATGGTAATTCCTTCTTATTGTCTCAGCTCTTTGATGTTTTTAATATATAGTGAAAGTGAACTTAAAAAAAAATGATTAAAGATCTTGGGGCTGAAACAATCTTAACCTATTTTCAAACTTTAAGTGGGTAAGAAGCCCGGCTCTATGACATGGAGCCACATGTGGAATGCAATGGCTAGTGGGCCACTTTTGGTAAGCAGAACTGGCACTGTGGGATGAACTGAACATCGAGTTAAGGTGCCAAATGCCAATGCTCATCAGACCCTAGAAATGGTCTGGATAAAATGAGTGGATTAAAAAAAGATGTTAAAAATATTTCATATATTATTTTTCATTAATTTTTAGCAGGAGCATTTTTCCTATCTTAGCCTACCATATTCCCAGAAGTAGAAGTCTACCATTTTCATAAGACTGATTCTTACTCATCCATTAAGACACATTCAGGCATCAACTCCACAAAATATTTCCTTACCCTCCTACTCCTTGTCATGTGACCCCAAGCCCTGCGCACATGACCCCAAAGCCTGTCCATGTGGGTACGCTGCCATGATTGTACTTACCACACCACCTTCTTTTTTAACTTATTTTATTTTATTTTTTTGGGTGAGGAAGATTAGCCCTGAGCTAACATATGATGCCAATCCTCCTCTTTTTGCTGAGGAAGATTGGCCCTGGGCTAACAGCCATGCCCATCTTCCTCTACTTTATATGGGATGCCTCCACAGCATGGCTTGACAAGTGGTGCATCGGTCCATGCCCGGGATCCAAATCGCGAACCCCTAGGCTGCCGTGGTGGAGTGCACAAACTTAACCACTACACCACTGGGCCGGCCCCCTAACCTTTTTTTTTTTTTTTACTGTGAAATGTAATGTGCTACAAAAAGTACATTAAATATACAATATAGATTAATGAACTAGTATAAATAGGAGTTAGCAAACATTTTCTTTAAGGGACAAAATAGTAAATTATTTTAGGCTTTGTGGTCATACGGTCGCTGTCACAACTACTCAACTCTGCTATTGTGATGCAAAAGCAGCCATAGACAATATGTAAACAAATGAGCACGGCTGTGTTCCAATAAGACTTTATTTACAAAAACAAATGGCAGGCACGATTTAGCCCGCAGGTGATAGTTTCCTGACTCTTGTAATTTATACTAATAAGTAAACATTCCTGTAACCATCAACCAAGTTAAGAACTGGAATATTGCCCTTCTTGGCCCTTCTCAATCAAAATTCCTCCCCACAAAATGTAATCACTATATTGACTTTTATGATGATCCCATCCTTGCTTTTCTTTACAGTTTTACCATGTAAGTATGTATCCTTAAACAATATAGTTTTACCTATTTTGAATATTAAATATGAAATCACCTAATTTTTTGCATCAGGACTTTTTTTTTACTTATGTTTTTAAGATTCATCCATGTTGCTGCATCCAGCTGTAGTTAATTCATTTTTTTGCTGTACAGCGTTCCATATGATTGTATGACTATTACATGGCCACAATTTATTTATCCATTCTACTATTCATGCATATTTGGGTTGTTTCCAATACTTTGGGACTATTTTGAATAATGCTCCTGTGAAATATCTTTTGGAACACATGTGCAAGCATTTCTGTTGAGTCAGAAATACCTAGCAGTGGAATTGCTAGTATGCATTTCTTCAATTTTATTCAACACGCCAAACTGTTTTCAAAGGGGTTGTAGCAATGTACATGACCAGCAGCAGTGTAGGAGAGTTCCTGCTGCTGCATGTTGTTAAAGATAAAGGATTGCAGGCTGAGTGGACACTTGCCCCCATCTTCTCCTGGGCAGGAAACTCAATCCAGCGGAAAATTTAAAGTGTTAAATTCAGTGGCTTTTAGTATATTCACAGAGTTGTGCACCCATCACCACAATCAACTTTAGAACACATTTATTACCTCAAAAGAAACCCTGCACACCTTAGTAGTCACCTCCCAACTCCCCTATCCTCCCCACCCCTAGGCAACCACTAATCTACTGTCTGTCTCTATGGATTTGCCTAGTCTGGACATTTCTTATATGAGTGGAATCGTACAATATATGGTCTTTTGTGTCTGGCTTCTTTCATTTAGTACAATGTTTTAAAGGATCATCCATATTGTAGCATGTATCAGTATTTCATTCTTTTTTATTGCTGAATAATATTCCATTGCATAGCTATACCACATTTTATTTATCCATTCATTACTTGATGGGCATTTGGATTGTTTCTACTTTTGGGCTATTATAAATAATGCGGCTGTGGACATTCATGTGCAAGTCTTCATGTGGACATGTTTTTATTTCTCTTGGGTATTTATACCTAGAAGTAGAATTGCTGGATCATATGTTGTTGGCTGACTTTTTATCCAGCAATGCTGCTACACTTGATTATTAATTCTAAGATTTCTTCCATAGATTATTTTGTATTTTCTATGTTAAAATTATGTCAATTAAGGATAATGACATCTTTTGTTCCTTCCTTTACTGCCTTTACATATTTATTTCTTGCCTTACATCACTGTTACCTCAGTACAATATTGAGTAAAAGAAGTGATAGCAAGGATCCTTGTCTTGTTCCCATCTCAAAGGGAAAGCTTTTGATGTTATACCAATTAAATATATTTACCAGAGTTTTAAAATAGATAACACTTATCACATTACAGAAGTTTCTTTCTTTGCCTAACTTGCTAAGATTTTTTTTAATCATGCACTGGTACACTTATTTTACCAAACAATTTTTCTGCATTTATTGAGATAATCATATGGTGTTTCTCCTTTAAACTGGTTAATGTAACAAATTATGATTGTTATTCTTGGAATTAGCCCAACTTGATGTATTACCCTTTTCATAAGGTTGTTTGTAATATTGCTGAATTTAAATTGCTAATATTTTGTTTAGGACTTTTTTTCCAACTATGTTCCTCACGGAGAATGCCCTGTGTTTTTCTTTTCTCATACTATACTTGTTGGGTTGGAATATCAAATTATGCTTGCCTCATACGTTGAGTTGGGGACTATTGTCTTATTTTGTATTCTCTGAGACATTTGTGCAATACTGGCTTTAGCTTGGTGGAACTCACTCTGAAAGTCACCTGGACCTGGAATTTTTTTTCAAAAGTTAATTATAGATTTAACTTTAAAATATTTATAGGATTAGTTAGTTTTTCTTTTCCCCTTGTGCCAATTTGGTAAATTGAATTTTCCTGTTAATTTTAAAATTATAAGTTTCTTAAAAATATTCTTTTATCATTTAAATATTTATAAGATCTATAGTTAAAAGAACTATATCATTCCTGATATTAGTTATTTGTGCCTTTTCTTTTTTCTCTGGGTAACTCTTGCCAGATGTTTATTAGTTTTATTTCTCTTCTCAAAGAACGAATTTTTGGCTTTGTTGATCTTCTCTATTATATATTTTCCCCTATTTTCCATCTTTTATTTTCTATGTAAAAATTTTTCTTCTTTGTACTTTTTTAGGGAATTATCTTTATCTTCTTGAGATACACCCTAAAGTCACTAAATTCGGGCTTTTTTTTTTCTTAGATGTGAATTCAAGACTGGAAATTTTCATCTAAGTACTGTTTTAGCTGAATCCAGCAAAATTTTATTATTTTTTTGGTATTTTTATTATCATTTAGTTGAAATGATTTTCTACCCTATATTATGATTTTTATTTTGATTTATGAGAAATATACTTCCTAATTCCAAACATATGGAGATTGTGTTTTCTTTTCACAATTTATTTCTAGCATAATTGCACTGTGTCAGAGAAAATACTACGAATCATTTCAGTCCTTTGAAACTCGATGAGATTTACTTGACAGCATAGTAAATCATGTGTGTTTGTAAAGAATGTGAATTCTGCAGTTTATTCATATTTCTTATTTCCTTCTTTATAAAATCTCACACTACAATTGTGGACTTATTTATGTATTTATGTATGTTTTCAACTGCAATTTCTTATATATTTTGAGGCCTTCCTATAGGTGCAGAAATCTTAAAACTCTTTTATCTTCCTGGTAAATCAATCAATATGAAAAATGAATGGATAAAAAGAGATGTGCTAGGTAAAGCACATCTTACGTTCTACTTGCCTACATCTTTATATTTTAGTGGTGCTTCTTGCAAAGAGTATGCAGTTAGAGTTGTTTTTTTGATACTTTCTCACAATGTTTATTTTTTAACTGCAGCCTTTGGTCTCACTTACATTCAACGTAATTACTGATAAAATTTAGTTTAGGGCCAGCCCCAGTGTCCTAGTGGTTAAGTTCGGTGCACTCTGCTTCGGCTGCCTGGGTTCGGCTCCTGGGCACAGACCTATATCACTTGCCTGTCAATGGCCATGCTGTGATGGCAGCTCACATACAAAAAGAGGAAGATTGGCAGCAGATGTTAGCTCAGGGCAAATCTTCCTTGGCAAAAAAAAATTTAGTTTAAATCTGTCCTATTAGTACCTGCTTTGTCATTGCCCTGTCTCTTCTATGTTTTTCTTTTCTTCTTTGTTGTCTACTATTGAGTCATTATCTTATTATTACATATTTCCCTCTGTTAGTTTGAGAGATATTCAAATTCTTGTCATTCTTGTAGTGATCACTTTAGAAATTATGACATGCAGGGCCGGCCCCATGGCTTAGCGGTTAAGTGCGCATGCTCCACTGCTGGCTGCCCGGGTTCGGATCCCGGGCGGCATGCACTGACGCACTGCTTCTCCGGCCATGCTGAGCCCGTGTCCCACATACAGCAACCAGAAGGATGTGCAGCTATGACACACAACTATCTACTGGGGCTTTGGGGGAAAAAATAAATAAATAAATAAAACTATTAAAAAAAAAAAAAGAAAGAAATTATGACATGCAGACTTGATTTATCAGAGTCTAATGATAATTGATACTTTTTCGTTCTGACCAATAAAAGGATCTTGAAGATTTAACTCCATTTGCCCTCCTCCTAATTTATATGCTCTTGATGTCATATATCATAATTCTCTCTATGTATTTGTAAATTTACATCATTTTTTTGCAGTTGATATTCATTTAGCTCAGCCTATATATTTGTCGTTTTCATTGCACTTCATTCCTTTCTGCATCTTCACCATCCATTTGGCATTATTTTCCTTCTGTCTAATGATTGCTTTTCAAATTTTCCATAGTGTATTTCTGCTGGTGATAGACTCTCAGTGTTCATCTGAAAATATTCTTTTCCTTGAACCCCCATTCTTGAAGATGATGGTATGCAAGGTGGTGGACATGCTCTTTCAGCACGTTGGAAACTTATTCTCTGTTCTATACATCCTCTGACTTTAGAAGTCAGCTGTTTGAAGGTAATCTGTTTTTAATTCTCTGGCTGCTTTTAAGTTTTTCTAATTGTCTTTAGTGTTATTTTTTCCTTTGAGGTGTCTGGGTATAGATTTCTTTTCATTTACCTTATTTGGAATGTCTGAGACTTTTGAATTTGAGGCTTGATGTCTTTCATCAGTTTTAGAAAATTCTCAGTTATTACCTTTTTTTTTTAAATTTTTTGTTTATTGCAGTAACATTGGTTTATAACATTGTCAGTTATTATCTTAATCTCTTTAGATATTGATTTTGTCCCATTCTCTTTCTCCTTTGCTTCTGGAATGCCAAATGCATATATGTAACATCTTCTCGTTCTATTCTTTATGCTATGAATCCTCTCCTTTTGTATTTTTCATCCCTTTCACACTTCATTTGTTCAACTGTAATTTTTTAATGTAGTTTGAGGCCTTGCTATTAGGTGCAGAAAGCTTAAAACCCTTTTATCTTCCTGGTAAATCAATCAATACAGAAAATGAATGGATAAAAAGAGATGCACTAGGTAAAACACATCTTACTTTCTACCTGCCTACATCTTTATATTTTAGTGGTGTTTCATTTTGGATAGCTTTTTTTCTGACCTATCTTCCAGTTTATTAGTTTTCACTCCCTCTGTTTCTAATCAGCTATTAAACACACCTGTGGAATTACTTTGTAATTTCTAAAATTTCTATTTTTTGCATATCGATGATTCTGCCTTTTTTTAACTTAATAAACTTTATTTTTCAGAATAGTTTTAGGTCTGCAGAAAAATTAAGCCAATAGTAGAGAAACTATAACATATATCCTCCTTCTCCACAGACAATTTCTCCTATAATTAACATCTTGTATCAGTGTGGTACATTTATTACAATTAATGAGCCAATATTGATACATTATTATTAACTAAAGTCCCATAGTTTACAATAAGGTTCACTTTTTATATTGTACAGTTCTACGGGTTTTGACCACTGCATAACATCATGCATCCACCATTGCGGTACCATATGGAATAGTTTCACTGCCCTAAAAACCCCCTGTACTTCATCTCTCCATCCCTCCACCAACTCCCCTTGAACCCCCAAAAACTACTTGATTCTTTTTTTTTACAGTTTCCAATTCTATGCCAAAATGTTCAAGCTTTTATTTCTTTGAGCATAAGGAACGTAGTTGTTTTATAATCTGTGTCTGGCAATTCCCATATCTGGAGTCTTGTTTCTACTGTTTGCTGTTCCTATGATTTCTCATTAATATCATCTGTCTCTTGTATGCCTGGTAAGTTTTTGTTTGTTTCAATTTTTTTTTTCAATTATTTTATTGTGGTAAAATACACATAATGTAACCGCTTTTAAAAGTACAATTCAGTGGTATTAAATATACTCATATTGTTGTGCAACCATCACCCCTATCCATTTCCAGAACTCTTTTCATTTTGTAAAACTAAAACTATAGACTCATTAAAAATTAACTCTCTCAATTATCCTTGGAAATTTCTATTCTACTTTCTGTCTCTATGAATTTGACTACTCTAGGTACCTCAACAAGTGGACTCATACAGTGTTTGTCTTTTTGTGACTGGCTTATTTCACTTAGTATAATGGCCTCAAGGTTGGTCCATGTTGTAGCATATGTCAGAATTGTCTTCTTTTTTAAGGCTGAATAATATTCCATTGTGTGTGTATATACCACATTTTGCTTAACCAAGCATCCATTGATGGACACTTAGATTGCTTGTATGTTTTAGCTAATGTGAATAATACTGCTATGAACATGAGTGTAGAAATATCTCTTTGAGACACTGTTTTCAATTTTGGGGTACACACCTAGAAGTGGAATTGCTAGATCATATGGTAATTCTATGTTTAATTTTTTGAGGACCCACCATAGTGTTTTCCACAGTGGCTGTACCATTTTACATTCCCACCAACAGTGCACAGGGTTCCAATTTCTCTACATCCTCACTGACACTTGTTATTTTCTGTTTTTTTTTAGTATCCATCTTAATTGTTGTGAAGTGGTGCCTGATTATTTTTTATTATGTGCTTGACATTATGTTTGAGAAATTGTATGTAAAGTTTAGGATAACGTTTTCTACCTCTACAAAAGATTTTCATTTATTTCTGTCAGGTGCATGGATGCTCTAGCAATGGAGTATGAGCTTAATCGATCTTCAGAGCTAGAGATTTTCTGAGTCACCAGAGAATTGAAAATCTAGTTGTAGTCCTTGCTAGGGATGATTTACTTTTGGTTTACCCTTACTTCTCAAGATCAGACTTTTGTGGTCCCTACCTAAGGTAACGAATTAATTTAGCAGGGTACCCACCCTTAGCAGGCTCTGGACTCTGACTTTTGTCCCTCTATGATCATGAGGCTTTCAAAAGTGCAGCTGAGTCTCTGAGTCACTCATCCCAGCTCAATAAATACCCCCACACCAAAGCAACTCCAAATGTGTCGCTCACCCATCTGGATTCCTGGCTTTTCCAAAATCTTGGCCTGGTAACATTTCAGTGTCATATTAGCTCCCTGATGCTCTTAAGTTTTCTAAAAATATATATATTTTGTTCATCTTTTTAGGTTGTCTTCAGCAGGCCAGTTAGTCTGAATTACCTAGTTGTTATCAGCTGTATTTCAGTTGTTCGCCTCTCCTTCCCCATCAGATCTAAAGCTTATTAATGTCAGGGACTGTGCTGTATTCATTTTTGTATCCGCAGAACCTAGGACTTATATTGTTTGTGCCTGATCTGTTTTTTAGGAGCTTACTAAATATTTGTTGACTGAATGCATTCTTGAAGTGGATTAATTCCTTCTGATCTGGGGGAAGATTTCAAAAGAACACTTGTTTAATGTCAAAATCAAATTTGCGCAAGACAGTAAAAGTGGATTTTAGGGAAATGGCCAGGGTCAGATAACAAAATAACTATGCAAGAAACACCAAGGTAGGGCAAATGAAAAAAAATCAAACTATGGGCAAAACAGACAGGAAGAAGGCCTAGGCTGTAAGGTAGTAACATAGGGATAACATTGGCTAGCCTTCAAATTTCCATGAACAGGATTTTGTTGATTACGATTTTTTCTTTTAAAAATGCTGTATATCATCGTCACAAATTGCTTATGAGATAAATAAAATAGCTAAGAAAAATGCTTGTTGATTCCAAGCTACGCATAATTCGTTTGATGACCACATTGGACTTATTGGTGCCCATGTGGCCTAATAGTGCATGAACTTTGGGAGTCAATTAAAACCAGAGTTGAGACTTTAGCACGCAGCTAGGCCACTATGTGATTGTGAGCCATGTTCTCAACTCTGTGAGCTTCATTTCCTCGCCTGTAAAGGGGATGAGAACGGCTTCTCTTCGTGGCTGTTTGTGAAGATTAAATGATCTGAGACAATGACAGTCAGGTGCTCACTGAACGTAGGCCGTGTTATCGTCTTCATCCTATGCTGTGAGCTCAGCAGTGCGTCAAGCAGGCTGCAACCACTCCTCCGAGGTAGATAGCACAACACCTTCCAGAAAATAGGCATTTAAAATATTTATTGCTTATTTCCTCTTGGGGATGAAAGAAAATAAGAGTGGTAATTTCTCTCTTTCTGGTCCCAGGGCCTATTCACTTGGGACCAGGGTCCCTAGCTCAAACTGACTTCCACTTCCCTGGGGCCCCTCTCCAACCCAGCAGGCACTCTGCCTCTAAATTAGTGCCCACTGATTATTTTTAGTTATTTATTTATAATTCTAATTATGTATTTAATTTTAAATTAATTACTTAAATAATTATTTAATAATTAATTATTCCAAACACCATGATACCATTTTCCACACTGGGCTAAGGGCTTCCTTGTTGCCTCCTAGTGCCTTGAATTAGCTGAATACGTGTTTCTCTAACTAAAAATTACTTAATATTTTTCTAAATAAAAATGACTGCCTTCCATGTCATTGTGAAGATCAGGCCTGTTCTCTGTCTTTGGTAACTGGAAGCAATTTAATCCACCCTGGTGATGTGGAATAGTTGTTTTAGTAAAATAAATAGAGGCTGCCTCGCTGTGAGTAAAGTGTCAGAATCTGACTGGTGAGATTAAAGGTCCCAGATGAATTGCAAAAGGGTTCTACTAGATTTTATGTCTGCTAACATCACTGGATGATGCTGATACAGAATATCCAACGTCATGCTCCCTGCAGAGCAGCCCCAGCGATGGGCCAGCCTGTCTTCTCCCCATCAGCTTGCTTAAGCCTGGAAAAGCCTCAGTTTCCCTTGCCTGCCTGCTGTCTTTAATCAAAAAAGGCTTTGGGGCTTGGATCCCTTAGTGGCAAAAATCTCTCAGCTCCCTCTGACCCAGGGTAACACAGAGGAGGCAGGAGAATTATCTGAAGGAACCGGAAGCAGGCTGGCCACAGAGCACTCCAACTGAAGTCCCTATGGGATGCTAAACACAAAACAAGGACAAAATAACACAAAAGCAGATGAAAATGCTGGCTCACAACATACTAGTTGATATCAATATGTTATCAGATATCAAAAGAATTAACAATACAACCTTTGGAAATGAGTACTAGAGGGAATAAATGTCAAATAAGAAACGGGGAGAAAATTTTATGGCTTTTAAAAAAATTTGTGTCAAAGCATAAAATTCAAAAGGTTAAAAACATGACTTTCAGGGCCGGCCCCGTGGCATAGTGGTTAAGTGCCCACACTCTGCTGCCGGCGGCCCGGGTTCGGATCCCGGGTGCGCACCAAGACACTGCTTGTCAAGCCATGCTGTGGCGGCGTCCCACATAAAGTCGAGAAAGATGGGCACAGATGTTAGCCCAGGGCCAGTCTTCCTCAGCAAAAAGAGGAGGATTGGCGTGGATGTTAACTCAGGGCTGATCTTCCTTACAACAAAACAAAACAAAACAAAAACATGATTTTCATACAATATAGGTTATTTAACACATTAGTGAGAGATTCAGTGAACCATTAAAGCTGTTTCAAAGAAGAATTAAGAATTTATTTACTTAGTCAGGAGAGCATGCTGAAATGGCTTTGCTAAGTGTGTCAGTTTGCTAGGGCTACCATATCAGAGCACCACAGACTGGGGGCTTAAACAACAGAAATTTATTTTCTCATGATTCTAGGAACCAGAAGTCAGAGATCAAGGTGTTGGCTGGGTTGGTTTCTTCTAAGGGCTCTCGTTGGCTGGTAGGTGGCCATCATCTCCCTGTGTCTTCACGTGGTCTTCCCTCCGTACAGTCTGTGTCCTAATCTCCTCTTCCTGTAAGGACACAAGTCAGATTGGATAGGGCCTACCCATGTGACCTCGTTTTAACGTAATTACCTCTTTAAAGACTCTATCTCCAAATACATTCTGAGTTACTGGGGGTTAGGATGTCAACATACAAATTTAGGGAGGACACAATTCAGCCCATAACACTTTGTGTTAGAGACAAAACTGGTTAATGTTCTAACAGGGCAAGAAAACTGTAACCTTTGGTGAAATTTTTTTTACCAGACAGAAATGTTTGTAAATCTATTAGACAAAAATCTAGAATTAAGAATCCGGGTCAGAATCAGTAGTAATTAGTAACTCAAACAAAGCTACAGTCCCTAGAGAATCAAATAATCCTTCAGCAGACCTATTCAACAACGTCCCCAAATAACACTGAAAGGAAATGCAGACACCTTTTATTGTAATCTCAGTTTTGCATAGTTTTTTTCCATGTATAACAAATACAACAAAAACGTAAAAACAGACAAGCGATAATGCAAGAAGTTAGGAAACTAAGTAATACACAGTGTGTATTGGAGACATTGTCATCTTGAATTATACTCAGTGGAATTTCTCCAAGATTAGGTTATTTGCAAAATCCATTTGATAACATTGAAACTATTTTATTGCTTCTTTCAATTTATATACAGATTGAAAAGTTAAAACAAAGCTTATAATAAATTAGTAATTATTCATTCATTAATTTAGTCACAGGTTTAAATTAAACGTCATACTGTGGGAAAAAATGGATTTGAGAAGGTAACATTAATTTTTTTGTAGACGCTTAAACTGGTCTATAAAAACATCTATAAAAAGTGAACAATTAATGTATCTGTTACAAATAATTCTGTCGTAAATGACAATAGATCCAACTGAACCTCCACTCCAGCACTTTCTTAGCTATTAGCACCACGCTGGTTTAAACTGACTTTGATGTGACCTTAATGTGTGACAGATACTCACCAGCACTTGCCAGTCACCTCCAGGTTCCCCAAATTATGTCAGATGAATGAGGTATTATTGCTTCTCTCTATGGTGTATAAATGAAGAATATTCTATGCATTTTTGAAAAATTCAATCACATACTTTATTTTTCCCCTCATTAGTAATAGCTTTCTTCGTATTATTATAAAGGCAATATACTTTTGTTGTTAAACAAACAGGAAATTTTATCCCCTCCCCTCTTTTTAAACAATAGAGCAATGAGTAAAATTCTACCGAGTTCTCTATACAAGTGGATGATTCTTTTCTTAGTATATTTTCCTAGACATGGAATTCTTGGATTAAGGAGCATGCATGCTTAAATTTTTAATAGATACTGTCAAATTGCTCTATAGAAAAGTTGTTCCTAATTTTCCTCCCATACACAGTGTTTGAGAATGCCTGACCATTTCTCCATATCCTGGTCAACAGTAGATATTTGTGGTTTGCTTTTTAAGCGAATGGAAAAAAAAAAAAAAATGTCGCTAATCTAATCAGTGATTTTTTTTCTCTTTTCGTTTTTTTTTTTTTTAATTTTTTGTTTATTGCAGTAACATTGGTTTATAACATTGTAAAAATTTCAGGTGTACATCATTGTACTTCTATTTCTGCATAGATTACATCATGTTCACCACCAAAATACTAATTACAACCCACCACCACACACATGTACCGAATTATCCCTTTCACCCTCCTCCCTCCCCCCTTCCCCTCTGGTAACCACCAATCCAATCTCTGTCCCTATGTGTTTGTTTATTGTTGTTATTATCTACTACTTGAAGGAAATCATACGGTATTTGACCTTCTCCCTCTGACTTATTTCACTTTGCATTATACCCTCAATGTCCATCCATGATGTCACAAATGGCTGGATTTCATCGTTTCTTATGGCTGAGTAGTATTCCATTGTGTATATACACCACATCTTCTTTATCCATTCGTCCCTTGATGGGCACTTAGGTTGCTTCCAAGTCTTGGCTATTGTGAATAATGCTGCAATGAACACAGGGGTGCATGTACCTTTACAAATTGGTGTTTTCAAGTTCTTTGGATAAATACCCAGCAGTGGGATAGCTGGATCATATGGTAGTTCTATCCTTGCTTTTTTGAGGAATCTCCATACTGTTTTCCATAGTGGCCGCACCAGTTTGCACTCCCACCAGCAGTGTATGAGAGTTCCCTTCTCTCCACATCCTCTCCAACACATGTTGTTTCCTGTCTTGTTAATTATAGCCATTCTGACGGGCGTGAGGTGATATCTCATTGTAGTTTTGATTTGCATTTCCCTGATAGTTAGTGATTTTGAACATCTTTTCATGTGTCTGTTGGCCATCTGTATATCTTCTTTGGAGAAATGTCTGTTCAGGTCTTTTGCCCATTTTTTAATTGGGTTGGTAGTTTTTTTGTTGGTAAGATGCATGAGTTCTTTATATATTTTGGAGATTAAGCCCTTATCAGAAGTATGGTTTGCAAATATCTTCTCCCAATTGTTAGGTTGTCTTTTCGTTTTGTTGATGGTTTCCTTTGCTGTGCAGAAGCTTTTTAGTTTGATGTAGTCCCATTTGTTTATTTTTTCTATTGTTTCTCTCGCCCAGTCAGATGTGGTGTTTGAAAAGATGTTGCTAAGACTGATGTCGAAGAGCGTACTGCCTATGTTTTCTTCTAGAAGTTTCACAGTTTCAGGTCTTACATTCAAGTCTTTAATCCATTTGGAGTTAATTTTTGTGTATGGTGTAAGGTAAGGGTCTACTTTCATTTTTTTGCATATGGCTATCCAGTTTTCCCAACACCATTTGTTGAAGAGACTTTCTTTTCCCCATTGTATGTTCTTGGCTCCTTTGTCAAAGATTAGCTGTCCATAGATGTGTGGGTTTATTTCTGGGCTTTCGATTCTATTCCATTGATCTGTGTGTCTGTTTTTGTGCCAGTACCATGCTGTTTTGGTTACTACAGCTTTGTAGTATATTTTGAAATCAGGGAGTGTGATACCTCCAGCTTTGTTCTTTTTTCTCAGGATTCCTTTAGCTATTTGGGGTCTTTTGTCGTTCCATATAAATTTTAGGATTCTTTGTTCTATTTCTGTGAAAAATGTTGTTGGAACTTTGATAGGGATTGCATTGAATCTATAGATGGCTTTAGGAAGCATGGACATCTTAACTATGTTAATTCTTCCAGTCCAAGAGCACGGAATATCTTTCCATTTCTTTGTCTTCTTCAATTTCTTTCAGAAATGTTTTATAGTTTTCGGTGTACAGATCTTTCACCTCTTGGTTAAGTTTATTCCTAGGTATTTTATTCTTTTTGTTGCAATTGTAAATGGGATGGTATTCTTAATTTCTCTTTCTGCTACTTCGTTGTTAGTGTACAGAAATGCAACTGATTTTTGTATGTTGATTTTGTATCCTGCAACTTTACCATATTCGTTTATTACTTCTAAAAGTTTTCTGGTGGATTCTTTAGGGTTTTCTGTATATAAAATCATGTCATCTGCAAATAGTGACAGTTTCACTTCTTCCTTTCCAATTTGGATCCCTTTTATTTCTTTCTCTTGCCTGATTGCTCTGGCTAGGACTTCCAGTACTATGTTAAATAGGAGTGGTGACAGTGGGCATCCTTGTCTGGTTCCTGTTCTTAGAGGGATGGCTTTCAGTTTTTCACCATTGAGGATGATATTAGCTGTGGGTTTCTCATATATGGTCTTTATTATGTTGAGGTACTTTCCTTCTATACCCATTTTATTCAGAGTTTTTATCATAAATGGATGCTGTATCTTGTCAAATGCTTTCTCTGCATCCATTGAGATGATCATGTGATTTTTATTCTTCATTTTATTAATGTGGTGTATTACGTTGATTGATTTGCGAATGTTAAACCATCCCTGCATCCCTGGAATAAATCCCACTTGATCATGGGGTATAATCTTTTTAACGTATTGTTGTATGCGATTTGCTAGTATTTTATTGACGATTTTTGCATCGATGTTCATCAGTGATATTGGCCTGTAATTTCCTTTTTTTGTGTTGTCCTTGTCTGGTTTTGGTATCAGGGTAATGTCAGCTTCGTAGAATGAGTTAGGGAGCTTCCCCCGCTCCTCAATTTTTTGGAAGAGTTTGAGAAGGATAGGTATTAAGTCTTCTTTGAATGTTTGGTAGAATTCACCAGGGAAGCCGTCTGGTCCTGGACTTTTATTTTTGGGGAGGTTTGTGATTACTGTTTCGATCTCCTTACTGGTGATTGGTCTATTCAAATTCTCTACTTCTTCTTGATCCAGTTTTGGAAGGTTGTATGATTCTAAGAATTTATCCATTTCTTCCAGATTGTCGAATTGGTTGGCATATAGCTTTTCATAGTATTCTCTTATAATCTTTTGTATTTCTGAGGTGTCTGTTGTAACCTCTCCTCTTTCATTTCTGATTTTACTTATTTGTGCCTTCTCTCTTTTTTTCTTGGTGAGTCTAGCTAAAGGTTTGTCAATTTTGTTGATCTTTTCAAAGAACCAGCTCTTGGTTTTATTAATTTTTTCTATTGTTTTTTTGGTCTCTATTTCATTTATTTCTGCTCTGATTTTTATTATTTCCCTTCTTCTACTGATTTTGGGCTTTTTTTGTTCTTCTTTTTCCAGTTCCTTCAGGTGCATTGTTAGATTGTTTATTTGAGATTTTTCTTGTTTGTTGAGATAGGCCTGTATCGCTATAAACTTCCCTCTTAGAACCGCTTTTGCTGTATCCCATAAATTCTGGCATGTCGTATTTTCATTTTCATTTGTCTCCAGGTATTTTTTGATTTCCTCTTTGATTTCTTCGTTAACCCAGTCATTGTTCAGTAGCATTTTGTTTAATCTCCACGTATTTGCGGCTTTTCTGATTTTCTTCCTATAGTTGATTTCTAGTTTCATACCATTGTGGTCAGAAAAGATGCTTGGTATTATTTCAATCTTCTTAAATTTATGGAGACTTGTTTTGTGGCCTAATATGTGATCAATCCTGGAGAATGTTCCATGTGCCTTTGAAAAGAACGTGTATTCTTCGGTTTTTGGATGGAATGCTCTGTATATATCTACTAGGTCCACCTGTTGTAGTGTGTCGTTTAAGGCCAATGTTTCCTTATTGATCTTCTGTTTGGATGATCTATCCGTTGGTGTAAGTGGAGTGTTAAAGTCCCCTACTATTATTGTGTTACTGTCTGTTTCTGTTTTTATGTCTGTTAATAATTGCTTTATATATTTAGGTGCACCTACATTGGGTGCGTAGATATTTACAAGTGTTATATCGTCTTGTTGGATTGTTCCCTTGATCATTATGTAATGCCCTTCTTTGTCTCTTTTTACAGTTTTTGTTTTAAAGTCTATTTTGTCTGATATGAGTACTGCTACCCCAGCTTTCTTTTCATTGCCATTTGCCTGGAGTATCTTTTTCCATCCTTTCACTTTCAGATTGTGAGTGTCTTTAGGTCTGAAGTGTGTCTCTTGTATGCAGCATATATATGGGTCTTGTTTTTTTATCCAGTCAGCCACCCTATGCCTTTTAATTGGAGCATTTAGTCCATTGACGTTTAAAGTAGCTATTGATAAGTATGTACTTACTGCCATTTTTTAATTTTTTTTTTTCTCAGTGTTTTAGTAGTCCTTCTCTGTTCCTTTCTTTTTCTATACAGAATTGATGGTCACTTTAGTTTGACCTCTGTCTGAAAGCTGTACTCTTTAACTCCCCTCCTCCCTCATGTTTTTGATATCATATCTAACCTCTTTGTTGTGGATTTGTATCCATTACCCTCTTATCATGGAAATAGATAATTTTCCCTATTTGTGGTCTTCTCTTTTCCCCTTAAATCAGTCCCTTTAACATTTCTTGTAGCACTGGTTTCTTGGTGACAAACTCCTTTAATTTTTGCTTATCTGGGAAAATTTTGATCTCTCCTTCCATTTTGAATGATAACCTTGCTGGGTAGAGTATTCTTGGCTGTAAGTTTTTTCCTTTTAGCACTTTAAATATATCGTGCCATTCTCTTCTAGCCTGTAAGGTTTCTGCTGAGAAGTCAGCTGATAGCCTTATGGGGTTTCCTTTGTACGTAACTTGACATTCTCTTGCGGCTTTTAGGATTCTCTCTTTATCTTTAATTCTGGACATTTTGATTATGATGTGTCTTGGTGTGGGCCTCTTTGGGTTTATCTTGTTTGGGGCTCTCTGTGCTTTCTGTACCTGGATGTCTGTTTCCTTCCTTAGGTTAGGGAAGTTTTCATCTATTATTTCTTGAAATAGATTCTCTGACCCCTTTTCTCCCTCTTCTCCTTCCAGGACACCTATAACACGGATGTTAGTGCACTTGATGTTGTCCCAGAGGTCCCTTAGACTGTCCTCACTCTTTTTAATTCTTTTCTCTTTTACCTGTTCACCTCGGGTAATTTCTTCTAGTCTTTCGTCCAGCTCACAGATCCGTTCTTCTGTATCCTCTACTCTACTTTTGAGTCCCTCTAATGAATTTTTCATTTCCAGTATTGTATTCTTCATTTCTGATTGGTTCTTTTTTATATCTTCCATTTCTTTGTTGACATTCTCACTGAGTTCATCTATTCTTCTCCCCAGATCAGTGAGCATCCTTAACACTCTTAGTTTGAACTCTCTGTCGGGTAGGTTGCTCATTTCTGTTTCACTTAGTTCCTTTTCTGGGGTTTTGTCCTGTTCCCTCACTTGGAATGTATTCTTTTGCCTCTTCATTTTGCCTCTTTCCCTGTGCTTGTGTCTACGTATTAGGTAGGTCAGCTATGTCTCCTGCTCTTGGATAGGTGACCTTATGTAAGTGATGCCTTAGGAGGCTTCCAGTGTGCTTCCCTCAGTTCTCAATGTTCCAGGGGTGACCCCTATGTGGGCTATGTGTATCCTTCTGCTGTGGCCTGTTTGCTCTCCCTGTAGGCGCCCAGGGAGGCTGTTATGCTCCTGGCCAGCTGTTGTAATGCTCAGCTGCTTGTAGTTGTTGTGGGCCCTTCAGTCTCTTTATCAGGTGTGGGGAGCCCCAGCACAGTTGGCTGCAATTTCTAATACCACATTTGTGTTGCAGTATTTCTTTTAAGTGAGTAGGCCCCCAGCGTGGCAGGTTGTTAGGCTCAGGGCCTTACAATTGCTGTAAGCCTCTAGCCTATTAGGTCTCTTGTCAGCTCTCTGAGGATTGCAGCTGGGTGGGGCTGGCCTCAGGCACAGGAGCACCCAATTGTTTCAGGTTTTGGAAGGTGGGGCAAACCCCCTATGCGGGTCTTTGAGAAGCACAAGTCTTCTGCGGCTGAGAAGCTCTGCCGCCCACAGGTCCACACACGCAGTCAACACAGTCCTGCCCCGTGTGAGCACCCCGACCTCCCCAAGCGGACCCAGTCTCTCCACGGCGGGAGCCCCACACACTCTGCCACCACCCCACACTCTCCACCAGCTCCTTGTGCACACCCTGCCCCGCTCAAGTCAGCTCAGTTGCCAGGCTGCAGAGAATCCAGTCACCAATCTATGCAGGCCCACACGTTGCCTGAGGGCTTGTTGTTGAGTGGGGCCAGTCTCTAGGGTGGGCTGCCTGCCCTGGCTGAGCTGGATTAAATCAGTGCTCTAGCAGGTGGGGCAGACCCTGGGCTAGCAGGCCTCAGGGAGGACTCCAATGGCGTCTGTGTCAGCACGCCCACACCAGGCCACAACAATGGCCGAAGCCAATGTCCCAGTCCCTGGAGAGGTCTCACCCCTCACCGAGATGCACTCGGGGCCTATTAGGTGAGTCTCTTGTCACCAAAGCACTGTGCACCTTTCTTGTGATTTTAGGATGCTTTCTGAAACGAGTGAGTTTGCGCGCAGGCCCTTTAAGAGCCAGTTTTAGTTTCTTTGTGAACCGGGTTTTCTGGGGGTGCTCCCCAATGTTTTAGTAGCAGGCACAGTCAGATATTATGCCGCTGGTCTCGACTGTGCTGGGTCCACAAAATGCCCACAGCGGGGGCGCTCCCGGCTCAGGGCCCCGCGCCTCCAGGGAGGCTGCGTACCTGGGAGCTGCTCCCGGCGGCCGTGAAGCTGGCGGCTTGTGAAGGCGGCGTTTTCTCTCCGGAAGGGAGTCTCTGCCTCTTCCGCCTCAGTTAGGATTGTCCGTTGTTGCAGGAGTTCCTCTCATCCAGTTCTCAGTTTTGTCTCAGGGGCAATTTTTCCACGAGTGGTTGTAAATTGGCTGTGTCCACGGGAGGAGGTGAGTTCCGAGTCTGCTTACGCCGCCATCTGGACTCCGCCAACAATATTCTCTTTTCGGTTTTAATTTTTATTTCTTTGATTATTGGTGAAGTTGTTTTTCTTTTTCACATGTTTCATGGTTTTTTAATTTCTTTTGTGAATTGATTAATCGTATTCTTTACCAAGTTTTCTACTAGGGTGTTTGGCTTTTTTTTTTATTGATTCATAAGATCCCTTCCTATAGTAAGGATTGTAATTTGGATGTTAACCATTTCAGCTGGATATTTTACAAATATTTCCTCCTGCTTTTTCTTTGTTTTATTAATTAACTAATTAATTAACTGGTGAATTTGTCATGTACAAGTCCTATAGTTTATATAGTAAATCTTTTGAAACATAGTTTGTGATCCAGTATCGAGATAAAATAATATACACACTTTTGCAGCTGATATTTTAAAAAACAATTTCTTAGAAGGTAGTTACTAATGCTACATCCTTATCTATATTCTGGATATTGTGGAGGTTGGGTAATTATTAAGCAACAACAAATTTGGGTATGGGTACATAAGTAAAAATTACTCATAACAATGTGCCATCGTAATAAACAATGGCACACTAAGAAAAAAATGACGTTATCAGAAAAACAAAAGATTGAATAATTTCCAAGAAATTTCCACTTAAAGGAGAAGTAAAAAGTCTACATGCAATGCAGTAGGTAAGGGAAGCAACACTTTGTTACATTCTCGATTTTTTTTTCGAGTGTAATTGATCTTTAAAAAGTTAAAGTCCCTGAAAAAAGAAATGAAAGGCTTTAGAAAGTAGGATAATTTTGTTTAAAAATGCATGAAGCTCTTTGATAATATAGCATGGTTGGGGAAATGCCACGAAATGAGATCTAGCCACAAGAACAAAGGTAAAGTATTTTATGTCACGAAATGAAATAAACATTTTAAAAGGATAATTTCAGCAACTTTAGGGCTATTTTCCAGGAGATCACTTACAACCACAGATCTGCAGCTGTGAACAGAAATTACCTGGGTTCCCCCTGGCGTGGATGAGGAAACAAAGGAGAGCTCTGAGGTCATGCAAATCCAAGTTGATAGCCAAGAATAATTTAAGAACTTCAGCTATAAAAGATTAGCAAATCCTCCTTTAAAAGAGTCAGAAATGGAGTGTGTTTGTAGTCTTCAAAAAAAAAACCCAGAACTGAAAAGATGAAATATATTGTCGCTTTTGTTGCCACATTGCCCAAAAGCCACGTGAAAATTACGCAGGCACCCCAATGTCGGTGTTCAGACGCAGCCCCCCCTCCTTTCTGAGCCTCCCCCTGAGGTCTCGCCTAGTCTGGCCTTACCTGGCCTGATCTCCACGCTAGGGGGCTCCAGTTATCTCGGGCTCCTCTCTTCTTCTTTCCCGGACTTATATCCAAACAGTGGATAGACGACATTCCTTCCAAGGAGCTATCCCAGCCCCTGGTGAATATTAGTTGTTCTCCTGACTGTGCTTCTAGAAGGAAGGTTGTTTTTCTGTGATTGAGCTGATCGCACCTACTTCGTCTTTGTGGTCCACGTACACCCCCGGCTCGTAACAGATGCTCACAATGGTTTCTTGAGTTGAAGTTAAAACCAGGAAGGCCAGTCACCCACATGATGTATTTTCTACGGCTGAAATTAGTCTGGCTGCTGTTTTATTACTGCTGTTCCTTAATCCTTGCAGATTCCTTTGCTATCATTTTTTTGATGAGTCTTCTCCGGCCCAGGATCCAGGGGGTTTTTGCAGCTGTTAGTAACTGCCTACAGACTTCTAGACTGTATTCCAGGCTTGAGTTAGTCTCCATAAATTAATGGCCACTGTGATCACTTTTTATTACCAAATCAAAGAGCTTCCTATGAGGTGAGGCATTTGTAACCTTCGGGAAGTATATTTCTGAAAGTCATTACCATGCATCTTGTGAGTGGCAGAATGAGCAAATATATTGCTTTTTTTTTAAAAAAAAAAAAAGAATTTTTTTTTAAAAAAGCAGAAAAAAAGAATTCTAAAGAGAATTCTTCTTTTTAGTCTATTTGTAGAAGTAGTCTTCACATTATTTCACAAAGAGCACTTTAAACACTTCTGTCCGCATGTACCAAAATCACGTTACTTGAGATAAGTTTGAAAACACGTTGCTGGCACTGGGAGGCTAAGCTGTCCGTCACCTCTGAAGAAAACGTGTCTAATTCAATTATCAGAACCAAACAGTCAGCTCCTGGTCAGGTGGATGGTGAGCTGAACTTACGGTCGAGGAAATGGGAAAGCTGGATAGACAAGTGGTCATGAGAGATACCTGGCCCAGCCGGGTAGTTCCTGAGGGCAGGGGCTTGATCCTAGTCACCATTTGCTTCCAGAATATTACCCCAAAAGGCCCCTGAAGCAGTTTACTGTTTTTGAGATGTGCGCTAACTCCCTTTCAAACAGAGGCCCTTCTGTGCTCCTTCCTGGAGGGAGGGACATGATCGGTCAGCAGGTGACAAAGGGATTTCCCGGCTTTGGGCACAGACAATATTTGGGAGAAGTAGCAAGAACGAGAATAGGGTTCCACTGCCCACAGCTAGAAAAGGTGCGGGGCGTGGAGAGGCACAGAGCCTGGCAGACGGAGGGAGGTTAGGGAGCTCCCCTGGAGGCTGGAGACACTGCCTAGGCCCAGGCGTGGCCGGAGAGGTCTGCTCACAGCAGCCCTGTTCCCAATCCCCCTCCGGGCCCACCCACCAACCACCCAGCAGGCATCTGCCCAGTGCCCTTGAGGCCTCGCTGCTGCAGTATAGCATTGCCCAGGTGGACAGCTCTCCTATGCCCAGCCCTCAGATGGGCCTCCAAATACCTATAAGCCCAAGGGACCAAAGGTGGGGCTTTGAAAACGAAGGTGACCCCACCCTGCACTGTTAGCCTGTTGGCAGAAGGGTCTGAATGCAGCCAGCCCAAGCCTGCCTCTGAGATTGGATGCTGGTTAATTACTTTTTGCTGAACAGGTGTTGGAAGGAAGCAGAACAGTGGAGGTAGGAAGGGAAGGAAAAAAGTCAGCTGACCAGTCAGGCTATAAATGTTTAAGGATGCCTGCTGTCTCCTTGGTACTCTTTTAGGTTCTGGGACTAGGGCAGTGAGGTTCTTGCCCATGAGGAGAAGAAAGATAGGAAGGCAGGCAGGTGGGCAGGCAGGGCCAAGTGCTGGCTTACAAAGAACAAGCTATGTGGTCTAGCTGGACGCTGGAATATTATTCAGCCACGAAGAGGAACGACGTTCTGACACATGCTGCAACACAGATGATTCTCGAAAGCATTATGCTAAGGGAAAGAGGCCAGACACAAAAAGCCACATATCATCTGATTCTTTTTATATGATATATCCAGAACAGACAAATCCATAGAGAGCAGAAAGGAGATTAGTGCTTGCCCGGGGCTGAGGGGAGCGGGGGATGGGGAGTGACTGCTTAGTGGGTAAGGGTTTTGCTTTGGATTATTGAAAATGTTTTGGAACTAAGTAGAGGCAGTGGTTGCACAACATTGTGAGTGCACCAAATGCCACCGAGTTATACGCTTTAAGATGATTAAAATGGCAATTTTATGTTTTGTGTATTTTACTCCAATAAACAAGTGCCCAAAGCTCGTAGATGGTTTGAATCTTCAGCATTTCGGGCCAGCCATATAAAGCTGGGGTGGGCAGCCCTGATGGGGAGACTGCAAAAGTTTTATTTTGAATAAACAGAAACAGCCCCCTTTCCAAAAAATAATAACAAGCACTGAATGAATGCTTGTTGCCAGAGAGGAAGGTTCTTCAAGTTCTCCGGGAGAAGAGGCACGTGAGGTGTGAAAGAGGGGTGGGAGCGTCACGTCAGGGGATAAGATGGGGACCAAGCAAAGTCTGGTGGCAAAAACAGGCACTATAAGCAACAGTGAGGCCTGGGGGGCTGGAGCGTGTTTTCCGAGGGTGGTCCCTGGACCAGCAGCGCCGGTAACTCCGGGGACTTGTACAAAATGCAGATTCTGGGGCCCCACCTCAGACCTTCTGAGTTTAAAATTCAGGGGGTGAGGCCCAGCAAAGTGGGCTTTACCAGACCGTCCAGGTGATCCCGACGCACACACACGTTTGGGAGCCGCTGCGTGGGAGGCTCTCCAGTTGTGTGCTGATGCTGGTGCTGGGAGCCCGGGTTCCCAGGCCCTCGTGGTGGTGCTGTCACCTGCGGGAGGCTGGGGAGGGCAGTGGCCAGGCTTGGCTGACACGCCCCCAGGCCTGTAACAAGCCCTGCACTGGCCAATTAGCCAGGACCAGGCGCTCAGCTCCTCTCAGAGTGGGCAAGCGACCTCTCCCCTTCTCCCTTGCTCCAGTGGGCCCTCGGTGACTCTCCCAACTTCTCCTCCCTCCTCTCTGCCTCCTTCCAATCTAGGAAAAGCCTGCCCATTCCCTTTTCCTATGTCCCTTCATTTTCTTACTTCTGCTTTATCCTCAAACAGGCCAAAAAACCAGTCCCTTTCCCTCACGGCTGAGTCTCCACACGCTTCCAGAAGGAGAGCAAAAATATTGGCAGTCCATCCTCCTCAAAGTAACGATGCTGCCCCACGTGACCAGCCTGGCGTCCCGCACTGTTCCTGTAAACAGTCCTTTTATTAAACTCCCTTCAGATGCCATTCTCTGCTAGTACCCCGACACAAAGCCATTTTAGATGTTGTAGTGTATTCTTTTAACGCAATAAAAAAGGCATAGAGACATGGGGAAGTCTAAAATAAGTAGCTTATAAGTTAATAATATGTTAAAACAAGTGTAAGTAAATAAGTTTGCAAATAAACCTACCTCAACTCATTTGGCAAAGTTATCTTAACGACAAGCAGCAAAAAAAAAAAAAAAAAAAAAGCCAAGGTTATTGACGGCCATTTAGACCTGCAGGGAAGGAGGTCCAGGAGCTGCCTTGCTGGAAGCCTCCATTTGACCTTTACCTGACCCTTGCTGTTTCCTTTGGCAGAGGAGGGATAAGGGAGCTCACTGCCAGGACACAGGTGCTTGGGCTCCACAGAGATGCCAGCTTTCTGTGGGACAGGAGATACAGAGAGCTCATGTCATTTGGGTTGTAGGGACCACCAAACATGGGATTTTATTCTGATGAGGGGCCTTTTATAATTGAGAGAGTACAGGAGGAGGAAGGCAATTGTGAAGGGAGGGGAGGAAGGATTGAGGGGCTCAGCTGGGCTTCCTTCAGGCACCTGCTCTGCCTCACCCTGCTCACCCTGCTCCTGCCAGCGGGCGACATGCAGAAGTGGGGACACAGCGCCAGCCTCATTCAGCCTCTCCTGAATGCGAGGCAGTGCGCGCAAAGGCGCAGCTGGACAGCCCCGCATCTGTAGGGGCACCCCAGGCCTCCGATGCTTGCCTGAACCGTGCGAGATGAGACGAGACGCCATTTCCTCATCCACAGAGGCTGGATTCCCCCGGACAGAGGGCTCAGCCCTCCACGCTGCTCTGTCCAGCCGTCTGGTTTTTATTATAAACACGGAGGGGGAACGTGTCTTAGATTCTTCTTATGATGTTTTCTGCATCATTATCTTCTCAAATCCTTACTAGACCCCCCCATCTATAGGGAGAGATGCATTTAAGGAGTTTGGCCTGAAAGAGACAGGGACAGGCAGAATTTTTCATTTAAGAAGGCATATTTGACACATTTAGGGCACAGAAGATAATTTTAATTTTGTGGTGGACAACCAAGGGGAAAACTAGGCAGCCATTGGTAATCTCTCCAGGCTTTATCGATACCAAGGCTGAGGCCTCACAATAGCTATGTTCCCCACCACTGGAGACATTTACTCAATTCCTGCTGTGTGCCGGGCACTCTCGGGCATTTAGGAGGCGTTGCATAGGCTGGTGGTCCGCAAAATGTGTTCTGGGGATTGCTGAGTCCTTGAGGGCACCTGCAAGGTGAAAAATGTTTTCACAATAATATTAAGCTATTTGCCTTTTCTACTCTCATTCCCTCTCGAGTGTACAGTGAAGTTTACTAGAAGCTACAGGAAGTATGATATTGCCACCGGCTGAATACAGAAGCAGCTATGAGAATCCAGCTGTCTTCTGTTAAGCCAGACGTTAAAGAGATTTGCAAAAATGTGTTACAATTCTACTCTTCCCATGAAAGTTTGTCTTTCAAGGTCGCTTTCTTTCCTAAAAATGTGCTATCTTAATTAATGGATTTATTATTATTTTTAAAGTGAATAAATAAATATATATTTTTAAATTCTCAGTTTAATTTCTAACAGGGTAAATATGAATAGATAGAATGCATATACATAAAAGCTCTTTGAGTTTCTCAATAACTTTGAAGAGTGAGACCAAAAAGTTTGAGGACTGCTGTGGTAGGTTATAAAACTGGATCTCTTTTCGTGTTTTTGGTGGGATCCGTGTAAAAACTGGGCCATGTGGGCTATTAATTCTTTGAGATCAATCATAGGAACTAAAGAAAAGAAAGACACTAAAATTGCTGATCAGCTAAACTAATTTTTAAAAATTACTCTAATGACTCAAGTACTTTTAAATTTTGTTTTCTGAATTGAATAGAATATAATTTTCTCGCCTGAATATTTTATCGGCCTGTTTCCCCCTTGACATTGTGTAGTGTCTGTTCTCTGAAGCCTGGAACCTTAATCCCTGTTCCACCTTCTTTCACATAGAAGTATCCAAAAAGGTAAATTCCAGCTAAGAACTAAGAAGCTGTCGGCTGCTGTGGTTTCCTGGTCTTGAACCCAACATAAAGCGGAGAAGTTGCAAATCATTCATCCTTTCTGATGACCCAGGGTAAATTTTTATTTGTTTGAGGGGAAGAAAGTCAAATTTCATAACTATAAATACTGTCAAAATTAAAATCTCTTTATAACCAAAAGCCCAAGGGATCTTCAAAAGAGGTCTTATAGCCAATAAAACAAAATTCTCTTGATCCAATGAGTTTACATATTCCTCAGAATTTATTGTAACAGTCTTTAACTCATTGATCCATGATCATTAAACTCTCAACAGAGACTGACAGTTAACATAATATCCCCCCAAAAATTTGTAAGCTGGAAACATTAATGGGTGTCATCTGTTGATTAATTGTATTAGTCTGGGTTCTCCAAAGAAACAGAACCAGTATTGTCTCTATCCTATAGCTAATAGGACTGTACAAATATCGTATGTCATATATACAGCGTATCTGCAGTCAGCAAGCTGGACACTGAGGAGAGCTGATGGTACAGTTCCAGTCTGAGGCCAAAGGCCAGAGAACCAGGACAGCTGATGATGGTGTAAGTTCCAATCTGACTCCGAGTCCAAAGATGGGAAAAGATTGATGTCTCAGGGTCGGCCCTGTGGCTTAGCGGTTAAGTGCCCGCGCTCCGCTGCTGGCGGCCCTGGGTTCGGATCCCGGGTGCGCACCGACGCACCGCTTCTCCGGACATGCTGAGGCCACGTTCCACATACAGCAACTAGAAGGATGTGCAGCTATGACATACAACTATCTACTGGGGCTTTGAGGGGAAAAATCAATCAATAAATAAAATTATAAAAAAAAAAAGATTGATGTCTCAGCTCAAAAGACAATCAGGCAGGGAGAGTGAATTCTCTCTCACGCGGCCTCTTTTGCTTGATTCAGGCGTCCAATGGATCAGCTGAGGCCCACGCACATTGTGGAGGGCAATCTGCTTTACTCAGCCTACCAATTCACGATTCACGTGTTAATCTTGTCCAGAAACACCCTCACAGACACACCCAGAATAATGTTTAATCAAATATCTGGACACCTCACGGCCCAGTCAAGTTGACACATAAAATTAACCATCACAGTAATTTTCTGACTTCTCTTTTTTTGAATTGTGGAAGGCTTATGTCATTGGTGTGGAGGCAACTTATCCTCTGTCCTCATCCCTTGGGTATCCTGAAGATCCACAGAGCCCAGTGTGGAATCTCTGCTTATGAGGATCAGGTGAGCACCCACTTGGCATATCCAACCTGGAAACCCAGGATATTAGGGCAGCTACTAGGATTCCGTCTGCACAAGAGCCCACAGTCATGAGAAATGACAGAGAGGACATTCAGGACTTATTCATTTCAGCCCCAAGACTCAAAGCAGAGGAAGTTACATGAAGCTGCCTCAGTCATTTGGTGGTGTGGGAAGGGGAGATGTGGCCTGAATATACAGGGGACTCATCCTGAGTCAGAAGACAGTTGATATACAAGAGGAGAGCCCATATTTCCTAGGGATTGTGAGTCAGATGATGGTTATTCTTGTCACCAATGACTGAAGTCATTGAAGGTTCCTATGGACCAGAGTGACATTGCCATGTGGATCAGCTGCAAAAGTATCCTTCCCAGGGGTCCTGACAGGAGCAGAGCCATTGTGAGTATCTCCTCCATAACCAGCTGTCATCAAGTTTTCACAAAGCTGCATGGGAATGAAGTAATGATGTTTTTCTGCTAAAGTGGAGACACAGGTATTTCTACACATGCCTGTGTCCCAGAGACAGTCTTTCTCATGAGCACCCTGCTGGTTTGAGGGTTGTTAGTAAAGGGAGAAGCGACTTCAACAGTAGGATAGTGTGTAAAGGAGGGCAGCCAGCATAAAGCCAAAGGCAGGCAAAGGTAGGGGTCAAGGAAGGGAAAGGACAGCCAATCAAGGCTTGAGCAGGCTGAGGTGGGAAATCCGGGGGGTGTGTGAGGGGAGGGGCTGGGAATGGAGGGCTACTGTGTTGAGGGGAAGGAGGCTAGGGTAGAAATTAACTCCAGGTGTCTTTAATGGGCTAGATAGAAAGTTGGGGAAGGTCAGAGGGTGGGTGCCATATCAGTGGGGACGGTAGGGGCCAGCCAGTGCAATACGCAGTTGAATGTGCAGGAAGCCATGTTAATACATCCTGGCAGGCAAGGGACAGAGAGGCTACAAGGGGACCACTGTGTGCCCGGAATTTGAGGGACACACAGTGTGCTGATATCTGACTCCCACCTGGCAAGAGGCTAGGGGTAAGACTGCCCAGGCCTGGGCTGGGTCTGGACCCATTGGATTATCTCAAATGGATCCCACTCCATAGGACAGCCTGGAAGGTTACATGAACCTTAGATCTCCAGAGGGACAGGGGTCAGGGAAGGAAGTAGAAGAGAGTGGTGTTATGCAACTCATAAGCTTCATTTGTCTGTCAACTTTTTATTTTCACCATGCTTTAGCAATTCTAAAAGTGAGTGATAAAACACTCCTCCCCTCAAAAATCTTTTTTGGTTTAAGTTCTAAACAATTGGTGCAATTGCTATAGATTTGTAATAATTTTTATGTAAACTTTAGCATATTTGTATTACTCATCCATTGCATTAGTTTTTCCATTGCTGCATAACAAATTGCCATCAACTTAGTGGCTTAAAACAACACTCACTTCTGGGTAAATATCCAAAGGAAATGAAATCAGTATCTCGAAGACACATCTGCACTCCCCTGTTCATTGCAGCATTATTCACAATAGCCAAGATACGGAAATAACCTAAGTCCTTTGACGGATGAATGGATAGAGAAAATGCGATATATACATATGACAGAATATTATTCAGGCATAAAAAAGAAGGAAATCCTGCCATTTGTGACAACATGGATGAACTAGGAGGACATTATGCTAAGTGAAAGAAGCCAGACACAGGAAGACAAATACCGCATGAGCTCACTTATACGTGGAATCTAAAAAAGTCCAACTCAGAAGTACAGAGCAGAATGGTGGTTGCCAGGCATTGGAAGGTGGGGGAAATGGAAAGCTAGATGTTGGTCAAAGGGTACAAAGTTTCAGTTATGCAGAATGAATAAGTTCTGGAGAGCTCATGCATAGCATGGTGACTACAGTTAACAATACTGTATTGTATACCTGAAATTTGCTAAGAGGGTAAATCTTTTTTTTTTTTTAAAGATTTTATTTATTTATTTTTTTCCCCCCAAAGCCCCAGTAGACAGCTGCATGTCATAGCTGCACATCCTTCTAGTTGCTGTATGTGGGACTCGGCCTCAGCATGGCTGGAGAAGCGGTGCCTTGGTGCGCCCCTGGGATCCGAACCCGGGCCACCAGCAGCGGAGTGCGCGCACTTAACCGCCAAGCCACGGGGCCGGCCCTAAGAGGGTAAATCTTAAGTGTTCTCACTAAAAAAAAAAAGTAACTATGTGAGATGACGGATATGTTAATTAGCTTGATTGTGGTGATCATATCACAATGTATATGAAACATCACGTAAAACATTGACCAGCTTAAACTAGTTTTGCTTCCTTAAAACAAGTAATAGATTGATCAAACCTTGCCAAGTGGGAACCCATTGTCCCAGGATGACCATTGGCTTCCAGGAGCTTGATTACCACATACGGACTGACTCGAGACCAGCCAGTCAGCTTACATGGGCCTAGCAGCAGCTTAGTAGCCCCTAAATCCTTAAATTTCACCCTGAACCTTGGATGGGGTTGGGGGACAGATTTGAGAGCTTTGCCTCCTGTCCCCTTGTCATTCGACCGTGCAATAAAGCTCTTTCTTTTCTCAAAAGCTGGTGCCATAGTATTGGCTTCTATGCGTGTCAAGTAGCGAGCCCTTGCTCGGTAACATATACCTATATCAAAACATCAGGTTGTGCATCTTAAATATACAATTTTTGCTTGTCCATCATACCTCAATAAAGCTAAAAAACAAAAACCCCAGCCCCCTACCATTAGCTCACAGCTGTGTAGGTCAGAATTCTGGCACGTTGTGGCTCAGCTAGTTCTCTGCTCAGGGTCACAGGACTGAAGTCAAGTTGTTGGCCAGCCTGAGTCCTCACTTGGAGGCTCTGGGGAAAACCCACGTCCAAGCTCATTCTTGTTGGCAGACTTCAGTTCCTTGTTGTGGTGGGACTGAGGTTCCCGTTTCCTTGCTGGCCGTCAGCCAGGGACCGCTCTTGGCTCCTAAGGCCACTCGAGTTCCTTGCCATGTGGCCCCCTCCATCCTCAAGCCAGCAACAATGTTTCAAACCTTCTCCTGCTTCAAATCTCTGATTTCCTATGTCTCTGACCTCTACACCCAGATTTAAGGGCTCATGTGATTAGGCCAAGCCCACTTGAATAATCTCCCTAAAAGGTCAACTGATTTGAGACCTTAATTACATCAGCAAAGTCCCTCACAGCAGTGCCTTGATTAGTGTTTGACTGAATAATGGGAGAAGGTGTGTGCACGTCCGAGGCTGGAAATCTTGGGGGCCGTCTTAGTGTTCTGCCCACCACAATCCTTAATAAACTTTGTTCACAACATGGAAGCTCATTCAGAGAACTTCCAGTCACACAGTTGGCCCTGGATTAGCGTGGACTCAGCTACACTCATTCCTTTTGAGGGCAAACTGGTCTTGTGTTCCTTTGGAGTAAGTTCACTTCAAGGTCATGTCTAATTCTCTGTGAAACTACATACTCCTGCATTTAAACAGTAGATTTGAAATAAACAATGATAGCAGAATGATTGTCAAAATGAAGACGCAAAATATGAATTACTTCAATTCTGACATTCTATATGATCACTTGGAGTTTTTATTTTTAAAATTTAAACCTGTGAAACCACGCAAACTGCAAGGTATAATATTTTTATGTGCAATTTTCCATACATGATTAAATTCGAGTAATATTTGAAAATGTGAGTATTTAAAATTCGAATTTATTTTTCTATTTATCTTTTTATTCAATTGCTATTAAACTGTACGATTGTTCATTACTATGACAGACTAAATTTTAGGTTTATGTCTTCCTCCTTTATTTAAAAAACACACACACATTAATGTAATTAAAAGCACTAATCCAGTGCCTCTTTGTTGTACTGGAAATTTATTTCCTTTGTTGTACTGGGTATTTATTTTATATGATTATATATAGAAAGTTCAATAAAAGGAAAATTTTCCTGCATTTTTTTCTGGCCATTATTATTATTTATTCCATTTCACGATTATTACTAAAAAACATTTTGTTGTGAAAGAGGGATGGGGATAAAAACTGATTACTTAGGGTGTCAAAGACACTGGGTGCCCCCTGCAGGTGCTCGGACATGCTTCCAATAGCATTAGCAGAGGCTAACACTTCCTGGCTGTCTCTTACATTCGAGGGACGAATGTGCTAAGTGCTTGTGTATGTTATCTCATTTAACCCTCACAAAAACTTCATTTTGCAGATGAGGAAACAGCAACATTTTACAGATGATAAACAGAGTAGCACGCTTGTAAGTGGAGAATCCAAGACTCGAACCCGTGCCAAGACCATTAGCCACGTCACTAACTGGCAACTCGTAGAAAAGCCTTGGTTTACCGAAAGTAACAAGTTTTTTTTCCCTATTTGTCCTGCCCCAGGGTGGGCAGCAGCATGATTTCCTGATACAACTTCTCTGCCAAGAAAACAGAATGAGCTGACCCCTCTCCATTATTGGCAGCTTTATTCCTGAGAGCAGCTGACCCAGCTGAGGCCCCACCAGCTCCCCTTGGAGGCCTCCTTCCGGCCCCATCACTACCCCTGAGGTTCTGGGAGAGTAAAGGAGGCAAGACTTGCTTTGGATATCTTTGAGTTTGCTTGCCTGCATGTTAGTTCTTTCCCAGCAGAGGCTGTGTGTGGTTGATAGGTGTAACCCCAGCACTCCAAGAGTCCTTGGCACATCACATGAGCTTAAGAAATGTTTGTGGAACTTACTTGGCTGGCTGAACGAAAACTACTGGCTAAGAAGGTGTTTGGAAACTCTGTGGGAATTTTGTTTAATAATACGACTCTGATCTCACATGAATGATGATCAATTCCTTCCTCTGGCAGGAAGTAGTGGTCCGGTTTCCTCAGCCAGAAAGAATTTTGTTCCCTCTGCAACTGTGGGTGGATTGAAACGGAAGAGGCAAGCAAAGCTGAGAGTCAGGCAGGATGGCCAAGGTCAGCATGGCTGACAAACAAGTCCAACCACACTGTCAATAAAAGGAGAGTCTGGCGGTCGCTAGAGCCGTGCACAAATATTCCAGTTCTCTTCTCCTTCTGCAAGTACATGGTAGTCTGCTTCTCTGCACCTACTGAAATTAGACATGGCCATCTGACTTGCTTTGGCCAATAAAATATGAGCAGAAGCTTTGGGAACTTGTGTATGATTCGCCATGTTGCCTTCTTCATCCCACGGTGATCATGGAATTGTTTGTGGAGAAGGAACCTCCATCAACCTGAGTCTCTAAATGGTTGTAATGAGCAGAAACCACCTCCTCCCCAACCCATAGTGGACATGTAGTATGAGCAAGAAACAAACTCTTATTGTATGAATCACTAAGATTTTTAGAGTGATTGTTACTGTAACAGCACTAGCCTCTCCTGACTAATACAGAGGACCAGAGGCAGATATGAGGGGCTGAGTAGGACATCCGGGGACTGAAGAGTTAAGGAAAAAAAGAGACAGGAGGTGTGGATCAAGAGGTCAAGTGGCAAGGGGGGTGTGGGCAGACATGGAAGCTGGGGCCGTTGTCTGTGGCTGGGCTTTACACAGTCTGTGCAGTGGGCTGGCTCCCTCTGAAGGTCCGCCCTGGGGAAAGTCAACACAGGCCGTGGAGTGACAGCATCCAGGAAATATGCTAATGATGATTTTGTGGCATATGCTGACTGTTGGGCACCGCCGACTGGGGACGTGGTTGCAGGAAAGAGGTCAGGGAGAATGTGTATCATGCACTGAGCAGTTTGAAACCGGAAAGTTCTAACTCTCCTCAAGAGTGAGTGAGTGGGGATATCCACAAAGGAGGCATAACTCAGACTTCCTGTGTGGGGAGCAGTGCTTAGCCGTTGGTGAGTTATCCTTTTATCACACGTGTCTGGTGGCTAATGCCCTTACTCTGTAGCCACTCATAGAATAGAGAATTTTTTGTGGGACATTGCTTATTGTTCATACATTCATTTTGCAAATATTTGAGATCGTAGGAACTGAGCCTACCATAGTGAGTAGAAAGGATTCATGAATACTATGGTTTGCATATAATCAAATAATTAATAGCAATTTGCAATATGGGTTGTTAAGTACCATACTCACTGATAGAGGTTGGACAGGTTGTCCAGAGGAAGGGCACATAAACTAGTCCAGGAGGTCTGCAAAGAATGAGGCTGCTAGTAACTGAATTGGAAGTTAAGTACTTGCTGCTGTACAGCAAACATCCCCCACGCTTACAGATAAATACAACCCTTCCTTTCAAGGGCCAGTGAGAGCAGGAAAAGACTGAGTCGCCTGAGGATTTGAATGCAGTATGAAAAGTTCTGAAAGTCAAAGTTTGGAATAGAACATTCATGAGGTGAAGGCTTATGATTCATACTCTTGGGTTCACTTTGTGGTCAAACCAAAGAAGAAAAAACTATCTGGGGAATTTGAAGGAAGCCAGGTATCTGGAATTAATTAACTAGTTCTTTTTTCCCTCTCCCTTTCTTTTCTTTTTTAAATTATGAGTACTATCAGAAACTCAAGGGACCTGAGACTATCAGAAAATTAGAATATCACAATGATAATGGGGCTGGGTGCCCATGGAAAGTTAACTCTTCGCATTCCAGAGTCCCACCACATCATCCCTCTCCCATTCCCTCCCACTGACCAAATCTTTCATCCTTTAAGGCCCAGTTTAAAATCTCCCTCCTGGACTTATCTGAAGCAAACTCTAAACAGTGGTTACCTATCCAGAATGGACGTGCATGGGAGAGTGAGAGGATAGTTCACTTTTGCTTTTTTAAAGTTTTATAAGTGTATATTATTTTGTTTAAAGAAAACCAAAAATAAACCCACAAGGAAAAAATTCCTTCTCCTCCATGGAAGCTTCTTCTCCGCTTCTCTATTGCAGCACAACTTCATGTCCTCACGTCTTATTGCCTTCTACCAATAACTAACCTTTTACAGCTAAATCTTTTCTCTTCCTTTAGACTCTAGGTCCCAGCTAGAGCTGGGAGCAGGGTCTTGCTTATATACTGGGAACTCAATTAGTATTTGGTGGATGAATAAAACCCCACAATGTTGGCACCTCAGTTTATGGGAATTGTGGTTTGCTTGTGTGTGTGTGTGTGTGTGTGCGTGTGTGTGCTAGAAATTCATACCTTTAACTGAGTCCCCAACTTTGTGCAGTTTAGTAGACGTAACAACTGTTTTTCATTCCCTTCTGGTTTCCACACACCCACAGCAGGAAGAGGCTGACCATCATTTCCCCAAGAGATGTGAAATGATAGTACACAGGAGCTGACGGGAGTTGGGGAAATCTACAATTCTACCTCCTGTAATGAAATAGGACTCTGAGGCAGCATTTGTCCTGAGAGGCCTGTCCCCATCTGTGAGAACCTGGGAAAATGGTCTCCCTCCTGCACCACCGCGCATTTTTCCCTCGTGGATCCACTAGATGGCCTTCGACGAACACAGTGACTTTGAGGAAGCCCATGTCGAGAAAGGAAATATTTTCTGCTTATCTGCTCATTTGTTTGCTTTCTCTTTCACCATTTATCCCCATAAATCCCTTGGAGTATCACTAATATTAAAAATGAGTAACTAATGGATCTGAGAATGGGGAAAGTGCTATGTCAGAGTTGAAACTATGGGTCTTTCGGCAGAGATTTCTGATTATTGGCAGAACAATAACTGATTTTCTGAGTGCTGGCAGTTTTATTAATCATGATATAAACAACTCTGCACAGAAAGAAATGAATAGTAAAGTAAATCTAAGGGCCCTTATGCATCTATTAAACTAGTTAAATACACTGGTTAAAATAAAGAGAAATGGCGAGACCTAGTATGGGTGAGGCTGTGATAGAACAGGCTCATTTGCACATTGCTGGTACTCTGTGCATAGTGTGGCTTTTATGAAGCAATATGGCTTTATATAAGAGCCATAAAATAGCTCATACTCTTTAACCAGGAAACTTTACTCTGAAGAAAAATCTGAAAGTTAGAGAAAAAGCAATCAGTATAAAAATGTTCCAATCACTGCTCTTTGTAGCAGTGAAAATTTGGAAACAACTTGAGGGATCAACAACAGGGAATGATTCAGTCAACTGTGGTATGTCAATGTCATGCCTGGGCATTAAAAAGTGTGAACTCTGCCTGTATCTGGGGATATGAAGTCATGTTAAGTGACGTTTTCTCTAGTCAAAGACTCATTTTCTAGTTTAGAGAGTGAGATTAAAAGCAGATTATTTTTCTGTGAGTGAGCCCTTATGCAGACAACAAAGTGCCACCAGATAGGAGCCGAACAGAAGTAAATTCAATAGCTACATTCCCCAGGAGGAAGTGGACAGGCCCTTGACCCAAGAGAATGCAGTGCAGACTTGTGGGGAGGAGGGCTTGGAGTGGGTCTTAGCTAGTTTGGGCTGTTATACCGAACTACCATAGACTGGGTAGCTTAAACAACAGAAAGTTATTCCTCACAGTCCTGGGGACTAGGATGTCCAAGACCAAGGTGCCAGCAGACTCAGTTCCTGGTCAGGGCTCTTCCTGGCTTGTCTTCATCTTGCTGTATCCTCACAGGGCAGAGAGAGAGGGGGCTCTGGTCTCTTCTTCTTCTAAGGGCACTAACCCAACCATGGAAGCCCCATCCACGCGACCTCATCTAAACCTAATTACTTCCCAAATACCCCACCTCCAAATACCATTGCATTGGAGATTAGGGCTTCAACATATGAATTTTGAGGAGACACAAACATTTAGTCCATGGCAGGGGATAATTCCGCCAACAGATGTTAGGCAGTGCACAGCCATAACCCAGGCCAGGGGAAGGCCCAAGAGCTGCTTCCTCTGTGGGACTAGCTGGGTGTAGTTGTGGCTGTGGCGGAGGCGGGCTGGGCACTCAGGGGCTAGCCCACACATGTACGGCTGAACTGCTGTCTGCTCAAACCGCATCACTAACAATCATGGACTTTTCATTCTGACTTAGCATTTGAACTTACATTCAAACTACCGCACAATGACATGTTGCAACACTTTGTATATAACTTAGGGCCTACGGGCTTGAGCTACTTTACGGGACAGTCTGGTGATCAAAGGGAAGAAGCCATGTGATGAGGCAGCACTTGATTGGATGCCCAGGTCCCACAGGGAGATTGTCCTGGCATCCTCTCCCCTGCAGTAAAAATGGCAGAATATGAGGCAGCAGTGATGACTACAACATAGCAATGTATATTTGAGCCCTGACAAGTGAAGCATTGCAAATTAAGAAGGGTGATATAGAATATAAGGTTTGTTTCCTTTCTCTTATAAGATTTTAGAGTTAAAAATAAAATTTAAAAGATTGCTCCAGAAGATTCCCTCAAATTCAGGGATAACTTTCATGATCACATATTAAAAATATTTATTCTGCACCTACTATGTTGTGGACCCTGTGCTAGATCTGAGTTACATCACTGAACAACACAGACGTTGTCTCTGCCTTTATCAAGCATAGTCTAGTGGAAAAGGCAATACTTACACAGTTAATTAATGCTATTATGAAAAGTGCTATAAAGGAGAACACAACTGCTATGGGATTGAACATCAGGGGTTCTGTCCAAAGGGGAATGTGGTGTGAGAGTGAGGACTAAGAGATGATTTTTTTTTTAAATTAAATGTGGTTTAAACAGACACCTGAAGGATAGAAGTTAGTTGAATGTTATTAGGTAGCTAGAGCTGCCATAACAAAATATCACAGACTGGCAGGCTTAAACCACAGACAATTATTTCTCACAATTTCAGAGACGAGGAAGTCCAAGATCAAGGTGCCAGCTGATTCAGTTCCTGGTGAGGACTCTGCCTGGTTTGTAGATGGCCATCTTCTCACATGGCAGAGAGAGAGAGATTGAGGGAGACAGCTTTCTGGTGTCTCTTTTTATATGGACACAAATCCTCTCCAATCAGGGCCCCACTCTTACAACCTTATTTAACCTTAATTACCTCCATAAAGGCCCTATCTCCAAATTCAGTTACACTGGGGATTGAGGCTTCAACATATAAATTTTGAGAGGCTACAAACATTCAGTCCATAACATTGAGGTTGAGGGGAAAGAAGGAAGGATACTGTGAGTAGAGGAAGCAACAAGTGCAAAGGCCCAGGGGCAGGAAGTGAAGGGATGACCATGCGGCTGGAAAGGCAAAAGTAGAAACCGGAGGAGGAGGTATTGGATTAGCCTGAGCCTCGGAGGCCAAGTTAAGGATTTTGTTCTATCCTAGAAGCAATGGAAAACCACTGGAGGTCTGAAGCAGGGCATGACACTGGAGAGCAAGAATGAATGTGGGCCACTTAGTCTGGAAGCAAGAGGTGATGGGGGCCTGGACTAGGGTGGTGGTTGCGGAGATGGAGAGAAGGGGATAGATTTGCGATACGTGTTAGAGGTAGAATCAACAGGACTTAGTAAAGGCTGAACAGGGGACGTCAAGAAGAGGATGTCAAACAAGACTCTTAGTGTTCAACATGAACAACTCTACAGATGTTGGCCATTTACCAGGAGCAACTTTGGAGGGGAAATGGCAAGTTTGGTTTGGACATGTTAATTTGGAGATGCCTACAAGACCTCCAAAGATGAAATTAGACATAGAGGAGAGGCCCGAGCTGGGGATACCCATCTGGGAACAAGTGAATAGGATCAGCTAAGGAGAACTGTAGAGTGAGAAAAACAGAAAACCTAGGACCGAACCCTGAAGAACGCCATTTATAGGTTGAGTCGGGGAGGATGAGGTGGCACAGGAAGCGGGGACGTGGTCAGTGAAGTAGGAGAGAAATTAGGAGAATAGGATCCCTGGAAAACAACGGAAGAGAGTATTTCAAGAAGGTGGCAGTCAACAGTGCTGAATGCTGCTGCCAAGTCAAGAAGAAGAGGGACATGTCTCCGTGGTTTTTAGCATCTTCCATGTCCTTCCTTGGAAAGGCAGATTTTGTGGGGTGGTGAGGCATAAGACAGTCTGGAGCTGGCTGAGAAGTAAGTGGCAGGTGAGGACATTTGACTGTGAAGGGGAGAAGAGGTGGGGTGTGGAGCTGGAGACAGTGTGAGACTGAAGGAGCGGCTCCACAGGATGGAAGAGACTTGATTGGGTTTCATGCGATTAGAAGGCTCTATGACCCCACAGGAAGAAGTTCAAGATATTGTTACTGGGAAGGCCAGTGGGGATGGGTCTAGAGCCCAGCAGAAGTGCTGGCCTGAGGCAGAAAGACACCCAGCTCCCAGCTCGTCAAAGAGGGGAAAGGCAGGGAGAACAGGACCGAGTCGGGGGAGGTAAAGGCTGACTGGACGTTTTGTACTGGGGTTGGGGGGAGTTGTTGACTGTTAGCTTCTCAGTAGGGTGATCTGCCTGGGCCACGTGTTGGAGAACCCCAGATGTCAGTACCTTCAGTTCTCTCCTCTTGGGCCATCTGATTCCCCTGAGGAGAAGCTTCCAGCATCCTCTGGAACCTAACCGGTTCCTCCGGCCCTTCTCAGGCCCCTGCCTTACCCTATTCCAGAAGAGCCTGCTGCAGCCATTTCCGGAGCTCTTGGAGGGTGCTACCATGTAAATTGCGCTAAATCTCAGCCTTCTGCACTGCCAGATTTGGCTTGCATCTGCTTTCCAGTTTCCAAAACCTCGTTGTCTCCTCCCCTGTTCCCTCTCTTTCTTATAGTTTAGCAGGGTTTCAGGAGTGGTCCAAATCAGAGGCAGGTGTTCCGCCCACTGTCTTTATGCAGAAGTCAGCTCCAGAGCTTGTCGACTGTGAAGGAATACTTCTGCTCCTGTACTAACGGAAAAGGCCCCAGAGCCTCTCGTCCCCTCTGCTGCTATGTGGATACAGACACCTCAGACCAAACCTGCCCGCCGAGCCGCGTCAAACCAAGCCAAACAAAAGACCACACCCAGACAGCCAACCCTAGAGTCTGAGGCTTGGTCAACCCAGGCAGAGTTAGGAATTATTTAGGCCCCAAACCTTCAGACCCACTGACGGCCTTCAGCCACCAAAGACAAAATGAGACAAATTGAGGAACATGTTCTGCATCTTCCTAAGATAGGGATTAGTGAGATGCCCTTGAAGTCCAGAGAAATGGAAGTCTACAAAGAAACTTTATAAAAATATTCACAGAAATCCAAATAAAAGGGAAAAAGAAACTTAACCATAATCCTACCTGCTACCCACAGCACAAGATTTTGTTCTGTTTTGTCTGGACCACAGACATTCATAATATTACAAAGAGAATCTATTTATATGTCGACTCTTGTTGGGTTGTAAAAGTGGGGATTCATCCCCCAATCCTTTCAGGGCCTGAGCCAGGCCCCTTTGAGAAGAGCATTAACTGTTTCAGGTGAACAGCGTGCAGAACAATGCTTTAACTGTCTGTAAGGTAGAGGGGCACTGTCCCCTCCTTCTAAGAAGCCCTCTGGTCAGGTGCTTAGGTAAACTAGGGAGGCAGACATTGCTCTGACAACAATCTACAGATTGTAGAGAACACTGGCTCCAAATCTTTGCTATTAGCCTGTCACAGCGCCTAACTTCCTCTTACAGTCTCCTTCTGGGAGGTCAAGACACTGTGCCTCATAGCAGTCCCGCATTTCAGGGTTAGAAAGGGACTTAAAGGCCATTTGGCTCACTACTCCGCACAGTGCCTAACTCTCTCTCACAGCACCCCTAGCTAGTGGGTGCCCACCCTCTGCTTGCATGCTCCCATGGCCTGGAAACTCACTACCGGAAAGTTCCAATGAAGTTCAGACATATCCCTGGGACTACATAACTCATCAGGCCCTTACCCCCTAATTTACATGCTCTTAGGAATTAATTCTGATCAGGTAGTATGGTCAAAAGAGGCCAAGCCAGGCTGGGCACTGCAGTGGGGGTTTGGGGTACCCAGATGGAATGTGGGTTCCAGGCTGGGTGCCAGAGAGAGAGTAAGCAGGCATGGGCACAAAGAGAAAGACTTGCCTGTTAACGTCACCCCAGAAGGTGCTGCCAGCAGCCATCCCTGAACTCCCCCTGCATATGCAAGGCTGCTACAGTCCCTGGAATGAACGTACCAGCGGCTCTGCAGCCCCTGTTGACATTCTACTTTCTAGTTACTCACTCCTGCTGGTCTATCCTGACCCCTACCCCACCCACCGCCCAGACCAGGCCCTGACACTAGATCAGATTGTCCTATTTAGGGCCTAATAAAGACTTGCAGACCCCTGTCCCCTGTCACCCATTCCAACCCCCTCTAAAGCACCTCCTTGTTCAGTAGCCACTGGAAAGCTAACAACTACATTTTCCAAATTCCCTTGCAACCAGGGTTCTGACTGTGGTCTGGGCTCCACCAGTGAGGTACATGAGACTGAATCTGGCCTTGAGCCAAGAAGGAGAGTGCACAGGGTAAGGCGGTTGTTTGCCAGTGTTGGATTGGCGAGAAGGCGGTGAGTTCTGTGGGCAGGCTTTCTGCAGCGTGGCTAGAGGGTGTGTTACCGCACCAGGTCCGTTTTTGCCCACCACCCAGAAAGCCAATCACCGGGATGACGAGACTGCAGAGAGAGAGGGTTTAATCACAAGGCAGCCAAGTGAGGAAAACGGGAGACCAAGTCTCAAATCCACCTCCCCGAAAATAGGGACTCAGGGGTATTTATGGGGAAGGGGGCAAGGTGGTCTGAAATGATTGGAGGTGAGGAGAGATGAGGTAACTGATGATCTGCGCAAGCGCAGTCAGGCTGCGTGCCTCTTCCTAGGACACACGTTCACAGACTGGCGGCATTAGCATGCCCTGAGGGTGGGGTTCCAACCTCTTGCCGTCAAAAGGTCGCTTACTGGACACTTGTCTGTGTGGGCCTACTTGATGGGTTCGTGGTCTCAACCGGCCTGAAGTGGACAAAGGGTTCAGTTCCTGAAAAAACTAGCTCAAACACTCATTACCATGGTGACCGAGGCTCCAGAAGGATGTCACCTATAGGAACCTGGTGGGAGTCAGATAGCATATTGCCCAAACAGCACAGTTAACAACGGGTAAGTTTATCGTCCAGATTTAAGTCCTCACCCTCCGTTCTGATAAGTTTGTAGGTAAGGCCATCCCGTCCTTCTTCCTTGTTCAGGGATGAAAATACCTTTACAAATGGAGATTTTCTTTACAAATGTAAATATATTTTATAAAGGGCAACCAGAACTAAGAATGGGCTTAGCACGGACCCTCCAGACGCTGGAGATGTCTATGGTGATGACCTGTTCTTGGGGCAGGCCACTCATCCCAAACTCCTTTGGTTAGTTAGTGGGGGTGGGGGCCAATTCTGATCCCCCATAGTTACTAGCTGCTTAATCATCAATCGCTAACTGTTTGCGATTGATTCAGGTGCTCTGGGCCTGGGAACCATTCCTGGAAGTTCCCACTGGAATCAGCTTCTTACAGTGATTTTTGTAAACCATGTAATATTCGGTAATGAATCCCTTGAACTGGCCAGAGTGGTTTCTGTTGTTTGCAAGACAACTCTTTTTAATGTACCCTCAGACGCTGGATGACATAATATTTAATATCGATATTAATATTTAACATGTACCCACTTAAGGCTGACCTATGACATTCTAGTCACATTTTATATATATATATATATATAAATTTATATAGTCTCATTTAGCATCAGAACAACCTAAGATGTAGCATTATCCTCATTTTGGAGATAAAGAAACTGAAACTCAGAGAATTTAACAACTTTCCCGAGGTTTTGTAGCATGTCAGAACGGGAGATTTAAAAAATCTGAATCCAGAGACTCTCGCTGTATTCTTTTCCACACTGCACCCAAGGCGGTCCCCTGAGACACAGCAACATGAATCCTTCATTTCCTGCCAGCTGGCCCTCCACTCTCCTCGGGACCTTCAAGTCACACCCAGCTCTATCCTCCTAGATTCTCACAGTTCCCTGCTCGTCTCTTCCTGTTCCTCAGCAGGGTCATTTGAGAAGGGCTGGGGTGTGAGTCAGCACTTCTGAAACTTTTCTCTGCATCAGAAGCCCTGGAGATCTTGTCCAAATCGTAAATTCTGATTCAGGAGTTTGGAGTGGGACCTGAGATTCTGCATTTCTAACAAGTTCCCAGGGGGTGCGATGCTGCTGGTCCATGGACCACTCTGAGTAGCAAGGGTGGGGCAGTAGAGCATCAGTAGGGGAAGAAAACGTTCTGGGAAGAAAACGTTCTCCTCCTCCTTCTTAGGGTCCCTGGCTAGGTCTGAACATTAAACTGACAAAGAGATTAACAGGAGAAACCACACGAATTTACTTAATGTAAGTTTTGTGTGACTTGGGAGCCTTTATAAGGAAATGAAGACACGGGGAAAGAGTTAGACCTGAGTATTTTAAAACTAGGTTTGATGAAGAGTGGACAGTCGGGTAGAAATATAACAGGTGAAAGAGTATGAGGTAAGTGTAGCAACCTGGGGAAACCTAGCAAGGCCTGTTTGTTACGCTTCATCTTGGTGTCCCTTTGTCTTTGGAGATAGAGATGTTCCTTATATAGGACGGCACCTCTTGCATGAGGGTTTTATAACCTGTTTCAGTGGAGAAGGGTTGGGGGAAGGTCAGAGTGACCTTCCTGCATCTGCCATTTTCTCAAACTCCTTCAGCTTAAAATATTCAGTATGCCAAGCGGCCATATTTTGGGATAGTGTGTCCTGAACCCCATCACATCTCACTCTTGGTTTTGAATTTCCTCTCTACCACTTATTAACAGTGTGATCTAGGGTGACTCATTTAACTGATTCAACCTCTCTGAGGCTCAGGATCCCCATCTGTAAAATGGGGACAATACTATCAACCTCACTGGTGAATTTAATGTAAAGGAGATGACAGCATGGACTAGCTTCTCACTCACCTTGATTAGAGTTGGAGGTAAAGCCTCCATTGACATGGAACATTAGGGCTGCTATCCTGACAGAGCTGTTAGAATTTGGATTGGGGCCCAGATCCCCCAGATCATGACAATAGCTCTCAGTGTCACCCAGGAAAAGCTGTCTCAGTGAAGTTCATCCAACACCTTAGCCCAGACTTATTTCAGGTGGTCCGGAAGGCCTGTTTGTTTGTGGCTATCACTTTTTTGTTTGTGGCTATCACTTTTTTGTTTGTTTTTCGTTTCGTGTTAATGGTGCTTCTTTTCCATGCTTAACAACGAAGCAACCACCACCATTAGAACAATAGCTGCTACTCGCTGAATGCCTACTACATTCCTGGCATTCTGTCAAGGGCCTTCATGCATGATCTCATTGAATTCTCCCAGTAGCCCCGTGAGCTAGGTGGTGTTTTTATCTCTATTTTACAGATGAGGAAACGGAAGCTTAAGGAAGGTGAAGACATGCACAGGATCCCGTGGCTAGATATTGGTGGAGATGGAATTCCAACCCACTCCTTCCGCCTCTGGAGTCAAATTCCTCAACATTTTTTCAAACGCAGATCTAGCACTGAGTGGGTCTTATCTTCTCCAACAATTCATGAAGATGATGTTTGAGGTTCCCAAACCAAAGGAGGCAGACCCATCTCAGCTCAGAAACTCCGGAACAATGACTAAGATGCTCAGAAGTAGCATGCCAGTCGCCGTGACACGCCACACAATCTGACCCACTAAGTGGCTGGTGAGGCTTGAGGTCTTCAATGTTTTACAGCTGAAGGAATCACCTGAAACTGCTCTCCCAGGTGCCTGATGCCTCCAAGTGGGGTGATGATCAACAGGTCCCTGGGTGCCTGGATTTTCCTCATTTTAGCACCAGATGTCTCCCATCCTGGGAAACCCTTCAGTCTTGGACAAATCAGGACTATTGCTTACCCTCTGTGGCTATCGTTTCAAATGCCACCTAGACTTCCTTCAAACAAAATCGAGCAGCCAGGAACAGGGAAACTGCACGCTGGTGCATGGGACCCTGTCCCCCCGGCCACGGTGCATACTGATTATTTGGAGTTTCAGAAATGGTTCCCCCCAAGTGCAGGTGTCCAAACCCTCCCTGTGAGATAATTGAAAAAGGCACAGCTAGCTCTACTTTTATGCTGAGAGAACAATAAAATAAGATCACATTTCCTCAAACCCCCAGTGAAGAAGCCAGGCTTGGCCTGGGCCTGTGGAGCCTGAAGCTGCTCTGTGGCCAGGCTGGAAACAAACGGCCCTACTGTGAGGCAGGCTGGAATGGGTGCTCCCTGCCTCCCTGCATTGTTTCCTTTCCTGGAATAGCTGTTTGTTCTCACCAATCAGTGTTGTCAGCATTTCCATTCAAGACCGAATTGTCAGGGCTTTATTTTTAAGTCAGGCATAAAATGGGCCTTGAGCTGAAACTTGGACTCGGGGCAATTAGCATATTTGAAAGGAAGCCAAGTCGTCTTTTGTTATTCTATGGGGCAGAAGGGACTCTTCCCTGCTCTTCTAAATGACAAAAAGGGTTTGTGTTCGGAGCGTTTAAAAAATTAGTAGTAGGCCTGAACTTGGGCTGTTTACACGGAAGTTCACAAGAAAATTGTCTCTGGGTGCCCGAGGTGGTGTCTACGTAGAGAGCTTCAAGACCCATAGACGCTCTCTGCTGACCAGGAGGAATCCCAGCACTTGAACGGGAAAATTGGAAGCCAAAGAATTCTGTGTCTAAAGCAGAACTGGTGGAAGTGGCCAAGTCCACTGCAGCCTTCCAGAATGCCCTTAGGAAAAATGCTGACCAGTCAACTGACAAATATGTACAGAGTGCCTTCTCTCCACAAGACACTGGGTAGTCAGGGAGCTGGAACTGGGGCTGGCTAGTGATCAGCAAAGAAGTACGCAATCTAAACATGAGGAGAACAAGTGCTCCTTGCCAAAGGAGGAACCAGACAGAAAATGTTGCGGAAGATCAGGTGGAGAGAGACCAGGAAGGACTGGGAAAAGACTGTGTGTGTGTGTGTGTGTGTGTGTGTGTGTGTGTGTGTGTGTTTGGGGTGGCCAGGTGGAAGAAACAATGGCTTTGGAACTACTCACTAGCTGTGCGAGGTTGGCAAATTTCTGAGCCTTGAGGAAGTGCCAGAAACCGTAAGAAAACTAAGAAAAATAGTGCCAGAACTGGGTTGTTATGGAGATGAAATGAGATAATGCACGTCAAGAGCTTAGCATATAATAAATGGTAAGTATCATTTTTAAATGATAGGTACATCAGTTTTTGGAGTTAAAGAGAGCGGATCTGTTCAGAAAGCCTTGACGACACAGGCAGTCAGGTACTCGATAATCCCCTGCCCTCATTTCATGCATACTAAATACGTCATTGCTGGCTAATTTTTCATAACGTACATGAACAGGACAAACATATTTTTCTTATAAGATATTCCAGATACAGAGATTAAAATAACTAACTAGGGTTGCCAAATAAAACACAGTCTGTCCCTATGGGACTTGTTTATATTAAAGATTATTCATACTAAAAAATTATTTGTTGTTTATTTGAAATTCAGTTTAACTTGGCATCTTGTTTGTTTTTTTTTCTTTGTGCTAAGTCTGGCAACTTTATACCTTACACCTATGTACCCAACACTCAGAGTTAACAAATATTAATATTTTGCTATCTTAGCTTGAGTCATTTTTATGTTTCAAATAGAAAGTCACAGATCACAGTTGAAAACTCTTTGGAATCTTTCCCAAGTAACCCCCTCCACTCTCACCATTCTCCTCCAAAGAAACTCACTATTTATTATATCAGTGAGTATCCTTATGGGAGTATATTTGTGCTTTTACTATGCGTGTGTATCCAGAAACAAAATATACTCTTGTTTTCTGTGCTTTACAAATTTATGTAAATGGTATCTTACTGTACTTTTCTTTCTGCCACATAATTTTTTCATTCTAAACTTATAAAGCATATGATACAAATATTATATGTTATATATAAAATATACATCATAAAAGTAATAAAACCAATCCCTGTGTGCCCACCACCCAGAAGAAGTAAACCATCACTGATACTTCTGAGGTGCCTGAGTGTCCCTCCCAAATGTCATCCCTCTGACCCCATGAGAGGCCACCGCTTCCTTGAGTTGAGTGTTTATTGTTTCTTTACATTTCTTTATAGTTTGCCATAATATATGTAATCCTGAACAACACATTGTTTAGTTCTGAGTGTGTTTAAACTGCATACAGAATATATGTTGTATGTATTCTTCCAAGACTGCTTTTTTGTGACTCCATATATTTGTGTAGTTCATCCATGTTGATGAGTGTAGTTATGGTTCATTAATTTTTTTTCCACTGCTGTATAGCATTCCTTTGGATAAATACACCATATCTTGTACTGCCATTGGATATTTAGGTTGTTTCAAATTTTTGCTACTACAAACATTGCTTTAGTGAAATTATTGCTTTTTTTTCCTGGTATATACATACATATGCAAGAATTTCTCTATGATAAATACCTAAGAGTGGGATTTCTGAGTCCTTGTATTATTACATTTATTTTTACCATTTGTCAAAGTGGTTCTACTGGTTTATACACCTACCAGAGTTTTGACCAGTTTATACCTCTCCCAGCAGTGTATAAGTGTTCTGGATGTTTCCCGGTCTTTTCAACATCTGCCAGTCTACTGGGGACAAAATGTTGTCTTGCTATGTCTTAAATTTCCATTTCGTTGATTATTAATGATATTGATCATCTTTTCATATAATTACTGGTCACTTGTGGTTCCTTCTGTGTGAAAAATCTGATATCTCTTGTCCATTTTTCTATTGGGTTTGTCTTTTTTCTTATTAATTTGTAAGAACCTTTTATATATTCTATATATTAATCCTTTATCAATTATGTATGTTGCAAATATTTACTTCTGGTTTGTGGCTTGCCTTTTCCTCTCTTATGGTGTTTTTGATGAAGAAACACTCTCAATTTTAATGTCATCAAATATATCAATCTTTTCCTTTTATGGTTAGCCCTTTGGGGTTTTATTTAAGAAAACCTTCTCTATTCTGACATCATAAGAATATTCTCTTATATATTCCTCTTAGAGTTTTAAAGTTTTGCCTTTCATATTTAAGTGTTTAATCCACCTGAAATTGATGTTTTGTGTATGATATGTGGGAGATCAAGATTTGGCCACCCTGAAATCTATCTCTTTACCTTGGTTGTTTTCTCTGAGGACATTTGACCTCCCCCACTAACTGCCTAAAGAATTTGACATGGTAGCTCCTTCCTGGAACAGATCTATCATGATGGCTGTAAAGATAACGTAGGGTAAATTTTACAATAGGAAAGGCACCAACAAGCCCCTCTTATCAGAAGTTCTGTCTCTCTGGCCACATTCTCTGGATGACCCTGCGAAGAGTTGCCAGACAATCATTTACATTTATAAGGGAAATCTCCATTTGTAAAGGTATCTCCCTCTCTGTTTGGAGAAGAGGGGGGATGAGGTCATTTCTAGTGACTTATCAATGTGGAAGGTGAGGCCTTGAGCTACGTAATAAACCTTGCTCTTGTTTACTGTGCTTTAGTGGTAATCTCCTGTAACTGACTCCCCCCACCGCCAAAATCCTCCTTTGTCATTGGCTGAAAAAGATATTTAAGACGAGAATTTCTGCTATTGTGTGGAGAAACGCAGTGTCCCTGCTTTCTCCCATGTATACATGTTATTAAACTTGGTATTATTTTCTCCTGCTAACCTGTCTTGTTGATTATTTGGCCATCCAGAAGAACCTTAAGGGAAAGGGCAGAGGGAGATTGACCCTCTTCCCCCGACAGATATAAGGCAAGGATCCAAATTACATATTTTTTCCTTGTGGATAACCAATTGTTCCAGTGTCATTTACTGGGAAGCCTATCACTTTTCCTGCTGATCTGCAGTGCTGTTCTTTCCCTTATGTTCATGAGTTTGTTTCTAGGTTTCTTCTGTCTATCCTTGCACTAATTCCATACTGTCTTAACCATATAGCTTCATAATAAATTTTGATGTATGGGGAAACAAGTGTTCCTAACTTCTTCACGGTGTCTTGACTATTCTCAGTTCTTAACTTGTAACAGAATTTTTGGTACAACAAATTTTTATAGGATTTGTTCATGTAAATATATATATATATAATTCTATATTATTCATTTTAACTGCTATTTATTTATATTTATATTATATATTTTTTATATTTATGTATTCCATTTATAAATATGCCACAAATGGTTATCCATTGCCCCAGTAACGCACATTAAGTGGTTTCCCATTTTTCTCCTTAGCACTATTAGTGGAGTTGTTGGTTACAGAGTATGTGCATCTTCAAATTTACAATATAGCGCAAAATTGCTCTCCAAAGTGGTTGAACCAATTTACACTCCCATCAGCAGTATAAGCATTTCCGTTGATCTGCAATCTTTGAAACACTTAGACTTTAATTTTATTTTGCAAACTGAAGAGTATACAACGTTATCTCATTATGTTATGTTTTAATTTGTATTTCCCTCTTTCCATGCAAGAGCTTGTTTTTGTATGTGTATTAGCTATTCAATTTCCTGTTCATATCATTTACTCATCTTCTTGTTGGACTATCTGTATTCTTATTGATTTGTTCGTAGATCATTTTGTATTATAATTACTAATCTCTTATTGTTTATACTCACCAAAAAGTTCTTCTCCAATACTAGAGATCAAGGGTTGGCAAACTGTGGCCCTTGCCCATGGCCTGTTTTTGCAGGCCCTTGAACTAAGAATGGCTTTTATGTTTTTTAAAGGTTTGTAGAAGAAGGAGGAAGAGGAGAAGGAGAATGTAAAGAAGGAGAAGAAAGAGGAGGAGGAGGAGGAAGAAAAGAAGAAGAAACAGAGATGTATGTGGCCTGCAAAGCATAAAATATTTACTCTCTGGCCATTTACAGAAAAAGTTTGCTGAAACCTGCTTTCAATTGTTTTCTAACTTAGTTTTTGATATATTTAATTTCAGTGTAGTATAATGTATTGTTTTTTTCATTATAATATTATAGAATGTAATGTGGCTCTGTTTCTGGCTCTCTGGTTTCATGGGTATATTCATCTATTGCAGTGTCAATTTACTAGTGTTCCAAAATAAGTCTTGATATCCATGGGGCAAATTCGTTGCCACCGCCACCGTCTACCGGTGTTCTTCTTAAATAGTCTCTATCAACCAAGCAACCTCCCCAGTCGGTCATGCTGATCAAAGTTGATTCGGTGCATGAGTTGATTTTGTATTTACACACTTCAACTGCCAGTACATAAGAATTAAAGGGTTTTTTTCTTTTTCTTTCTGATTATTTTACTGCTATTCCTGACAGAAGTGAATATTTTCCAACCGTGGCACATGTGTGTGTCAGTGGTCATTAGGAAACTTGCTAGAAGAACCAAACTCATTTTGGGGACATCTGTTTGGCTTCCCTTGCCCTTCTGCTTGCTTCCAGTGTGGGAGCTGAGGTTGTAATTAATTAGTGCTCATATTGAGTACCTCCAGAGAAGGGCAGCAGCTTGCACTGAAGAAAGCATAGCAAATAGTCAATTGTTGTAAATAGACAACAAAATGTACCGAATTCTTTATTTCTTGAAATATCACTAGGTACATAAAACCAATCTTGGAGATCTATCAATTAAATTCATATAATCATTCCAAATTCTAACTTAACTTCAGCAGCAGAAATCATTCGTCAAGTAGAGCCAACTGGACCGCAGTTGGATTTTACGTCTCTGTATTTCATGTTTTCAAGATTTTAAACAGCTTTGTGGAGGCATAATCTATTTACCTTTAAATTCACTGATTGTAAGTGTACGATTCAATGATTTTTAACAAAGCCCTTCAACAAATGTGGCAGGGACAATTGGACGTCCACATGCCAAAAAAAAAGAGAGGAACTTAGACCTTCGTCTCATAGCATAAACAAAAATATTAGTCCCCAATGGATCATAGACATAAGTGTAAAAGCTAAAATTATTAAACTTACAGAAGAAAGCATAGGAGAAAATCTTTGTGACCTTAGATTGAGGTACACATTTTCACACATGACAACAAATGCAAGATCTATAAAAGAAAAAAATTAATAAATTAGACTTCGAAATTTAAAACATTTGTGCTTCAAAAGCTACCATTAAGAAAATGAAAAGATAAGCCATAGACTGGGAGAAAATATTTGCAAATCCTGTATTTGATAAAGGACTCATATCCATCTTGACAATATTGAGACTTCAAATCCATGAGCATGGAATACCTCTTCATTTATATATCTTATATTTACCTTTAATTTTTATCAACAATTATTTTTCCTTTTTTTAAATTGAGTTATAATTGACATATAGCATTATATTAGTTTCAGGTGTATAACATAATGATTTGATATTTGTATATATTACAAAATGATCACCACAATAAGTCTAGTTAACTTCTGTCATCATACATAATTACAAAATTCTTTTTCTTGTTATGAGAACTTATAAGATTTACTCTCTTAGCAATTTTCAAATATGCAATACAGTGTTATTAACTATTGTCACAATGCTGTACATTATCAACAATATTTTGTAGCTTTCAGCATACAAGTCTTGTACTTTTTTTGTTAGTTTATATTAAGTATTTTCTTCTCTGTGATGCTATTGTAAATGGAATTGTTTTCTTAATTTCGTTTTTAGATTTTTCATTGCTAGCATATGAAAATACAATTGATTTTTTAAAATTAATCTTGTAGGGGCCGGCCCGGTGGCGCAAGTGGTTAAGTGCGCGCGCTCCGCTGCAGCGGCCCGGGGTTCGCTGGTTCGGATCCCGGGCGCGCACCGACGCACTGCTTGGCAAGCCATGCTGTGGCGGCGTCCCATATAAAGTGGAGGAAGATGGGCACAGATGTTAGCCCAGGGCTGTCTTCCTCAGCAAAAAAAGAGGAGGATTGGCGGATGTTAGCACAGGGCTGATCTCCTCACAAAAAAAAAAAAAAAAAAAAAATTAATCTTGTATTAGGCAACCTTGCTAAACTCATTTACTTGTTCTTACAAATTTTATGTGGATTCTTTGGCATTTTCTATACATGGAATCATGTCTTCTGAGAAAAACGACAGTTTTACTTATTTCTTTCCAAATTGGATGAGTTTACTTTTTGCTGTTGTTTTGTTTTTGCCCATTTAACTGGCTAAAACCTCCAGTAAAATGTTGAAAAGAAGCGATGAGAGTAGACATTGCTGCCTTGTTCCTGATTTTAGGGGAACAGCATTTGCTTTTTCACTAGTAAGTATGCTGTTAGCTGTGGGTTTTCCCCAGATGCCCTTTATCAGGTTGTGGAAGATCCCTCCTAGTCCTAATTTGTTGAGAGTTTTTATCAGAAATGAGTGTTGGATTTTGTCAAATACTTTTTCTGTGTCTATTGAGATGATCGTGTGGGTTTTGTCCTTCATTCTATTAATATACTATGTTATATCGATTTTCAGATGTTAAACCAACCTTGTATTCCTGGGGTAAATCCCACTTGGTCATGGTGTATCATCCTTTTTGTACGTTGCTGGATTCAATTTGCTAATATCTTGTTAAAAATTAATGAATCCATGTACATTAGGGGTATTGGTCTGTAGTTTTATTTTCTTGAGATCTCTTTTTCTGGCTTTGATATTAGGGTAATACTGGCCTCCCAGAATGAGTTGGGAAGTGTACCCTCCTCCATTTTCTGAAACAATTTGTGAAGGATTGATATTATATCTTCTATAATTATTTGATATTATATCTTCTTTAATAATTTGAAGCCATTTGGTCCTAAGCTTTCTTTCTGGGAAATTGTAAACTAATTCAATTTCTCTACTTCTTAGACTCCTTTTAAGATTTTTTATTTTTCTATGAGTAAGGATTGGTAATTTTTGAGAAAATTAAGAATTTGTCCATTTTATCTAAGTTTTTTGGCATAAATTTATTCATAATAGTCTTTTATAGTCCTTTTAATCTCTGTAGGATCAGTAATGATGTCCTCTCTTTCATTCTTGATTTTGGAAATCTGTGTCTTCTCTCTTTTTCTTCATCAGTCTTGCTCAAGACTTCTCAATTTTATTGATCTTTTCAAAGAACCAGTTTGGATTTCATTGATTTTTCTCTATAGTTTTTCTGTTTTCTATTTTATTGATTTCTCTTATAATCTTTATTACTTTCTTTCTTCTACTTGTTTTGTATTTAGATTGCCCTTCTTTTTCTATTTTCTTAATGTGGGACCTTAGGTTATTGATTTGAGACCTTTTTTCTTTTCTATTATAGGCATTTAATGCTATAAATATCCACTTAAACACTGCTTTATCTGCATCCCACACGTTTTTGTATGTTATGTTTTCATTTACATTCAGCGCAATATATTTTCTAATTTCCCCTATGACTCATGGGTTATTTAGAAGTGTGTTGTCTAATTTCCAAATTTTATGAGATTTCCCAGATTTCTTTGTTCTGTTGATTTCTAATTTAATTCCATTGTAGTCAGAGAACATACTTTATATAATTAATCTGCTTACATACATTTTAGATTTATTTTATGGCATAGGGAATATTCCACATGCACTTGAGAAGAATGTGTGTCTGCACTCAGAGTGTTCTGTATATGTCAGAGCAAATTGGTTGATAGTGTTGTTCAACTCTTCTATATCCTTGCTGATTTTATTTCTAGTTTTTCTATCAGTTATTGAGGGGGTATTGAAATATCCAACTATTATTGCAGAATTGTTTATTTCAACTTCACTTCTGTCAGTTTTTGCTTCACGTATTTTGAAGCTCTGTTTTTGGGTATATACACACTTGTCATTGTTTTACTACCTGATGTCTCATCATGAAATATTCCTTTATGTCTCTAGTAATACTTCTTGTATTCCAGTCCATTTTGTCTGATATTAATATAGCCACTTGAGCTCTCTTATGGATACTGTTTTAGATATTTTTTCCATCCTTTTACTTTCAATCTCTTTGTGTTTTCAAATCTTTATGTCTTCAAGTCTTTGTGTCTTTTACCTCCTGTAGACAGCATATAGATGGATCTTGGTTTTTAATCCAGTATAACAATATCTGCCTTTTGATTGGAGTGTTAGACCTGACAGAGGTTTTGCGTAAGCACCTGGAGCCAATAAGACTTCCGTTCTCTACCAATGAGTCTGTGAGTGGATGGGGGCACATTCAAAGTTCAGGTCATCTTCAGGTTTTCCCCAAGCTTTTCCTTTCCACCTGGCCTTTTTCCATTCCCTCTGTATCTTGTGTAGAACCTCATGTTTGGCCAGGAGTGTGTAGCTGTCTCCGGTCTTCGCGGTGCATGCACATAGACTGAGCCAGGAATATGCCTGCCCCATTCACAAACGCAACCTCAGGCTACTAGAGCCACCACTCCACTCACTGCCCAGATTGTCATTTCCAGACCATTAGCTGGATGTGGGTGTCACTCACTGCTCCAAATCAAGCAGGACTCTTTGACTGTCGCTGCAAAGCTGCTGTTGGCCCTCACAGCCTGTCCTGCCCTGCAGAACATTCTCCCCCACAGACCTGGAGAGGGGGATGGAAGCAGCCCCAAGCAAAAATGTCAGATTCCCACTGTTCTTAGTAGTTTTTTTGTGCATAAATGTTTCTTAGATTTTTGTATGCCTTTGGCCAATATCAGGGGCACTGAATTAGTTATTTTTGTCAAATTTTCCCAGTGCCATCGTTGTTTTTTGAGGAGAGGATTTGTTGACCTCCTCACTTGGCCGTAGCCATAAATTCCACTAACAAGGCCAGGGGCACTGAAACCTATTTCCTTCAGGCTCGAAGTTCCAGTGTTTAACATTGCCTGTAGGATCCTGAGGCCTGGTCTTACCTCACTGATTGCAGGGCAGAGTTTCCTGCTTTATCTTTGTTCCTAATCTAAGAGAGTTTAGTTAATGAAATAGTAAAAAACCTTCGCCAGAGGGCATTTCCCCCAACATAGCAATCCTCAGTAGAGACTTGTAGATGGTGTTCCAATGTATTAGTAGATAGATTTTTGTGTCTTTTCACACTCATGACTTTAAGTTTTACAGCATCCCTCAGTAGGAGAGAGAAGGTAAGATTTTTCATGACCACTTTACAACTGGCATAACTATGTCTTTAAAAGGTGACTAACAATAACACTGTCGAATGCTTCAGTACCTGGCATTGTACTAACTGTTTCACTGACATTAACTGAGTTAGGTATTATTACCAGCCACATTTTATAGCTGGGAAAGTAACCTATGAGGAGTCACTAGCTAATAACTGGGCTCTGAAGCCAGGTGGTCGAGCACCAGAGCCTGACTCCTTATTTAATATACTCTATGGCTTTGTGGCAACTCAACAATTAGAGGCCTGGAAGTAACTAATCAATAGGAAGATGATGAGTTGAAACCTATTTCAACATTAAAGACAGGAACAAGGAGACAGAGCTTATGTCCAGGTTGGACATGGAAATATACCTATCTTGGTATAACTAATTCTTCCCTAAATATGCTGGCCTGGAGTCATTCATGACAGACTTGAAGTGCTTCCAGCCCCCTAAGTGGCCCACACTGGATGTGATGGGGCGGGGAGGCGTGCTAGGGGAGAGCAACCTCTCCTAAGCACAGTGGCCCCTACCTGTGGGTGAGTTGAGCATCCTTGACTGGGAAAGCCCTTCTCTTCTCAGTGAGAAGGAAATTGAGGGCCACTTTTTTCCTCATTTTAAAAATGAGGAAATTGAGGGCCACTTTTTTCCTCATTTTAAAAATGAGGAAATTGAGGTTTATAGAAGTGACCTGCCCTAAAGACCCTGAAGGCCTAGTGCAAACACTGCCTCTCCCCTGAAGCCTTCCTTGTTAGGACACCAGTTCTCACTGCTCTCCTGTCTCTGAATTCCTTTTGTGTGACCAGTGTGCTTAGTTCAGGGAACCCTGCTCCGGCTGGCTGAGTGGTTTGACTCTCAAGGGGTACGTTAGAGCCAAGCACGGGTTGGAAGCCAAACTGGGCAGTTTCCTTTGCCCAGAGAGCAACAGCTCTACCGGCCTACACACGGGAGGGGAAGGCAATACAGCAGCCTGTCCTGTTTCTCGAGAAACATCTCAAACATGGGGCCTTCCAACAGTGGGCATCATCTCCCACTTACACAGTCCTATATAGTTCGTTCTTTTTCCCTCTCTCTGTCTTTCCTTCTCTTTCTCCAACTCTTGGAAATATAGAGACAAATAGGATTGCGGGATAAAATAAAAGCTTCCCCAAACTGGGCCTCATCTCCCTATGGCATTGGAGCGAGAGAATTTCTCCCTTCCTCAGCCCTTCTCCTTCTCGCTTTCTCTGCAAGCTGAGAACAGGCAGATAAATGCATCCCGGGCATCCTACTCCATTGTCAGGGAACCGAGGAACTAGAGACCACAGGAATCTGTTAGGTAAAATTCCCTAAGGAACAGAGATTTGTACCGAGTTGTCCAGTTATTTATGGTTAGTTGGTGCTGCTAATGCTACCTCAATTCTTCCTTCCGTTTTCTCTCCTCGTGCATTTCCTAACCTGATGTAATGGAGGGGGGTGTCATGGAGAAGAGCCTTTTAAAATAAGGAAGCTCATTTTGTATTCTCTACTCGCCTTGCCAGACTAAAAGAAGTTCTTCAGCAATTGTGTATACTTAACACTTACTTAGTAATCACGCATAGTTAATACTATAGACTTGATAATGATGAGTCTAAGCATATGTATGGCTGAAAAGGGCTCATTCACCATTTGTACCATTTTCTGTACCAAGGGGACAGCGAAGTTGGTTCCACAGCTGTGGGCTGTGACTATAGTTTGCAGCCAACTTTTTGCATCATCATGGACTGCCTGACACATGGATTAAAAATCAATTCTGCTCCATCTCTCATTGGTGCAAACCATCTTGGTTGACCTTCATGCCTTGCAACACTCATGGGCAGAGTGTGGGTACCTCTTCCACGTTATACACCATTTAGGAAAACATGAAAAGTTCGTGGATGAAACCATTTCTCTCTACTTTCTGCCTTTGCTCTCCCTCATTCCCTCACTGGTATGGTAACTCCAAGCCCAAAGGTTACTGTGTCATGACCAGGAACATTGCTGCACACAGATAAAGCGCCAAGGGTTTCCCAGTGCCCCACATCTTCTCTTGCAATCTTGTCCCATCCCTGTTTCCACCTTTCCAAACCTAGCAATACCACCAAAAGTACAGAATCTAGCCATGGGAGATGTTCTAGACCAAGCCCGACATTTTCTTCTACATTCACTTGTGTTTCTGAATGTTTTCCATCCATGAGGCTTTGTTTTTTAGGTGAGAAACAGATGAGGTTTCTGAACCTCACTGCCCACTGCCGAGCAGGGTTAGGGAACACAGGGCTTTGCATTACCAGACCTGGAAACCTGATCTCTAATCTATTTCTAACCTCAGTGATCTGCCTGTTTCTCTAAGCCCAGACTAACTTGCTTGACTCTTGTGCCATATCTTGCTTTAACCTCTGGTAACCAAGGTTCTTTAGCCTCTTCCCTCTACTCCTTAGTGAGAGGAGAATCCCTTGATAAACCCAGTTCCTAACTCCCTATCCAGCAATATATATTCTACCAACACCCACTAACTTGACTTTCTCTTTCTTTCTTTCCTTCTTACCTTCCTTCCTTTCTTTCTCTCTTTCTTTCTTTCTCCCTTTCTCTCTCTCTCTCTCTCTCTTTCTCTCTGTCCCCCTCTCTCCCTCTCTCTCTCTTTCTTTCTTTCATTCGACAAGTATTTATAGAGTGCCTGTTGTGTACTAGGCACTCTGCTAGGTTCAGGAATATAATTGTAAGCAAAAGTAGACACTGTCCCTGCTTGTATAGAGTTATTCCAGATATTTTCTGACCACAATGATCAATAAACATTGACATTTACACATTTGACCTTATCTAATTCTAGGTATAACCACAAAGATTACAGTACATAAGCACTTCACTTCCCTTTTCCGTTATTTAGTACCCTCTGTTGGAGTGAGACCGTGAACATTTAAATTAACTTTAAAGGCTGCTCAAAGCCATGTCATTTCTTGTGGTATCAACTTATCGCAAAGGCCATCCCGGGGTCAGTTATCCAGTTTTGCTCATAGGTCCTGAACTAGAAACTGGGTTTCCTTTTTCTCATCTGGCTCCATGTTTAAAAAAAAATAGATACAGCAAATCTATAACATGAAAGGCCATCATTTAGTCATTTACTTGAACCAATAAATAACTCAGCTGACACCAGCCATTTCTTGGTCTTGTTCCTTCATTAAGCTTGTGATCCCCAGAGCAGGGAGTTTGACTCCTACTTTTGTTTTTTTCATTCGTTTACCATGAACCTTCATTGCCACCTCCCACCTACCCCACCCCCAATACACATCCACTTATTAGAAAGGAACACTCATACCCACTCCCGGTGGGTGGAAGTGATGTCCCCTTGCATACCACTCCCTGTCTCTTACTCCCTCCTCCACAGGTTACTCAATTCATGGGTGACAGCCATTGGTCCATGGTTTCCACTGGGAAGATCTAATCTATTAAAAGGCTCTAAGCACTGAGGTACCAATCTCGCCTGTTCTCTCTCTGCTCCAGACCAGTGTGAAGCACAATCTTGGCTAAAAGGGCATACCTGAAAACCCATGCTTTCCCTCATGTGGACTTTGCATGATCAGAGTTTGGGGGTAGGAGAACTTGTATGAAGACGGATAGAGAGTATGTTAGTAAGCTAATGTGGGTTGCTCAGCTACACCACATCCTCCAACCTACCTTTTATCGGTAACAATGCTGCTGTTTTGATCACCATCTGCCTGACTCCTGCATCTCCCATTCAGTTGAATCTATACACAAGAAAGGAAGAAAGCATCTCTTCTGGAGCATTGTCTAAAAGGAACAGGTGATAAATGGCAGTGACTAGCTAAGTAGCTGGACAGAGAAAGATCACATATATAGGTGACATGCCACCTAGATTCTTGGCCTACAAGAATATGAATGGCGGTTAACAAAATCCAGTTCTCCTGTCCCTGGGAGACAGAAACTCTCCCACAACATTAGCTTCTCATTTGCTAGTGGCTGCTCATCATCGCATGTGCTCCAACATTGAGGAGAGTGCGACGGACGATGGGGGAGTTGGAAGTTTGGACAAAGCACTGGTGGAGCCATTATCCAGGAAACACCTTGACCCTGTGATCCCATCCTCCACTTACATGGCTCTGTTTCCTGGATGCAGCATGAGGAATTCTATGTGAAAAGCTAAATATAACCCTTGATGTGGTGTTTCTGGACAGGAAATGCAGTTTGAAAATGAGGAAGAGAAACGCATTGACAAAAGAGACACAAACATAAAAATCTAGCCAAAGGAGAAAATGATGGCCTTCATTCTGAAGATCTAAAAGAGACTATTGAAGCTATGGGATTTTTTGTTTCTGTTTTTTGTTTTAGGGCAGCCTAAAGCAGGATGTGATGGAAAACTGCAACAATCCAAACTTCAGTTTTCTTGGAGAAAACCACCACCCTTAACTCAGGTAGAAATGGCAGAAACAGAGTGTTTAAGAGTTCCTTAGAAATTTTGGTGGTATCTTTTTCATTTTTAAATACCAGCATATTTATTTCATTTTAAATACCAGCACACGAAGGTTTGTGATGATAATGGAAGTTATATGGCTACAGTCTGTCTTCAGAGATGCTGGGTTTCTTTTTCTGGTAGGCTTCTTGACTGATCTCTGTGTAGCTCACTTTCCAGAGGCTCCCAGGGACCTGAAAACAGGTGCGGTTCTCCCCTTTCACCTGTAGTCTGTGTGCTCTTCCTCCAGCTCTACGGGCAGGCCCAGCTCTCCATTAACCATTCAAATGATGAGTTAACACCAATTCATAATCCAGGCAAAGTACAATCCACCTTTATACTTGGAGAACACCAAATATATACCAACGTGGAGAGGAACTGCTGATTGAACCTCCACATGTCCGTCACCAGCCTCAATGGTGATCATCACCTATATTCCCACCAACTCCCCACTGTCCGATTTATTCTGAATAAAATCCCAGAAATCACATCATTTCATCTGTAAATATTTTGTTATACATCTTGAAAATACAAAGACGCTTTAAAAATTACCCAGAATACCATTCCCATACCAAAAATCTTAACAATAATTCCTTAACATTTCAAATATCTCCACTAGGTTATTTGGAAGCAAATAACAGGCATCCTAACTTTTCATCTATAAATAATTCAGTCTATCTCTAAGAAAATAAATACCAGTTCCAAACAAATATACACATTGCATTTGATAGAAATGTCCTTTACATCTCTTAATTTATGGGTTCTCCTTCCCTCTTTGTTTTTTTAAAATAATTCATTCATTGAAGAATGTGCCTCACATTCTGGATTTTTCAAGATTACAGTCCAGTAGTGTTTTTTTCCCTGAAAACATCCTTGTTTTGCCTTCGTTCCTTTTTTAAAGAAAGCTTTATTGAGGCGTACTTGACATACAATAAACTGCACATATTTAAAGTGTATCATTTGATGAGTTTTGACATATGTATGCACTTTGAAACCATCACCACAACCAAGATAATAAATATATCTGTCACCCCCAGATACATTTCACTATTTGAATTTGGGCATACACTTAGCTTCCCTCAGTCTCCATGTCTTTTCTATACAGCGAGGGCATGTAAAGATAGGTGTATAGAACTAGATGATCATTAACATGTCCAGATTTGTATGATTCTTTCTTTCTTGGCTCATTGTTCCATCAGATGTTAGGAACGGGTATACGTGAGCTTCACCTCTGTATATAAAATCCACAGATGGAGCCTGTAGGTTAAATTAGTTTTTTTTTCTATTTCATAGGTTTTTTTCGTTTAATTAAAATAAAATAAGAGGTTCTTTAGTTGCTTTCTCTCCTGCATACCAGAAAGATTCATAAATTGATTGCCCATTGCTGAAAACTGGCATGTTTCTATTTTAAGTTTCTGCACCACAAATCTCCCATTTTGAACCTCTGCGAAGCATTGCCCTTCTTCAAACCAGACAGGATGTAACGTTGGTTCAGCGCCCTGCAGGCTGTAATCATTCTCTATCACAGGACAGCAAAGGGGATGAAGGATCAAACGCCACCCAGGGAGGAGCTAGCGAGGTGCTGACTTTAAAATGTTCAAGGGATGATCAAATGAACATAGCAGGAAAGTGTTTAAAGCCGACAAAACTGAAGCAAAGGCAGTCTGAAGAAAACCGTATCTATACTCCGGTCTAGGAAGCAACTGCTGGCAGGGCATCAGCAAAATTGGGCCTATACTATTAACAAAAAATATGGTGAAAATTTTCCCGGAGATTTGAAAATTTCAAGAACTTTAAAGCCTTCTGAGTCACACATTGGTTTGTTTATTTACTGATCCACTTGGTGCTAGGCAGCTGGTAGGTCTAGGAATACTAAAATAAATAATCTGTGGTCCCCGAAGGAGCCTATTCTCTCCCAGTAGATAGAAGACATGTACTTGAGAATCTACAACACTAAGCAGCATATAACTAGGGCCTCAGTTCCCCTTCCTGATGGGAGGGTTAGACTTCAGGATCTCAAAGACAAAATACCCAAAGACAATTCAGACGGAATCTAAAAGGCTCATTGCATCCTTGAACATATCTGCCCTTTAGTGCAAGAGTCTTTAATTCAAAGATGTCCATTAATACACTAACATTCATTCATTCGTTAAGGATGCTTCAAACATTCTGGACACAATTTCTTCTCCCTGGAAACCTTTTCTCATCCTTTTCCCTGGCTAATTCCTATTGACTTGCATGTCTCAATGTAAGTGTCTCTTGCTCTGGGAAGTTCTCTCCGATCTCTAAGTTTTGGTTAAAACCCTTCTCCATGCCCCTCATCAGTCTACTTCCAGGTGCCTAATACTCCTGGGAAACAACCAGCTGCACAGTGCAGTAGGAAAAAGTAATTAGCTATATCAGTTAGCTGTTTCTGCATTTAAAAAAAATTCCTAACGTGAATGCCTTAAAACAACAACTAGGGGCCAGCCTGGTGGCATAGGGGTTAAGTTTGCATGCTCCACTTTGGCGGCCTGGAGTTCACAGGTTTGGATCCCTGGTGCGAACCGATGTACCGCTTGGCAAGCCACGCTGTGGCGGTGTCCCATATAAAGTAGAGGAAGATGGGCACGGATGTTAGTCCAGGGCCAATCTTCCTCAGCAAAAAGAGGAGGATTGGCAATAGACGTTAGCTCAGGGCTAATCTTCCTTACAAAAAAAAAAAATTCCAACAACTATCTATCCAGCTCATAATCCTGTGGGTAGGTTGGCTGGTTCTGGCGTGCACTGGCCTGACTGGTCTCACCCGGGATCACTCGTGCATCCGTGGTCAGCTGGGAGCTGGGTGATCTAGGGGCCTCATCCGGGCAGCTCACCTCTGCTCACATTCAGCAGTCGAGCTCAGAGACTCTTCACAGCATTCCTTCAGCCAGTCTATTGGTTACAAGTCACAAGGCTGTCCCAGACTTAAGGGGTCAGGAAATAGACTTCACCTTTTGATGGAAGGAGCTGCAAAATACTGCAGCCACTTTTGCAGTCCACTGCCCTGATTTTAAAACTGAGACAGTTTTCCTCAGGGAAAGAGCTCTGCTTTGTATAAAATAAGGAAAGGAGTCCTCAGGGAATTGTCAGGATCGACTTGGAATGAGCAAAAAGAAGTAAATTACTTTGAATAAAAAAGTCCCAAAAATGTTTTTTTAATTTCCGTCGGTACCCAGGAAGTGAAGGGTCGTGGGGAGCAAGATGGGAGTTGAGCACTATGGAAATAGCTGGTTCTCTGTGAGGGCTAATGCAGTGCCTCGCACACTCACACGTGTTACTCCAAACCTTTACTAATGTTTTCCACAAACACAAACTCTTCAGAGAGTGAGATGAGCTGGGAGGTGTCTAACGAGGTGACACGGAGTGGCAAAGAGGACTTTCGGATGTCCCGAAATTTACACCTGTGTCACTTCCGATTTGTTTCTTTAACTCGTGCAAGTTTTAGGGATCACTGGATTCTATATTTTTGCTTTAAGCAATGCTCTATTTTTTTTTTTACATTGTATCATGCAAAAATTCAAGAATATACAGAAGCAGAAAGAACAATCCAACAAATTTCCACATACCCAAATCCCTGCTCTATCTTGTTTCATCTACGCCTCACTGGGCCTCCGCCTACCACATTGTTTGAAGCAAATCCAGGATCACTTTTCTGTAAATATTTCAATGTGTATTTCTGAAAGATAGGGAATTGTTTCAAAAGTATCAATATCCATTTATGATAAAAACTCTCAACAAAGTGGAGGTAGAAGGAATGGACCTCAACATAATAAAGACCATATATGACAAACACACCGCTAACATCATACTCGTTGGTGAAAAGCTGAAAGCCTTTCCTCTAAGATCAGGAACAAGACAGGGATGCCCACTCTCGCCACTTTTATTCAACATAGTATTGGAAGTCCTAGCCAGAGGAATTATGCAAAAAAAAAAAAAAAAAAAGAAAAAGAAATGAAAGGTATCCAAATTGGAAAGGAATAAGCAAAACTGTCACTATTTGCAGATGACAGGATATTATATATAGAGAACCCTAAAGGCTCCATCAAAAAACTATTAAGACTAATAATAAATGAATTTCGTAATGTTGCAGGATACAAAATTAATACACAAAAACCTGTTGTATTTCTATACACTAATAATGCACTATCAGAAAGAGAAATTAGAAAAACAATCCCATTTACAGTTGCATCCAAAAGAATAATATACCTAGGAATAAATTTAACCAAGGAGATGAAAGACCTGTATATTAAAAACTACAAGACATTAATGAGAGAAATTGAAGATGACACAAATAAATGGAAAGATATTCTGTGTTCATGGATTGGAAGAATCAACATTGTTAAAACGTCCACACCACCCAAAGCAATCTACAGATACAACGCAATCCCTATCAAAATTCCAAAGACAGTTTCCAAAGAAATAGAACAAAAAATTCTAAGATTTGTGTGAAACCACAGAAAACCCCAAAAAGCCAAAGCAATCTTGAGAGAGAAGAACAAAGCTGGAGGCATCACACTCCCTGATTTTAAACTATATCACGGTGCTGGCCCCGTAGCTTAGCGGTTAAGTGTGCGTGCTCTGCTACTGGCAGCCCAGGTTCGGATCCCAGGTGCACACCAATGCACCGCTTGTCCAGCCATGCTGAGGCGGCGTCCTACATACAGCAACCAGAAGGGTGTGCAGCTATGACATACAACTATCTACTGGGGCTTTGGGGAGAAAAAGGGGAAAAAAAAGGAGGAGGATTGGCAATAGATGTTAGCTCAGGGCCAGTCTTCCTCAGCAAAAAGAGGAGGATTGGCATGGATGTTAGCTCAGGGCTGATCTTCCTCACAAAAAAATAAATAAATAAAAAATAAACTATATCACAAAGCTGTAGTAATCAAAACAGTATGGTATTGGCATAAAAACAGACACATAGATCAATGGAACAGAATAGAGAGCCCAGAAATAAACCCACACACCTATGGTCAATTAACTTATGACAAAGGAGCCAAGAATATTGCAATGGGCAAAGGACAGTCTCTTCAAAAAATAGTGTTGGGAAAACTGGACAACCACATGCAAAAGAATGAAACTGGACCACTATCTTACTCTATCCACAAAAATTAACTCAAAATGGATTAAAGACTTGAACATAAGACCCAAAACCATAAAACTCCTAGAAGAAAACATAGGGGATAAGCTCCTTGACACGGGTCTTGGTGATAATTTTTTGAATCTGACACCAAAAGCAAAAACAACAAAGGCAAAAGTAAACAAGTAGGACTACATCAAACTAAAAAGCTTCTGCACAGCAAAGGAAACCATCAACAAAATGAAAAGGCGGTCTACTTAATGGAGAAAATATTTGCAAATCATATATCTGATAAGGGGCTAATATTCAAAATACACTCAGAACTCATGCAACTCAATACCAAAAAAAACAAACAATCTGATTAAGAAATGGGCAGAAGATCTGAACAGACGTGTTTCCAAAGAAGATATACAGATGGCAACAGGTACATGAAAAGGTGCTCAACATCAGGGAAATGCAAATCAAAACCACAAGGAGGGCCGGCCCCATGGCTTAGCGGTTAAGTGCGTGCGCTCTGCTGCTGGCGGCCCGGGTTTGGATCCCGGGCATGCACCGACGCACCGCTTCTCCGCCATGCTGAGGCCGCGTCCCACATACAGCAACTAGAAGGATGTGCAGCTATGACATACAACTATCTACTGGGGCTTTGGGGTAAAAAATAAATAAATAAATTTATATTAAAAAAAATCACAATGAGATATTGTGTTCATGTGTGTCTGTAGTTCCTGTAAATGGGTAATTGGATCCAGAGGCTTGATTAGTTTCCAATTCATTTATTTTGGAAAGACTACTTCAGAAATGATATTAAGGGCTAACTCTTTTATTTTGGAAGATTTTTTTTCCAGATTCCTGGCTTTAAAATTCTGTCCCTCAAATTATGTTAGTTTGTATTTTGAATAAATAACATGTTCACAATCTTTTCCTCCCAACTAATGAATAAATTTTAGTTTTTCTATGTTTATTACTCTGGTGAAAAATAGGCAGTGAGGAATACACATGATTTTTTTAAATGCCAAAGCAATAAATTTTCAAATCAGTTTAGCTTGGGAGTGCCTTTTGTGTATATGTGATCTAGTTCCAGCATTCAGCAATAAAACTTTATGAGAAGATCTAGTGAAATGTCCAACAGACTGGTGCAAAAGTAAAATGGAAGCAATTGGTTAAAGAAAAAGAAAACCAGCCACAGGGAGGTTCAGATATTGGCTGAGGAAAGAGTGAGAGAAGCAGGGGTTGTGGGTAACTTCTGGAACCCAGTGTCAACATCAGCCATCTAAATAAGACAGTTCTTCTCTGTGGGCCATGAGTAAATATCCGGGTTGGCTAGCAACTATTCTTGATCTCATTGTCAGTGCAGAGTTGGAAACGGCTGCACCGTGTTTGTAAATACCCACACAGAGTCATAGCTGACATCATTTCTTTTAAATAGAATCGCCATCTTTATTTGAACTATGCAACTATGCAGGCTGTGAAAGCAATACTTCTTTTATTATCCACTTCACCTAACAATCTTTTTACAAAGATCAGTGATTTTAGAGCTGGTTATAGCACCAAATATGAAGAGGGCAAGTGCAAACTAGAGCAGCTGCCCGTCTTCTCAAAATTCCCCCAAGTGGGTATCTACCATGGAGTGGACTTGGCCTCCGGAGAAAAGGCCAGTCACGCTATATATAGAATCCAGGAAAAGAAAGCTACCCACGTGTCCTGCATCTGCAGGCTATCAGGCAGCAGGCCTGACGTTTAACATGCCCTCTGCCTCTCCATCCTGGTCCCTTTGTTTGATTTTTATGAGAATCTGTATGGGGGCTCTCTTCTCTCTCTCTCTTTTTCCTTTATTCTTCTTTCCTTTTTTTTAAATGATTGTATTCTCTTATTTTTAGCACATAGGAAGCAATGAACAGAGATGCCTTCCATGGAGAAGCTATAGAAGGCTACATTTTAACTTGATACCATGGAAGCTGGAAAACCCATGGCACTGCTGTATGATTGCTGATTCCTGCCTAAAACAGTCCCAGATTAGGTGTGGTGCAAGTGAGAATGCCCTCCCGCAGCACCACTCCCACCAGCAGCAGGAAGAGGTAGGGTGTGAGGAAGGAACTGCAGAGCAGTGGAAGCAGCCCTGGGCTGCGAGCCCGCACCCTGGGTTGCAAACTGGGTGCTGCTAAGGGCTGTGGGAGCTGCACTTGAGTTTCCTCAGCCACGAAAGCTCGAGGCCCCTTCCTCCATCTGCAAAGCCAAGTCCTCTCACACAGCCATCTCCCTGTTCTCTGAGCCGGGAGTGTTCTCTGACTTTAAGGACTCCTGTGATTGCATTGGGTCCATCCTGTTAATCCAGGATAGTCTTCCCACCCCCAGGCCCTTAACCTTAATCACAGCTGCAAAATCCCTTTTACCACATCAGGCAACATATTCACAGGTACTGGGGACTAAAGTGTGGACTTGTTGGGGGCCATTATTCTGCCGACCACAAAGATCACGTTTTCCTTAGGGAGAGGAAAAGAAAAAATTGAGGAAGGAAACGTTTTCAAGGAGACTCTTTAAAGTCCACATTCCCTACCCTGTCACGTAAGACCCTTCAATCCACCTTTCCAAAACTACTGCCCCTTGCTTTCCACTTGAGCTATCCCATAGTTCCTTTACCTGAACCACACTGCGAGTGCTGGGGGCTTTGCCTCAGCCCCACTGTTCCTTTTCCCGAGAGCCCGTGCCACCCCACCCCTCCTCAGTTTCTCCGCCTCCTGTCAGGGTCCAGCTAACGCACTGGACCTGATCCTCCAAGAGAGAAGCAAAACATCAGTGTTTTGTCTGTCCCTTCCATGCTAGAGAAACTTCTGCCTGATCTTACAGCTCCTTGTGTCCCACAAGACTGCAGGTCCCCTGAGGCCCTGAAGTGTGTCCCCTTTGTGTCCTGCATACAGTAGGAACTGCATGTATGTGTGTTGACTGAAGGCCTGAATCACCCTCAGTGGACTCCTAGTGGGAAGAGAGAGGCCACGGAGGGACCACCATAGAGATGGCATTCTGCACCACTAGATCCTTGAACTGGGCATGAAGCTCTTCATCAGACGTTTGCACCTAACGAAGGAGAAGCCACCTGTACACACAGAGGACACATGGGTGCTAACAAGAGGCAGTCTCCTGTATCCCCTTTGGGACACAGCCTGATGATGGGTGAGGCCCAGAAGTAGGAGAGAGGAGTCATTGCAGCCTCTCCTTCCTCCTACCACTCCCCACTTGCCCTCCCCACAACACCACCCCCCCACACACATAACACAGGTAGTAGGAAGCTGTGTGTGGTCCTGCTGGAACAGTAGAGAAATAAGTCACAAAACAGTTGAGACTCATCCTACCCAACAACTCTGTTACGGGTTCAATTGTATCCCCCCAAAATTCATATGTTGAAGTTCTAACCCCCAGAACCTCAGAATGTGACCTTATTTGGAAATAGGATCTTTGCAAATGTGATTAGTTAAAATGAGGTCAAACTGGAATAGGGCAGCCCCTAGTCCCATATGCTGATGTCCTTATAAAAAGAGGAACTTTGGACATAGAGGCACACAGGGAGAACACCATGTAAAGACTGGAATTCTGCTGCCACAAGCCAAGGTACTACCAGAAGCTAGGAGAGAGTCCTGGAACAGATCCTTCCCTAACTTTTTCAAAGGGAGCTTGGTCCTGCTGATGCCTTGATCTCAGACTTCTAGCCTCCAGAAGTGTGAGACAATAAATTTCTGTTGTTCAAAATCACCCAGTCTGTGGTGCTTTGTTAGGAGCCCTAGGAAACTAATACAAACTCACACTCATTTGGGTTGACTTCTTGTGAATGCAAATGTTCTTCCGTGGACAGAAGAAACTTCAAATACTGCAGGAAACATCATTACTGACTAACTTTGGGCTTCTTACTCGACCTCTCTAAACCCCAGTTTCCTCATCTGTATGAAAGAAGTAAAGATAGTTGCTAAAACTTACAGGGTGTGTGTGAGGATAAGCGTGATCTTGAACTTAAAGCAATTAGCTTAGCTCTCGGCACATTGAAAGTGCCCGGTAAACAGTGGTGGTGATATTATTCCTAGTTCATGTAGAGATGTGGACGCGCCCAGTTAGCGTCAGGGCTGGTGAGAGCATCAGGCACCAGGGAGGTGTCTGGGTGTGGGGGCTGGGAAAGTAGGTGGAGCTAGGTTATAAAGCTGAGGGGGATGTCGGGGAAACCTCATAACCTGGCACCCCTTCGGTTTCACCAGCTCGTCTACTTCCTCGCCTGCCCCTACCCCATCGTCATCCCCTCCTTCTCGCTAGCTGTTGTGTTTAAGAAGAAACGAAATGTATCTAAGTTTGTAGTTCATGGCAATTCCATCGATCATCAAAATGGGCTGTATCAAACTACTCAGTTGGTGGAACCTAGCTTATAATAATATTTGGGGAATAAGTGAATAAATAAATGGATGAATGAGTGAGTGAATGAATGAGTGTATCTCTTGGCTCCACAGACTCAAAGTATTTGTGAAGTAGGGTTTGATTTGGCTTCCACTGTCATCATTCAAATGGTACAACTTGACCTTCCATCTCAGGTCCGAGAGGTTTTAGCAGTTACATAAGAAGAAATTATGGGGGCCGGCCCCATGGCTTAGTGGTTAAGTGCGTGCGCTCAGCTAGTGGCGGCCTAGGTTCGGATCCCGGGCGTGCACCGATGCACCGCGTGTCCTGCCATGCTGAGGCCGCGTCCCACATACAGCAACTAGAAGGATGTGCAACTATGACATACAACTATCTACTGGGGCTTTGGGGAGAAAAAGGGAAAAAAAAGGAGGAAGATTGGCAATAGATCTTAGCTCAGGACCGGTCTTCCTCAGCAAAAAGAGGAGGATTGGCATGGATGTTAGCTCAGGGCTGATCTTCCTCACACACGAAAAAAAGAAATTAAAAAAGAAAAGAAGAAATTATGTAAACATGGGAAGAATGCCAATGAACTTACACCCTTTGCCACATTTCTTACTTCAATAGCAAAACATAACTTTCTAGGCTGACTTTGCAGGCCCTTCAACACCAGCCTTCCCCTCTCTTACTCATCCTGTTGTTTCCCCCACACAGCTTTTTGCCCAAGCCCCACTCACCTGGTGACTAACCTCACTGGCTATCCACTCTCCTCTCCCCCTCTGCTGCAACACATACACACACTTACTCTAAGATGCTCCCTGTCAGCATAAATCTTGAGTCTCTTCTCCCCTCGACACCTCCTCAGGACTGCCACACCAGCAGGAAGCATAAAAATAACAGAAGATAATCCATCTCTTTGTTAGCATCAGATTGGCTTCAATATTTTTCCTACTCCATCATGTCTGAAATAACTTAAAACTTCCTAATTCCATATCCCTGCATGATCAGACTGCCAGGACCTGATTGCTCCTTCCTGATTCAACCTGCAGCTCGTACCTGGTCATGAGACCTGTAAAGCCCTGCCTGGGTCCTGATCCTGTAGTTCCAGATCTCTGCTTTGTTCTCTTACAATTGGGCTATCCCAAACTTGCTACCTATGATTCCAGGGGGAACTCATTCCCACCTGGGGACCCTGGCCATTCTGTCTACTTGGCACATCCCCTCCTTTCCCCTAGTCCTTCTCTTCACTTCTTTCAAACATCTGAAAAATTTACCATCTTCATTTCCCATTTCAGTTCACACCTGCATTCTCTCCCTGCATGTACTCAGCTTGCATTGCACTAGCACCCATTTATTTACGTGGAACTCAGTAAGTCAGCCTCCTATTTTCCCATCTGGATTTGTCATCATCTTCAGGAGAACAGACGTTTTTAGTCCGTTTTCTATTATTTCATGTTCTCTGTGCATAGTCGAGAAGAATCAAAATTGATCAATGTACTCAAAGTATAGCCAGGACCAGATCTATCTCTGAAATGGCAAATAAATTTCAACCTGAGTGCTACCCCTGGTGGTTCCCGAGGTTGTTGGAGTGCTGAGTATTTGAAGAGTCTAGGGTCGCACCTGGGCTCAGTGGGGAAGGACTGCAGTCAATCAGCAGTAGCTGCCAGGCACAGGAGAAGGGAGCTGGATGCAGGCAGCCTGTATGCTAACCAGCTCCACCTCCCTCCACGAACTTGCTTCAGCAAAGGGGGACTTTATGGCTGTGATGGGTTGGAAGGCTCTAGTGTTGCCCGGGAACCAGCAGACTTGCTTAGCTGAAAATGAGCTTTGCCTTTAATATGGCCCCGATCTGAGGCCCAGGGCTGGTGGGAAAGTGGGTGAAACGAGGGACAAAAAGAGAGCCCATGACGTCTGTGACAACCATCAATTTGTCCAGGGGTTTTGAATACAGTGGCATTCTAGACAGAAATAAGCCTTGACAAGCCCCGATTCCTTAAAGCCAAGTTGTCTCTAGACGCTAGAATCTGGACTAACTGTCCACCCAGCCCAGGTATCCCTGTCTGATAACTATATCTAAGGGGTTCTTTAACATGAGACCTTAAGAAAGTTAAAAAAGACTGAGCTTTGCTGTGTAATGAAACCTACTCTCTAATGTAAATCTTGATTATCCAACACAGACGGTCAAGTCTCCTCAGGCACTTGGCTCTCAACCTCAAGTTGCCCCACTGACTGAGGGACTAGTTCCGGTCCAGCCCAGACCCGCTTCTGGCTATGCTTCCACTTCCCACTCTTGTTTTCTGCTGTCAAGTGTGCCCCAGCTATTGGATCCTGGCTTCAGCCCTCATTACCATCCTTGATGCTTGCTTATGCACAACCAGGGGCGTCTGCAAGACGCAAATCCCTATTGGTTTCTTTCTACAAAGCTTTGCTTCCCTCCAAAGTCTTCTGCCAACTCCTGGCTGTGGCCTTGGTGGCCAGAGCTCTGTCTCTCCAAGTGTTCTGTGTCTGCATTTTTACCTGAACGCCATCCTGGGAAGGGGTGTTGGAACTCCTTTTGGCAGGGAGGGTCATTTCCTCTTTGGAAGGGAAGGTGAAATCGATTCCTCTATTTGCATAACACCTGGCACTTCCTAGCCAGCTGTTAATGCCCCCTCCACCCCAACCACCCCTCCCTTGTAAGATGGTCTTTTCAATCACTTTATGCCTAATAGCCTGTATCTTACGCTTGGATAAGTGTTTCCATTTCCCCTTTTGCCACACAACTAGGAAATGAGCCTGGGGCTGGCTTGTGTGAAGAGGTCTGGAAGGAAGGCGGATGAGTTCTAGCATCAAAAGCATGAGTTTAGCATCAAAAGGACACTAAAGAGTGGGAAAAAGAAAAAGAAAAGCTCTCTTTACTGCCTTTTAAACTCTTACACAGCAAAGAAGAATAAAGAAAACTCTCCCCCTGGTAAAATAGTTCTCAAAGATGAACATTTCTTTTTTCATTTTAGTGTTTTCAATTTAATACTAAAAATAAAGGGATTTCTTTAGTATCTTTCTGGTTTGTAAAGAAATATCACCTGTATTTCACTCTCACAAAGAGAACCTGGAAGTTAAAATCAAACTTCCTTGCTCTCAGTTAAAAGTCTAGGAAAACCCCGGAGAAGGCAGAGTCAGCCCCACCCACAAAGGGCTATAATGTCTGCATGTTCCTGTCACACTGTTTCCAAGCAGCCGCTGGTTAATTTTTTGGTATGATTATTAAAATAATGTAACGCAAGGCAAAATCCTCCGAGCTTTCCAGCAATAGACCAAATGTCTGCTTTGTTTGAGAGGAACACTGGTGCCTCCTTTCAATGCTTCCCAGTTCCAGAACCCACATTGGCCACTTTTGCCCTCGTTTCCCCTTAGCAAGGCCTTGCAGTGCGGAGAGCTGCCAGAGCTCCCAGGGGGAGCTACTGAGTGTGTCTTCAATGGCCCACTGTGGAAGGTGCCTTCAAGGTGTTGGAGGCTCAGAGTCCCTTCTGCCTTCTAGCTTGAATCACCTTTGTCATCTAGGGAAAGGGATCCCATCACCACACCACATTTTCCCTAAACCACACACCTTACTGTGGAGGCAAAATGGGTGCATTTCCCATCATGCAGCAGCATGGAAATAACCTTCCTATGCCTGCCCCTCAGGAGTTCTGAGGCCTTGACAAATTCCCTACACCTCCTGAGCCAGTGTGGTCTTCTATACATCGACGATTGCAAGTTAAATTTATGTGTCAATTTGATGGGACCATAGGGTGCCCAGACATTTGGTCAAACATTATTCTGAGTGTGTCTGTGAGGGTGTTTCTGGATGAGATTAACATTTAAAACAATAGACTGATTAAAGCAGATTGCCCTCCCCAATATGGGTGGGTCTCATTCAATCAGGTGATGGCCTGAATAGAACAAAAGGCTGACCCTACTCCAAGAATTTTCCTCCCTGACTGCCTTTGAACTGGGACATTGGCTTTTTGCTGTCTTCAGATTTGAACTGAAACATCAGCTTTTCCTGAGTCTTAACCCGCCTGCCTTCAGACTGGGACTTACACCCCTGGATCTCCAAGTTCACAGGTCTTAAGACTCAGACTAGAACTAGACCATCAGTTTTCCTGGGTCTCCAGCTTACTGACTCATCCAGCAGGTCTTTGGACTTGCCAGCCTCCATAACTGGGTGGGCCAATTCCTTATAATAAATCTGTCTCTCTATCTGCACATCCTGTTGATTCTTTCTCTCTGGAGAGCCCTGACTAATACAATAAACGAGACTAAATGAGAAAAGCCAAGGACTTGATATGCAGAAGGCTGAAGGCTCTCTCCCTTCCTTAATTTTCAGAGTTCCAGAGACTGGAAGCCCCAACCCACCCTTGGCTGACAACTACCTGGTGCTCCGGGGCTCAACTGCACATTTCTGTCAGGCTCACCTCCACCTCCATTCCTAGAGGAGGGCCTGAGGGCCACAGGGAGTCTCACTGTTTGCTAAATGGGGCTGACATGCTCCTACGAATAGGAATTGTTTTCCAAATGTCCTGCCTATATCCTTGTATTTTGACAGCCGTAACCTTTGCGGGCCTTCTCGACAGCTATTTCCACAGCCCCTCACTTACAGAGTGAGCACAAATCCAGTGTAACACAAAGAGCTGGGTTCCTCAGGAAAGCAGAAAGGGCCCCGAGGTGGAATCTGGGCTTGCGTTGCCTTTAAATGGCCACTGCAAAAGATAGGCGAAGTATAAAACGCCTTGCTTTATTTTCTTTTTCTATTTTCACACAAAGATCTGTAAGAAAAAAAAAAGAAAAGAAAACAGACAATTCCTGTAAACCTGAAGTAAAGAATTATATCATCATAATTTATCAGAGACCAAGTTGAATCAAACATGAATCAACTCACATATTTGCAACATCTTAATTTGGACTAATTAAGAGAACTTTAGAGTGATTTCATTTTTTTTCCCCGTAACACCTCTAATTTGGGATAGGCTGATATCTTCTCCACTTCAACTTTTTACTTATTTGGTTTTTAACTGATCATTAGCACGTAGCTTTATTCCATGGGTCGAATTAGTTTGTCACCAAGTTTGGAGTGCTCTGAAGGGAGACTGAGCTCCTATGCTGTCTGACATGACTTGCCTCACATGAATGGGTTTTTTCCCCCTTTGAGCAACTCCATAGCTAATAACCTGGGGTAGGAAGCTAGTCACGGGGAAGGCAGATTACTAGTCATTACCAGAGGAGAGAAGATCTCCTTACTCTGAGTACCTTAGCATCTACCCAAAAGGCAGAAAAAATTGACCCCCAAAGAGTCTCTTTCTAGCATTATATGTGCCTTTTCTATGGTTTTTGGAGCCACTCCCCATATTGGGGAGGTCCTGTTCTTGAGGGCAGCCCCTGTTTGGCTTTATCCACTTACCGCAAAGAAATAGTAGCTCCATTTCCAGGCACAGAAAGCCAACTTCCTTTTCTGATTTCCAGTTACCAATACCCAAGTTGGAGTCCAAGAGGAAACGGCTAGAATAGTCCAAGTTTGAGCTCAAAGCTTGGCCGCAGGCATGAAGAACAAGGTACAAGCATTGATGAGATGATGGCTGGTTTTTGGCTTAGAGGAGTTACGGGGTGTGCGTATTCTCACTTTGAGACTGGGCGAGGAGTGCTGACTTGGTTAAATGGGAAGACATGACAAAAACAAGGGGCCTCGGGTGAGCAGGTGATTAGAACTCGCAGGTGCTGAGAAATTGTGCAAGATTCCTCTTCCCTAGTGAAAAGGATACCCTCAAACTTGGAACACGGCATAAATAGGTCCCCGGAAGGAGGTGTGATAAAACCCTAAGGGCAGAAGTTAACTCTGCTTACTGGCAGCACTACCCCAGTGCTAAGTGAGCACTGAAATGCTTTCTGTTTAGACTTCAAAGAGGTTCAAGGAAAGAGCAGCTGGGGCTGGCAGCTTCCCCTTTGATGACGTGACCCCTCGCCCCGGTGCAGTGCGCCAAGGGCAAGCCAACAATCTGTGTGGAGAGGGAAGGGCAAACATCGCTGATAAAATGCCTTCCAAGGGGCAGACAGAGTGAATACACACATGACAGATCGATACCTAGATTCCATCTGATATGGGATCAAAGCACACAGACAGTTTACACACCAGCAAATACGATGATTGAAGCAATTTTAGAAATGTAAAATTTTATGACAGCGTGAGGTACCTACAAAAGCTGACAAATGAATAAGAATGTAAATATCCAGCTTGGTCGGTGTCTAAATCTGTTTGATCTTTCAGGACAATAATGTGGCAATATGTCTAATAAAAGCTATAAATTTGTTTTATGACTTCTAATCCAATACTCTACTTTGGGAATTATACCACATAAAAATTATTTATTTACAATGGCAAAAAATACAAATCATTCCAGACGCTCAAGAATAGGAAATTAAATAAATTACGGCACCCTAACCTAAAAGCATGCAGACCTATCCCATTGTTTTATAGATGAGGACCGCCAGGAGAAGTTACATCTAGGATGGGGAATAGTTTTCATCTTAGGTACCAATTCTCTTGATGGGAGTCCTGAGTTGAAAGGGTCCTGAGGCAGTGTCTGGACTCCTCGGAAAGAAAACCTGGTCAATGAGCCTGAGCCTGAGGCTGAGCCAGCCCAGGCTCTCTGCACGTGACCGTGAGCCCTGGGTTATGGGGCTGACCGAGGGCTCGCAGCGGTGGAGCGGGTCTCCTTGTCTCCTTTACACCGGTGTCCCCTTCAGTGTGTTCTGCAGCACAAGTCTTCAAACCAGGGTTTGAGGATTCCTGGAGGTGGGCGAAGACACTCCAGGGGCTGCTCTGGAAGTTTCAAGGGAACGCCTTACCTGACCCTCAATATCTGTACGTATCCTTTCCTACAAGAGATTTGCTGAGATCTGGCCAGAGTTCCCAAAAGCCTATTCCCACTTGAAAAAGGCAGACATGCTCCTTCACCCTCTTAAGTCTTATCGCGAAGCATTGCTCTGGGTGAGAAGGGTCCCGCGGTGCAAAATCAACGTGAATCATCCTTTAGTGACTGATCAATTTCCCACAACCCCAGACGGTCCTCCGTCTCCCCATCTATACATACCTTTGAGCAGAGACTCTGCGTGAATTAAGACAGTAGAGCGGGAGGGCGAGAGTAATAACAATCTCGGCGTCGCAACTTTGCTTTTTCCTCTCCCCCCGCCACGACTGCTAAGGTACTGTTCTTTCTTGAGAATCGGTTGAGAGCAAAGCAGAGACAGCGGTCCTAAGAAATACTGATTATTAAGAAGAACTCATTTTCACACATACATACAAGCTATCTTTCTCAGCTATTATCTAGTTTCATCCCTAGGAAGTGACATTCTCTGGAAAGAAATGTGCCGTCAAATAACCAGAGAAGCAGAGGTCAGTGCCACGGATTATTTTAGGGGAGCCTGAAAAGTTTTCGGGGACTGCCAGAGTTTTCATGATTCATTGACTAAAACCCACAGGTAAAATTGTTACATAATTTCTCTCAGATTTGGTAAAAACTATTTTTATCAAGTGATATGAAATATTTACTCAAATCACGTGGATCTTCAACTTTATTTTATAAAGTTATAAACTTTTTTACCTCCTAATAACAAGAAATAAATAAAACGCTAGCTCTTGGCATTGTTCACTTTTCATTAAATGCATAGGAAATGTTTGATCATCATGTATCTGACTTAGAGATGCATTTCCAATAAAAGTCTGCCTTTTATGTTTCATTATGTATTAAAATTGATACTATATTTATGTTTTTTTGATCAATAATATTCTAAAACAATAATTATAATGAAAACTCCATCTGGAAGAAAAATTAATGTGTAGACTATTATGATCACACTGAAATGTAAACTTACAGTTTCCATACCTTTGTTTTGTATGGTAGGATCACCAATAAGACACTGTCAAGCATAACAATACAGAATGAGGATAAAAAGATAGAAAGTGGAGAAAGTGTATTGCAAATACAGATTCAAGAAGAAAAAACTACTCTAGTTCATTATTTTAATGGGTGTTGGTATCAAACTGTTATAGTTTTGAAGTTCCATTGTAAACTTTTTAAAGATTGATAAATTTTCTTTTTGATGTTCAATATTTGCATCAATGCAACTATCTAAATTTATGTGAAATTTTTACTTATGTGAAGTGTCAACTTAAAATATGCTATGGAGTGAACAGTTTCAAAATTCTTTTAAGGAGTATGTGACAAAAATCTTTGCAAACTACTATTCTTCAAAGGTAGTCCTGTTAGAAATGCCTCACCAAAAGAGTGTCCGGATCAAATAAATTTGGGGAATGCTTCCAATCTCCGTTTTGAAACCTTACAACACATATTGAATACTCTGAGAAGTCCTATGGTAAAGAAGCATGTTTAATCCAGTGTCTCCCAGATTTATTTGATCACTGATCTCTATTTTCTCAAATATCCCTTTCAATATCCATGGGATAGTTTTGGGGGAAAGCTGCCCTGTCATATCCCCCTAGCTACTTAAATTAAATGAGTGTCGTGATAAAAAACTTGTGAATGAAATAGCAAGTGAAAAAAGTAGGACAAAATAATATTGACACACATTCCAACTATGCAAAACTGTTTCTTGGTTGGAACAATTTGGGGACCAACGTAAACAGCTTAGCATTTCCTGTTCTTTCCTTTTGTAAAGATGCTTAAGACAAAGAGAAGTTAGAAGACAAGAGAGAGAGGGAGGGAGGGTGTGCTTAGGTAGGCAGGAAGGAATGATAGCTGTTGACTGATTCAGGAGAAGGTCCTGAGTACAAAATAGTGCTCTGGGCCCCCAGGGTCACCAAACATCAGTATCTGGGGAACTGTCTCAACCAAGGAAGTTGTTTTAACCTGTAGAGCTCAGCTCTTGAGAATAATTATCCAGTGCAATCTGGCGGACATGGCAAGCTTTACATTTCAGGAGCAAAAGGGCCAGTCACAAATTGGGATGTGAACAGTTTGTGCCATTCGCATAAGCCATCTCTAGCTCATGCTGTTTCTCTAATAAAACATCTTGGGAAGAACAGGAACAGCTGGCTGGCTTTTATGATCTTCAGGGGAGCTATGTTTCTTCTTCCCAGAGAATCCATCTCTTGCAGGTGTTGGCATTTCTGGGGCAGACTCAGCTTGTCACATCTTAGGGACAACGTCAAAGCATCTGTGAAACAAAGCTTCTCAGCTTTAAAAGGAAGAAGGGATCTTAGGTGAACAATGCCGTAGCCACTCCAGTACAAGGCACTTTGGCACCACAGGGGTGAGGACACCTCTGGCAGAGAGCCTCCAGGGTGAGGGCAGGTACTACTGGAGTTCAGCTAGGCCTAGATGGTGACATGGGGGACAAGAACAAGCTCAGAAGACCATCTTCACTCTAAGGATGTATTTGGGCAGCTTAGCTCCCTAAATAAAGCTGTTACTCCTTAAATGACAACATCTGAAGTAATCCGCCCTTGATTATCTGAGATCTAACTGTGGGTTATCTGTGTTAATCGTGTGTGTGTGTGTGTGTGTGTGTGTGTGTGTGTGTGTTCTGAAAATAGCCAGAACAATTATCTATTATCCTACATGTTCTTTTAATATTTTTATTGAGGTGAAATTCACATATACAATTAACCACTTTAAAGTATACAACTCAGTGGTATTTAGGATATTCACAAGGTTGTGCAACCACCCGGCTAGTTTCAAAACTTCTTAATTATCCCCTAAAAACACCCCATATCCATTAGGTAATCACTCCCCACTTCCACCTTACCTCAATGCCTGGTAACTTCTAATCTGCTGTCTGTCTCTATGGATTTGCCTATTCAGGATTTTTTTTTTTTTGAGTTTATATTCATAAAGAATATTGGTCTGTAGTTTTCTTATGGTGTCTTTGTCTGGCTTTTGCATCAGGATAATTCTGGCTTCATAGAATGTGTTAGAAAGTGTTTCCTTTTATTCTATTTTTTTGGAAGAGTTTGAGTAGGATTGGTGTTAATTCTTTTTTAAATGTTTGGTAGAATTCACCAGAGAAGCTATCTGGTTCTGGGCTTTTCTTTGTTGGGAGATTTTTGATTACTGACTCAATCTCCCTACTTGTTATAAATTTATTGAGATTTTCTATTTCTTCTTGAGTCAGTTTTGGTAATTTGTGTGTTTCTAGGTATTTGTCTATTTCATCTAGATTATCTGATTTGTTGGCATACAATTGCTCACAGTATTCTCTTTTGATCCTTTTAATTTCTATAAGGTCAATAGTAATGTCCTCACTTTCATTTCTGATTTTAGTTGTGTCTTTTCTCTTTTTTTCTTAGTCAGTTTAGCTAAAGATTTGTCAATTTTGTAGATCTTTTCAAAGAACCAACTTTTGGTTTCATTGATTCTGTCATTTTTCTACTCTTTATTTCATTTATCTCTGTACTAATCTTTATTATTTTGTTCTTTCTGTTGGCTTAAGGTTTAGTTTGTTCTTCTTTTCTAGTCCTTTAAGACCTACAAGTTCTTTTGCAATGAGACTGCACTGTCCCTTCATCAAGAGGTGGGGTCTATTTCCCCTTGTCCTGTATCTGGGCAGCCCCGTGACCCATTTTAACCAACAGAATGTTGTGGAAGTTATGCTGGGTACCTTTCAAGGCAAGGCCTTAAGATATTTGCAGCCTGCATTTCCTTCTTGAAATCTAGACTCCATGCTGTGAGGAAGCCCAGGCAGCTGTATGGAGAAGCCCACGGAGGAGAACTGAGGAACCAACAGAGCTGCTAGCCGGCAGCCAGCACCACACGGCAATGTGGCCATTTTGGCCCTTCCAGCCATGCCAGGGCCCCAGCAGATGCCACATGAAGCAGAACTGCTCAATCAAGCCACAGAATTGTGAGAAATAATAACTTGTTTTTTTGGTTGGTTGTTTGTTTGTGGGGTTTTTTCCCTATTATTTTATTGAGGTCATAATGGTTTATAACATTTTGTACTTTCAGGTATACATTATTATATATCAGTTTCTGTACAGATTGCATCGTGCTCACCACCAATAGTCTAATTTTTATCCATCACCATACACATGTGCCCCTTTACCCCTTTCACTCTCCCAGCCCCTTTCCTCTCTAGTAACCATTAATCTGTTCTCTTTTTCCACGTGTTTGTTTCTCTTCCGCATATGAGTGAAATCATTTGGTATTCATCTTTCTATGTCTGGGTTATTTCACTTAACATAATACCCTCCAGGTCCATCCATGTTGTTGCAAATGGGACGATTTTGTCTTTTTTATGGCTGAGTAGTATTCCATTGTGTATATACACCACATCTTCTTTATCCATTCATCAGTTGATGGGCACTTGGGTTGCTTCCATGTCTTGGCTATTGTGAATAATGCTGCAGTGAACATACGGGTGCATAGATCTCTTTGAATTGTTGATTTCAAGTTCTTTGGATAAATACCCAGTAGTGGGATAGCTGGATTGTATGGTATTTCTATTTTTAATTTTTTGAGAAATCTCCATACTGTTTTCCATAGTGGCTGCACCAGTTTGCATTCCTGCCAGTAGTGTATGAGGGTTCCCTTTTCTCCACATCCTCGCTAACACATATTTCTTGTCTTTTTAATAATAGCCATTCTGACAGATATAAGGCAATATCTCATTGTGGTTTTGATTTGCATTTCCCTAATAATTAGTGATGTTGAACATCTTTTCACGTGCCTGTTGACCATCTGTATATCTTCTTTGGAAAAATGTCTGATCATATCCTCTGCCCATTTTTTGATGGAGTTTTTTGTTTTCTTGTTGTTGAGTTGTATAAGTTCTTTATATATTTTGGAGATTAACCCCTTGTCGAATATATGATTTGCAAATGTTTTCTCTGAGTTGGTGGGTTGTCTTTTCATCTTGTTCATGGTTTCCTTTGCCTTGCAGAAACTCTTTAGTCTGATATAGTCCTGTTTGTTTATTTTTTCTTTTGTTTCCCATGGCCGAGTAGACATGGTATTCAAAAAGATGCTGCTAAAACCGATGTCAAAGAGTGTACTACCTATATTTTCTTCTAAGAGTTTTATGGTTTCAGGTCTTACATTCAAGTCTTTAAGCCATTTTGAGTTAATTTTTGTGTGTGGTGTAAGATAATGGTCTACTTTCATTCTTTTGCATGTGGCTGTCCAGTTTTCCTAACACCATTTATTGAAGAGACTTTCCTTTCTCCATTGTTTGTTCTTGGCTTTTAATTCTGTTCCTTTGATCTATGTGTCTGTTTTTGTACCAGTATCACGCTGTTTTGATTACTATAGCTTTGTAGTATATTTTGAAGTCAGGGATTGTGATGCCTCTAGGATTGCTTTAGCTATTCATGGTCGTTTGTTGTTCCATATAAATTTTGGGATTCTTTTTTCAATTTCTGTGAAAAATGTCATTGGGATTCTGATTGGGATTGCATTGAATCTGTAGATTGCTTTAGGTAATATGGACATTTTAACTATGTTTATTCTTCCAATTCATGAGCAGGGAATATCTTTCCATTTCTTCATGTCATCTTCGATTTCTTTCAATAATGTCTTATAGTTTTCAGTGTAAGTCTTTCACCTCCCTGGTTAAATTTATCCCTAGATATTTTATTCTTTTTGTTGCAATTGTAATTGGGATTGTATTCTTGAGTTCTGTTTTTGCTAGTTCATTATTAGTGTATAGAAATGCAACTGATTTTTGTAAGTTGATTTTGTACCCTGCAACTTTGCTGTAGTTGTTGATTATTTCTAATAGTTTTCTGGTGGATTCTTTAGCGTTTTCTGTGTATAGGATCATGTCGTCTGCAAACAGCAAGAGTTTCACTTCTTCCTTTCCAATTTGGATACCTTTTACTTCTTTTCTTGCCTAATTGCTCTGGCCAAAACTTCCAGTGCTATGTTGAATAGGAGTGGTGAGAGTGGGCACCCTTGTCTTGTTCTTGTTCTCAGAGGGATGGCTTTCAGTTTTCCCTGTTGAGTATGATGTTGGCTATGGGTTTGTCATACATGCCCTTTATTGTGTTGAGGTACTTTCCTTCTGTATCCATTTTATTGACAGTTTTTATCATAAATGGATGTTGGATCTTGTCAAATGCTTCTCTGCATCTATTGAGATGATCATGTGGTTTTTATTCCTCATTTTGTTAAAGTGGTGTATCACATTGATTGATTTGCGGATGTTGAACCATCCCTGCGTCCCTGGTATAAATCTCACTTGATCATGGTGTATGATCCTTCTAATGTATTGCTGTATTTGGTTTGCCAATATTTTGTTGAGGATTTTTGCATCTATGTTCATTAGTGATATTGGCCTGTAATTTTCCTTCTTTGTGTTGTCCTTGTCTGGTTTTGGTATCAGAGTGATGTTGGCCTCACAGAATGAGTTAGGAAGGGTTCTGTCTTCTTCCATTTTTTTGGAATCTTTTGAGAAGGATAAGTATTAAATCTTCTTTGAATGTTTGGTAGAATTCTCCATAGAAGCCATCTGGCCATGGACTTTTGTTTTCTGGGAAATTTTTTTTTATTGATGTTTTAATAGTTTATAACATTGTGAAATTTTGGGTTGTACATTTTTGTTTGTCCATCACCATATATATGTCTCCCTTCACCCCTTGTGCCCACCCCCACCCCCATTGCCCCTGGTAACCACAATACAGTTTTCTCTGTCCATGTGTTGGTTTATATTTCACATATGAGTGAGATCATACAGTGTTTGTCTTTCTCTTTCTGGCTTACTTCACTTAACATAATACCCTCCAGGCCCATCCAAGTTGTTGCAAATGGGACGATTTTGTCTTTTTTTATTGCTGAGTAGTATTCCATTGTATATATACACCACATCTTCTTGATCCAATCATCAGTCAAGGGACACTTAGGTTGCTTCCACTTCTTGGCTATGGTGAATAATGCTGCAATGAACATAGGGGTGCATAAGCCTCTTTGGATTATTGATTTCAGGTTCGTTGGATAGATTCCCAGTAGTGGGATAGCTGGATCATAGGGCATCTCTATTTTTAATTCTTTGAGGAATCTCCATACCGTTTTCCATGGAGGCTGCACCAGTTTGCATTCCCACCAGCTGTGTATGAGGGTTCCTGTTTCTCCACATCCTCTCCAACATTTGTTGTTTTTTGTCTTGGTGATTATAGCCATTCTAACGGGTGTGAGGTGATATCTTAGTGTTGTTTTGATTTGCATTTCCCTGATGATTAGTGATGTTGAACATCTTTTCATGTGCCTATTGGCCATCTGTATTTCTTCTTTGGAGAAGCATCTGTTCATTTCCTCTGCCCATTTTTTGATCGGGTTGTTTTTTTTGTTGTCGTTCAGATGTTTTCTGGGAACTTTTTGATTACTGTTTCAATCTCTTTGATTGGTTTATTCAGATTCTCTATTTCTTCTTGACTCAGTTTGGGAGGTTGTGTGAGTCTGAATTTATCCATTCCTTCTAGGTTATCCAATTTGTCGGCATATAGTTTTTCACAATATTCTCTTATAATCCTTTGTATTTCTGTGGCATCTGTTGTACTTTCTCCTCTTTCATTTCTAATTGTATTTATTTGAGCCTTCTCTCCTTTTTCTTAGTGAGTCTGGCTAAGAGGTTGTCAATATTGTTTATCTTCTCAAAGAACCAGCTCTTAGTTTCATTGATCCTTTCTACTGTTTTTTTGGTCTCTATTTCATTTATTTCTGCTCTAATTTTTATTATTTCCCTCCTTCTTCTGACTTTGGGCTTTGTTTGTTCTTCTTTTTCTAGTTCTGTTAGGTGTAGTATAAGATTACTTATTTGAGATTTTTGTTGTTTGTTGAGGTGGGCCTGTATTGCTCTGAATTTCCCTCTTAGAACTGCTTTTGCTGCATCCCATAAGAGTTGGTATGATGTATTTTCATTTTCATGTGTCTCTAGGTATTTTTTTATTTCTCCTTTGATTTCTTCATTGATCCAATGGTTGTTCAGTAGCATGTTGTTTAGTCTACACATATTTGTGACTTTCCCAGCTTTTTTTCTTGTAGTTGATTTCTAGTTTCATAGCATTGTGGTTGGAAAAGGTGCATGATATGATTTTAATCTTCTTAAATTTATTGAGGCTTGCCTTATTTCCTAACATATGGTCTATCTTTGAGAATGTTCCATGTATACTTGAGAAAAATGTGTATTCTGCTGTTTTTGGATGGAATGTTCTACGTACATCTATTAAGTCTTTCTGATCTAGTTTTTCATTTAGTTCCACTCTTTCCTTGTTGACTTTCTGTCTGGTTGGTCTATCCATTGATGACAGTGGGGTGTTGAGGTCCCCTACTATTATTGTGTTGCTGTTAATTTCTCCCTTTAGGTCTGTTAATAGTTGCTTTATATATGTTAGTACTCCTGTGTTGGGTGCATATATATTTATAAGTGTTGTGTCTTCTTGATAGAATGTCCCTTTTATCATTATACAATGCCCATCTTGGTCTCTCATTATCTGTTTTATCTTGAAATATGCTTTGTCTGATATGAGTATGGCTACACCTGCTTTCTTTTGCTTCCCATTTGCTTGGAGTATTATCTTCCATCCCTTAATTCTGAGCCTGTGTTTGTCTTTAGAGCTGAGATGTGTTTCATGGAGGCAGTATGTTGTTAGGTCTTGTTTTTTTTTTTTGCTGAGGAAGATTTGCTCTGAGCTAACATCTGTTGCCAATCTTCCTCTTCTTGCATGAGGAATATTTGCCCTGAGCTAACATCTGTGTCAATTTTCCTCAATTTTGCATGTGGGTCACCGCCACAGCATAGCTCTGCCAAGTGGTATAGGTCCACGCCCGGGAATCAGTACCAGGCTGCTCAAGTGGAGCATGCTGAACTTAACCACTAGGCCACAGGGCCAGCCCTGGGGTCTTGTTTTTTAATCCATCCACCCACTCTTTGTCTTTGTGTGTGTGTGTGTGAGGAAGATTGGCCCTGAACTAATACTTGTTGCCAATCCTCCTCTTTTTGCTTGAGGAAGAGTGGCCCTGAGCTAACATCTGTGCCCATCTTCCTCTATTTTGTATGTGGGACACCGCCACAGCATGGCTTGATAAGTGGTGTAGGTCCACACCCGGGAGGTAAACCTGTGAACCTGGGCCTCCAAAGCAAAGCACATTGAACTTAACCACTATACCACCAGGTCAGCCCCACACTCTATGTCATTTGATTTGAGAATTCAATCCATTTACATTTAGAGTGATTATCGATATATGAGGGCTTAATACTGCCATTTTATCTCTTGTTTTCCATTGTTCTATAGTTCCCTTGTTTCTCTTTCCTTGTATTTCTGATTGCCATTTCAGTTTGGTGGTTTTCTGTGATGGTTTTCTCAGTTTTCTCTTTATTTACGATTTGTGTCTCGGCTCTGTTATTTTATTTATTGGTTACCATGAGGTTTGTATAAAAGATCTCATAGATGAGATAGTCCATTTTCTGATAGCCTCTTATCTCCATTAGCCTAAGCAGGTTCCATCCTCTTCCTCTTCCCCTTCTGAGTTATTATTGTCACAAATTATTCTGTTTTGTGTTGTGAGTTTGTGATTAAAATGAAGTTTTTATAGTTATTTTTGATGCTTTCCTTCCCTTTATCTTTTATGTAATAGTTAAGAGTTTGCTAACCTGTTCTGATAGAGATGCAATTTTCTGATTTTGTCTAGCTATTTATCTCCTTGCTCAAGGCTTTGTAAACTTTTGCCTTTTTGTTTCAGGTATGAGGGCATCCTTGATCATTTCTTGTAACAGAGGTCTAGTGGCGATGAACTCCATCAACTTTTGTTTGTGTGGGAAAGCTTTTATCTCTCCATCATATCTGAGGGATAGTTTCACTGGATAGAGTATTCTTGGTTGAAAATTTTTATCTTTCAGTATCTTGAATATATCATTCCATTCTCTCCTAGCCTGTAAGTTTTCTGCTGAGAAATCTGCTGAAAGCCTGGTAGGGGTTCTTTGTAGATTATTCTCTTCTGCCTTGTTGCCTTTAATATTTTTTCTTTGTCATTGACTTTTGCTGGTTTTACTACTATATGCCTTGCAGAAGGTCTTTTTGCATTGATGTAATTAGGAGTTCTATTGGCTTCATATATTTAAGTCCAGTTCCTTCTCCAGGTTTGGGAAATTCTCAGCTATTATTTCTTTGAACAAGCTCTCTGCTCCTTTCCCCACCATCTTCTCCCTCTGGAAAACCTATAATCCTTATGTTGCATTTCCCAATTCAGTCACATATTTCTTGAAGAATTTCTTCATTTTTTTTAAGTCTTAGTTCTCTGTCCTCCTCCACCTGAAGCATGTCTATATTTCTGTCCTCTAAATTACTAATTCTGTCCTCTGTAATGTCATCTCTGTTTTTTAAGATTTCTAGATTGTTTTTATCTCTTTCATTGTGTTATTTATCTCCAAACAGAATTTCTGTTTGGTTTTCTATTTTTTTAGAGTTTCAATCTCTTTGGTGAAGTATTCCTTCTGCTCACTAATTTTATTCCTGAGTTCATTGAACTGTCTTTCTGAGTTTCTTTATACAACTATTTTGAATTCCCTGTCATTTAGATTGTAAATTTCTGTGACTTCTGGATTGATTTCTGGAGACTTGTCATTTTCCTTCTGCTCTGAAATGTTAATGTAGTTCTTCATGGTGTTTGATGAAGTGATCCTTTGCCGGCGCATAGTGGTAGTATCACGTCGCAGATTACACCTGCTACTTCTAGGAGAGGGGCAGGAGCTGTGTTTTCTGAACCCACTGTGTCTGCTGGAAGTTGTGCCAATAGGGCTTATCTGCATTTCCCTACTGGCTGCAGCCGCCTGGTGGGTCACAGATGCATGCACAGGTGCTCTGCTGCAGATCTGCTGCCTTGGCCAGGGACTGGCTGAGCTGATGCGCTAGGCGGTGGGGGGGGGGCACTTTCTTTTGTGCACATGGGCCCACTCTGTGCTCATGGGTGGTTTGCCTGGGTTGCTGCCCTGGTGGGGAGGCGCCCACACAGTGGCTGAGCTGTGCCACTCAGCGTGGAGTGTTCCTATGGCCAGGCTGCAACTCCAAAAGTGAAAGTGTTCATGCACACCTACCTGCTCCCCACCTCCTCTTACAGTGGTGTGCCAGCTGCTGCATGAGGACCCATGACCTAGATCACTGCTGCTGGGGAGGGGAAGGGGATCTGCTCACCTCCTTCCACCACTTCCTGGGGATCCAGTACCCCCACCTTCAGGTGTATGGCTGGGTGGATCTCTCAGATGTCCTATTGTGCTTTGTCGGGAATCCTCTGTTGGTTAATGAATGTCCGTTTGGTTATAACTTATGGGGGAGAGACTAAGGGAACAGCTCACTCTGCCATGGTGCTAACATCACTCCATAAATTGTTGTTTTAAGCCATGAAGTTTTGGGGTTGTTTGTTATGCAGCAGTAGATGACTAAAACAGTAACCCAACTCCTTCTCTTCCTGTCACTCACCGGGGTCACTCACCAGCCATATGGCTTCACATGCAGTCAGGCCAAATGAGCATCTCTGAATATAAGAAATACTTTTGGATTGCCTGTGGAATTTGTTGTGTCTGAAAACTGCAAAGGCATTAGAGTTAGGCAGTCTGGAGTTCAAAAACCACTTCTGCTCTTTGGTGGATGGCTGTATGACCATCAACAAAACACTTAAACTCTCCGAATCCCAGTGTGTTCAATAGTAAACAGGAGTATTTAGCAAGGTTCTTCTAAGGATTTAATGAAATAACTTATTCAATATGCCAAGTATAGTAGTCCCTCAAGGAATGTCCAAGGCTGCTGGCGCTGCCGCTTCTCCACTTCCTTCTCTACCTTGCCTACAACATAACAGAAGTGTCGCAGAAAAGGTGAAAGTGGGTATGTGAAATCTTTGGATGGTTTCATCATATTTATCAGTCCTAAAACTAGGAAACTGAAGGAGGGACAAAGTGCCTCAATACCCTAGAGAAAAATTTCTTGAGACTTTGGAAATATAGTAGACCTGTTGAAATGTCATGGAATCAGCTAGATGAATAATGAAATATAAACTTATGGGGCCAGCCCTGTGGCTTAGTGGTTAACTGTGCGCGCTCCGCTGCTGGCGGCCCGGGTTTGGATCTCGGGCGCGCACCGACGCACTGCTTCTCACGCCATGCTGAGGCCACGTCCCACATACTGCAACTAGAAGGATGTTCAGCTATGACATACAACTATCTACTGGGGCTTTGGGGGAAAAATAAATAAATAAAATTTAAAAAAAAAGAAATATAAACTTACGATTGTAATTTTCTATCTGGAAAGTGATAAATTATTTTGCAAGATAAAAAAATCAAAGAAAGAAACAGTCTGTAAATCATGACATGGAAGGACTACGTTACCTATCCTCCTGCCCTTACCACCACCTGACAAACACCCCATATGTACGTATATATGTATGCATGCATGTATGTATGCACACATGCCATGTGTAAGCGTGTATGCACACGTGTATGCGTGTGTGCATTTTTATGCACGTCTTCATGTGTGTGTGTATTATGCATGTATATTTTGCACTGCCCTGGGCCCAAGGTGCTAGTGAGTCATAGAAGTTCAGGAGTGAGAAAATTTAGTCCTGTCTTGTCTCTGCCGCGCACTCAATACACAACCTTTACAGCAGATGTCTTTGGGGGGCCAGCACAGTTCACAATAATTCTGCCCTTTTCTGTGTACTATTCTTCCCATCTCCCATCCCCACATTTAGCCAAATTTCTATTATATGAGGCCCCCATCCAACAGCAACAGCCAACTTCAACTAAATTGGACAACTGACCCACAGTGGACCAATCAGATTCTTTCCTCCCAAAACTTGGATTAGGTATTGAAGAGAGCCAGCCAGTTTCTTTATACGACCAGAACTGGAATGTGAATGTGGGCACTTTCTGAGCAGCAGAGAGCCAGGGCCAAGAACTACCAAGCAGACACCAAGAAATGGTGCAAAGAGAAAATTCCTGAGTTCTCCATAGCTTTCTATATATAGCCTTATTTCCAACCCAGCTTTATCTTTCCCTTTGGATTCCGTGGAATACCTCTGAATCCCTATAATAAATTCTATTTATTTGCCTGTTGGAAGTAACTGAGATTGGTTGCTGCTTCTAACCACAAATTCCTTACTAGGCCACCTTGGACAAGTCACTTACCTTCATCATGTTTCTATTTCTTCACCTACAAAACAAGGAAATTTGGCCAGAAAACTTCCTAGCTCTAATTTACATTAAATGACACCTTCCTGAACCTGCCTCCAAGATGAGGCCAGAGTTTTCCTTACCCCTGGCAGAGAGATGGGAAGAGACTATGGCAATCTTCCACTGTATAAGTCAGCTCTCTAGAAGCTACACAAGGTAGACTCTCACTTCCTCCAGAGCATACCAGCTAGAGAGAGTTCATCCTTACATATACAGATAAGGGCTGCACTCACCCCAGAGAAACAAAAATGAGTGGGCAGGAGTCTTTGCAAACAGAATCCGGATAGAATATTTTTGTCCAGATGGGAATTTGGGGTATGACCTCGGGAACCTAGAAACAGTCTGGTCTCGATATCCTTTCTATACTTTCAGTGAGTCTCATAAATTATATATTACATACTGAATTATATACTTTCTTAGATTATTAAGTTTGATTTTGTGACCATAAATCTTGCCTTCCTAATTGGATTAAATATCCTTCCAGAATAGAGGTCAAAACATCTACTTCCTGTTCTGAATCCCTGCTGTGCCCAGCCCCATTTTTGGTATATGGTAGTTGTTCTTGAAAAACACACAAACTGCATTCACCATCCAAATAAACCATTGCCTAAAGATGTCTTACCTCATGAAGATTCTTAAGGCAAGTGTATGCCATTTCCTGGCTGAAGGGACAATTGATTGAATAAATGAATGATGCCAACAAATATTCATTGAGCTCATGCTAAGTATCAGAAAAAGTGCACCCACTCACCCCACCCCCATGGACCCACAGCTCAGCTCTCCAAGAGCAAGGAACAAGGAAATGGAAGTGAGCTGCTCTTTCATTCCTACTGACAGAGATTTAGCAAATGTGTCACAGAAGAACACTTTGCACACAGTAGATGCTGTGTTAATCCAGGTCAGCAGAGAAACAGATGAGATTAAATGTGCAAGGATGTATTAGGGAAACGCCTGTGTGAGAGAAAATAGGAAAGAAGCTGAAAAAGGCTGGGAGAGACATCGGACCATGATACTAGGCTGACTCTGAGTGAAGGAGGGTAGGAGGAAAGGTTGGGTGAAAATCTCCTGGACTGCCATTCAGTGTGAGGAAGGTTCAGCAAAGCCAGAGGAGTCCCATGGCTCCCAGGAGCAGCCCTGCCTTAATATTCTGCCCAGATCAGCCACTGACTCAGAGCAGCCCATGGGAGGCCTGGTCTTGGTGCAAACTGATGATGGATCTCAGAGTGGAGCAGCTGGGGTCCTTGATCAATTACACCCCCTGTAGTCGGCAATCTGCAAGGCATGACCACCCCAGATGCTCTTAGTTTTGCTTCATTGAATTGACGATTTTACCTGAAAGAGCCACATCCCTCTTCTTTTCTTACCATGTCCATTCTCACCACGGCAGAAGAGACTACAGATCTCAGGAGGTAAATGATCTTAGCCATTCAATTTGACAGTCTGGGCAAATCCCCTTGGGAAATCCATTAGGGAGTTTCCAGGATCCATGCTTTTTTCACTCTCAGAAAGTTCAGATCACCTGATAAACAGTTCATTTCCTTGGTATAGCCCAAGATTTGTTCTCTGAAAAATATAGGGTGCAATAGAAGTGTATGTAAGTGGGGGAGAGACAGGCAGACAGACGCCTAGCCTATTCGGACTTTGCTCCAGCTAAGCTCTGAATCTCAATGTCTCAGTACTTACTCTCTTTATTGATTAAAATGAAAAAGCAGAGATAATACAGCCAAATCCACTTAATATCAAGTCATTAATAAAAAATCTGTTTCACGGATTTTTTTTCTTCATACTCCAAGCAGTTTGGCAAAATTGCAATACAACTAGCCAAATACTCACTGACATGAAAACACCCTCAAGGTTAGTGCTAAGTAAAAAAACATTGCTCGCTAGAACTAAAAATTACTTGCTATCAACCAAAGAAGACAAAACAACTATTTTAATAGATTAAAACTTGCCATTGTGTTCCTCCTCTATGGATGTGTTGGTTACACACAGCAGAGCCATTTGAGCAGACCAGAATAACAATATCAATTCTGTGGAATTACAGGGCGAAGAACTCGCCTCTGCTTTCATCATGCAATTTTCTTCTACTGTACTTTTATTTTTAGAAAATCCTATTTATATTACTCTGGAAAAAGGAATCCAATCATATTAAAATCAAGCTTTCTTGTAGTTCTTAGTAGATTAAGCCAGACTTGCGAATAGCAGGTTTAATATTTGCAAAAGACCTATCTTTGACTGGAAAACTAGACCCATTTTCTGTTCACATCTGATCTTCCTATATAGCCATGACAAGAAAAATAAATTTTGTTCAGGGAACAGCCATTTGGCTATTTTCCTTCCATCTGCATGCTCAAGTATAATTTGGTCGAGCTCAAAGGACTACAAGAAGCCAAAGGCAAACTTGCACTTATAAATTAGATCAGCTTTAACAATTATCTTTTGTTTAGAATTCTCATTGAAAATAGGGGAGTACCTCCTCCTAATTTGTATGATTGTTCTCCTATTAGCACCTTCTTCTTGAACCTTCTCTCATTCAGCTGTTCCTTCCAACATTTGCTGGTTAGCATGTGCCTCTCATTCTGTTAGGGTCTGTGGAGGGTATAAAATATATGAAACACATCTTCACTCTCACAAGACTTTCAATTTAGTTGGAGAAAGAAGACATGTGCATAAATTCCTACACCATATGACCATATGCAATCAGTGGAAGTTTGGAATGGAATGGAAGTTTAGGATTGAGAGAGAGAAATTTTGGCTTCAATTCTTGGGTGGCATTTGAGGTGGAGGTTGTGAAAGATGTGTCTGAGACGAAAGAAGGCAAAGATTATACCAGATAATAAAAAAACTATGCGGAGAGACAGAAGGGAAAGAAAATATAGTGTGGTCAGTTTTGCTGAAGGCAAGGCCCTTTTAGGGGAGTATCATGAGACATCAAAATGGAAAGGTAGGAAGGGCCAGATTATGAAGCATTTTTAATACCAGCCAGTCTTCTTCGATAGGATACATCTGGGTGGGGTGGGGATGGTGCAGAAATGTCAGCAAGTCTTCTTCCTGGGCCGCCCCTTGTTTATCCACAAAACCACTCAAACAAGGCTCTGGGGGTGTGCCGAAGACTTTATTAAAGTTTTGGGAATAACTACAGGAAATGATAATGTAGGAGAAAAGAAAACTTAAGTCTGTATGCTAAATAAATTATTATATCCCAGAATCCTAGTGGAAAGGAAAAACATGACCCCTTTCGCAGGGCGCACTCAACTTCCTAGTCTTGCTTTCACGACTTGAAGCCCATCTTTCTCTTTTTCTCCTTAAAGAAAAACCCATTTTCCTTTTTTTTTTTTTTTTTTTTGGCTGTGCAAATCTCCACACCTCTATTCTGGACCCAATGGATTCCCTAACGCTGGACTATATCCTCACTCCATACTGGCACACAATCCAGGGACCACAGGAAGCTACTAGGACATTTCCCAGAGTGTGAGCTAATCAATTTAGAATGACAATGTGGATGGCTTCAGAACAGGCCACAGAGGGCTTTCCCACTCCAAGTTCAGTCCCTGTTCAGGCGTCTTCCAGGTAGGAGGTGAGAATGGCTCTCTAAATTGTCCTGCAGATAACATGAAAACACAACCTCACATACCCTTTTCAAGGACAAACAATAATTCTCAGAGACAATGTAGTCTAAATATACATTAAGGAGAAGAAACATTTTCCTAAAGGCAATATAACCTGTAAAAATTTCCCTAGTCTATCGATGGAATAGCTTTTCACACGTTGGGCAGAACAATTTTTTTCCCTTTTTTTTATTCCCTGCTCTAGCACATGCTTAGAGCCCACCTGTGAGACCTTTGGTTTTCCAACAACAGAACGATCCATCTGCCCCAAAGATCCTGCAGAAACTCTGAAGTTATAGTTGTCTTATAAGGAATGTGAGAAAAGCAGCCAGCTACAGTGGCAGAGACATAATGGTCAGAAAGGTGAAAGAATTAGGAAAACAGAATTACAATTTAGGCCAAGAGAAAAAGAAATTTAGGGAAAAGTAGGCTACAGTTTCATGTGCTCCAAAGAAATCAACAAAGAAGAAAATGACAAAAAGTCATTGCCAACCTGCATGTCATTTGTGACCATCTACAAGGGAGTTTCAATAGAATGGGGTAGGGGTGGAGTAGAAACCACAGTGGTTTTCTCTTCAGGAAAGGATATCAACGTAAAGAAGAGAAAAGAGGAGACAACAGCTTAAGATGGTTGGAGGTTTGGGAAAAGGTTTTATTTAGGTGAAATGGTTGTAAGCAGATGGGTAGGAGAGATTAAAGACAGACTGTCTCTAGTTGATGAAGCAAGGTGAGATGGGAATTGGGAGAGATAGGAGATAGAAAGCTGAAGCCATGTTGACAAGAGTTGACTTATTTTATTTTGAGAAAGGGAGGAAGTAGACAAAAACGTAGGAAGATACAAAAACACGTAATCAAATGATAATTAAAAAACCAGTACTGAGGCAGAGAGGAGGGCACTGAAAAAGATTTGCTTCCTTGATTGAGCAAAAAGCCAAATCATCTGTTGAGGCTGTGGAACTGAAGTTGGCTTGGAAGCTTGAAGGTTGTGGTAGAGGACTCAGTGGCTCCTGTGTAGACCTTGAGAGGCAGCAACAAAAAGAGTGGAATAAAAAAACCTGCAGACTTCCTTTCCAGACAATTTAGACCAACCCTTACAATGAATACAAATAGAAAAGCTAACAAAATATAAAAAGCAACTATTTGATGGTGATAAAAGGCAGCTGAATTACTCAGCTAGATTCAGGAGATAATAATCCAGAGAGGTAAACACGGCATTTGGATTCCTTTCCCCTTGAGGGTGTTTGCTAATTCCTGCAGAGGCATTCCAGCAGTGCTTTTGGCAGCGTTAGGGGATTAGAAGGATAAAAGTAGGATCCCAGAATCCATGAAGATTAGGAGGTAGGAGGATCCCTAATAAATTTCCTGTGCTTTAAGTTGAGTATCTACAGGACCATAAACTGGGAGAACTAGAAGCAAACTATTACCAGTAAAAATTGCAGCCCAGCTTCAAATCATCTCAATCTCTGAAAGTGCATTAATGTGATCCTGGATTGCTAGATTTTTCCAGGAACTTGCCAGAAGCAAGTGTAAATCTCCATGGAGAAAAATAATGTTATTCTAGGACTCAAATTTTTTCTACAAACAAGTATTCAGATATTATGTCTAGCAATCAAAATAACCAGGCATACCAAGTATCCATTGAGGAATGAATGGATAAACAAAATGTTTACTATTTTGGAATATTCAGCCTCAAAAAGGAAGGAAATTCTGACACATACTAGAATACGGGTGAACCCTGAGAATGTTATACTAAGTGAAATAAGCCAATCACAAAAAAGACTAATACTATTATATGATTCTACTTATATGAGTTACCTAGAGTAGTCAAATTCATAGAGACAGAAAGTAGAATGGTGGTTGCCAAGGGCTGGGAGGAGGAGGGGCATAGGGAGTTGTTGTTTAATGGGTATAGACTTGCAGTTCTGCAAGATGAAAAGAGTTTTGGAATGGATAGTGGTGACGGTTAGACAACAATATGAATGTACTTAATACCACTGACTGTACACTTAAAAATGGTCATGATAGTAAAGTTTATGTTAGTGTGTTTTACCACAATAAAAAAAATTAGAAAAATATAGGAATACATAAATTTAAAAAATTAGGCCAAATTAAGACATTCTCAGATAATCAAAAGTGGATGGATTTTGTTACCACTAGACTTGTCCTGCAAGAAATGCTAACGGGTGTCCTTCTAGTTGGAATGAAAGGAAACTAGACAGTTACTTGAAGCCATAAGAAGAAATAAAGATCTCCAGTGAAGGTAAATACATGGATAATTATAAAATCTAGTATTATTGTAATTTCAGTCTATAACTCCACTTTTTACTTTTTACATGGTTTAAAAGACATGCATAAAAAAACATAGTATTGGGGGCTGGCCCAGTGGCCTAGTGGTTAAGTTCGGTGTGCCCTGCTTTGGCGGTCTGGTTTGGTTCCCAGGTGCAGACGTTGTCAGCCATGCTGTGGAGGTGACCCACGTACAAAATAGAGGAAGATTGGCCACAGATGTTAGCTCAGGGGGAATCTTCCTCAGCAAAAAAACCCAAAAAACAAAAAACATAGTATTGGACATGCAATGTATCAAGATGTAATCTGTGACTTCAATAACAGAAAGAGGAGAGAGAACTGTATAGGACAAATTTTTGTGTGCTGTTGAAGGTAAATTGGTGTAAACTCAAATTAGAGTGTTATAAGTTTAGGATGTTAAATGTAATCCCCATGGTAACCACAAATAATAGCTATAGAATATACACACAAGGAAATAAGAAACGAATCAAAATGTTTCACTACAAAAAATCAACTAAACACATAAAAAAGGCAATAATGGAAGAAGTGAGAGACACAAAAGCTATAAGGCACATAGAAAACAAATAGCAAAATAGCAGAAGTAAGTCCCTCCTTATTAGTAATTACTTTAAATGTAAATGGATTAAACTGTCCAATTAAAAGATAGAGATTGGCAGAATGGATTAAAAGAAATGATTCAACAATATACTGTCTACAAGATATTCACTTTAGATCCAAAGACACAAATAGGTTGACACTGAAAGGATGGAAAAAGATATTCCATGCAAACAGTAACAAAAGGAGAGCTGGAGTGGCCGTACTAATAACAGACAAAATAGATTTTAAATATAAAAAGTTATAAGAGACAAAGAAGGACATCATATGTTAATAAAATGTCCAATACAGCAAAAAGATATGACAATTATAAACATTTATGCAACTAATATCAGACTTCCAAATATATGAAGCAAAATTGACAGAATTTAAGGACAGTTCTACAATAATAGAGACTTCAATACTCCACTTTCAATAATAGATTGAACAACCAGACAAAAGATAAGCAAGGATATCAAGGACTTGGACAACACAATAAACCATCTAGACCTAAAAAACTATACAGAACGCTCCACCCCACAAGAGCAGAATACTCCTTCTCAAGAACACATGAGACATTCGCTAGGATAGACCATATGTTAGGCTACAAAACAAGCTTAAATAGATTTAAAAAGATGGGTATAATACAAAGCATTTTCTCCAGTCACAATGGGATGATGTTAGAAATCAATAACAGAAATAAAACTGGAAAATTCACAAATACGTAGAAACCAAACAATGCAAACAACCGAGTCAAAGAAGAAATCACAAGGGAAATTAGAAAATATTTAGAGACAAATATAAATGAAAACAAAACATACCAATACTTATGTGATACAGCAAAAACAGTGCTCACAGGGAAGTTTATAGCAATAAATGCTGAGAGTAAAAAAAAAACAGAGAAAGATCTCAAATCAATGGCCTAACTCTGCACCTTAAGGAACTAGAAAAAGAAGAGAAAAATAACAGAAAGAAGGAAATAATAAGAACTAGAGAAGAGATAAACAAAATAGACAATTAAAAAACAATAGAATCAAGGAAACCAAAAGTTCGTTCTTTGAAAAGATCAACAAAGTTGACAAACTTTAGTTAAATTGACTAAGAAAAAAAGAGACAAAACTCAAATAATTAAAATCAGAAATGAGAGAGGGGACATAAACTTTACAGAAATAAGAAGGATTAAAAGAATACTGTGAACAACCATATACCAACAAATTGAATAATGTAGATGAAAAGGACAAAGTCTTAGCAACACACAACTACCAAAACTGACTCAAGAAGAAATAGAAAATCTGAATAGACCTATAACAAGTAAGAAGATTGAATCAGAAACCAAAAACCTCCCAACAAAGAAAAGCCCAGGACCAGATGGCTTCACTGATGAATTCCACCAAACATTTAAAGAAGAATTAACACCAATCCTTCTTAAACTCTTTCAATAAATGAAAGAGAAGGGAACACTTAATAATTCATTTTATGAGTCCAAGATTACCAAAGTGTGACAAAGATACCATAAGAAAACTATATACCAATATCCATTATGAATATAGATGCAAAAATCCTCCACAAAATACTAGCCAACTGAATTCAGCATTATAGTAAAAGGATTATACACCATGACCAAATGGAATTTATCCCAGGAATACAAGGGTGATTCAATATTTGAAAATCAAAGTAATATACCACATTAGTAGAATGAAGAGAAAAAAACCACATGATCATCTCAATCAAGGTAGAAAAGTCATTTGCAAAATCCAACACCCTTTCATGATAAAAACACTCAATAAGCTAAGAATAGAAGGGAACTTCCTCAACATGATATAGGCCATATATGAAAAACCCACAACTAACATCGTACTCAATGGTGAAAGAGTGAAAGCTCTCCCTCTAACATCAGGAATGAGACAAGCATGCTAATTTTCACCACTACTATTCAATATTGTGCTGGAAGTCCTAGCCAGAATAATTAGGCAAGAAAAAGAAATAAAAGGTACTCAAACTGGAAAAGAAGAAGTAAAATTATCTTTGTTTTCAGATGACATATACGTAGAAAACTCTAAAGATTCCACAAAAACTTTTAAAGCTCATGAATTCAGCAAGGTTGCAGGATACACCATTAACATTCAAAAATCAGTTTTATTTCTAGACACTGGTAATGAACAATTAAAAAGAAATTAAGGAAACAATTCCATTTACAATAGCACCAAAAAGAATAAAATACTTAGGAATAAGTTTAACCAAGCAGATGAAAGACTTGTACTCTGAAAACTGCAACACATGGCTGAAAGAAACTAAGAGACATAAATAAAAGGAAAGACATCCCTGTTCATGACTTGGGAGACTTAATATTGTTAAAGTGACACGAGTACCCAAAACAATATACAAATTCAATGCAATCTCTGTCGTAAATTCAATGGCTTTTTTTGCAGAAATGGAAAAGCAAATTCTAAAATTCATACAGAATTTCAAGACCTCTGAATAGCCAAAACAACCTTGAAAAAGTAGAACAAAGTTGGGGGACTCACGCTTCTGATGTCAAAATGTACTACAAAGCTGCAATTATCAAAACAGTGTGGTACTGGCATAAGGATAGACATAGACCAATGGAATAGAATTGAGAATCTAGAAATAAAACCTGAAATTTTGGTCAATTGATATTCAGCAAGGATGCCAAGACCATTCAGTGGGAGAAAGTGCAGTTTTTTCAACAAATGGTGCCAGAAGTCTGGATATCCACATGCAAACGAATGAACTGGAACCTTCCTTTAGATCATATACAAAAACTAACTCAAAATGGATCAAAGACCTAAATTTAAGAGCTAAAACTATAAAACTCTTAAAAGAAAACATAGGATAAATCTTCATGGAATTTGGCAGTGCTTTCTTAAGTATGACACTAAAAGCACAGGCAACAAAAGCAAAAAAATAGATAAATTGAACATCATAAAAATAAAAAACTTTTTTGCATCAAAGAATACTGCCAAGAGTGAAAGACAAACAATAGAATGATAGTAAATATTTGCAAAGCATATATGTGATAAGAGCTTACTTTCCAGAATCTATAAAGAATTCCTATGACTCAAAAACAGTCTGAAAAAATGGGCAAAGGACTTGAATAGACATTTCTCCAAAGAAAATATACAAATGGCCAATAAACTCATGAAAAAGTGCTCAACATTTGCATTAGGGAAATGCAAATCAAAACCATGAGATACCACTTCACACCTACTAGGATGGCTATAATAACAAACAAACAAATAAAAACGGAAAATAACAAGTGTTGGCAAAGATATAGAGGAATCGAAAACCTTGCACATTGCTGGTGGGAATGTAAAACGCTGCAGCAGCTCTGGAAAACAGTTTGGTGGTTCCTCAAAAAATTAAACATAGAATTACCATATGACTTACCATGTGATTCCACTCCTATATATATATCCTAAAGAATTGAAAATGGGGACTCAGATATTTGTTCATAAATGTTCATAGCAGCATTATTCATATTAGCCAAAAAGAGGAAACAACCCAAATGTCTCTCAACAGATGAATGGAGGTATTAGTCAGGGTTCTCCTGAGAACTAATAGGAGATGAGAGAGAGAGAGAGAGAGAAGGAGAGAGAGAGAGATACATAGATATAAAGAGATTTATTAGAAGGAATTGGCTCATACTATTATGGAGTCTGAGAAGTCCCACAGTCTGCTGTCTGCAAATATGAAGATCCAGGAAAGTTCATGGTGTAGTTCAAAGACCCAAGAGCTGGAGAGCCGAAGGCATAGATTCCAGTCTAAGTCTGAAGGCCTGAGAACCAGGAGCGCTGAGGGAAGGAGAAGACGGATGTTCAGCTTAATCAGTCAAATGGAGAGCAAATTCAGTCCTCCTCCACCTTTTCGTTCTATTTGCGCCCTCGATGGGTTGGATGGCCCATCCACCTTGGGGAGGGCCATCCGCTTTACTCAGTCCACCAATTCAAAGGCTAATCGCTTCAAGAAGCACCCTCACAGACACACCCAGAAATAATGTTTAATCAGATATCTGGGCATCCATGGCTCAGCCAAGTTGACACATACAACTAACCATCACAACAGATAAACAAAATATGGTATATGCATACAAGCATATTATTCAGCCACAAAAAGAAATGAAGTTCTGAATCATGCTACAACACAGATGAACCTTGAAAATATTAAGCGAAGTGAAATAAGCCAGACACAAAAGGACAAATATTATATGATTCTACTTATATGAAATATCTAGAATAGGCAAATTCCTAGACAGAAAATAGATTAGGGGTTGTCAGATGCTGGGCAGAGGGGGAATGGGGAATTATTGCTTAGTGGATACAAAGTTTCTGTTTGGGGTGATGAAAAAACTTTGGAACTAGATAGTGGTGATGGTATATATGTAAGTAATGATACTGAACTGGTACACTTAAAAATTATAAAAATGTACAAAAAACATGGCAAACTTTATGGTATATATATTTTACCACAATAAAAAAAATTGATTAACATACTTGACCACATTAACAGCAGAGAAAAACTATATGGTTGTTTCAATAGATGTAGAAAAACCATTTGACAAAATTCAAAATCCATTCATGCAAAATCCATTCTAGCAACCTAGAAATAGAAGAAGACTTCCTTAATCTGATAAAGGGTATTGTGCCAGTTATCGATTTATTGCCCCTCAGCTCCAAATTCACCCTCCAGCACCTGCTCTGTAATGGACTGGACTTGAAGCATTTTACCTTTACAGCAAGTACATGGAACTTTACAAAAGAGGGTGGGGAGCAACCCTGCAAGAGAAAGACGGCCTCTCTTCCTGACTCCAACGCACAGTGCTTTGCTTTTTCTTGCCCCTGCTGCACAGCTGGTCAGAGGTGCGAGGGTGTGGGTACATTTGGGGGTGCTCTGCTCCAGCTGTGTGCCTAGGGCACCTAGTTCTCAGCAATCTTGCAGCCTCAGTACTCCAGACCTAGCACCACCCTCCCGTGGCCCTTCCAAGATCCTAGCCTCACAATCACAGTGGTAGCCTAACTCCTTCTATACACCACCCACCAGCCGTGGATGGCCTGAGTCCTAATGGGTTGTTTCCTGCTTGCCCGGCACGTATTGCCCCGTGCTAATTTGAGCAACCTGGCAAACTTCACCAACCAGAGTGCTGCAACCACATCACTACAATGAGGGCTGGACCCCAGCCTTGGGAAGGGAGCCCCACTTCCAAGTTTGTATGTCCTTGGATACTCTCCTTCAGCCCTGGGGTGTCATTTAACATTCCCTCTGCATCTTTCTAGTTACCCTCCTATCATGCTTTAATAATTCTTTATACTGAACTTTCCCTCTTTAAATTACTGTGTGGTTTCTGAGTGGGTCTGATTGGATGCAGACTGATACAAGTACCTACAATAAACATCATACTTAATGGGTAATGTTGAAAATTTTCCCTTTGAGATCAAGAACAAGACAAAACGTCTGCTCTCACCATTTTTATGCAGCATTGTGCTGGAGGTCCCAGCCAGGGAGCAAGGCAAGAAAAAAAAGGTATAGGGATTGGAAAAGAAGGAAGAAAATTTTCATTATTCACAGATTATAATGAGAGTGTACATTTAAAAATCCAAAATGATCTATTCAATCATTAGAATCAATGTATGTAATTAGCAAGATTACTGAATACAAAGTAAACAAACAAAAATCAATATTTATGTAATTATTTATATAATTATATGTATAATTAATATAATTGTGTTTTAATATAATTATAAGTATATAAATAATATAATTATATTAGAAAAAGAAACTTTTAAAAATACTATTTACAACATAAAAAATATTAAATACTTAGCAATAAATGTGGCAAAAGATGCAAAAAACTATAGGACATTATTGTGGAAAATTGAAGAGGTCTTAAAAAATGGATAGATATACATGTTCATGAAATTATAGACCCAATGTTGTGAAGATGTCATTTCTCCCCCAAAACTGATGTCTAGATTCAAGACAATTATCATAAAAATTCCTACAGCTGTTTTGTTGTTTGTATAGGAAACTGACAAACTTATTTTTAACATTTATATGGAAAAGATTGATAAAACGTAAAGACATTTTTTTTTTTTTGCAAAGGAACACCAGTTTACTGAAGAATTACAAAGTCAGTATTCGTGTCCTCCTGAGCTCATCTCAGCATTTTATTTTATTTATTTATTTATGTATTATTTTATTGAGGTCACATTGGTTTAAACGATTGCATACATTTCAGGTGTACAACATTATATTTCAGCTTCTGTATAGACTGCATCATGTTCAAAGGTCAGTTTCCATCTGTCACCATACATATGTCCCCCTTTACCTCTTTTGCCCTCTCCTCACCCCCTTCCCTTCTGGTAACCACCAATCTGTTCTCCTTATCTATGTGTTTGTTTATCTTCCACATATCAGTGAAATCATATGGTATTTGTCTTTCTCTGTCTGACTTATTTCACATAGCATAATCCCCTCAAGGTCCATCCATATCGTCACAAATGGCACAACTTCATCTTTTTTATGGCTGAGTAGTATTCCATTGTCTACAGATATCTATCACAGCTTCTTCATCCATTCATCCATTGATGGGCACTTGGGTTGCTTTCAAGTCTTGGCTATTGTGAATAACGCTGCGGTAAACATAAGGGTGCTTATATCTTTTCAAATTAGTGTTTTCGTGCTCTTTGGATAAATACCCAGAAGTGGAATAGCTGGATCATAATGTATTTCTATTTTTAATTTTTTGAGAAATCTCCATACTGTTTTCCATAGTGTCTGCATCAGTTTGCATTCCCACCAGTAGTGTATGAGGGTTCCCTTTTCTCCACATCCTCACTAACACTTTTTATTTTTTGTCATTTTAATAATAGCTGTTCTGAGGGGTGTAACGTGATATCTCATTGTGGTTTTGATTTGCATTTCCCTAATAATTAGTGATGTTGAACATCTTTTCTTGTGCCTGTTGGCCATCTGTATATCTTCTTTGGAGAAATGTCTGTTCATATCCTATGCCTATTTTTTGATCAGGTTGTTCATTTCACCGTTTTTGTGTTGTACAAGTTCTTTATACATTTTGGAAATTAATCCTTTATTGGATATATGATTTGCAAATATTTTCTCCCAGCTGGTGGATTGTCTATTCGTTTTGTTGATGGTTTCCTTGCTGTGCAGAAGCTTTTTAGTTTGATGTAGTTCCATTTTTTAATTTTTTCTTTTGTTTCCCTTGCCTGAGGAGTCATAGTATTCAAAAAGATACTACTAAGACTGATGATATAAAAACTATATCAAAGAGCATGCTATCTATGTTTTCTTCTAGGAATTTTATGGTTTCAGGTCTTACATTCGAGTCTTTATTCCATTTTCAGTTAAATTTTTTTTTTTTTTTGTGAGGAAGATTAGCCCTGAGCTAACATCTGTTGCCAATCCTCCTCTTTTTGCTGAGGAAGATTGGGTCCTGGCATAACACCTGTGCGCATCTTCCTCTACTTTATGTGTGGGATGCCTGCCACAGCATGGCTTGATAAGCAGTGCGTAGGTCCATGCTCAGGATCTGAACCTGCGAACCCCAGGCCACAGAAGCAGAGTGCGCAAACTTAACCACTATGCCACTGGGCTGGCCCCTCAGTTAATTTTTGTGTATGGTTTAAGATAATGGTCTACTTTCATTCTTTTGCATGTGGCTGTCCAGTTTTCCCCACACCATTTATTGAAGAGACTTTCCTTTCTCCATTGTATGTTCTAGTCTCCTATGTCAAAGATTAGCTGTCCATAGATGTGTGGGTTTATCTCTGGGCTCTCAATTCTGTTCCATTTGCTCTGTGTGTCTGTCTTTCTGTCAATACCATGCTGTTTTGATTTCTATAGCTTTGTAGTATATTTTGAAATTAGGGAGTGTGATACCTCCAACTTTGTTCTTTTTCCTAGGATTGCTTTGACTATTCAGGGTCTTTTGTTGTTCCGTATAAATTCTAGGATTCTTTGCTCTATTTACATGAAAAATTTCATTGGGATTCTGATTGAGATTGCATTGAATCTGTAGATTGCTTTAGGTAATATCGACATTTTAAGTATGTTTCTTGTAATCCACGAGCAAGGAATATCTTCCCATTTCTTTATGTCTTCCTCAATTTCTTTCAATAATCTCTTATAGTTTTCAGTGTATAAGTCTGTCACCTCTGTGGTTAAATTTATTCCCAGGTATTTTACCTTTTTTGTTGCAAATGGGATTGTATTCTTGATTTCTTTTTCTGCTAGTTCATTGTTAGTGTATAGAAATGCAACTGATTTTTGTATGTTGATTTTGTACCCTGCAACTTTATTGTATTCATTAACTATTTCTAATAGTTTTTTTGGTGGAGTCTTTAGGGTTTTCTGTATATAGAATCATGTCATCTACAAATAGTGACAGTTTTACTCTTTCTTAATTTGGATACTTTTTATTTCTTTTTCTTGTCTCATTGCTCTGACTAGGACTTCCAATGCTATGTTGAATAAGAGTGGCATGAGTGGGCATCCTTGTCTTGTTCCTGTTTTTACAGGGATAGGTTTCAGTTTTTCACTGTTGAGTATGATGTTGGCTGCGGGTTTGTCATGTATGGCCTTTATTATGTTGAGGTACTTTCCTTCTTTACCCATTTTGTTGAGAGTTTTTATCATAAATGGATGTTGGATCTTGTCAGATGCTTTCTCTGCATCTATTGAGATGATCGTGTGATTTTTATTTTTCATTTTGTTACTGTGGTGCATCACGTAGATTGATTTGTGAACATTGAACCATCCTTGCATCCCTGGAATAAATCTCACTTGATTGTGGTATATGATCCTTTTAATGTATTGTTGTATTCAATTTCCTAATATTTTCTTGAGGATTTTTGCATCTATGTTCATCAGTGATATTCACCTGTGATATGTTCATCAGTGATATGTTCATAAGTGATTTTTTTTGTGTTGTCCTTGTCTGGTTTTGGTATCAGGGTGATGTTGGCCTCACAAAATGAGTTAGGAAGCTTCCCCTCCTCTTCAATTTTTTGGAAGAGTTTGAGAAGGATAGGTATTAGGTCTTCTTTGAATGTTTGGTAGAATTCACTGGAGAAGTCCTCTGGTCCTGGACTTTTGCTTTTTGGGAAGTTTTTGATTACTGTATCAATCTCCTTACTAGTGATCTGGCTTATTCAGATTATTTATTTCTTCTTGATTCAGTTTTGGAAAATTGTATGATTCTAAGAATGTAGAATCATACATTTCTTCTAGATTATCCAATTTGTTGGCATATAGCTTTTCATAGTATTCTAAGAAAGTAAATCTTAAAAGTCCTCATCACAAGAAAAAAATTTTTTTAACTATGTTTGATGACAGATGTTAACTAGACTTACATTGTGGTGATCATTTCTCAATTATACAACTATTGTATCATTGTGTTGTACACCTGAAACTAATATAATGTCATGTGTCAATTAGTCAATTACACCTCAATAAAAAATAATTTAAAACATTATGGTATATTTATATAATGGAATAATATACAACATTGATAATGAATGCACTACAGCTTCATGCAACGACATGGATAAATTTCATGCACATAATAATAAGTCAAAGAAACCAGACTAACCCACACATAATATATATACTGCATAATTCAATCTATATGAAGTTCAGAGAATGGGTAAATCTAAGTTATAGTGTTTAACTGTGGATGTTTCAGTGATAAAAGTATATAGAAAGACAAAGAAATTATTACCAAAACTTTCAGCGTAGTGGTTACTTTAGGAAAAGACAAATTAATAGTGATCAGGAGGGGGCATGAGGAGGACTTCAAGGGTGTGGAAACATTCTAGTTTTTGACCCAGGTGGTGATCCCTTGGAGGTTAACTCTGCGAATTCATTGAGCTGTATATGTTTTGTAGATGTCTATAATATTTCATTTTTTTAAGGGTTAAAAGAACAAATGATTTCCAGGTAGCATTGAAGACCCAGTAGAAGGCAAACAGCACTACATTTAGTAAATCCTAAATGTAGCGACTTCTCTTGCAGTGTGTAGGAGCCTGAGAGTGAGAGAAGGGGAGGAGGTGGATGACAGTGACCCAGGAGGGGGACTGGTCTGTGAGCACACTGGAAGCGGGGCAGGGCAGGGAGAGGAAATCACACATACCTGAAATTGCACACCCTAAAGCAGACATAAACTCAATTAGTCAAATCCCTGGGAAAATAGAAGGCTGATAGACCAAAGATCACAGTGAGGGAGAAGAGTAAATTCATAGATGTGAGAGTCTGGAAGAAGTAAAGGGTATGAAACACATAGGAAGAGCTTCAATGAACACTTGAATAAAATGCAGTATATTGATACCATGTACACAAAAACAAGGATCTTTTAGCCTACTATTCATTCATTCATTCAACAAGTATTTATTGAGTGTCAGGAACTGTTCTAGGTGCCGTAGAGAATACACGAAGGTGTAAGACAGTTCTTCTCTTTAGTTTTAACTAAGAGAAAACATACCCTCATGACAGTTTAAGTTATAATTCAAGATTCCATTGCCCAAACGATAAAGCCCAAAGTCACCTCTGTCCATGGTATACAACCTCCACCTCAATTTGGCCCCTTGCCATTGGCATCTCCCTGTGGGTCTCTGCTCTTTCCCAGAGCAGTTCATTTTCACTAATCCTGTGCCCATATGGCAGGCACAGTTCTATGAACTTTCCATCTATTCATTCTCACAACAACCTTAGGAGGTAGGTACTGTTACTATCCACACTGTCCAGGGGAGGCAACAGGCCCAGAGAGGTTTAGTAACTTGTTCATGTTTACACAGCTTATAGGTGCTGGGGCCAGCATTCCAACCCTGGGAGTCTGGCTCCAGTGACTATGTTCTTAATAACTACAATTGGGCCACAGCCATCTTCCGTTTCCTGACAAGCTCAAACCCTTTCATCTCTCTGTGGCTTTGGATTTGTTTTTTGTTGACTGCTTCTTCACAGAGAGAAATCTACAGTATTCATCTGCCTAAACCCAGCTTGAAGGCTGCCTTCTCTGTGCAGCCTTCCATGGCCATCTCCTCAGGGTCAGACTCTCCCTTCCTCCTCCATGTCCTCATCTTTCGTGGGACTCTCCTAACTTCTAACATGTCCCTGGATGTCCTCGAGGGCAGGAACTTTGACTTGTCTGTCATATGTCTTCTCCAGAATCTGTCACACATGAGATCACAGGAAATGTTGAATTGGATCCAGAGAAGAATACAAATCCTAAATAAGTGATGTCAACATTGAGAGTCATTAATTAGAAGGGAGGCCCCTGTAGTCTGAGGTAGCCCAGGGGAGCCTTCTGAAAGGGGTAGCCCTTGGCTAGACCTTAAGGGATGAGCAAACATGCATAACTGAGGATGCTCAGGAGGGTGACCAAGGAGGGAAAGAATGTGTACATTCTGGAGACTCCAATGCACAGGGTGTCTCTAAGGTTTGGTCATTAAACCAAACCCACCAGAGCAGAGGCTGCAGGCAAAGCAATCAGGGATCAGAGGCAAGAATCTCAAATTCCCAACAGAGATCCGATACCTACCCCAGGAACCCTTGCAAAGTTGTACTCCTTAAGTAAATCCAGAAAACTGGAATACTGCTAAGTATAAGAGACCTGGGGGAAAAAAACAGATTCCAATTTAATCAGATTTAAAAATTTTTTTGATACTTTTTATTGGATAATATGGTGCACAATTAACTGCAGGGTTGGAACTGCTCTGAATTAGTCACTGTCTTAAATAAATCAACATCAGTATGCGGAAATTTGACTGAATTTTCTGTGCAGCCAGGCCGTCTGAATTGTTGCCATCAATCAGGGCCCAGCCTGAGAGCTACACGGTGCCCATGTGACACCCACCCGAGCCAAGGGCAAGCTCCTCCCCCAGCTTCACGTAGTCGTGGTACAAACAGTCCTGCCATGTGCAGGCTCCAGCCAAGAAAGGGGCACTGGCCATACAAAAGCGATATTTCTTGAGAGGGATGTGGGGTGAACTGCTACGTGGTCTCTTTTTGGGGGGCCTGGAAAATAAATGCCACTGGGTTTAGGTTACCGATGGGATGACTCTGCAAACCAGACTGAATGGATTGGGAGAGCTGGGCTCCACTGTCTGAATGGTGCCTCCTGCCCTGTTTAATCTTTGCTCTTATTGTCACTTCTTCTAGGGAAATGTTAGGAACGTAAGGAATATGTAAATATTAGTTTCAACAGATGTCTAAAAAAGAAAAACTCTCCTCTATTCTGCAGAAGACCCCAGACCCATCATAATTTCCTTGAGTGGTGTGAGAGAGGCCCCTTGCCCCCACCTGCCTGCCCGTCACTAATGAGAATCAAATACAGGCAGGAAGGTTGTCATCACGTGAGAAAATCTTTCCTTTTCCTTCTACATATTTGCCCTAGATTCTTTACAAATAAAAACAGAGCAACATTTTATTGGCACTTTCACATCTACAAATTCGCTTAATGACTGTGATCTCATTTAAACTCATTTTACAAACAAGCAAACGTTGTTCCATGAGTTTTATTGATTGTCTGAGATTGCAAAGTTACTAAGTAATGGAGTCAGGCCCCAGCCTAAGACTTCAGCGTCCAACGCTGTCCCCCTTCATAGCAAACACATTACAACATAGTCACATTCCACAGAATATATAAGTTTTTGCTGTATAATTTTTATAATTCCAATTTGGAGTTTTCATATAACTTATAAATGTTTTCTCGTGATTCGAACGTCACATTTTTATGTAATCAGACGGGGTTTGAGTTGAGGAGCAGCTGATTCATTGATATCAAGTTACGCTTCACAGACTCTCAATTAAATATTTATTTCAATTGCAACGTTTTATGTTCATGTTTGGGAGCCAATACATTTCTTTTAGTTCTGAAATACTGTCGTGGGTCCTTGAGAGGTCACGGGCCTGGAGCACCAGGCCAAGAATGTCTCATGGCAAAAAGAGCCCTGTTCTGGCTGCTGCCCCAGCCTGCCCCCAGCACAAGGGTGCGGCGTGAGTAAAGGCTTAGAGGCTGGAAGACAGAAGGCAGGTAAGGGTGGCTGTCACCCAGTCAGCTGGCTGGAGCAGGATGGACAGCATCCAGTCAGTCTCTGCCCTTCTAACAGCAAAGTCTACCTCGTGGATCTTCTCTGGGACAATCTGTTGCCTGTATTCTGGAACAGGCTGCGACCTTATGTTAAACCATGCTATTAACCCACAGAGTTAAGCCAGCATCCAGAAAAACTTCAAAGACGATCAAGGGAAGAGTTTATTCTATATGTTAGTAGAGCCCTCCCTAAATCAAACCTCACAGGGTTCAGGGATACTGGCCATGACTGACCTCATCACCAAAAACCCCCAACCCCAGAGAGAGCTGAGATTGGAGAGGACTTGGAGAGAGCAGAAGGGAGCTGCTTCTGTCGCCATGGGGACACACAGAACCCCTCCACCAAGCCCAGGATTAAAGCCGTTTCTCCTGAACCTCCCACTGGCCAGCCTTGCTTTGTAGGCAACATATTCCCAATAACTCTGAGTAAGTCGAGTTTTTGTAAAATGCGTTTTAAATGCATGGGCCAGGGGAACCTAATTATTTAAAGGCATACTGCTCCAAATCCTTGTAGGAAAAAAAAAACTTTAATAGTGTAAGCTTTAATAGTGTAACTCCCTAAATTCTCTCTTTGGATGTCCATATTTTTACGTTCTGCAGAGTTTTATTAAATTAGAATACATTACTACAGTACTTGCTAAACATATCAGGCCTTGGAATTTAGAAAGAAAACCTAGTTGTTTATGCCATGCCACTTTTCTTCCGTAATTGAAACAAATTTGAAGATACAGAGAAATCTGGGGATTTGGGCGAAGCTCTGCACTCATCTACTCCTCTAGTTGCTATGGAGAATAATAGTTTTACGGGCATCTTTAAATAAAGTCAGACCTGAGCTGAAACCTCTCTTCTTGAGTGAGAAAGAACACTAAGTGGGTGGGGGATAAGTCTCTTTGCTGCTCTAAGCAGTGAATACTCTGAGGAAGACACAACTGAACCTTGGGTGTATTCAGAAGAGAAATTCACGTGAGAGATGACAAGCGGGTCTGGGGCAGTGCACCTGTCAGAACTTTCCAGGGCCTCCTTCTCACACTCAGAATCCAGTTTCTAATCCTCAGAGCTACAGGCTTCCGAGAGCTGGTTCTCTCTCCCTGTTCATCAGGCTTCATTTACCAAATATTCTGCTTCTTCCTGCCCATCTGTCCTGGAACTCCCAAGAACATGGTCAACCTGTTCCCATCGCCTACAAATAACTTCCCTTTGGCTGTCTCTCCAACTTCTCCCTCTTCCCCTCCAAATTTCTTCTAGGATCCCTCATACTCTGGGAGCCTCCTTTGTTCTGTTTACCTTAGGGAAGGAGAGGAATAGCTAATAATAAGAATAGACATTTATTAAGCATCTATGAAACACTTAACATGGATCATCTCATTTTATCTTCCAGTAACCTTAAGTTAGGTCCTATTTCTACCCTCATTTTACAGAGGAGGAAACAGTCTTAGGAAGCATGAATAATTTGGTCACACAGTTGGCAGGTAGCAGTGTCCAACTCCAGCGTCTCCACTAGTATTGTCCCTCCATCTAACCATTCATTCATTTATCCAAACAAGATTTACCGAGCCCTCACTATGTGCCAGGCACTGTTCAGGGATTACAGCAATGATCAAGGCAAAAGAAGTTTCTACTTTCATTATGATTCTTTGATTCTAGTAAGGGGAGATAGATAAGAAATGAGCAAGTAAGTCAGATAACTTCTGAGTGATAGGAGCTGGGGAGGAAATACTTCAAGAAATGGAACAGAGCCGTGGTCCTCAAATTTGAATGTGCATGAGCTCACCCCAGGGGGCTTGTTGAATCACAAATTGCTGGGCCACACTCTCAGGGTTCCTGGTCCAGTAGGTCTGGGGTGGGGCCTGGGAATTTGCATTTCTTTCTTTTTTTTTTTTTGTGAGGAAGATCAGCCCTGAGCTAACATCGACGCCAATCCTCCTCTTTTTGCTGAGGAAGACTGGCCCTGGGCTAACATCCATGCCCATCTTCCTCTACTTTATACAGGACGCCGCCACAGCATGGCTTGACAAGTGGTGCATCGGTGCATGCCGGGGATCCGAACCCGGGCTGCCAACAGCAGAGCACAGCAGAGCACGCGCACTTAACCGCTATTCCACCAGGCTGGCCCGGGAATTTGCATTTCTAACAAGCTCCCAGCTGAGGCTGCTATTGCTGGTCTGGGACCACACTTGGAGAACCACTGGGGTGGGGAGTGATTGGGATTAGAGTGGAGAATGGGGGAAGCCTCTCTAAGGGTATGTGGCATTGGAATTGGGACCCGAGTGATGAAAATGAGTAGGCCACCAGAATACGAGGAAAAGGATTCCAAGCAGAGCGTACAAAAAGTGCAAAGTCCTCAAGGTGGACATGAGCTGTGGGTATCGGAAGGACGAGACAAAGCCCCACTGGGTGTTGAATGAGGGAAAGAAGAGAGACAGACAAGGGCCAGGTTAGACCCAACACAGGTCAGTTCGTTCTTTTCCTCCTGCTCCATTGGGCTGTGTTTTTTTAACATGAAAATCAGAATGTCTTTAACCAACAAAATAGTGGCAGTTAGTTAACTTAAAAAATAAAGATTTAATATAAGATCACTTTAAATGGGCACCTCCCATGACACATTTAAAATGTAATTTCAGCTGCCCTTCACTCCAATGCCATTTTCAATTGTATTTTTTTCAAGTAAAAATAATCTGTTGTGTTATATGTAATGTACATTGGTGCTGTATATCCTTTAATTGCATATTTTTTTATCTGGGCAATTTGTCAAATCTACTAGTTGTTACAAAAGATCAAAGGCTCCATGCCTTTTCTTTCCTCATCTTCTGTTTTAGTGCTTTTCAAATACAAATGTGCCTAGAACTGCATTCACTTCACAGCCTCCCTGGAGAGGGCCATTTATTAAGGAAGAATGATCTGGGCGAACCTCTTATTCTTGCCAGGGCCTCTTGTCCAGCCCTGGCCCCTGAGGGGCAGGAGTGCCCAGCCGGGAAAGGATGAGGCCTAGGCTTCCGTTGGGTTCTCGGCCAAGGTGAGCCTAGTCTGTGCAGGATAATTGGCTCCTCTCTTTCTCTCAGCAAACACACCTGGGGCTGTTTCTGCAACAAGGTCTTTACTATCTTCCTTTGCTTTGATCTGTTCTGATGAAGCAATGATGTTCTGCATGATTGATAAAGAGAGCCTGTTCATCTCATTCGCAAAAGAAATGGAGGCTATCAAGAATCGCCTAAAGGTTGCACAATTAATAGTTGGCTGGAGCATCCAGAAATTTACTGTTGGTGAGTATTACAGGCTGAATTGCGTCCTCCCAAAATTTATATGTTGAAGTCCTAACCCCTAGTACCTCAGAATGTGACTGTGTTTGGAGATAGGGTCTTTACAGATGCAACTAAGGTTAAATGAGATCAGTGGGGTGGGCCTTAATCCAGTGTGACTGGGGACCTTACCAGAAGAGGAGATTAGGACACAGATACACACAGAGCTAAGACCATGTGAAGACACAGCAAGAAGAGGGCCATCTGCAAGCTAAGATGAGTGGCTTCAGAAGAAACCAACCTTGCTGACACCTTGAGCTTGGACTTCTAACCTCCAGAACTATGAGGAAATAAATGTCTGTTGTTTAAGCCCCCCAGTCTGTGGGACTTCGTTATGGCAGCCCAAGCAGACTAATATAGTGAGTGTTTGTGTCTTGGATTCTTATAAACACTTTGTTATACTTTTCATTCCATGCTTTAAAAGAATTTTTTCCTTTTATAAAATATAAATGAAGAAAATCAGGTCCCTCCTCTGAGCATATTTTAAGGTTTCAAACCTGTGGGCCAGAGTTAGAGGGAGGAGAAGGAACTCCCGGTCCTCCCCTCCCTGAGGCCATGGGCTTCTCTGCTTCTGCTACAGCTTTTGGTGTCTGTCTCTCAAGCCTAAGACAGCACTATCCCTTGACTTCTGTTTTGCTGATCTGGCCTGGTCAGCTAACAGGGCATTTCTAGGTTGTTGCTTCTACTTGGTATTTCATATTTGGTTGAAATACACCCTGACCCAGATTAGCCTATTTAGACTAAAGAGTTTGGAAGAAAGGTTCAGGAGGTTCTGAGGAGTGCCTCTGCCTCTGAGGTTCAAGGAGTGCTGAGAATGAGTAGCCCTGCTATATGCTGGCAACAACAAAGTGTTGGGTATCCACAAGAGGGCAGCCAGGGTGTGGAGTGAACACCAAAGTTAGTCCCATGAGGCCTGTTAGGGGAACTTCCTACCTGGGTAAGTCAGGATACTTTGGGTTGCAGATGACAGAAAACCAACTCAAACTAGCTTAAAACAGAAAAAGAGAGGGCATGGATTTAGGCCTATGTAACTGGGATGTTTAAGATATAATGGTTTCAAGTATAGTTTGATCCTGAGTTCAGATTCTGTGCTCAGGAAGCTGTTCATCTCTCTCTAACTGGAGACTCTGCCTTCCTGTGTTTGGATCTATTCTAAGGCAAGAACTCCTAGTGTGTTGGCAAAGATGGCCATAAATTTATCAGCCATCGACACAATGATCCTAAAGAAAAGAACATGTCTCTTTTCCCAGAGTTACAGCAAAATTCTAGGGGAGGCCCCTGAATGGTCCAGCTTAGGTTTCCTGCTAAATTCTGAACCCATCATTGTAGCCGGGATGATAGAATACTCCGGCCCACATGCTCACCTCTGGGACTGAGAAGTGGGGTGGGGGTTGGTTGGCTCCATCCAAGCCACTGCGAATTCAGAGGATTGGTTCCTCGGACAGGTCCAGGAAGTAAAAAATAAACACACAAAACATTAGCCTAGTACTATATGATGCTGGCTTATAAAAAAATGGTCAGCACTGGCTGGCTTATATAAAGTATTTAAATGACAAATTAATAAAAAAGGGAAAAGTAGTGTTTCAAAAATTTGGAAGAATGTCACGTGGAACGGGAAAAGGACGAAGCTCAAAATTACACGTAGAAGTTATAAAAGAGGCAGAGCCGAGCTCGACGCAAGGAAAAACCCCCGCAGAAGTGACAACAAAGAAAAGGAGAGCTTCGTGAAGTGGTCAGCTCCCGTCTCCTAGACGAGCCCTCTGGGGATGAATGGCCAGCCACCAGTGACGCAGAAGAGGGGGTCTGAAGTCAGGTGAGCTGGAGGACAAACTGATCTCAAAGACCTCTTCCGCCCTCCAGCCCCGATGATTCCCCGACTACTTGTTTCCACATTAGAAAACACTGAAGGGCCGGCCCCGTGGCTTAGCGGTTAAGAGTGCGCGTTCCACTGCTGGTGGCCCGGGTTCGGATCCCGGGCGCGCACCGACGCACCGCTTCTCCGGCCATGCTGAGGCCGCGACCCACATACAGCAACTAGAAGGATGTACAACTATGACATACAACTATCTACTGGGGCTTTGGGGGGAAAAATAAATAAATAAAATTAAAAAAAAAAAACACTGAAGCATTGGCCGGCCCCGTGGCTTAGCGGTTAAGTGCGTGCGCTCCGCTACTGGTGGCCCGGGTTCAGATCCCGGGCGCGCACAGTCGCACCACTTCTCCAGCCATGCTGAGGCTGCGTCCCACATACAGCAACTAGAAGGATGTGCAACTATGACATACAACTATCTACTGGGGCTTTGGGGAAAATAAATAAATAAATAAAAATTAAAAAAGAAAACACTGAAGCAGCAAAGAAGGGGCAAACCAGAGGGAAGCACAGCGGGCAGCATTGAGGTTTTGGGGGTTTTAAAGTTCATATTTCCTGAGGCCTTCCTGTGTGCCAGGCGCTGGCTAAGTGCTTGCACCCCTTGCCCCATTTAGTCCCCTCAGCCAGTCTTGAAATAAGTTGTAGTCACCCCCATTTAATGAATGAAGAAACCAGGGGACACAGGGGGTGAGTAACTTGCCAAAAATGACACAGTAAGTAGTGGGGCTGGGACCTGAATGCAGGCCAGTTGTAACGTAAGCCCAAGCTCTTATCCCTTCTGCTCTTGGGGCGCAGGCAAGGCCCGCTTCTTTCCAGAGCGGCATCATACACCTCCCTCTGCTCACCTACCCCCTCCTGCCGGCTCAGGATCAAGGTTGACAGGGTCCAGATGGCAGCAGGCGCGTCTAATGAGATGTGAAGGGTATTACTCACAGGGAGCCAAGAGTGGCTGGGAGAGAATCCCAGATTCACATCTCCCCACTTGAGATGTCAAGAGCACACGTTACGGCCATGCATGAAAACACACACACCACCACCAAAGCCAGTGCTCTCATGAACCCTTTCCAACTCCAGTCCTTTCAGTTGCTTTGGTCCGTACCTCAGTTAAGCCGGGTAGGCCCCTATAGTAGCTCCTGTCTTCCTTCCGGGTTTTCAGAACAAATGACTCGGTTTTTCTAAGTTTTCACCTATTTTCTGCCTTTTAAAAAATTGATTTTGTTGCATGCTTAAAGAGATATGAGAAAAAAAGCCAGATGTCAGGAAGAAAGTGGGATTATTTTCTGTTTTCATTTACCTATTTGCTTAACCAAGCAAGAATTTATTTAGCACCTACTATGTGCAAGATTCCAGGTTTTACAGATAGATAATTGTTTCACTTAGCTGATGAAAACACAAGTTATTTTGAGTCAATAAGAAAAGAATCCATAATCAAAAGCCATACTATTTACCTTGACGATTCCTGGCGGTCATCAGTAATTGAACCACCAGTGTTCACAGTAAAAGCTGCGGGAGACGCCCTGCCACTTTTTGAAATGGCCTGCCCAGGAAATACTCAGCGTGGGAACTTTACAGCTGGTTCCTCAAATTGCAGGCAGAAATTAAGAGTCTTGTGCCTGCCTTCAGGCCTTGTGACACTTTAGGTGTCTATTAGAGTCTTTAACACACATATCCATGCACGTCGCTAGTTTGCTCTGGAGCAAAACAGAGTTAAGCAAGACAGCCTCCCGTATTCAAAACTGCACCGGCTCCCGTCCGGGCTTTCTCTGAGAGCACAGGAAGAAGACTCTCAGACACGGAGGGGCACTGACCACAACTGCTCAAGTCGCGCTGGGCCTCTCAGGCTGTTCTCACTGCCCACCGCCTCTGAGCCCAGCCGTGCCTCCAGCCCAGTGCCAGTAGAGTCCTCTGTGTCCCTCTGTGGCCCCAGGATTAGCAACACAGCCAAACTCTTGAGAAGAATCGCTTCATACACTAACTAGTAAGAAAGACTAAGAAGTAAATAAAGAAAACACAAGAAGCAGAGAAACATCCAAGCTTACATGTTTTTCCAATCCTACTGCATAGCTGCTCGTGGACCAGGTTCATAAGCTCTACCCCAATTGTTCCCAGCCCTGGAAGCACACTAGAAGCACATGGAGAGGTGTGTGTGTGTGTGTGTGTGTGAGAGACCAGTCTCCTGGGCCTTACTCTCCAGTGGTTTTAGAACTTGGCTGCCTGCCCTACAGATGGCTAAACCACACTCCCACAGACTCTGATTTGCTTGTTCAGAGGTGTGACCTAGACATAGGTATTCTTAAAAGCTCCTGAGCGATCTTGTGTCCCGCCAACATGGGAACCACTGCCCTAGACCAAATGAAACAGAATGAACGTGGCCACTGTTTGAAAAGCTTCCCAGGGATAGCTGACTGTATTTCTGAAGATGGTGCAACAGTACCTCCTGGCCCTCACGCTCTTCTACAGTGTGACCTTGACAGTGCACCCCATTAAAGATGGAGTCTAATTCCCCTCCCCTTTCATCTGGGTGGGCTTGTGCACCCACCCATAGAGTGTGGCAAAGGTAAGGCTATGTGACTTCTAAGGCTGCCTCATAAAAGCCATGCATTTCCACCAGCTTTGCTTGGGACTCTGACGCAGTCCAACAAGCGTGAGACTGCTGTGCTGGAAGGGCCACGTGTAGGCACTGGGTCATCAGGCCCAGGTCATCCCCTCCAAGACACCACACAGGTGGGGAAGCCATCTTGCAGGCCCATTTTGGATGGTTTTACCCTTCTTTTCAGAGGGCTTTTTCCAGACACCACTTGTGTTTCCTCTCAAACTGGTGGCACACCTCTGCTAAGGCACTGAGACTCACCTAAGAACTTATATTGCCCTTTCTAAGAGGAGATAAATCTTGAAATAAGACATAGACAGACCATATGGGGGCCTCCTGGAGTTTGGGCCCAAGTGCGTATCGTCTGTTAGAAAGGATTGAGAAGAGCTGGCCGCGTCTCTGGATGTAACCAAGCAGGCCCGGCTGCTGCTCTGTGAGGGTCAGTGTTTGTTTCTCCCACACTGCCTGTTTCTCTTCCCCTCTGGGCCCGATGCTGACCATCAGATTTCCAGGTTGGCCACGGCTCCAGAAGTTTCACTGAGGCATGCGGTGATTTGAGCTTGGAGTCTTTGTTTCTTTCTTCATCAGAAGGCTCTGCAGTTAATGATGAACACCTTAGCAGCCAGCTTATCAAATACTTGCTTCTGAAAGATAGCCTGAGATTGACAGGGGAGCTTGACACAGGCCAAGGACACGGGCCTTTTAAGGTAAGCGTGTGATGGCTTTGACAGGAGTGCGTTTTGCGAGGTCAACATCACACCAAAGAGAGAGACACAGTTTATTTTAAAGGTAGGTCTTACCTCGGGCCCACCAGCTCGGAGACTTGAATGCAACAAAAGGCAAACTGAACTTGGCTCTTCTCAAGAGCCATTTGAAACTTCCCTCCTGTAAACGTGCACTGTGTCTTTGCAGCCTTAAAGGGTGGGTTCTGAGGAGAAAATGTCTCATTACTGTGACTTTGAGCTGTGTTGGGGAAAACTGTGCAGGCACATTCTTAAAATATATCAGTTAAATCTAATGGCATCAATATTAGAGTTCAAATGAACTTCAAATTCCTTGCCAGCAACAACAATAGCAACGACTCATCCTATATGTCTTGAATAAAAGTTATATTTCAGTAAAATTGTATATTTTAAAACCACAGAATCAAGGGTTTGATTTTTCATTCAGTCACCTAAAAAGTACTACGACACTATCCAGGAATAATAACATCACATTTCAGAGAGCTAACACGATATTGTCAGAGCAGGTTAGGGGGGTGTGTGGGTGTCAGTGACTCCTTCTGGTTTGTTCTCCCCTCAAAACTGCTGCCAATCAGCTACACCTAGAGAATGCTGAAAGATCCTTTTCTGGTTTTCAAAGAACTAACATGTTTTATCAAGAATTATTATGAATATTTGAAGGAGACTTTACTGCAGGATCTCTATCTCTTTTTCTCTCATTTTCCCCAGTAAAAAATGCAGTTCTGTAATTCAAGTTCTAGTCACAAGAAAAAAGAACCTAAGATAGACTGTGGTGTGCCAGCTATCAGGCAAATAGACATAATGCTCTTTTGAGTTTCTAAGGTTAGTTCAATTAAAAAATAAAACTGTCATGTAACATTCACAGGATACTTAATGCGTGATTAAGGCATGAATCCTAAGTGAGTCTAACATTTTAAAGATTTGTTTTTAAACAAGATAAAATAAACTGTAGGTTGCTACCTGTTATTTCTCCAGGGATCGCTCTGTCTTAGAAGAAATGGCTGTGCCTCTTCACAAGTTAAATACAGCTGAGAAATGGAGGCACCTGGATAAAGCCAGCTCCATCAGCTGTGGCTTTCAAAAAAAATTTTCGTTGAAGATAATATATATACAGAAAATTGCACATATCATAGGCGTCCAGCTGAATGAATTTTCACAAACCGAAAATTTGTGAAATTTTAGCCAGCACTTGGATTAAAAAAACAGTATATAACCAGCACCCCAGAAGCCCCATCATTCTCTCACCCCCAGAGGTAACCAGTATCCTAATTCTAAACCGTAGATTAATTTTGTCTGTTTTTGTGCTTTCTATAAGTGGAATCATACCGTATGTTCTCTTTGTGTCTGGCTTCTTTCACACAATGTCATGGCTATGAGATTCATCCATATTGCTGCGTATGTTTAGAGATGGTTCATTCTCTTTGTTGGTGGGGATTGCATTGTGCGAATACACCACGATTTATTTATCCATTCTACGGGTTGATGGACATTTGGGTAGCTTCCAGTTGGGGGCTGACATAAAGAGCCAGCTGCTCGGGTTTTTACATTGGTGGCAGTGTGCTGGTGCCCAGGACTCCTCCTAATTTGCGTGAATGCTTCACGGAGCTGTTTGGAACAGCAGTGGCTTCTGACGGCATTGTCAGTCGTGTCCTTCTGCTGACAGATGCAGACCTCAGAAGAGAAAGGCCACAGCTCCCCACCTGTGAAAACTGACTCTTGTTTTCATGAAAAAAAGTTTTAAAAAAAGATCAGCAACTGAGAACAGAAGTAAGTATTGTTTGCATTATCATAGAGACTTGAGCAGCTGGCCACAGGGAATTTGGATCGGTGATAATAAGGTAACTTATCTTATTGAAACAGGATAGAGCCTAACAATTCTTGAACAGGGAAGAGGGCATGCCCAGGGAAGTAGAAGATAGCATAAGCTGAAAGGTGAAATGCTGCCAAGAAAACTTAACTGAACCATCTCATCTCAGTGGGTTATGAGTCTAAAACAAGGGCAAAAAGCCAAAATTCTTCGTAAACAAAATCACTAGCTTAACTCTTCTCTGAGAAAGCAGGGTTTGCAGCTCAGCTCTGGGCCACCCTGGGGATGCTGCCCAAGCTTTCTGTAAAGTTCCACTTCTCATCTGTAAAAAGGCGTGAATACCACACCCTCGCAGGGCTCTGCGGGTCATGAGATACATAGGTGAAGTTACTGGGAATACTGAGCAAGTGCTGATCACATGCTATGTTCCCTCTCGGCCCCCAAGTGCAGGGTTTGGATGAGACATATAGAGGGAGTAACCAAGAGCTCACATGCTTAAATGGGCTAGAATGTGGTGAATTGGAGGAAAATCAAAAGATCGACAGCTTCTTCCTTTTGAAAATGCAAAAGAAAGTGAGTGAGAAGATCGTATTGGTGCCAGGCTCGAGCAGAGGAGAGTGGGGAGGAGATCAGGGCTCTCTGGAGAGGGCGAGTGATAGCTGAGGGCAGGAGAGGGCTGTGCGCAAGGCTGTCTGCCTTTTTATTCTACTTGGCTTCGCTCTATGTGTATCAGACTCTGGGTACCAAGAGAAAGGCCTGTATAGTTATTTGAATCTTGGAATATTCTCGCCTGTCCAGACAGATCCATCTTCTTCGGCACTTAACCACTTAGCCAGGTTAGCAAAATGGGGTCTGAAGTCTTAGGATTTGGGGCAGCTTCAGACGGCCACTTCCCAGAACTTCTCTGTGTGGGCCTTGGGTTGTGGCTCCAAGACAGCCCTTCATTTCTACTGCAAGTGGTAATGACAAGTTTGGTGAAATCCAAATTTGGACAAAAGACAATATTATCTTTGGAAACAAATGGCAGACAACCCAGTGATGCTTTGAGGTCCTGGCGCCTGGCTCCAGCTGTGCACAGGTTTCCGTCAGGCCTGGAGATGCCTCACCAAACGTTACCGGCGGGACGGCGGCTACAGCGAACGGAGATAGAGCTCTTGAGTCGGGCGGGAAAATCACTCCAGCTCGGTTGGTTTCCCCATCTTAATGTGAGCCAGAGGCTCTCTTTCCCTGTTGGAATACCAGCCGCAGTCATAACAACACTTCACACTTACTTATGGATGTGATGTTTTCTGGTCCTCAAAGCTACTTATTTTATCCCAACGTGAAAGACGTGAAATATCATTACACCCATTTTACAGATAAGCTCAAGCAAACTCAGAGACAATAAATTATTGGCCAGTGTATGAGAAGCCATAGGCCGTAGTTCCAGGTTTCCTGGACACGCTCACCAGACCACACCCTCCAGAAGGACGCATGGGAGCCTCTGACACAGGCAGGTACGGACTCCTGTCAGGTTCTGAATTACCAGACCTTGGATTTAGGGGTCACAGACGGCGGGGACTCCGACACCAGTGTGGGGAGGTTTAGCTTGTTACTTCCTACCTAAGAATGCAAGGGAACAGACTGGAGAGATGCTTAGGTGGTGGAGTGAGCAGGATTGGTGACAAACCGTGGGGGAAGAGGAGAGTCAAGATACCCCTAGGTGTCTGGTCTGTGGATCTGCGTGGATGGAGACCCACTCACTGGGCAAGTGACCCTGGAGGTCACCCTTAATTAGAGAGAATCGAGTTCCTGTATGTGCTGAGCATTCTGTCAGTTGCAGAATCACGTGGGGCTGGAGGAATTGGTATGAGTAATCAATTCCCCTGGGAGCTGATGGATCTGCTTAAAAGTCATCCATGCAGCTTCCTGCTGCATTTAGAATAAAATTCAAACTCCTCCCAAGGTCTCCAAAACCACACAAGAGCTGGCCTCTGTGGACCTCCCCACCTCATCTCTCCATTCTTCACCTTACCTCCAGCCTGTGATCACCTCCAACTCTTGAACCCTTCAAGCTTATTCTCATCTCAGGACCTGTGAATCTGAGGCAGGCCTGGCATCCTCTTCCTCAAGATCCTCAAATATCGCCTCCTCAGAGACCTTCCCCAGCCACCCTTGGGTCACTCTCTAGCCGACTTCCCTGGGACGTTTTTCTTCGTAGCACTTAACATTATAAGAAACTACCTACTTTATTTGTCAGTGTGTTTGTTAACCATTTCCCCAACCGCAATTTCTGTTAGAAGTTAGAAGGCAACAGCTGAGCAAGAGAATCGGCCTGGGGTCATCCTGGTGGAGATGGAAAGAAACGAGCAGATTCATTTGAGAGGTGTTTAGGAGGCAGAGCTGACAGGGCTTGTGGGTAAAATGGACAGGGAAGAGGAAAGTGAAGACACCTTCTGGGTCTGCGTGGATGATCGTGCCAGTCACGGAACCAGGTTGTCCCAGAAGAGGGCCAGAGGTGGGTGTGACGGGCATGAGTTGGGCTTTTCGCTCGCTGAGTCTGCAGCGCTTTGAGGCATCCGGGAGGACCCATCGAGTGTGCAGTTGATGCCTGAGCTGGAGGTGTGATTTTGTGAGTCGCCTGTGTGTAGCTGGCAGTGGATGCGGCAGGTGTCGAGGAGATAGCTTAGTGAGAACAGAAGAGGGAGACAGGAGGGGGCCTTGGAGCAAGCCTTGAGGAGCTCCACAGGTGAAGAGCTGAGCAGAGCAGGGTGAGCTTAAAAAGGCATCAGAGGGGTGGAGAAAGACAACTAGGTCACAGTGGCCGAAGATGCAAGACTATGTTGAGGTGTGGGTGGACTGCTTGGTACCCAAGCTGGACTCCTCGAGAGGGTCCCCTCCAGCCCTGACAGCCAGGGCCTGATATGTAGACGTGTGTTGGACTGGACGTGCAGTCTCTCCAAGTGACCTATTACATGGCCTTTCCAAGTGCTGAATCACTTAGGCCTCACGAGGATCCCAGCCATTACTCTCCTCTTTTCTTCAGAGGAGGAAACCAAGGTACACGGAGGGTAAATGACTTGCCCAAGTCACACAGCCAGCAAGCAGCAGCCTCAGGACTCAAACCCAGAGAGCACGGTCTTTTTTACCACACACGCTAACACCCTCCCCTACTTTTTTCAGGCTCCTCTTTTGATAGCACTGATACAATGTCAGACAATTTGCAATTGCCAAACTTCAACTTTGGTAACAAAAATATTAGCTTTGAATGCAAACACAAGGGATGAACCAATCTCTTAAGCATTTGGTTAAGATAATGACGCAATCGCCAATTTTTTTTTTTTTTCCTTCCTCTATCTCCCTAAAGAATTGCTTTGTGACAGTCCGGGGGAACTTCTGAGCTCTGGGAGGCTTCAGAAAAGCCTCTGAGGTCAGGATCCCTTCACAGGGACACTGGGTCATTCAGGCCTTCCCCTCCCGCCCGGGGGGTGGCAGGAACACCAAAGCCAGAGCACACTGGGGCCATTCATGGTGAGATGGGCCGCTTGGCCAGCCTGCACCGCCTCAGACGTCTGCACAGGGCGTCTCTCACACAGCAGCTGAGCCTCTTGACCGGAGTCTAATTTGGGCCTGTTTCAGTTATGACCTGAGTCAGATGCCCCCAGTTAGAGAGGATCTCAGTGATTTGTGTGACCTTGAGACTTCCTCTTCCTTGTAAGCTGTCCTTCAGCATCGTTCAACCAGGCTTCCTTTCCCGTGATGTTGATCACCAACCTTTTTTTTGCTGCCAGTCCCCTCACAATTTCAAGCAAGTCTCTTTAAAAGTTTGAAAACCTACATTTTAAATGAAAAAAATCTTGATATGCAACTCGTCTTTCACAAGACTAAACAGGAGTTTCCCTTTGTCTTCATAAAATCCCGGAGCAGCCAACCTTAGAGTATATTTTAGTCACTTTGTATCCAGAGGACACTGTGTGATTTGGTGAAAAGCTGTGTGTTTACTATCATGAAATATAAATGTGTTGAAAACATCAAATTGCTATTGTTTCAGGCTCTTCGAATAGCCTCTCAGAACTTCCCTCACTTCAGAAATGACACACTTTGGGGTAGAACTTCCTATTTTAAAAACCACATAAACTCCCCCACCCGTTCCCCTTCCAACCCTTCAGAAATCTGATGAAGTCATGTTTTTGTTTTCCCACTGAGATTGACGCTTCACATCAAACATTACAGAGCTCTGAGAAACGCTCAGGAGTGCAGGCCCACGAAGGCAGATTCACTTGTGTTAGCATCCTTGCTTTTCAGGTCGTACGTTCTGTATTTGGTTCACTCAGTATTTGGTCCCCAGTTTGGTTCATTGCAATCAGGAGCTATCTGGAAAGTATAGTAGTGCCCCCTGACCAGAACCCAGAGGGAAACACGCCTGCCTTTGCAGTGTTGTGATTATTATGTGGATTTTGTACTTTAAAAAGAAAGCAACTCAATTCTGCAACTGCGTTCTTCATAGAAATCCGACCTTTGGCTGGGCTGAATAATCTCATCAACCCATAATCCCACACTAATTACTCTGCTCGTTCATTCTCAGCAAAAACTGTAAGCAAAATGTCCGTGAAGAATGGCAGACTCTCACCTGGGCTCGGCCTGGCTTCAGACCCTTCCTGGGATCCATGTTCATGTTGATGATTCTCAACTGCAAGTCTGCTGGCTGCCTCTTCCTCTTGTAGGATCAGTCTGAAGGGCTGTGGAAGCAGAGAGACCCGGGCTCAAGTTCGTGCTAAATAACCAACCATCTAAGCCAGAAACTTCTGTGGAGGGGCTTCCTTGACTTCTCCCTCTCCTTCATCCCTCCAGAGCCAGTCCATCACCAAGTCCTGTCATTTCTGCCTCTGAAATAGCACTCGTCTCCACTTGCTTCTCTCATCCCCACTGCCACACCCCGGCTCAGCCTCTATCACCCTTAGCCTCACAATTGTCTGCAAAGTGGTCTCCCTGCCTCCACATACGGGATCAATCCATGTAAGGGCTCTTCTGAAAACACAAATTCGACTGCAGCACCCTCCTGCTTAAAATACCTGAACTGCCGGCCGTTTATCACCTGTAGGTGAGAGACGAGGCACCTCTTTATTACCCTGAAGCCTTCCTCCATGACATGACCTGGCTCTGCTGGCCTCCCCAAGCTAGTCTCCCACACTCCCATCATCACCTCCAGCCATCTCACACAGATTGAGACTGGCACATACTGTGTGCCAGTTCACTTTTCCATGCCATGTCTCTCAGCATTACTTCTCAAGGACTTCTCTCTGCCCATCTTCACCCAGTTTCTGACCATCCCCAGCCCAGAGCTTATGGCCTCTAGAAACATGCTTTGCACCTTTGCCCTGCACCCCACTCCACCCCCATTCACTCCTCCAGTTCCCCCAAGCGCTGGTATCCTGAGCTCCCTGAAACCCTACTCTTTTTTTTTTTTTTTTTGGTGAGGAAGATTGTCCCTAAGCTAACATCTGCTGCCAATCCTCCTCCCTTTGCTGAGAAAGATTAGCCCCAAGCCAACATCTGCGCCCATTTTCCTCCATTTTGTATATGGGATGCCACCACAACACGGCTTGATGAGTGGTGCATATGTCCATGCCCAGGATTTGAACCTGTGAACCCAGGGCTGCCAAAGAAGTGCGCATGAATCCAACCATTATGCCACCAGGCTGGCCCCCACCCTACAGTTGATGGAATTTCTCTCTGATTCTACCTCATCTTCCAGGCCAAAGTCCTTGGAGGTGAGGACAAGTTGTGTTTTTTCTGTATCTCCAGCCCCGTAAAGAATCTGTCACAAAGCAGGTATTCAGTAAATGTTTGTTGGCTGATGATGGGGTTGGGGCTCAAGGCAGTTCTTAGGGTACTGGGCTTCCATCTATATCCCAGAGAAAGCTCCATTTAGATCTCCGCAAATATTTGATTCAAATTTCTTTTTTTTTTTTAATAATTAAATTTTTGTGTGTGTGTGTGAGGAAGATCAGCGCTGAGCTAATATCCACGCTAATCCTGAGGAAGACCGGCTCTGAGCTAACATCTATTGCCAATCCTCCTCCTTTTTTTTCCTCCCCAAAGCCCCAGCAGATAGTTGTATGTCATAGTTGCAGATCCTTCTAGTTGCTGTATGTGGGACGCCGCCTCAGCATGGCCGGAGAAGCGGTGCATCAGTGCGCGCCCGGGATCGAACCCCGGGCCGCCAGTAGCAGAGTGCGCGCACTTAACCGCTAAGCCACGAGGCTGGCCCTCAAATTTCATTTTTAAAAGATTGTTAAATTATTTTGCATACCCTAGTATAATAGATTCAAAATATGTCATTTACAAACATATGACCCAGTGCAGATCAGCAGGCTAAGTGTGTTGCGAAGATAAATCATTTTTGTAAAAACTCTGCGTATCACTTGCTGGTTCCTTTAAAGAATATGCCAAGGTTATAAGGCTCGTTATTTAAAAAACTGTGTGGTTAAGTTTGCATGCTCCACTTCAGCGGCCTGGGGTTTGCAGGTTCGGATCTTAGGCATGGACTTACACACCACTTATCAAGCTATGCTGTGGTGGCATCCCACATAAAGTAGAGGAAGATGGGCACAGATGTTAGCCCAGGGCCAATCTTCCTCAGCAAAAAGAGGAGGATTGGCAACAGATGGTAGCTCAGGGCTAATCTTCCTCACCAAAACAAACAAACAAAAAAACTGTTATAGTTTACAGCCATTTATGTGAATGGAATTGTGTGAATTAGGAAATTGTGTGAATTCCTGTGTGAATTAGGAAATTTCTTATTACAATGTAACCAAATCAAGTGGTAGAAATAAACTAGACCCTGAGGCTGGCATCCGCTTGCCATGGTTTCCCATAACCCTAATTTCTATTTTTTCCACTTATTAAAACAGCCTGTAATTCTCATTGTTTGGCTTTACAATGTGTGAGTATAAGTTTGAAGTTATAACGAAAATGTATGCTAATAAAATGTACCTTTAGCCATTTGATATTTTAGGATTTCTCTAAGATGTTCAAAAGATGGGCTTAACCATTTCTTTAAAAGTTTGAAAACCACTGGCCAAGGGAAAGCAGGGCCCTGGGGCTGAGGCTGCCCAGAGATTCAGCATCCAATTCCCAAGAAAACAAGGCCACTGCCCAGGGACTGGGCCCAGGAGGGCAATGGAGGAGCTTCAGGAGCGAGGAAGAACACCAGAGTTCTGCCGAGGAGCGGGGAGGAGCAGGAAGCAGCTCTGTGTCCCCTCTGCACATCCAGGGGCCCTAATCCTGAAGGTCTGTAGGTCAGTCTCATTTGCCTCCCTCACAACGGGCGTCTCCGCTCTGCTGTTGGGGAAGCTCTGGAGGGACAGAAGCTCACGCACCTGCGTGCCAACCACTGGGAGGACAGTCCCTGTTCCTCCAAACCTGCAAGGGGAATTCTGTTGGGACAGAGGTGAAAGGAAACCAGGCCTCAAGCTCTTTACAGGAACCTGGTGGAGTTAAAGAGGGAGGAGCGGTCCTGTGGCTGCTAGAATTAGGGGGCAGCACAAAGATCCCTTCCTTCTCCTTCCTCCAGACATCATGCCAAGCCAGTGCTGCGGGCTAGCTGTCCCCCTGGGCTTGTGCCCTTCCCCCTGGTCCCTGTGCGTTTCCTTCTCGCTCATGTAACAAATGTAGATTGGGCCCTGCCAGGCGCCCTTTCTGGGGTTTCTCCAGCCGTGCTTACCCAGGGCTCCCTAAATCCCACCCTAAAAAAATCCTTCCCTGCTTTGACTCTGGTTTCCCCTCAAGCTACTGCTCTATCTCATCCCTGCCCTTCACACTTAAACTTCTTAAAAATAAGAATTATCCACCCCTAGACCATAATGTCACATTCCCCCAACCTAGCTGCATCTGGGTTTCCCCTGTGGCACCAATGACATCGCTCTCTCAAAGGTCACCAGTGACCTCCTGACATAAAAATCCAGCAGCTTTCTGTAAGCCCTGCATCCTCACTGACAACTGGCGACCACCCATCATCCTTGGGATACTCTGCTTTTGTGACTCCACCTCCTGCGTCTCCCTCCACCTCCCTGACCACTTCTAGCCTGTCTCCAAGGACTTTTCCACCTCTTCTTGTTCTTCTCAAGGAAGACAGTTGTGTTAGTTTGCTAGAGCTGCTGTAACAAGGTACCACAGACTACGCAGCTTAAACAGCAGAAATTTATTTTCTCACAGTCTTGGAGGCTGGAAGCCCAAGATCAAGGTGTCGGCAGGGTTGGTTTCTCCAAAGGCCTCTCTCCTTGGCTTGTAGATGGCCGTCTTCTCCCTGTGTCTTCACATGGTCTTCCCTCTGTGTGTGTCCATGTCCTAATCTCCTCTTCTTACAAGGACTCCAGTTTTATTGGATTAGGTCCCACCCTAATGACCTCATTTTAACTTAATTACCTCTGTAAAGTCCCTAAGTTCAAATACAGTCACATTCTGAGGTACTGAGGGTTAGGACTTCAACATACGAGTTTTGGGGGAGACACAATTTAGCCCATAACATGGTCTTCCAGATTCAGTCCTTGAGCTTTTTTAAAGTTTGTTTCCTCCACCTACTTCTAAGCTTCCTATGTTATTACTGAGTAAATGATTTTATCAATTTCATTTTTTTTAAATTACAAAAGTAATGTATCTCATTAAAACAAAGTGGAACATCCTTTTGTGTTTGAAGGAAAGGTTAATAGGAAGATATGGTTTCCAAATAAATAACTATATTTCAAAGTTCTTTTCTGAGCTCTAAGACCAAATTCCCAGTGTGTTTTCAAGCACCTCCCCATGATGGCTGGTATATCACACACAATATGTTCTTTCCACAAACACCATCTTACTTCTCACTCCTCATCTGTTCACCTAAATTCCCCACAACGCTTTCAATCCCTTCTCTCCTCTGCCCCACTCCAGGCCAAACATTTTGTCGGTCTTATACGTCCCCCTTTCAAGAATGGCTACATAATTTGGGAGACCCAGTTCAAAATCTGGGGCCTCTTTGTCCAAAATCTATTAAGAATTTCAAGACAGTGACAGCAGAACAGTAAACCAAGCAGAGGGCCCTTCAGGACATGGGTCCTACGTGACCACGAAGCTCGCACGCCCTTGACGCCAACCCAGCCCCCTCTCCGTTATCACTCCCACATCACCCTTCACTCCATCCCCACTAATGTGCTGGATTTCCACGGTGGCCTCCTGTGACCCCACATCTGTCTCACCTCCCCCATCCCATCCCATCTGCCTGGTAACTCCTACTCAATAATGTCTGCACCTGGTATCCTCTGCTCAAAGCCTTTGGTATTTCCTCATTTCCTACCAAACTGGCACAGGCTCTTCAGGCCAGCCTTTTAGGCCCTGATTTCCTGACTTGGCTCCTACTCACGCCTCAACCGGACACAAAGCTTGAGGCAAACGTTCTAGTCACTTTCCCCTGACTCTTCTTCTTACAGCTCGACTTCCGAGCCTTGTCTTTCTGAAACCCTACCCTCTCCATCTGTGTCATGGGAACCTCTCCAAAGCTCAAGGCCTACCTCTTGCAAGAAGTGTTTCCTGGCCTCTCACCCAGGTCTGATCACTTCTTTCCAGTCAGCCCCACGCGTTCAGGCCCATGATAAGCATTTACTACACGTTGCTCCTTGCCAAGGGCTGGTGCACTTTCATCCTTTAAATCTTCAGTACCCCAGGGACTGGTTCTGTCATGACCCCCTTGGGGGCTTGGAGGGGCTGGCTGTGTTGCACAAGGTCACTTCCATTGGCAACTGGTGGTACAGGACTCAAACCCACCAGGCTGGCTCAGAGTCTGCGCCAGTCTTGTGCCTGTGCGGCTGATATTTGTGCATTTCCCCCATACCCAAGCTAGACAATGGGGCCTTTGAAGAAAACAGATCTTTTTCGTCTTCTTTTTTCCTTGAGGCACTTTCTTTGTCTCCACATCCAGCCCATATTGCTTATGTGATGGAGCAGGAAGTTTTGAAACACTGGGTTAGCCCAGGAAGATGCAGTGACCAAATATATTACCTTACATTTCCGAAAACTCAACCAATTAAGGATTTTTTGGAGTGACAACAACCCCTTTCAAAAGCAATGTACTTTGGGGACCATTTAGGGAATGTGTGTTTGTCAATCACACTTTTATGAATTGGGAGATTCAGCTCTGCATTGGCTTGCCTTCCTTCCTTCCAACTGAGAGCCGTCCCCGGGGGATCTTTGATTGGAGGGGGGCAGCCCAGCTCCCCTACACTTACCCTTTTGTTTGGCTTTGTGCTAACCTCTGTCTCCACCTCAAAATCCCTGCCCCCCTCCTCCCCCAGGCTAGGCTATCAAAGGGTAAAGGAGGAAGCCAGATTCCTTAGTCTCCCAATATTTCTTTTCTTCTCACTGAAGAGAAGCTTCAGTGGGGGAACCAAATTCTTCCAGAACTTCTGTGGGGCCCAAATGGAAATGCTTTTCTTCTCTCCTCCTTAGTCCCTTTCCTGCCCAAGAACCAGAGATACAGAGTGAACACTGAGGGAGGTTTCAGAGAGAGGGACACACGGTCAACAAAAAGTTAGAGAATGTGCAACTATTAAATATGTTGTAAAATAATATTTAATGATATGGAAAATGTTCATCATATATTATTAAGGGAAAAAACAGATTACAAAGCAATATGTGTACTAGGATCCCATCGTTATATTTTTATATTTAAATAAATGTGTGTGTATTATACTTTACCCATAGACATTTGAGGAAATATGTATTGTAAAAAGGAACACATACTTTCCAAAGATATTCACCAAAGTATTTTCAGTGGTTGTATGTGGGTAGCAAATTTTGGATGAAATTGTCTTACCTTTTTAAAAATATATCTTAAAAATTTTTCTATAGGTAGGGTGTATTATCCTGGGACATGTGTGTTCTGTATTGAATTGGAACATTAGCAGCAAAGCTGCATGTGACAAGTAGGCTTCGCTCCTCTGGCATCAATCTCCTCACCTCACACAGTTTCCACCTTGGAGGCTGTTGGGAGAAGCAGGAGGAACTAGGTGTCACCAGAGGTCCTTTGCCTGCGGTCTGCAGGCATGTGAGTGCCTCACTGGGCAGGGCTTGCTCAGGAGTATACCACTTCCTCTCTGGGCGGGAATTCCAGGGCTGAGGTGGTGATGTGATTTGACCTAAGAGGGTGTAACAAGCCCAGAGGAAAAGGGAATTGAGCAGACCGCTCCTGATTCACCATCTTGTGTTTTCACCACAGTGCCCCACTTCCTCGGGTTGCTTTTTGCCACACTTGGGGCTGGTGTCAGCCCAGAGCTCACTGGTGGTTTTCTTTCTGGGATTGTGCGAGGTAGGGACAGGGAATGATGGCTCAGAGGGGGTCCTTCCACCCTGCCAGCCAATGCCCCCTCTCTCTGTCCCTCTTGCCCCGCTACTTCAAAAGGCTATCACCTTCCCTGCTCCTGGCCTCTTCTCAGCACACTGCAATCTGCCCGCCACAGGCTGGCACGTTGTGGGCATTCTAGAAATGCTGGTTGAGTGACCAGATCTTCACACTCGCCGTACTCCACCCTGATTCCACATTGCCCTTCATGCCTCTGCTTAGACAGAGACCTCTTAATAACTCCCACCCCACGCTGGAAATCCAGCCTCAGGGAACAGTAAGGACATCATTTCAAAGAACACCATATTCCCCCACCTCATTCCCAGCTTCAGATAAAAGGAATGGGTGAGAAAAAGCATGAACGCAATGAAAACAAGCCAAGAGTGTCTGAAAAGTTGGACACTGTGTCCTGTTTGTCCCTGACAGCACCATCAGAACTGTGACCTGCCTGGGTCCATGCTCTTGCCACCTGTCTGGCCTGGACTGCTCCCCCTCCCACTTCCTCCGGCCCAGCCTTCTTTCAAAGCTTTCTCAGACCATTTCAGCCCACAAAAGCTGCTTGTGACAGTGCTTGTATTATGATTTCACTGTTCACCTGTTTATATCTTATCTCCTCTCAGATACAAAGCTCTTTGAGGACTGAAATCATATTCCTGGCCACAGCCAAGTGCGTCGGTCTTGGGACTGAGACCTGGGCAAAATGCCGGGCTCAACTCCATAGTGGTTATAAGACTCCAAGTAAGTTGCTTGAACTGCTTCGAGGCTCAGTTCTCTCGTCTGTGAATTAGGCAATAATAATCTCTAACTCATAGGACTGGTGGAATGATGAAATGAGAAAATATACGTAACAGTTCTGGTGATTTAGTTATTTCCCCAGCATTTAACATCTTGCTATCCTTCACAATAGCCAGTGCAGGGCCTTTCATATAACAGATGTTCAATAAATGTTTGTTGATTGATTGACAGATGGTGAGTTACACTCCATTCCTCTCTGAATCTCATCTGTATATCTCAAAGAGTTGGCCCTTAGGAATGTATTATGGAAGGGTTTGGATGTATACCTGGATAGCCACAAGAAATTAGAGATAAATATTACCGATTTTTATTTAGCAATCTTGCTATAAAGTAGTCTAAATATTGTTTTGTGCCATAAGTTTCCTATTCCCAGAGAAAAATAACATGAAAATAACATGAAAGTAACATGTTTGAGAAAAAGTCCATGCCTACTAGTCCAAATGGAGTAGGACTTGTATGAGCAATTAGCAGTGTCTTCCACAAAAGAGATTTAAGAAAATGTGATCTATCCAATAGAAAGTAGGTGTATGGGTCTGGGATTTGGCCAGAAACATATGGCATCCTCAAAAGGAGTAACTGAAAGACTTTGTTAAAGGGGCTTTTTATTTACAGAGGGTTGGGAGAGACCAAAAAGGAATGATGCAATACTCTGGGTTAGCAACAATGGGGAGTTTTAGCTCCCCTAGATCTAAAGGGGCAAAGGGAAGGGGGAGTTACTGGTAACCAGCAAGAGCTGTACCTGTCAGAGAAAGGCCACTTGACATAGGCTGTGGTCTCCATTCGAGGAATGCAGACCTGCAGAGAGGGAGCTGGTGGAACCAAGAGCCCGACTTTCCTTTCCACCTGTCCTCCAATATGTTACTGGGGCTTCCGTTGGCTCAACCTAACCAAAAGCCAAAGGGGAAGAGATTATATTGGTAGTCCATTGAGGTTAGTCTCCTGGGCACAAGTGGATCTGAAAGGCAAGTTGAGAGTATCCAGCATGATAGGAAAGGAGAAAGAGAAGTCAAGAGAAATTATAGTAAATAAGAATAACAATAAAAAATAGACGCCGGATATAAATCCAAATATTTTAGTAATCAGGATAAACATAAATAGATTAAAGAGATTCTCAGATTGGAAAAGTAAAAGGACAAACTACCACAATGTTCATTTAAAGGAGACATATCTCAAGGGTAAAGATAGTGATAGGTAGAAAATAAATAGAAAAAGATATACCATGGGCCGGCCCCGTGGCTTAGTGGTTAAGTGTGCGCGCTCAGCTGCTGGCGGCCCGGGTTCGGATCCCAGGCGCGCACCGACGCACCGCTTCTCCGGCCATGCTGAGGCAGCGTCCCACATACAGCAACTAGGAGGCTGTGCAACTATGACATACAACTATCTACTGGGGCTTTGGGGAAAAATAAATAAATAAATAAAAATTATAAAAAAAAAAAAGAAAAAGAAAAAGATATACCATGTAAATACTAACCAAAGGCAGGCTCGTCTAGCAATATTGATATCAAACATGATAGAATTTAAGGTGAAAAGTTCTAATGTAAATGAGGAAATCAACACATGAAGAAGATATAAAAGTCATAAAATCATTCCTATTTAATAATATAATATTAAAATATACAAAGCCCAAATTGATGGATTTACATGGGGAAATTGACAAATCTACAATCATAGCAGGAGATTTTAAAGCTTATATCTCAGAAATTGACAGATAAAGCAGACCAAAAATTATAGAAAATTATAACCCCCCAAATCTGAACAAAATATCTAAAACATGCTAACTCCAGTAGACAACATACAGACTCCTGCACCTGTCAAATAGGTAACACATTTTTTTCTAGCACAAATGGAACGTTTTCACAACTTGATCACACTAGGCCACAAAGGAAGTCTCACTAAATTTCAGTGAATCAATATCATAAAGACCACATTCTCTAAAAGCAATATAATATTAGTGCTTATTAGAAATCCCAGACAAAAAGATATCCAAGCCACTTCTCCCACGTATTTTGAAACTAAATGGCACACTTCTCAATAGTTCATAATTTAAAGATGAAATTCAAGGGAAATTATAAAACATTTAAAACTAATAGTTATGAAAACTCAGCATAACTCTTGTGGAATGCAGCTAAAGAACTACTTATAGGGAAAGTTAGAGCCTTAAATATGTATATTAGAGGGGCCGGCCCCGTGGCTTAGTGGTTAAGTGCACGCGCTCCGCTGCTGGCGGCCCTGGTTCAGATCCCAGGCGAGCACCGACACACCGCTTCTCCGGCCATGCTGAGGTCGCATCTCACATACAGCAACTAGAAGAATGTGCAGCTATGACATACAACTATCTACTGGGGCTTTGGGGGAAAAAATAAATAAATAAATAAAATTATTTAAAAAATATGTATGTGTATATTAGAAAACAAAAAAGACTATAAATTAATGAGGTGGGAAGTTAAACTCATGAAGCTAGGAAAAAACAACAGTGAATTTAATACTTGTCTTAAGGAGTGCTATATTTCAATGGGATGACATATATATGTATATGTATATATATATTTTTTCATCCAACACGCAGCAAATTTATAAGGTGCTCTTTTTTATTGCTGTAGCTGATTTGCTTACTCAGTATTTAACACATATTAGGTGCTCAATAAACGCTTGATGAATGAATGGATGAGTGAACGCAAGAAATTTGCCATTTTCTAGCAGCCACGTTAAGAAATATAAAAAAACAAAACTGGTAAAATTAATTTTAATATTAAATTTTATTTAATTCACTATATCCAACATATTATTACTTAAACATATAATCAATATAAAAAATCACTGAGATATTTTACATTCTTTTTTCATACTAAGCCTTAGTAAGTCAGTGTGTATTTCACACTTAAAGCCTATCTCAATTCATATGCTAGATTTTCATCAGAAACATTTAATTGGTTATCAGAGTTCATAAAATTTACCATTGAAAAGTATTTTCACATACCCAAGTTTTTTTAAACTTACTGAAAAGTTTTCTAATGACTGAATTGTCAGTTTTTAAATTTAAATATTAAAATTAAATAAAATTAAAAATTCAGTTCTGGGGCCAGCCCGGTGGCGCAAGCAGTTAAGTGCACGCGCTCTGCTGCGGTGGCCCAGGGTTCACAGGTTCGGATCCCAGGCACGCACCAATGCACCACTTAGCAAGCCATGCTGTGGTGGCATCCCATATAAAGTGGAGGAAGATGGGCACAGATGTTAGCCCAGGGCCAGTCTTCCTCAGCAAAAAAGAAAAAAAAAATAGGAAGATTGGCAGATGTTAGCACAGGGCTGATCTTCCTCACCAAAAAAAAAAAAAAAATTCAGTTCTTTGGGCACATTTTAAGTGCTCAATAGCCACATGTGGCTAGAGGCCATGGTACTGGACAATATAGTCCTAATCCATAGAGATATTCATGCAGCAAGGAATTGCCCTTTGCAAAGTATTCCACCTCAACTTGTCTGCTGGCCTATCTTAGGATATGGAACTTTCCCTCCTGATCTCGATATAAAGGAACTTTCCTGCCTAAGCTACTATGTAGAAGTAAGGTAGCCTTGGGCTATCAAAGCAACCCCTCCCCCAACAGCCCATGAAAATTTCTATTTAACAATAGCATTAATCATGCTATTTTCTCTCTTCGTCAAGGATCGGTAAACCACACTTCAAAAGATATTCAAGTCTTATGTAACGGAAGCAGCACGGTAGTTTGCAAATGAATTCACAGCACTAGATTTCAGAGGACCCCAGCGAGAAAGCGGTGAGAATTCCCTGGGTTAGTTCTCTCCCCCATCTCTAAACTGGGAGCTTCTGGGAAAGAAACGGAAGGAGAACTCATGGCAACATTGCTCATTGAGCTTGAGCTCCCACCTCCCACCCTCTGGAGCTTCCTGACAGGCCTGATGCCAACACGCCGGGCCACCTGTCTCCTCCTTCCCCCACTTGGCCTGGTCAGAAAGGAGGACTTATTTCAGCTAAAGAAACTGAACACCCCAATCAGGTCATTCTTTGTGATTTGGCATAAATTCAAGACTCACAGAACCCTGGAGAGGCTCTGTACCACATGGCCGTGCCCTCTTTGCCTCTCGAGGCTGGTCCTTCCAGCTTGTGGACAGAGAAACTCAGAAAAACAGCTCCAGGGCTCTGCTTCTATTGCCGCCGACTTGCAGTGAAACCTGGGGCAAGTCTTTTTGGCTGAGATTCTAAAACAGAATGAGAAGGTTTTCCCTACTTACATCATGGACTACAGTCATGCATCGCTTAACGACGGCGATACATGCTGAGAAATGTGTCGTTAGGTGATTTGTTGTCATGCGGACAACGTAGGGTGTATTTACACAAACGTAGATGACATAGCCTACTACACACCTAGGCTATATGGTACTAATCTTATGGGACCACCATGGTATATGCGGTTCGATATTGACCGAAACATCGTTATGTGGTGCATGACCATGCTATATGCACCTAAGTATCATTTTATTTATTTATTTATTTGTGTGTGTGTGTGTGTGTGTGTGTGTGTGTGTGAGGAAGATCAGCCCTGCGCTAACATCTATTGCCAATCCTCCTCCTTTTTTCCCCTTTTTCTCCCCAAAGCCCCAGTAGATAGTTGTATGTCATAGTTGCACATCCTTCTAGTTGCTGTATGTGGGACGTGGCCTCAGCATGGCCGGAGAAGTGGTGCGTCGGTGCGCGCCCGGGATCCAAACCCAGGCCGCCAGTAGCGGAGCGCGCACACTTAACCGCTAAGCCAGGGGCCAGCCCCTAAGTATCATTTTAAAATCACATTGGCTGCAAGTCTTCCAACATATGCCCCGGAAAGACTTAAAAGGTAGGTAAGCCCAACAGACTTTTTCAGTTCTTGTTGGGGATATAAATCAGAAAAAAGCTTTTTGGAGGGAAATTTGGCAGTATCAATCAAAATGTTAAATGTTCATACCCTTGGCACCATAAATCCCATGTCTAAGAGTAACCAGAGAAATACTCACGTGTCGAAGATATACGAACAAAGATTTCACTGCAGCATAGTTTGTAACAGCAAAAATTGAAACCTGCCTGAGGTTCCAACTGTAAGAGGTCACAGAGAACTACGCCCCTACTGTGGGTTGAGGGAGACCTGTGTGTATCTATGTAAATGAGGCCATGACGTGTTGATAGTTTATAAAAGCAGATTACAGATAGAATGCATAAAATAGCATAAATATATTATTCATATTGCAATAAAACTATGGAAAACATCAGTAAATAACCTCTTAGGGGATAGACCTAGGTAGACCTTTCACTTGTTACTTTTTGTTTCCATATTGTTTAAACTCTGCGTTGAACAGATGTCACTTTTGATAAGCAAAAGCAGTAAAGATGTTTCCATCTTGAAAAACAATGCAAGAGAAAAAATTATGCCAAAGATATGCTATGCAGTGGGGATTTGAAATGATTTAAAAATACGGTCCATTTCCTTGAGAGAGTCACAAATTAGCCAGGCATATTTAAAGAAAAGAGCACCTCCTTACCCTCCAAACAATTATCTTAATTTTCCAAATCACCTTGTAAATTTTATTTTTAAATGATTATGTGAGACCTTCCTTCCACTATTTTTTAAACTTTTTGTAACTTTTGTAGTCTCAATATATGCTTTACCTCACTTTTTCCTTTGTTCATTCATGAAATATTTATGATACACCCCACAGCCGAGGCTCTGTACTGTGTGCTATGGAGGAACCAAGGGATTTCTTATTCTGACCTTGGGGAGTTCGCAGTCTGATGGGAAACACAAAAGATTTGTACGTATAAAGAATAATAATGCAAGGGAGAAAATGATGGTAAGTGTCCAGAGAGATGAACTAGATGAAGGATTCTAGGGCCTCAGGGAGCACGCCGTAGGGAATGTAACAGGCAAGAGGATGGGAAGGAATTGTGAAAGGGGTGCTGGATTTGGGTTGTGGAGGAGTGGTGGGATCTGGGAAAGTAAATACCACTTTCCAAATTTAGAAATGAATTGAGAGGGGCCGGCCCCGTGGCTTAGCTGTTAAGTGCGCACTCCGCTGCTGGTGGCCCGGGGTTCGGATCCCAGGCGCGCACCGACGCACCGCTTCTCCGGCCATGCTGAGACCGCGGCCCACATACAGCAACTAGAAGGATGTGCAACTATGACATACAACTATCTACTGGGGCTTTGGGGGAAAAATAAATAAATAAATAAAATTATAAAAAAAAAAAAAAGAAATGAATTGAGAAATTTATCGTAGCTAAAGCAAGTGCTAAAGCCTACTGCTGCTGTTTTGACTTCCAATGACTACCCCAAGCCTCCTGCCACACACCTGCTCCTTTGTGTTGTTTAACCAAAGGGGGAGCACATGGACTTGGGACCCACTGGTGGTCTACCACTCTCCCTCCCTGCGGGAGCATGACCCGGGGATGGGTCTTTGGAGCTTTGGCTGAGTTTTGGCAGTGCTGGTTCAGGGTTACCACACTATAGAAGCAGCTGTTGGACAGATTTTTCTGGTAATCGGAAACCTCTCAGCAAATCTGATCTCTGAACTGAGTCAAAAGTCACGGCTGTGTGCAACCCACGCTCTGCACCCTGCACTTCAGGAGGCAGCTCATGCTCCCCGGGGCCCTGACACACCACCAGTGTGACTGGCGTGTGGAGCCGGTCACTGCCACGTTCCAGGCCCTTGAGCAAAACGCTCCTCTGTGAAACAGCAATTCTAACCATTTCCTCCTAAATCCTTATTTCAACATTCTAGAATGTCCCTCGATAAAGAGGCTCATTTTCTCCTTTTTTTTTTCTTTGTTCTCATGGCCGTTTAAGGAAACCTTGCATGAAGGTCACCCCTTCTTCTGGTAACAGTGTTGAGTCCTGGTAACCGAGTGGAGCCAGTCAGCAGCTGGTGGCTTTGACTGAGTAAAACATTATTCTAGCAAACATTGCGAGAACCACTGAGACTGTGAGCAACAGATGTTCATAGACACAGTTAGCCAGGATGATTCTCTTCCATTCTGTTCTGTAGACATTTATTAAGCAGTTAATTTGTCCCAGGCACAGGGGATACAAAAATGAGTGACCTGGTCCCTAACCTCTAGGCATCTGCAGTCTGGTGGAGGAGACATTGCTGCAAATCATATTAATAGGGGGCCTCCTCTGGGTCAGGTGCTGTGCCAGTATGGTTTCAATCATACCCTACAACCCTGCAAAATAGGTTTTGTTAGCTTCTTTCCACAGATGAAGAAACAGAGGTCCCAGCGAGCACAGAGGAGGTGCAGAGAGCACAGGAGAGCCCAGGTAGAGGCTGGGATAGGATCTGTCCCACAGACGAGCTGGAAGTGCGCACGAGGCCTACAGTGAGGAGCAAGAGACTGCACAGAAGCTGGGAGTTCTGATGAAGCAGAAAGGACTGTAAGAGGCAGGTGGGGGGCCGGCCCTGTGGCTTGGCCGTTGAGTGCACGGCTCTGCTACTGCCCACCGCCCCCCCCCCCCCGCCCCCGGGTTCAGATCCCGGGCACGCACCGACGCACCGCTTCTCCGGCCATGCTGAGGCCGTGTCCCACATGCAGCAACTAGAAGGATGTGCAACTATGACATACAACTACCTACTGGGGCTTTGGGGAGAAAAAGGCAAAAAAAAAACGAGGAGGATTGGCAATAGATGTTAGCTCAGGGCCAGTCTTCCTCAGCAAAAAGGGGAGGATTGGCATGGATGTTAGCTCAGGGCTGATCTTCTTCACAAAAAAAAAAAAAGAGGGAGGTGGGCAGGTGGGCTAGCAGCCCTGAGACCAGAGAGGTCTACAGGGACAGAGTCCCAAATCCAGGAAGCTTGGAGAGGCAGAGATGGCAGCACTTGTAGACCAGGAAACATGCAAGGGCTCTGCTTCCAGAGCAGAGATGGCTCGAGCTCTGTCTTCTTTTTTCCAGCAACTCCTTTCCTCTCGGTAGCCAGCTATGCCTCAGTCAGCCATCTTGGTGATTCAGGAGGACAAACACAAGACAGATGTAAAAGGAGCACTGCCAATCTACTTTCCTGGAAGGGCAACGCTCCACTGGGAGTGACTTGGCAGAATCACTTCACATCAAGCAGAGCCCATTGTGTGTCTGCCACAGACCAAATACTCCACTTGGAGGGAGTGGGCCCGTGGGGCGGTCGGATTTGCACTGGTCCCAGAGGTTTGTTTACCTTTTCCCCCATTTCCCCAAAGCTCTGCTGGTAGTAGTCGAACTTGATCTGTGAACTTGATCTGTGACGTTGGGCAAGACTCACTTCCTGTAGATGCTTGTTGACTCATCTGTGTAATGTGCAGGGTTGGACTTGATGGTTTCCAAGGTCCCTCCCTGCTCTCAACATCCACAAACCTAAGTCAGCATTTTGAGAAGCAAGATGAATTCTCACACCTCTTCATCCCTATTTGATAAGCTGTTTTACTGCAGTAATCAAACTTTACACGTGAAAAGAAGTATCCTAAGCCCTAAGCATATTGTTATACGTAGGAAAAAAAAGTTATCCTAAGCCCTAAGCATATTGACAGAACATGGAAATGTGGGTTTTGAAGATTTTAAAAGTAGCTGCTGTCAGAGAATGCAGGTTTTCATCTAGATTCTATCATCTATTGGCTATTCAGCTTTAGACCCACTCTGCCCAAACCCCAATGTCTACATCTGTCAATTGTAGGAAATCTTAACGTGTAGATTTGTTGATGGATATAAAATAAGATGATGGATCTAAAAGAGTTTTTGGAAAGATAAGAAACTAGACAAGTGTATGGTAGGAATAGAATTTGCAGTATTAAATTCCTGATAGTCCAAGATTTGGCTGGCAGGCAAAAGACAAGAGGAGATGTATTGTGGGTGAATATGGGCAATTATGCATCAGGGCCCTTAAAGCGGGGGAAATAGCTTGCTGACAAAATGAGAATCGGAAAAAAAGGTGATTTGATTTCAGTTGGGGAGAAGAGAGAGAGCTATTATGAACAGTACAGAGTACTTCAGAGGAAAGATAGAAATCCGTTAAGCAGTTTCTTCTTTACGTAAATGTATCTTCTCCTGTGGGAAACCAAGCACCGGGTCAGAGAGTGCTGGAGTTCATGTTGCTTCTCCGATTGCTCACCTTGGGATCATGTGGCTACCCCAACTATGGCATTTAAGGATAAGGAAACAGACCAGGAAAGGTGAGATGACTTACCTGAGGTCACAGGAGTGAGAGCAAACTCAAAGGATTCTCCATCAGAAAGTGAGGGGGGCAATCATCACCTAAGCTGGATATCACCTGGATTCTAAAAGGTTGGACAGGATACCACCAGGAAAGGATTTTAACCTCAAAGATTAGAGTTAAGAGTCAACCTCCTCTTGTGTGAGAGGTAGGCTAGAACCAACAGGGCACAGATATATATCTTAAGCTGTATCAAGCTAGCTTCAATGATACAATGTAAGTTTATACATTACCTACCTCTATGGGGTAGCAATAGATTCCTCATGTTATGGTGAAGTAACTTTGTACTCTACGTGGCTTCCCTGGGCATAGGATGTGCAAATGAGCCACTAACAACTGGTTTGTTGTTGTCATCCCCATTAAAATGGCGGAAATTATTATTTTGTTATATTATTATGGCTGTTATTTACTCAGGGCCTTCCATGTGTCCCATGCTGTGCTATTATCTATATAATCTCCAATCTGCACAATGACCCAATAACAGAGGCATTAGCAGACGAGTAAACTGATGTTCAGAAAAGTTAGGTAATTTGCCTGAGGTCACACAGCTGGTAAGTGGCAGAGCCAAAGTTTAAACCCAGTTTTGTCCAGTTCCAAAGCCCAGCCAAAGTTCTTCCCACCACTGCATGCTGCCACAGTGATGGCAGAGAAGCGACTGCAGAGCCAAAACTCTGGACAGTGCCTGTATCAAAATCATTAAACCAACCAAAAATTTAAACTTAATTCAGCAATAGAAATCATCATTTTCACCATACCTAACTGCTATTCTATTTAGTTCAAGACACCACTTCCTAGGTTTGGTATAGAGATCAAGTATGCCAAGGTAGCAGGTAGTCCCATTCACACAGGATCTCAAAGCAGATGAGGACCTATGTTTGTGGGGTGTTGAGCATGCCACAGGAAAATATTTATTCTCAGGTAACATTAGCTGAGTCAATTGAACAGGCACTTTTTGAGCATCAACACTTACTAAATCCTGTGTACACTACCTGGGAAGGAGTGGTTTCTTCATAAGACCTGCAGGTGACGTGTAAGAAGACAACATCATTATATTTGACTAATGCTTATTAAGTGTCTTGGGACTCTTTTTAAAGATAATCTTTATTAACTGACTCAACAATTTCATCCAGCTGGGCCATGTTAGAGAAATGATTAAAAGATGTTTATAACATGATTTAGAGGTCTAGAAGAGAAATGAAGAAAGAATTAAATTCAATTGATAAGTTTAGAGGGATGAATCTGTGTCTTAGGCAAGATGAAGGGGAACATAGTGGCCCAAAACAGAGCAGTAGTAACAGTGTCTCTATGATGCTGCTCTGGGGAAGGCCGGAGGAACAGGCCATGGATGGAGGCTACCTGCGTCCCTTGCTGTCTCCAAGGGCGCTCCTGTCATCCCTTCACAAATGTCAGGAACCTGGGAAGAGAGGTGGCAGGCAAACCAAGCTGGAAACATTCTATTCAGGGTAGTACTGAGTCTAAGGGGTCACTGACCCCATTTCAGGAACCTCCCCCTTTAAAAATATCCATTAATAAAAATAATAACATTTATTAAATACCTGCTAAGAGCCAGGCACTGCAGCAATGTCTACAGATGCAGATACTATTTCTCTTTTTACCTACTACCTTGTGAAGTAGGTTTTAATATTTGATTTGGGGAAATGAAGAAAACAGAAACCCAATGAAATTAACTTGCCAAGTTTACACATCCAGGAATGTCACACTTGCTTTTCTAATTCTAGGACCCAAGTATTTCCCTCCATCTCATACAACATTCCTCTCTTTAAGCCAACCAACATTTACTGAACTTTCACTCTGAGTAGTCAGAAACTATCGTGGAGGAATTGAAGAAAGCAAAAAACATACTTCTGGACAGCAAGGAGCTTAAAATCTGGAAGTGCAAACAGATTCACATAAGAATATAACTTAACACTACTACAGGACAATAAAGAGATAAATAAAAGCATGAAAAGAGGGGTTGGTGGCTTACAGATGGGGATGTTACACTTGGCAGAGAGGGAGCTGTGCAAGTTGTCCTTGAATTGGTCTTGGAGGAATGAGTAGAAATTAGATAGGAACAGAGGTGGGGTTACATATGTTCTAGCAGGAAAGACTTTCCACAGTAAACTTCCCTGCTCCAGAGAGAGGAAGGACGAAAATCTTGGTACTTCTGAAGTTTGGGGGAGAAACAGCGTGAGCATTCTGAAGACATTTTGAAAGTCTTGCTAATTTAATTTTCTTCTTTTTAGTTAAAAAAAGGATTGAGGTAAAATTAACGTGGAGTGAAATGCACAAATCTTAAGTATGAATTCAATGATTTTGATAAATATAAACACTTGTGTAATCACCACTCCAATCAAAGTATAAAACATTTATGTTACTCCAGAAAGTTCCTTCATGCCCCTTCTCAGTCAGCCTCCACTCCCCATCCCTACTGGCAACCATTGTTCTGATTTCTATATCCATAGATTAGAACTTCTTATGGAAAGAATCATATAGTGTGCATTATTATTTGTCTGACTCCCTTTGTGCTGCATAATGCTCTTGAGATTAGTTCATCTTGTTGCATATATTAGTAGTTTATATTTCTTTTTATTTCTGAGTATTAGTCCATGTATGGATTTTTTGTTTATTCATTATTCTTCTGTTGATGGACATTTGGGTTGTTTCCAGTTTGAGGCTTCTATGAATGAAGTTGCTATGAACATGGTTGTTTACCCCTAATAGTGTATTAAGATCCATTTTCTAGTCTCTTCTTTTCTCTCCTTTATTTTCTGAGAATTCAGATGACATCCTGCTATAGACACCAAAAGTCCTAGAGCTGAAGCCCCTTTCCTGTTAATCACACACACAAAAGCCTTCATGTTCAGACATACCTGTACCCAATAAGAAAAATCAATAATTTATGTGCACTTTGTTGTGCTCATAAAGAGTTTTGATGAACTTGGATGAAATTATTTGCAAGATATTTTGGAAATAATGTTTTACAGTTCACAATCCATGGAAGTTTTTAGCTGCCCCACATTTTAACTACTCTGTTTCTTCCTGAGCAATGTCATAGTAACAATTTCTCCTATATATACACCAGGATGTCCCACTCCCCCCATCTATGAACCCATGCTGTTAAGGATGAAAGGGGTAAAAAAGAAGATGGAAGATACATTTCTCTTTCTCTTTCCTCCATTTGCAACAAATTAAGAGTCATTGAGGTTAATAAACTAGTAAGTAACAAGAAGAACTTGACCCAGAATCAGTCCTCTTTCCATACGCCACTTCAGTCTTCCTTTTCTATCCCCCTCTACTCAACCCACTGGTACCCGGCAGATTGTGAGTGCTCCATAAGTGCTGAAGACTGACCACCTCTGTGATGTGGCCATCGTCCCACCCCTCAGTCACTCACATCCAAGGCGACATTTCCTGTCATTCAACATCCATGTTTGAAGACCTTTCTCATTACTAGAATTTCTGATCCATTTAGGAAGAGGGATATCCAATTAAATATGGTGCATTGAGTCATGTATTTGCTTTCACTCCCTCCACAACCCTCAATAAAATAATAGACAAGATACATAAAAAAAAAAAAAGAAAGAAACCCACAAGGACACAGAACAAGAAAGGAAATGACAGCAACAAAATTTTGGAGCCTGGAAATCTTATGGGCTTGTGCTAACAGACTTAGCACCCTTTAGAAAGCTGAAATCTAAACTAACAGAAAAAGAAACTCGGAAGTAGAATGATTTGTGCAGCAGAAAGAAAGATTCAAGGATTCCCACTTTAAACGTGGGAATCCAAATGAGACTAAAAACAGGTATATATGGTTAAAAGTCATATTAAGAACGAGTTACACCTGCATTTCCCCTAGGAGAACTAGGCAACTGTCCCAGCCCCCGCTAGGATAAGACCAGAGGCTCACTCTCTGGAGAGGAGGAGCTAGAGAGACTCTGGCCCCAAAGACAGCAGGAACGGTGGAGAATGGGTTTACCACACTGAAGACAGAGGGTATTAAGTGAAAGTCAACCCTTGGGAGAAGAACATCTCTCCTCCCTTCTCGAGTTTGACTCCAAGGACACAAACAACCACACTTATGTCTCCCAGGGGGACAAGGGGGATTTCCTTCCTTGCAGAAATAACTCGCCTGAGAGAAAACACCTACTATTTACAGTTGGGGATTTCCCAACAAAACATCTCAGCCAGGTCACCCAACAATGAAGTCGGCTCATCAATAAGCGTCACATACCCACACAGAATTTCCACTCTTAATTGAGTGGATCACCAGACATTTGAGGAAGCCTTCTAACATGAACCCCAAGGGTTAAAACAAAAGGAATGTGGGGTAGGAGGTGGGGAGAAACAGGCAAAGAACAGAAGAAAACATTTATAATTAATATCCTTAAAGAGATAAGTAAAGGTATTGCATCCAAGAGACAAGAACAAGAGGTTACAAAAGAAATTTTTAAGAAGGGGGCTCTTAGGAATTAAAGATATCGGAGCAGATATGTAGAATTCAATAAAATAGTTATAAAGTTAGGAAATATCCCATAGAACAGAAAGAGAAAGGAAAAAAAAAGTTGGAAAAAATTTTAAATAGTGAATAAGTCTAGGCGGTCCAATATCTGGAAGGGAATTCAAGAATGAACGAACAGAGAAGAGCAAGGAGAGGAAATGAACCAAATAATCATATGAAATAATTTCCTGGTACGGAAGGATGTGCGTTTATAGATGGTGAGGGTTCACCAGGTGCCCAGAGCAAGGAAGCAACAGCAATGCACAGGCCACATAAAATTTCAGAACAGCGAGGACAAACAGAACATCTTAAAGATTTCCAATGACTAAAAAAAAAGACACAGTCAAAGGCTTAGAAAAAGACTGAGAATCAGAGAAGATCAGACTCCTCATAAGTGACATTTGAAACTAGAAATCAGTGATTATACCCCTTCAAAATTCTACAGGAAATTATTTCAAAACCAAAATTCTACCAAACATCAGTGGAAAGTGAGGGAAGAATAAAATTTCTAAAACTTAGCCTTACTTTCCACCTCCCCTGTTCTTTTTTCTACGAAAATGAGAAGGTGATCCGAGCAGAGGCAAACACAGCAGCCAGGAATAGGCAGTCCAACCCAGGTGAGATGGAAGGGTGTCCCCACACTGAAGGTTGGGGACGTCCCTCTGTGACTGCAGGCCTGGAGCACTACCAGTTCAAGTTGAAACAGGAGGACAGAGAGCTACAGGAGCGGTGACCCCAAGGGAAAAAAATGAAATTGATAAATTACCTGCCATATTTGAATATGTTGAGAAGTAATTTACATTTTAGGAGATTAATTAGTCATTGGCACATAAAAATCTAAATAGAAAAATTAAGACAGTTGCTGTTCTTTTAGGAAAGAAAAAAAAAGGTTGAACAAGAAAGAAAATGCAGTTAATTATAGTATGAAACATGGCTAAGCTTTGAGTAATATTTCCTCAGCCATAGTAATATATAAACTGGATACTGATTTCTACTGGACACAAAAGTAGAATACACTTACACTGGGAGGGAAAGTGTAATGTATGAGAGCTAATTCTTTTCTTCCACAGAAGGAAGACAAAGGATAACATCAAAGCAGAAAAATAAAGAAATAACAGCATAAGCAAGTTATTTTAAAAATATGGAGGCAAAAATGAGAATAAACAGCTAAACTAATTGGAACGGGGAACCTCTTAAAGTGACAATCAAGGGTGGGCAGGCTGGCATGGGGGCTGCTGCTTTTGTTACAAGCTTGTAAAACAACTTCACTTTTTACGTATTTACATAACCTTAAAAATTAGAATTTTCTAAAGAAAAGAAAAAAGATAGGCTTCCAGACATCTTTAGGTGTCTAGAGACATGAGTACATTGAGTAATACAGGATCTGACGCATATCAAAAACCCCCATCCAGCCGGATGCAGCCACCCACAGTCTCCAGAGAGGTGTCTAAACCTATTCATGGACTCTGACCTGCCTCTGGTTCCTCCTTCAAAGTTGTTCTACTAAAGGCAGATTGACTTCTCTTTGGCGGTTTATACCCGGTGACCAGAATGCATGCTATAGCTATGGTATTATCTTTTTTAGCATGTGAAAGAAACGCATAGGTTGCCAGGCGAGTGAACTAAATGTTATATTTAGCTGGGAAGATAACATATCCCTAATGTTTGGATTTATCAAAACAAATTCCAGATGGCAGGCAAGCCATAGAAAGAGGGGCCATCTGGTAAGTTAAAACAGGGTTCATTTTTTTAAAAGGTGAAAGGTAGTAAATGTCAAAACTTCCTGCAGTGAAAATGTATCTATCTGTTGCTACTACTAGAGGAGCAACCCAGCCGCACATCCCGAACGTGCTAATTTAAATATCTGCAACATTATGCTCTTTCAAATACCTGAATGATTGAGTATTTTTAAAAAACACAGTGAATATAGTAAGGTTTCAATGTATACCTGCTAAATATATATTGTATGGTGACAGCTGTAGGCATTAATAAAACCATTTAACAGACTCTACAATTACACAAATTCTTTGAGAGTATAAACCAATAAAAACTGAAACAATTTTTTTCAAAATGATTTAAGATGTTGCTGCCATTTTTGATTTAGCTCAGCAGTGGTATTTTTAGTGCATTTTCTGTTTGACAGGATGTTTCTTGCACATATTTTCTCCTCTGCCCATTCCCACTGCTCCCTGTGAAACTAATCATTACATGCTTGTATTTATTCACCAGTTTCCCACCCGCCCTCCCCCGGCCCCACTTGCACACAACTGCCAGCTAAATCTTCTTTAAACATTGCTCTGTTTATATAACTTCCCAGCTCAAAAAACAGTCAATACCTCTCCAATGTCCAGAAGATAATGTGCAGGCTTCTACTCACCAACATCCCCGCCCTACCACCTCAGTGTGAATCCCCCCATCTCCCCAGGCTGCAGCCAGGGTATTGTCCCCAAGAACTGGAGTTCTGTCCCCAACCTCAGTGCACTTGTCAGGGGCCCTGATTCTCTCCTCTGGGCCTAAAAGCCTTCTCCCCAAGTAGTATGGACACTGCTCCGTCTACCATGAGCTGAATCCAACATGCCACGTCCAGCATGAGGGCGAGAATTGCTCCAACAGAGGCTTCTGTAGCTGAGCAGAAGCTTCCAGGGGTGATGCAATTAGCCCAAATCTTATGTGATGGAAAATGTCACCCTCAGTGGTAGTCTCAACAATGGCCCCCAAAGATGTCTATGTCCTAATTCCTGTGAATATATTACCTTACACGGCAAAAGGGACTTCGCAGATGTGATTAAGGAATTTGAGATGAGGAGGTTATCTCAGTGGACCCAATGTAATCACAAGGGTCCTTGCAAGAGGGAGGCAAGAGGGTCAGAGTCAGAGAAGGTGATCTGATGTCAGAAGCTGAGGTCAGAAAGAGACATTTTGAAGATGCTAAGCTGTTGGCTTTGAGGATGGAGGGGAGAGACCACAAACCAAAAAACGGAGGCAGCCTCTGGAAGCTGAAAAACACAAGGGACGGATTCTCCCCTAGATCCTTCAGAAGGAATCCCTCCTGCCTACACCTGAACTTTAGCCTAATAAGACTGATTTGGACTTTGGACCTCCAGATCTGTAAGGTAATAAATTTGTGTTGTTTTAAGCCACGAAATGTACGGTAATTTGTTCTGGCATCTAGAGGAAACTAATACAACCTCTTTGCACGCTCACCTGGTTCCAGCCCTAATAATCCTGGCCTGCACTCGTCTCTCTGTTGGCCCGGAGTGAGGTCCCAGCAGGCTTAGGCTGAGACTGACACAGATTAAAACCTGCAGTGTCCAATATATTAACCACTAGTCACATGTGGCTATTTATATTTAAATCTAACTTAATTAAAATAAAATAAAATGAAACACTCAGTTCCTCTGTTACGCTAGCCACGTTTCAAGTGTTCAGTACTACATGTGGCTAGTGGCTACCGAACTGGATAGTGAAGACACAGAATAATTCCATCATCACAGGAAGTTCTACTGGACGGTGCTCGTTATATTGATAAGCTGTGTACCACTTGTTTTTACAAGCCACTGAATCCTTGATTCAATCTGGTTTTACCTTTATGGGGTAGATGATATATGTTCCTTGGGGGACCTTCCAGGCTGGGGACACAGGACTTAGAAGTGACAGAAGCGAGCACATGTGGGTGAGTGTGCATCCTGGAATGTTCCCAGTCCCCAGGGAGGAGGGATGGGTAGGGGCTGGGGGGGTGGAGGGGTCTTGAACAAAGCCAGGGAGGTCCCTCCAGGACAAGCCAGTGCTGGGTCTTGGCCCTGCCAGAGGACTACCGCCTGACCTCAGGGAGCACGTCTGGTCTTTTGAATGGCTTAGGAAGTCTGTCATCATAGCTAGATGATAAAAACATTCTTCACTATTTTCTTCTAATAAACTCAAAAGTTTTTACTTGAGAACTTTCTTTAATTCATCTGAAATTTATTTTTGCATGTGATGCGAGGTAGTGATCTAAGTTTCTTTTCCAAATGGATAGCAAATGTCCTATAATTTTTTTGCCCGCTAATTTGAAATGTCACTTGGGTCATGTAATAAATTCCCAGGTATAAACGGTGTTTTCCTATTTATCTCTCCCTGCCCATGACTATCATCCTGCTTTAACTGCTGTAGCTTTGCAGTTTGTTTTGCTGTCAAATCGGGCAATTCCCTTCCCATTGTCCTTATTTTTCAGTATTTTGTTTATTGTCATTTTCTCTTCCCGATGCACTTGAGAATCAGTTTGCCAAGTTTCACTTAAATATCCAGTTTGAATTTTTTTGGGAATTATTTTGAATTTAGACTAATGAGATTGTTGACATCTTAAAAGCATTGAGTCTCTCGATTTAAGAACCGGATTTGCTGCTCCATTTATTTAGGTGTTTATTTTTTTTATGTTTTAAAAGTTTTATCCTTGTCTTCATTTCATTTTAAGTCAATTCTTCTCCCCATGGATTTTTAAATTGCTTAATATTAGTATATAGAAAACCGTTGATTTTTGTGTGTGGCTCTCTGACTGAATCCTCTATTTTACTAGTTTTTCTAGTGATTCTCTGGGATTTTCTAGATAGACTATCATACCATCTACAAACCAAAACAGTTTTTCCTCTTTTGTTCTTGGTCTCTGTATCTCTCTCTTCTTTTCTTGGCTTAACTCATTGGAATATCCAGCATGATGGTGAACAGTAGTAGTAACAGCTAGTCTCCCTGTATCTTCCTAACTTTTTAAAGGGAATATTTCTATTATCTCACCATTAAGTATAATGTCTACTGAAGGAAATTTCTTTCTTCTTCTAATTTGCTCAGAAAGAGATGTTGAACTTTAACCAAAATATTGTTTTACATTTAAGATGATTATATTGTTTTTTTCTTCTTTGTAAATTGTAAATGTTGAATTACAATAACAGATTTCTTAATATTGAACCAGCCTTATATGTCTGGAATAAACCCTAGTTGGTCAATAGCGTTAGAATTAGCCTTTAAATACACTGATACATTTCATCTGCTAGTATTTTATTTGTACTCCTGTTTTAGGATTTTTGCATCTATATTTTTAAATGGTGTTCCTTTATAATTTGTTTATTATTTATTATTTGAGTTTTGTCCAGTCAGGTTTGTGTTAGCCTTGTAGATGATTTGGGAAACTTTCCATCTTTTTCCAGCTTCTGGAACCCTTATATATGTCTTCAAGGACTGGGAGAACGTTGCCGTAACTGTCTGAGACAAATAGCTTTTTTTTTTTGTTTTTTTTTTTTGAGGAGATCAGCCCTGTGCCAACATCTGCCAATCCTCTTCTTTTTTTTTTTTTGCTGAGGAAGACTGGCCCTGGGCCCACATCCGTGCCCATCTTCCTCCACTTTATATGGGACGCCGCCACAGCATGGCCTGCCAAGCAGTGCGTTGGTGCGTGGCCCGGGATCTGAACCGGCCAACCCTGGCCGACGCAGTGGAGCGCGCACACTTGTGCCACCGGGCAGGCCCCTGACAAATAGCTTTTTAAAGATAAATCTTTCACTAACTTTAATTTCTTCTATAGTGATTGGTCCATTCTGTTTTTCTACCTCTTTAAAAGTCATTTTGGCACCCATGTTCATTGCAGCATTATTCACAACAGCCAAAATGTGGAAACAGCCCAGTGTCCATCAGCAGATGAATGGATAAACAAAATACGGTATTTACACACAATGAGATATTATTTACCCATAAAAAGGAATGAAGTCGTGATACATGCTGCAACATGGATGAACCTTGAAAACATACTAAGTAAAACAAGCCAGTTACAAAAAGACAAATATTGTATGATTCTACTTTTATGAAATACTTAGCATAGGCAAATTCAGAGACAGAAAGTAGATTAGAGGTTACCGGGGACTGGGAGAAAAGCGAATGGGGAGTCATTGCTTAACGGTTATAGAGCTTCTGTTTGGGGTGATGGAAAAGATTTGGAAACAGACAGTGGTGAGGGTTGTACAATAGTGTGAATGTAATTAACGCCACTGAATTGTACACTTAAAATGGTTAAAATGACATATTTTATGTTATATATATCTCATGACAATAAAAAATTTTTAACCCACATAAAGTGCTTTTTGTTTTTTAAAAAAGTCATTTTTGGTAATTTGTATTTTTCTAGAATATCTTCCATTTCCTCTAGATGTTCAAATTTATTGGTATGAATTTACAGTTTCATCCTTTCCTTAATTTTATTAATTTATGTCTTTCCTTTCTAGTTCAGGCTTGCCAAAATCTCGTCTTTTATTGTCCCCCACTCCCCCCTTAAGAAATAGCTTTTGGTTTTATTGATGAAATATATTGGCTTTTTTTTTTCTTTTCAATTAATTCTTCCTATTATCTTCATAAATTTCTTTTTCAGGAGTTATTTCATTGTCTTTCAGCTTCCTGTTTTTGTTATATAGTTCTCCCACTGTCTTTTATTTCAAAATAACTCACAATTTTAGTCAAAAATTTTTTTATCCTAGGGGTTAACCATTTTTAAAAATTTACAACAAATTGATTTGTTCTTTGCTACCCTTTTGTTGTTGCTCATTTCTAATTTTACTGCCTTATGGCCAGAGAATGTCTTCTCTATGTATGATTTGTACTTGTTGAACTATGTTGAGATTTTCTACGTGCCCTAATTCATAGTGGCTTTTATGAGTGTTCTGAGGTCACCTGAAAAGAATGTATGTGAATATAAATGTATGTATGTGTAAATGTATATACATATATGTGTGTATGTTATTCAATAGTTAATTATATTATCCAAATCTTCCACATACATACAGAACTAATTTTTTGTCTGTTTAATCTTTCAATTTCTGAGAAAAGTATGTTAAAATGTCCCACTTGGATTTTTGATTGTCAATTTTTTTTGCATATTTGCATATATATTAAAGCTATGTTATTAAGAGGGCAAAGGTTCATGATAATACGTTTTCTTGGCAGACAGTATTTTTTATCATTATGAAATATCTTTTCTCATTCTATCTAATACTTTAGCCTTAAATCCTATTTTGTCTGATATTAATATTGTCATACGTACTGTCTTTAAATTATTTTCTAATCTGCGTAAATTTTAATTTATATGGGTATATGGGTTTTTTTTTTTAAGTGGTGGTTCCATTTTATTTATTTTTTATTTTTTTATTTTTTCTTGAGGAAGAGTGGCCCTGAGCTAACATCCATGCCCATCTTCCTCTACCTTATAGGGGATGCCGCCACAGCATGGCCTATCAAGTGGTGTGTCAGTGCACGCCTGGGATCCGAACCCACAAACCCCGGGCCGCTGAAGCGGAGCACGCGCACACTTAACCACCTGCGCCACCGGGCCGGCCCCTGGGTATATGGTTTTAACAATAAAATAATTTTACAAGACTTACCACAAAATGAACTCCTTGCCCTCCCCCGCGACTCTGATTTTCTCTCCCCAGAGACAACCATTAACTACTCTTTTCATTGTTTCTTCTGATAATTGCTTCCACATTTCTAAGTACTAACCTTCCCCCTGCTATCTCTTGATTTTTCAGTTTTTGATTTTATCTATTTCCTATTGTGGAACATTATTATTTAGCTCCCTTACATGACTCCACCATATTCTCATTTTCATTCCCTACATCCTCCCAAAATAGTTATAATTTTTGGTTAAATCAATATTCAATATTCATTATTATGTCTATGAAAATATGATTCATAGCCAAATTACTTGGTATATTATGATTATATGTCCTTTTAGGTATAACTTTCTGTTTTCCCTGGAGTTAATAAATTTCCCCCTTTGCTTTGTTGTTTAAGTACCCATCACTAAGTCATCCCCAACTGTTCACCAGCAGTGTAAATCTCCCATCCACATCCAGTCTTTTCTCTGCCCTCTTGTGCCTTTGGTGGATCTCAAGACCTCCTGCACTGCTGTCTTCCTCGGACTTCTCGGTGCCCTCATTCCCTGGATCGCTCTCTTGTGTTTTTATTCTCTATTTTAATCCCTTATCTTTCTTTTTTTGGTTTACTCCCTTGTTTTGGTGGACCATACCCCAAGCTTCTTAGGACAGTGTACATAAGGGTGGCCTGTGTGAAAATGTCTTTATTCTACTCTTACATTTGGTTGCTAGTTTGGGGGTACCTATAGAATTCTAGATTGGAAGTCATTTTCCCTCAGGATTTTGAAGGCATTGCTAGTTTCCAGCCTTGCTGTTGAGACACATGATGCCAGTCTGATTCCCGCTCCTGTGTCTGTGGCCTGTTTTGTTTCCTGCAGGCTTTTAGGATCTTTCCTTTGCCCTGAGTGTTCTGAAATTTCACAAGGAGTTGCCTTGGTGCGGATTCTCTTCATCCACTGTGCTGGGCATTAGCTTTCCATCTAGAAACTCATATCTTTTATTTCTGTGGGTTCTCTCGAATTGATGACTTCATAGTTTATTCTTCGTTTTCTCTCTGGAACTCCAATTTCTCAGGATAATGAGCCGGCTAAACTGATGCACTGATCCCCTATCGTTTCTAGTCCATTTTCATCCTTTCTTACTCAAGCTGGGAGACTTGCTCAAATTTATCTTCTTATCTTTTCATCAAATTTTTCACATGTGCTATTGTTTTTAATTTCCAAGACAACTTTTGAATGTTCCTCTGTTCGTAGTCTACTGGTCTCTTTTTTCATAGATACAATTATCTTCTTTTACTTCTCTGAAAATATTGCTTTGTTTTGCTTTCTGAGTTTCTTGTACTTCTGCATTGTTTCTGTCTCCCCCAAATTTCATTTTTCTCTTTTGTTGATTTTTTGTTTTGTTTTCTGCTTTTCTCTGGAAGCTTTCTTCAAATATCTGGCAATCGTTAGATGATCTTTCATAGTCATGAGTGAGTCGCTTAAAAGTTTCTTGGAAGCTCCCTACAAGTGGATGTGGCCTGTTTCCTAGTGGATACACTACAAGGAGACCTGGCTGGGCAGCGTAGTTGGAGGACCCCAATCATCAATATTTGAAGGTCTTTTCTCTCAGATTCCTGAGAGAGGTCATCTCCAATACCTGGCAGTAATAGTGTAGCCTACCAGCATTCTTGGAGCCAAACGGAGGAAGGAGACCAGGGGTCTTACATTTCATACTATGTAGCATTTCCCTTAACCCTACTGTGTTCAGTATGGTCCCTCATTCCTTGCAAGCCCTGAGTTGTGTCACTCTAGTTCATTCTGTCTCTACTCTTCTGTGGAGGTGGGAAGGATAGTTGCAGAACTAACTACACCATATACAAACTTCAATCAATAATCTCATTTTTAGCTTCACATACACCCCATCTTCCATACTCAGAGTGGTACCTCCTACTTTTGAGACTTTCTGGTGGTTTGTGGCACAAAGCTACCTACTTCTGGGTTTCCCCTACTGCCAAACAGGCATTAGCTTTGTCTGTTGTTTTTCTTTAATCATTTACCAATTAGATGTACTACTTTCCTTTTCTCAAGATGTTGTTGTGTCTCTTTGTCCTTAAGGGTCTATGCCTATATATATATATATATTTTATATATATATATAAAATTCCCCTTACTGTTTCTTTCATGGGCTTTTGGGTGGGAATGAGAGCATCTTCAATCCATCACATTTAACTCAATGCTCCCTGTTTATGTTTATTAGTATTTGCTTTCTCTATCTTTGCTTATTCCCGTATTTTCGAACTTTAAACGTGTCATTTTGTTTCAGGTGTCTCTTATAGTAATAATAAGAGCTAAAAGTCATTGAGCACTAACTGCTAGGCACTTTACATGTACCGTACATGTATTGGAGTACAGGTACTATACATGCATTGTCTCATTTATTACTCATGACAACACTATGAAGTACATACTATTCTTATGCTCACTTTACATATACCTAGTAAGTAGTGTACCCAAGATAGAAATCTAGAGCCTGTACTACTGTATTAATAATCACTGTAATACTAGTAATGGCATCTAGATTTTTTCTTTAATTCGTGAGGGTTTTTGTCCTTTATTAGGGGTATTTCAACCCATCACATTTATTGGGATAATTGATGTGTATGAATGTATTCTTACTATCTGTGGTAAACTGTATCATTACTAACAAATATTCACTCTCTTTTCCATATGAGAGATGGTTATATTTCAGCGCCCCTTTGATGATGGGTTTAGACATGCTTTGTTTTAACCAACTGAATGTAGGTGGCCTCTCTCTCCTTTCTCCTCTGCCATGAACACAGGTACATCTCAGATAAGGGTGCTCCATCATTCTGAGTCTCAGAATGAGAAAACACATGGGACACACCCACAGCCTAAAGTAGCAACATAGCCAACCCCATGGCTATCATGTAATGTGAGCTGGAAATAAATGTTTACTGTTATAAACTACTGAAATTTTTGAAGCGTTTGATACAGCCTCCCTTAGCTTTTAATTTCTACAAAAACTTGTTTTCTTTTGCTGAGGTACATTCTTGAATATTATCTTTCTAAGAGGCCCTATGGGATATAAACTTCTTATTCTTTGAATGTCTAAGAATATCTTTATTTTGACCTCCCACTTGAATGTTAGTTTTGCTGGGTATAAAATTTGAAGTTTGAAGTAATTTTCACTTGGAATTTTGAAGTTTTTTTTTTCTTTTTTTCCCCTCTTGTGTCTATTGTTTCTCATCACTCCATTCTAGATAAACTGTTTTAGTCTTCTGGGAGTTTTTAGGAATTTCTCTTTTTCCTTGGAGCTTTAAATGTTTTGTTTACCTTGTATATATAGTTGCAATGGTGATCTCTTTCACCTTTCCTTTTTTATTGAGTTTTAATTGACATATAATTATTATTAATTTCAGATGTACAATGTAATGATTCGGTATTTGTATAGATTGTGAAATGAGCACCACAATAAGTCTAGTTAACATCCTTACATAGTTACAAAAATTTTTTTTGTTGTGATAAAAACTTAAGATTTAGGGGCCGGCCCGGTGGCACAAGCAGTTAAGAGTGTGCGCTCCACTGCAGCGGCCTGGGGTTCGCTGGCTCGGATCCTGGGCGTGCACCGACGCACTGCTTGGCAAGCCATGCTGTGGCGGTGTCCCATATAAAGTGGAGGAAGATGGGCATGGATGTTAGCCCAGGGCCAGTCTTCCTCAGCAGAAAGAGGATATATATATATATATATATATATATATATATATATATATATGCACCACATTGTCTCTATCCATTTATCCATCAATGGATGCTTAGGTTGTTTCCATGTCTTGTCTATTGTAAATAATGCTGCAATGAACATGGGGGTACATATATCATTTTGAGTTAGTGTTTTCATTTTCTTAGGATAAATACCCAGAAGTGGAATTGCTGGGTCATATGGTAGTTCTAGTTGTAATTTTGTGAGGAACTTCCATACTGTTTTTCATAGTGGCTTCACCAATTTACATTCCTACCAACAGTGCACAAATGTTCCCTTTTCTCCACATCCTCCTCGACACTTGTTATGTCTGTTGTTTTATAATAGCCATTCTAAAAGGTGTGAGGTGATAGAGCTTTAAAATTTTAAGATGATATTTTGGGATTATTTTTCCTTTTTTTTCTTGCTCAACACACAGTTAACTCGTAAATCTGAAAATTCATATTTTCCATCAGTTCTGGGAAATTTTCTTCAATTATTTATTTGAATATTTCTTCCCTTCTTTCGTCTCTGTTACCTTGGGAAATGTTCATTTCCCTGAATTCCATGTCTTGTACTTTCTATCTCATAAATGATAACAGTCATTACTTTATTCTTTAGCACTATATTGAGGGAGAATTTCTTGGGTTGCTCTTACACTTTCAGCTGAATCCATTCTTCTATTTAGCCCATTTATTTTAGTTTTTATTGCATAAATCACTAGGTGTTGGAGCCAGGCTTCAAATCCAGAGTCTGTGCTATTAACTACTACACTACTAGTAAATGGTATAAAGATTTTTTTCTTTAACCCAACTAGAGTCTTTGTACTTTAATGAAGAAATTTTAACCCACCTACATTTACTGGGAAAATTGATATGTATGAATGTACTCTTACCATCTTGATTTAAGGACATGAAAACTTTTAAAATTTCTCTGACGATATCACTTATAAAGTATTTTTTTCCTTTCCTTTATTAAGGCTATTTACTCAGGGTTTATTTTTTTCAATTTGATGATTTTGACGCCTTTCTTTTCTCAGTGTTGCTTTTCCACAGATAATCTTGGCTTTCTGTGTTCATATTTGAGATTTCCTTTTCACCTCTCATTGCATGTTTTGATTAGAATAGTCTGCCTCCTTCTGATTGTGGAGAAAGATCAGGATTTGTGATTAGGCTGGTATGGGAAGCTTGTCTTCTCACTCTCCCTCCTTCCTGTAGTTAGATAGTTCTCTGGATCCCCAGCCCCATTACCTATTCTGTGGTCTCCTGTGCCAAATTTCCATTTAGAAGCATCTTGTACTTTGGAATCAAATACTGAGTCAGCTCTTTCTACCTCTTTCTTCTGTCCTCCAATGTCCCTGTGAAGGTCTGGAGGTATTTCAGAGTCTTCCTGTATCTCTCTTTAACCCCAAAATAGTGAATATTTCTCTTTTGAAAGCAGTTCTAAGAGTTTTAACCTTGGGACACCTGCTGCTGTCACCACTGGATATGCACAGTGAAAGAAGGGGAATGGAAAAGACTGCTCCAAATATAGTTGTTTAACTAACGGCCCTGACAATCGCTTGAAGTTCCAGGCCTGCTCTTTATAATCATTTATGCTGAGTGTGGAGAAATTTTAGAATTGCTTCTGTGGCCCTGAATTTTAAACAGGATTTTCCCTGTTCTTGTTTTGCCACCAATGCAGTCTTATTTACTCTTTGTCTTCTAGGAATTCCTAAAGTTTCTGGACTATGAAAATTTATTTCTTGTGTTTTTTGTGTTGTTGCTGTTCTGCTTTAGTTATGTAATGGAGAGAGGGATAAAACATGTCTTCAGTTAGCAACTTGGTTCAGTACTCTCTATCTCATTTCACTTACCTTGAATATTCAGAGTTGTCAAGTAGTCTACTTTCTCCCATATAGAAAATCATCTAAGACATGATTTTGCATTAAAATGTTAGGAATTTAATATATTTTCCCTACCAGGGAAAATATGTGTACATACTTTGAAAATGATGAAGGAAAGCAATGCTCACCTTAAGGGGTTCCTAAGGACTGAATGTTTGTGCCCTCCCAAATACTCACTGAGGAATGCATATGAAACAGGTTAATTATTTCTGATAATTCCCCCAATCATTGGATTCCCCTTACATTGAGTGGCTAGATTCCATACCTCTCCTGCCACTTTTGGGTTTTTAACAACTCACTTCACTTTCATTTATTTATTTTGATGAGCTTGGACTAGAGAACTCCAATCTACCCTCCTCTAATTCGAGGTTCTTTCTACTTTACCATTTTGATTCCTGTCAAACACAGCAGTGTTTGTTTGTTTTTAATTGAGGTATAACACACAGTAATATGTACTAATCTTCAAGTGTACACTATGATGAATTTTTACACTCGTATAAAACCCACTGGTCAGATCAAGGAACACGTTAGCCGCGACTGGCTAATGTAATGGTTTTCCTATTATTAAATTTAGAATGAGTAGGCATATCACTGTAGTGTGACATAATATAAAATGAAAGAAAGTTGTAGAATACCACTACAATTTAGAATTAGAAAAATCAGGATAAAAGATTTGCTCTGAATGACTATTTTTGCGTGAACTTTCTGGAGCCATCTATGTAGGAACACCATGACAAAAAATATTTTTAATGTTAATTAAACATGTTTTATTATATGCAAATTAAAACATCAAATATTAAAGTCCCTGTGTCAGCGACACTTTATTACTCATCCCCCTGTCAGAGTCAGTTTCAGGGTTCAACACACTATTCTCTCCTGGGTGCTGATCATGGTAACTTCAGACTCGAAGAGTCACCAAAACCCAAATAGCAGCCACGTCCCTGCAGAGCCACAGCTACACTCACTTCTTTTACAAATTGTCTCATTCTTCCAATTCCAGCCCCACTTTAATACTGTGTAAGAGAAGTAGGTATTTGGTAAAGTTTAAATCGTGTGTGTGTGTGTGTGTGTAACATATTAAATACATCTGAAATGAAGAGGCAAATCTGAGAATACTCTCTAAGGTTTTGTTTTTCTTTGTCTTTAGTGAATTTAAGTGCACATCACACACAATGATCCCTGGCTTTCTCGTTTCAGCATTCCCAAATGGCACACAGAATCACACTTGGGGTTGAGCCTGTTTGCCTTTGTTCAAACCAACAAACTGGGCATTGTCTTTGCACAGTCAGTCAGAGCTCTAAATAGTTGTCAAGAATGTATAACCAGACATGTAATTACCCAAAGTGCCCTTTTTCAGACCCCACTTTAACTAAGTGGATTCCCCTCATTTCTCACATTTGCCAGGCTTGTTGGTTTCTCAAGATTGCAAGCCCAAAGGCTCAGGACCATCTGTGTCTAGGACAGCACCTATTTTGTGGCTGGAATTCAGCAAATGTTGAAAAATAACAATAATTACTTGTAGAGAAAGTTCAAGCGTTCTTTAATATAATGCCAAGTATTTCCACTTGTCAAGTGACAGAATCTTTGAAATAGAGGCCTTTTTCTTGAGAAGTAGCAGCCTGATGTAGGAGAATAGGACAAGCCAGATGTGGTTTGGGCTTCTCTGCATAGAGTGGTGTGATCGTGAGTGAGTCACTTACTTCGCCTAAGTCTGACCGTCATTCTGTGCAAAATGCTGATGGTCGTAAAGCTGCATCATTCCCGGGCTGTGATGAGGATCAGAGGAAACGGTGGGCAGGAAAACCCTTTGTAAACTGGTAAATCTCCTGCCATCTTTACTACTGCTTTACTTACTGAGAGGCAGTAGTTCCATGCTTCTTAAGGACCAATGAACTCATAGCCTTGAGCTAGGTAGGCAGTGCAGAGCCCTGATGTAACATCTTCTACTTCAGCCCTTCTCTGGTGGACCAAGGGTTCTTCTTGGACCCCACTGAGAGACATCGGGTGGCTACTCATAACGTATGTCTTGAGAAGTGATGGAGGATCTACATTTCCCGTGATATCCCCCTTGAGAGTTTCCATTAGAATTTGAAATATCCACCTTTAAACTTCCCCCTCTGATAACTTGCCAGAGCCTTTTTGGAGGGAGTTTGACAAAATATACCAAGAAATTTAAAAATGTTCAGTCTTTGATTTTGCAGTTTCACAACTAGGAATTTATCTTAACGAAATTACTAGCATATGTGGTATTTAAAACAGTGACTGATTAGAAACAACCTAACTACCCAACACCGCAGTATTGGTTAAATAGATTACAGTCAACACAGCTATTAAAAATTAGGTTGTAACAGGGTATTTAACAATGTGGAAATGTTCACAATATATGAAATGAAAAGAAGCAGCTCACCAAACAGCACAATTACATTAAAAATACACACACACGCGCGCTTAGGAAAAAAGACAAAGAAATATATTAAGTGTTAATGATTGTTGGTAAGGATTAGGTGAATTTTATATTTTATTTTATACTTCATATTTTCTTCAATGAATATGTATTAATTATCAGAAGAATGTAATTTTCTTTTAAAGTCCCTCTTTTGTGTTAGGGAATTGGATCTTCCAAGACTTGGTTAAAATGCACAACTTACCTAAAATTTACTGGTCAAAAGCACGGGTTGTCCACATGAATCTAGTTTTTAATCCTGGATTTGCTCCTTTCTAAAGGTGCAATCACGGCCAAATTACTTAATGTCTTGTCTTGGGTTTCTCATCTGTGAAACAATGATAGCACAGGATTGTGTGAAGATTAAATGAAATAATGCAGGTAGGGCCGGCCCGTGGCTTAGCGGTTGAGTGCGCGCACTCCGCTGCTGGTGGCCCGGGTTCGGATCCCGGGCGCACACCGACGCACCGCTTGTCCTGCCATGCTGAGGCCGCGTCCCACGTACAGCAACTAGAAGGATGTGCAGCTATGACATACAACTATCTACTGGGGCTTTGGGGGAAATAAATAAATAAATAAAAATTATAAAAAAAAAAAGAAAGAACGCAGGTAAAGTGCTGAGTAGAATGTCTGGCACATGGTTAACACCCAATTAATGGAGGCTACTACTACTAGTAGTAGTAGTGCTGGGAGTGCTACCAATTCTGCTGCAAACTACCCATGTCACATCAGCACAGGTAGTTCATCAGGTTAACGTGAGGCCGCCATCCTGTAGAGCAGAGGAGTTGGGAGTGGACGAGGTTGAGGAGCCAGGAGATCCAGCGCTGGTGGGCACCCTCTTCCCATCTGGTCAGGTCAGCCCTGCCCATAGTGCTGTGCAGAGTGGGGAGAAGTGATGTTCTTTTGTATCTCAACAAAATTCCTGCGAGGAAAAATTGCCCCACTTTAACGTTTCTGACATATAATGTTCAGAGTAGCCAAATATCAGCTGCTGGGAAAACAACAAATTCTGATTTCCTGACTTGTTATGTAGTAAAGGTTCATTGTACTGATGCAGCTTTGCATTTAATTTCCTTAGCTTTTTAGATACAAAGCATCCCTAACAAGAAAATGGAAATAAAAGGGCCGGCCCCGTGGCTTAGCGGTTAAGTGCGCGCGCTCCGCTGCTGGCGGCCCGGGTTTGGATCCCGGGCGCTCACCGACGCACGGCTTCTCCGGCCAGGCTGAGGCCGCGTCCCACATACAGCAACTAGAAGGATGTGCAGCTATGACATACAACTATCTGCTGGGGCTTTGGGGGAAAAAATTAAAAAAAAATAAAATTATTAAAAGAAAATGGAAATAAAAGAGAGTAACTACACAATGGAATACATATGCTGATTTGAAGATGTCACTGAAGGTCTCATAATTACTCATTAAAATAGATGCATGCGTGTAACAAACAAAATAAATATTTTTGCTTCCAAAGGCTTGCAGCAGCTATATAAGCATATCAAGAGAATATAAAGAAAGTCATGTTTGCTTTTTCTGTGCCACACTGTATTCCCTTATTTATATTTTTATGTCAAGCAATTCTGTCAAACTTAGCAAAAGACAGCATTCTTCTGAACAATTAAATAAACATGCTTAAATTTCAATTTAAAAAATGAAACTATTTCCAGCAATGCAGTGAGGAAAAGTCACAAAGAATAGTTCAAAGCCAGTAAGACACTATTTTAAAACATTTAGCTAATTCACAAACATCCCAACCAAACTGGAGATTACTCAATGCTGAAAAAATATTCCTTTTGTCTTTACAACAAGCAAAATTAATTTCTATTTGGATCTATTTCTACTTTAGTTTTCTTCCTTCTTTTTTCCCCCATCATCTGTTATATATTTGTAAAATGGTCTAAGAAATTTTTTTACAATCTACCTTACAGATAATTCTTTATAGTGATTTGCAAACTGAAGTCACTCATTATAAAGTCAGTCTATTTGAAAATTACAATGTAAATGAAAGCAACTTGTAGCTAATGGTTAGAAGAGGGTTTTCTGTGATTTTTAAAATTTTGATAGATTAACACAGTGCTACGAACTCAGTCCTAATAAATACATGTTAGACAACAGAGGGGTGGCAAGAGAGAGGTGAGGAAGTCATAGCGAAAACTATCAAATCACCACTTTCCTAAACTATCCATATGCTAAAATGTGGAAACCACTACATTAGCGTAAGAAAGAATAATGGTCTTCAACTTCTATAAGAAACATCAATATTGTTAAATTACTTTTATAGGTTGAATTCTGTCTGCCCTCTCTCCCCTGTCAAAAAAGACGTGTTGACTTTCTAACCCTCAGTACCTCAGAATGTGTCCTTATTTGAAAATAGCATCATTGCAGATGTAATTAGTTAAAGACACAGTCATACCGGAGTAGGATGGGCCCTTAATCCAGTATGACTGGAGTCCTTATAAGAAGACGGCCAGGTGAAGACACTGACACACGAAGAGAACGCCCTGTGATCCACCATGTGATGGGAGCCATGCAGCTGCAAGCCAAGGCACACCAAAGATTGCGGCAACCACTAGAAGCTGGGAAGAGGCAAGGAAGGACGGGCTTCCCCACAGGTTTCAAAGGGAGCGTGGCCTGCCAACACGTTGATTTCAGACTTCTGGCCTCCAGAACTGTGAGACAATACATTTCCATTCTTTTAAGCCACCCAGTTTGCGGTACTTTGTTAGGGCAACCTTAGGAAACTAATACAATTACTTTATTTCATTTTATTTTAAAATTGAAGTTTATATTTTTTATATCATAAAATAAGACATGCTGTAGAGGAAATTTATAGAACCACATGTCATGAAAGAAGGGAAAAAAATCACTCACAGTTTTGTCAGCCAAAACCCACCTAAATTCAGGGCCGGCCCGGTGAGGCAAGTGGTTAAGTCCCGGTGCTCCGCTGCAGTGGCCCGGGGTTCCCCGGTTCGGATCCCAGGGCGCACCGACATACTGCTTGTCAAGCCATGCTGTGGCGGCGTCCCATATAAAGTGGAGGAGGATGGGCACGGATGTTAGCCCAGGGCCCAGTCTCCCTCAGCAAAAAGAGGAGGATTGGCAGATGTTAGCACAGGGTTGATCTCCTCACACAAAAAAAAAAAAAAAAGGAAGGGGCCGGCCTGGTGGCGCAAGCCGTTGGGTCCACTGTGCTCTGGGGTTCGCAGGTTCGGATCCCGGGCACACACTGACGCACTGCTTGTTGAGCCATGCTGTGGCGGCATCCCATATAAAGTGGAGGAGGATAGGCACGGATGTTAGCCAAGGGCCAGTCTTCCTCAGCAAAAAAAAAAAGAAAAAAGAGGAGCATTGGCAGATGTTAGCACAGGGCTGATCTCCTCACACACAAAAAAACATAAAGTAGAGGAAGATGGGCACAGATGTTAGCCCAGGGCCAGTCTTCCTCAGCAAAAAAGAGGAGGATTGGTGACAGATGTTAGCTCAGGGCTGATCTTCCTCACACACACAAAAAAACCACTAAATTTGATGTATTTTTCCCCAATTTTTCCTATGAATAGTTTTTAAATTTTATGTAGCTATGATTACAATCTCATACCTATTTTGCATAGTGATATTTTCAGTTAACATTACAACATACATTTCTATATTATTACAAACTTTTTATAAAGAGCCTTTAAATTTTTCAATATAAGCAATGTTGCCCAGATTATTGTTGGGTGACTCTATTTTATAATTCTACTATTCTCATTATTTTAGTCAGTCTTTTGGATTGGACTCTGAGGAATTAAAAATTTTTTTGATTTTCTCATCAATTCTCTCTACAATGTGCTGTGAGAAACAGTAGGTAGGTTATTTATTGAAAAACAGGCCATTAATAGACCCTAATATACCATGGTCACCCTTGAATAGACAGGAATAGGGACACAGGTCATCCTCAGAGCTATGTATGGGATCTAGTATGAGAGTGCAGCATTTGATAGTTAATGAATGCTTGTCCTGTGACACCAGGCTGGGTGATCTAACACTGTGACAGTGTAAGTCCTGGTAGTACTGAATTCAGAGCCCAGGTTTCCTGATTCCCACTCCTGCATCATTTTTACTTCTTTACTCAGGTCATGGCAATGATTAAAAACATGCCTAGAGTACTGCTTAGTTTTGAACTTAGCATAAGTATTTCTAATAGATATCTCTGTCATATGATCATAGAAATCTTGGTTCTAAGGATAATTTAGCTTGTGATTTGCAAACTTTTCTTTGCAGTGGAAATCTTCCTTAATAAACTATTACTCATATTCCCAATTTAAAAAACATATAAAAGCAGAACTTGGGTGGTGGAAGGAGAGAGGCCAGGCAACGAGCAGAGCAGTTCTATTACTCACTCCCTAGATCTCCCTTGGAAATCCAGGAAGCCCCTGACTGTCTCCAGGGAACCCTAGGCCTCTGAGGAACACAGTTTGTAAAACAGAACATATACTCTAGTTCTTCATCCACTCTGTGTAGAATGGCCGTGCAGAAAGGGCTGTTTTTTTGTGTGTGTGTGTGAGGAAGATCAGCCCTGAGCTAACATCCATGCTAATCTTCCTCTTTTTGCTGAGGAAGACCGGCCCTGAGCTAACATCTATTGCCAATCCTCCTCCTTTTTTTTTCCCCCCAAAGCCCCAGTAGATAGTGGTATGTCATAGTTGCACATCCTTCTAGTCGCTGTAGAAAGGGCTTTCTTAAGGTCTGAAGCGTGCAAAGAATTAATAGTTATGAAAAATAGCTTTTCAATTTTTCCTAGGCCACTGGTTCTCTCTTCTGAGTGACTGCTTTGTTCCTAGTTCCTGGAAATTTCAAAATAGATGGTGACATTTACAAGTTGGTGCAGGCTGAGTCCATACCCAGATCATTCCCTCTCCAATTCCTCTTGCCATCTACTGACATCCCACTTCCTTTGCTTTTTCTCCTCTCTATATAACTAAAGAGTTATGCTGTGATTCTAAAGACCATTTTTGTGTAGCCCTTCTTCATAAGTACTATTTCAAATCTGAATACATTTTTTACAAGCAAAGCAGCTAATCGTGATAAGTTACAATGCAACGAAAAATGTAATTCTGTGAGAATAAGCGGTCCTTCCTTTTTGGCACTCTGAGTTGCATTTCCAGGAGTGGTAAAGACTTGTGCTGATCCAGACTCAGTTTCTTGTCCAACTCTTCCTCTCCCCCAATACCTCCCCCCTCCTCAATTCTCAAGTAACCTCCAGGAGCTGTCTGTAGGCAAGAATTAGGACAAATCCAAGTGATCATGTCAGTCAAGGCTGGCCTATTGACATGGTCCTGACTACATTTTCTAAACTAGTTGGCCACAGAATATAGACTATAGATAAGGACAAGAAAACGGAGAGGGCAGGCCCCGTGGCTTAGCGGTTGAGTGCGCGGGCTCCACTACTGGCCGCCCAGGTTTGGAACCCGGGCGCGCACCGACGCACCGCTTCTCCGGCCATGCTGAGGCCACATCCCACATACAGCAACTAGAAGGATGTGCAACTATGACATACAGCTATCTGCTGGGGCTTTGGGGGAAAAAAAGGAGGAGGATTGGCAATAGATGTTAGCTCAGAGCCGGTCTTCCTCAGCAAAAAGAGGAGGATTAGCACGGATGTTAGCTCAGGGCTGGTCTTCCTCACACACACAAAAAAAGGAAAACAGAGATAATTATGTTTATTCAAAAGAAAGGAAAGGCCTCAGATTTTATAATTCATAAATATGGCTTTTTCAGTTCATAGTTTATCATCGGTACGTCATCACTTAATCTTTTATTATAGGGCATATTTTAGAAGATTTTGAGACTGGAATCACTATAATTAACTGAGAACAGCAAGTCAATAGGACTGGCCAGCTTGCAGTATCACTAATGGAAGCCTGTGGTTCATCCACTTTTAAAGGGATAAACTTGATTATGATTGAACTCCTCTTCAATAGAGGTTCTCATGCAAATTGGCCAGGATCTGATGCATTATATTCAAACTCATGATCCTAGTTCAGTTGTGACATATTAAATGGCTGAGCATAAGAGAGGCCCACTGGTCTGGTCACTTCCTGAGATTTAGCTGCTCAGGCTTAGGACACAAATATGTGATAAAGTATAAATAAAAAAGTCTATTATCTCTTTAGCTAACTGGCCTAGCATGGCCTTCCCTTGGCAGAGACCCTGATTCCCTCACCCAACAACCTTTAAAAACCAGACACACATGACAACTATTTAAGGTCTCCATCCAGCTTCTCCCAACCACTTCCTATGGCCCCCATCTTGATTTCTAAAGCTAGGGCTACTCGGACCTCATTTCTGAGTCCCCTTGAGGATTTTGCAGATAAAGGACTTTTCATAGCTGAATTTGATTTAAGCAATCCTGATGTATAAAATATAAATTTACACAAAGGATAAGTTAAGGGACAGTAATTCTCTTTATAAAAGATTTCAAATAGGTCTTCTATAAATAGCAAGTTCCTCTGCATTTAAAATACTATTCTGTTTTTTGAAAAAAATGTTTACAAAAACCTCTTCTGTGAACACGGGTACACGTAGAGTAAGCTAAATTTATATTTTCTCACTAGGGAGGTACATCTAGCCCAGCTGCGCACAGTGACAACCAGCTCATGATCACACTCCTCCTGGTTCATCTCCACGCCATGTTTTACTTTCTCTTCTCTCCACTTGTGCTTCCTGTGATCATCTCCCAAATAAACTACCTGCACCAAATCCTTGTCTCAGGATCTGCTTTTGGGAGATCTGAGCTAAGACAACATCCACAGCCCTGGTAGCTAGGGTAGGATGTCTGTCTTGCCTTTGGTCTGCTTCTTCTTTTGCTGCCCTTTGATCTGCTTCTGCATCCCACGCCTTCCATCCTGTTGTGCACTAGAGTATGTAGTTACTTCCTTTTAATTCAACTGATACAGTAGTTAAGAAAGATTCTGAGTCTCTCTACCAGTACTCAAAGATAGCCTTTAAAGGGCTGAGCTTTGCTACTGAATTTGCAGCACTCCACATGTTCCATTACATTCCATTGCTTATGTCAACCCTCTTCCACTCTGGCTAAGAGGCCTGAGCACCTATAGTAAGGCCCTAAGAGGGCCTTTTGATCATTTCCATCCAATCCCCTAATCTCACATGTTGGAAAACTGAAGGGCAGAGAGGGCAAGCATTTGCTCAACACCTTGTCCATGAGAGAATAAGAACTCAGATCTCTGACCCCTAAACCTATGCTTTTCCCTTTCTGAGCTCTACTTGAACACATCCCACCATTGTTTTCTTTGTTTGACTAAACTCCCCTTGCTCACCACTATTTCCATCATTCATTTTTGGTTGACCTACATCCTCAATGACCCTGAGCCGTTAAGTTATATTCATGCAGTCCAGTTTCACAGTTCTGCTGCCCTCCTTGCCCTGTCCCACTCTGAGGTTGAAATCAATTTCTACCAATACTTTTGCAACAAAGAAACAACTAGGCAATAAGTAAAGTGATGTACAGGGGGTTGTCATTGTTGGCCTCTTGCATAATTAAGCTCCCCCCCGAATTTCTGTGACTGAGTGTGAGATGACTGCCAGTCTGGCCCATTGTACCCAGGGAGGATGCACATTTATATCCCATGGCCTGCTGAACTCACAAGCGACTTAACTGCCATCCAAGCTCTTGAAAGCCAAGGCTAGGCTGCTTCTCCCTTGACTTGATCAATAATCTGGGTTCTGTTTTTAACCCCCACATTGCCCACACCTCAGTTTGTTTTCTGCCCCCACCTAAGCTGTCTAGCTTTCTCTCTCAGGGTAGTCCTCTGACCCAGCGTGGCCAGTTTCCTCCCTCTTTTTCCTTCTCATTCTTTGTCCAAGCAAGCTATTTTTTCCTCGAGCCTAAAATCCCAAATGAGTATTTATTTTCCAAATTATTATCTTTTTGGGTGGGTTTATTTTGTATTTTCAAATAGATTCTGGAGGACAATGGCCATGACTTAAGTCTACTTCCTGACATCACATATTGCACATGGCTTACTACAGACTGAACGTTTGAGTGCCCCCATACGTTGGAACCCTAACCCCCGGTGTGGCTGTATTTGGAGATGGGGCCTCTAAGGAAATAATTAAGGTTAAATTCATAAAGTCATCAAGAGTGGGACCCTGATGTGATAGGATAGGTGTCCTTAGAAGAAGAAACCCCAGAGAGCTTGTTCTTTCTCTCTGTGTACTAGCACTGAGGAAAGCCCATGTGAGGACACAGCGAGAAGGCGGCCGTCTGCAAGCCAGCCAGGGAGAGAGCTCTCACCAGAAACCAAATCAGCTGGAATCTTGATCTTGGACTTCTAGCCTTCAGAGAAGTGAGAAAATAAATTTTTGTTATTTAAGCCACCCAATCTACGGTATTTTGTTATGGTAGCCTGAGCTAATTAATACATGGCTGTTGATTGAGAACATGGCTCATGCAGCGTTGCAAGCTAGGCAGGTGTACACTGCTTCTGCATGAAAAGTTAGCTAACTTTGCACAGAATCCAAAACCAAACCTTCCTTTGCCACCACAACTTAGCAACTTCCATCCTTTCCTCTGTTTGTAACAGCATCCTCCCAAGTGTGAACAAGGCTCCGAACCACAAGCAAATCTTTTACCTCCTTGTCTACACTGCCTCTGGCATTCCATCAAACGCCAAATCTTAAGAGACTCTACTGGCCCAAGACCTCTTGGATCTCCTTTCTCCAAGTGTTACGGCTCTGACCTGTGCTCTTGAGATGGACTCTTAACTGTTCTCATCTCCAGTCTTCATCTCGTATACAGAAGAGGAAATAGAGGCTCAGAAGTTAAGCAACATGTGCAAGGTTGCACAACTGATAAATAACAGAACAGGGTTCAAACCCAGTTCAGTTTTGCCCCCAGTCCAGCACACTTTCCACTAGACCTGTTTAGCTTTAACTGTAGCTATTTATGAAACCATCTTACACCCATTATCAGATTGTAAGCTCTTTGAGGGGAGACTGTCTTAATCTTCCTTATATCCTGGGCAATGGCTAAGCCAGTGCCTTGCACTGGGTAGGCACTTCAAGAAAAGGTACTGAATTGAAAGTGTGAAATCACCACCACAATGGCGATATGGGAAATAGCAGTTTAGGAGGGAGATTTAGAGAAAGCTTGTAGGAGAAGGAGGAAATGGTTTCTGAGTTGAGCTTGAGAGGATGGAGAGAATTTGGCTAGGCACAGAAGAAGGGGGTGGTTTGAGGCAGGCCTCAACGTCATGAGTTTAAAGCTGAGACCGTGAACCTGTAGAGAGAGGCTGAATTGGGGGGCCCTGGCATTTCTGCACTGGGTTTAGCTGTGCACACAAAGTGAGTCACTTAACTTCTTTAGACGTTGTTTTCCTAATGCATAAAGTGGGAAAAATAAGAGTACCTATGATTTCGGGTTAATGTGAATAATAATGAGATAATATATGTAAAGAACTCAGCATGTTGTCTGGACCCAATAAGTGTTATCTATTATTAATAATAAACCACTATTAAAATATTATTACTAGTAATATGGTCTGAAAGTTCACATGTGTACCACTCTAGCTCTGAGTAAATTATTTAATTAACACTCATAGATAATGCCATTGCTGTTGATAAATTAAAAAATAAAATCATTTAAAAACACTGCTAAATTCATAGGAACTCTTTGGTTACTATGATTTTCCCAATCAATCGATTCCAGGAGTCCCTAAATATATTTCAGCCTTACAAAGGATTCTCATAGTCAAAAGTCGCAGAAACCAAATTGTTGGGAGGCAGGCGAGTGCTAAACACATTCTGGGTAGAAGACTAACTTGGCTGAATCAGAGACTTGGATTTTGGGGATAGGTAAGAATCCCTGCTCCACCTCCAGGCTATGCTTTTAAGGAATTTAGGCACATTCCTTATCTTTCAGTATTTTGGTTTCCTCCTCCCTAAAATGAGGATAACATCACTCCAGGGCTACAGGAGGGATTAAATTGAATACTGTATGTAAAGCAAGAATCGTAGATAATGATGGCAGTGCTGTTTGTGAAGCCTAATCGTGTAGGAACTGGATTTTCATCCTGTGAGCCTTCTGCTCACAGATGTGACCCCTGTAACAGTCATGTTAACATCATCTGAGAGCTTGCCAGAAATGCAGATTCTCAGACCTATCCCAGACCTGCTGAATCAGAAACTCTGCAGGTGGGACGGGCCATCAGTGCTTTTACAATCCCTCCTGCTGACTCCCGTGCACTCAGGTTTGAGAACTTGCTGTGAGGTAATAGGGAGCCATTGAAAGTTTTTGTACAGTGAGCGATGTGATAAAAATGATTGCTGTGCACAGACGATACGTTCTTGTTTCATAGGATTAATCTGCCTAACTATCGACTAGCTTCCAAAGTTGCTGGACCTGCTGTTTAATCGATCCTTAGTGATTTCTAGACCCAAAACTTGGGTTAGCACTTCTGGCCCCAGAACACTGCTCACCTACTGAGTGAGGTACGGAACTCAGCAGAAGGCAATTAGAGAAGCTGTTTTGGACTCTGTTTCCACTGAAAGTCTCGGGACCGGGCAGCCCCGTGATGCTCAGCAAACCCGGCCACTACAACCGTGTCACAAATTTAGCTCGGGAAAGAAGAGAAAGGAAAAGAGAATCCTGGAGAGAAACCGGAAATGAGGGTCTCGAGGGTATAGAGTCTGGTGGTGGGGGATGGGGATGGGGCGAAGCGGGGGTGAGGAGGGAGGGAGGCCGCTCCTCTGCTTGGAGACTCCCCCTTCATGTCCCTTTAGAGCCGGGGCGCGGCGGCGTGCAGCCTCCCCCGAGGGAAGGGTCCAGAGCCGTCTTCCTTCCCGTATTGTTGGTGCGAGGCAGGGGCGTCTCCGTGCCCTCGCACCTCAGCGGGGCCACCCCGGTGCGCGTCCCCTCCGCGCCGGCGTTTGCGAGAGCGCCGGGCCATTGTTCGGGCCCCACCCCTGCTGCATATTCACGCCCGCGCCCCGCGCCCTCCCCGCCGGGGCTCCGGGCGCGAGTGCGTTTCCGCCCGTTTTTCCTGCCGGAGAAGGAGAGGGGGAGCTGTTTGCTCTCTCCTCAGAATATATTTTTGGTGTCCCGTTTCTCCTCCTCCCTCGCCGCCGCCCCCTCGCTCGCCGCCTCCCTCCCCGCCCCCGCCCCCGCCCCCGCCCCCGCCCCCGCCCCCCGGGTTATCTTTGTCTCGCTGCCTCGCGCTCGCTCGCTCAACTCTCGGCGCCGCCGCGGCCCCACGCTCCGGGCCCGTCCTCCAGGCGCGCGGCGCGGCGCGGGCGCCGGGGCCTGAGGCGGCGGGCGACGCCCGGGGGCCTGCCGGCCGCCCGCGCCATGGTGTGAGCGCCGCCGCCGCGCGCAGCTCCGCCCGCCCGCCCTCCGCGCGGCCCGGGCCGGCCCCGAGCCCAGCCGCCCGCCGCCGCCGCCGCCGCCGCCCCGGCCTCGCGAGGCGGAGACGGGCCGCCCGGCTCCCCGCGAGAGGCGCCGCCGGCGGCCGGCCTGTGACGAGAGACAGAGACAGATTTATCGTGACTGTGTTCTTCTGGTGGCAAAAAGGGAAAATGGCGAACGACTCCCCTGCAAAGAGTCTGGTGGACATCGACCTCTCCTCCCTGCGGGTGAGTGGCCACGACGGGCCGCGCGCGGAGCGGGCAGCGGGGGCCGCGCCCTGGCCGCCGGGCGCTCGGGCGCCGGCGCGGGCAGAGGCGCGGCGCGGCGGCCCCTTTGTCTGCCCGCGTTGGCATGTGGGGGACGCGGGGCGCGACCCTCCGCCGCGCCCCCGCCCGCCGCCCCAGCCCCGGGGACCGGGGACGGGGACGGGGACGGAGCGCCGCCGGCCCCTCGGCGCTGGGGGACCGCAGCGGGCGGAACCCGCCGCCTTTGTACCCGCCCTTTCTCTCCAACTGCCTCGCCGCGTTTATTCATTGTTGTGCTGCGTTTAAATTGTAACGCCTCCCCTCCTTCTTCTCTAGGACCCTGCTGGGATTTTCGAGCTGGTGGAAGTGGTGGGAAATGGCACCTATGGACAAGTCTATAAGGTCGGTGCGGGGCGCCTTCTTTGTTTCCCGGGGCCTGTTGAAACTTCTCGTTGGGGACGAGGACAGGGTGACAAACACGCTGCTGACTGGAGGCCACGCCGCTTGGCCAGAGTTGGGGAGGGGGCTTCGCCTCGCGTTCCCTCTGTTGTTAAACAGAGTTTATGTTCAGACTGGCCTTAAAAGACCCCGTTTCCTGGCTTTGAGATAAGGAAATAAGCTACACTGTTAGGCGTGCACTTTTCTTCACTAAAATGGGAACGCAGTTCATAAGATCGCTTTAAGTTTTTCGTTTTTCCCAAATCTGGCCTTCTGAGTTTGTGTGTTAATTACGATAAGTATAGGCGAGCCTTGGCCTTCTTGGAAATTGTCATCGTGTTTCCTCGTTTGAATGCCTGCCGAGTGCTCAAGGTGCGGAGTTCGGTGTTGCCTGGGACTGCTCTGTATCTCTGGGGTACATTCTACTGATGGATACGTATTTCGGGGAGGCAGGGAGGGGTGTGTGTTTGGGCAACAGGAGCAGGAAGAACTACAGTGTGAGGATTATAAAATCTGAATTCCAGGAATAACCTGTTTGACAGGTGTGTAATTGAAACAGAAATGAAGGAGAGCTAGAAGTCAAGAGGATGCGTGGATTTCACATCCAGCCCAGGTCTTTCTCTTTTTTTACCCGCCCCCCCCCCACGGTAAAGGAAACTAACAAATCTGGAGACCATGAGTCTGCGCTGAGTAGCTGACACCTGATGTGACTAACAGCGCTGTTCATTTTAGCCAGTGCACATTCTAGATCTTATGAAAGAGCTGTAGATAATGGGGGCGCAGGCCTTGAAAATTTGAAACAGTGTTTCAAAATTCTCCTTGTTTTGGTTTGTTTCTTATTTCTAAACGTTTTCTAACAGTTATCTGCGTTGGGGGTGTTTGCTAGCTGTTAGAGTCCTAGAGGGTTGGAATAGAAAAAAATATCTTATGAAGCAGGGCTTTGTGGTTCACCATGAAGAACTGTCATTGTCTCATTAAAAATGGAGGGGAGGGGGGTTGGAAGCTGACTGTAGACGTTTTCTTAGGCCAAATTAAGTGTGGATCCTATTGTCTCTTTTCTCCTTTATGAAGAGGGTTTATCTGTCACTTAAACACCTCTGCCCAACCTCAGCTTCCCCTGGCCTGGGCTGCGTACTGGCCTGTGCTCTGAACTTGAGTCAGTATTCTTAGGTGATCTCAAGTGAATTAGCATGTGTTTTGTTGGTTAACTGTTGGGGTTGGGGCCAGATTTTTGAATTTGAAAGGGAGCCCTGTTAACTCAGCCTCCTGGGCTCAACTGAATTTGGAAGGCTTTAGAAAATTTTGGAAAAGATTGTGTTGCAACTCTCTGAGTGGCCTGTTAACTGGCTTCAAGACACTCTCCTTAGCCCCCCCAGTGTTTGTTTAAGCACCAGTGGGTTTTTTCTAACCCAGTTTTTCTGGCCAAATCTAAGTGGTGAGTGTACTCTTCCAAGTGAGTTAGCCAAAGCTTGTTTTTGCCCCGGTTACACAGTAGTTGGATTGTTTGTCTCTTCTTCAGTCAGCATGGATGTGAAGGGCAGTGAAGTAAACTAGAAGCCAACTGTGTCTGTTTTTAAACTGTGAGAAAAAAGAAAGAAGGAAACCTGAATGTATATTAATTGGTTTAAGAGGTGGGAGCTCTTGATGGTAACAGTTTGGGCAGGTTCGTTGTTAGTATTCCCCTCCTCGTTTCCTCTTGGGTTCCATCCTCTCTTTCCCCCAAGCTTTTGAAATAGATTTGCTGAGCACTACATTTGGGAGTATATGGGAGACTGGCAGTGACACAAGTCTCTGACTACAAAGTCTGTACGGTTGAGGAGAAATTCTCAAATTATGCGAACCTAAGGAATTAAGAAATCTGTGCAAAAGCGGCATACAATCATGAACAAAATAGTGCCTGAGATTTTGCTCACCAGCTGTTCTCTTTTATTATTATGGAAAATTTCAGACATACACAAGGAGGGAGAGTAGATCATCCTGCTTAACAGTTACCAGCACATGACTAATCTGTTTCATCTATAGTCTCCCTCTCCTCCATTATCTTACTGGAAAGCCTAGATACCATTTCACCCATAAATACTTGAGTGTGTATTTTTTTGTTTTTTAGATAGTCACAATGCCATTCTTACACCTAAAAAATTAATTCCTTAGTATCACATATTCAGTGTTAACGTTTTCCTGATTGTTTCATACATGTTTCATTACTGTCATGAAATTCTTTAAGATTTGTGGACTGATACTGGGAAGTTTAGTCTTAGAGATGGTGGAAATAGTAGAGGCAGTTAACATCTCCATTTTCTTCTCTCTTTAAATTATAATTTGTAGAACCATTTACACCATGCTCAGGAGTTTTGTTGGCATGATTTGCATATGGTGGTTTTGGGATTAGATTATTAACACTCTAGTATTTGTTTACTGCTCCTAAACATCCATTAGTGTGAGTAGCATCAGGCTTTGTAAATATTTGTGACTAATTTGTTATTTATAAAGAAGTTTTTTTTAAAAATATAATTTTAGGTAAAACCCCTGTAAGCTGAACACCTGTAGTCCTAATTTATTTCATTGTTATATTTTCTAGTTTTTGTTTTTTTCTATGAACTTTTCATTTTTTAGTGGTAGTGGTTGCTTATTTTGAGGAGACTGTATTTATGTGAAGTGAATGAGTAGAAAGGGAGTTTTCTGAGTTTTGATATGTTCTATGAAAATGGCTTTTTTAGGGGATAGTTTATAATTTTCTATATCTCTGACAATAATGGTAGTCTGGGTATAGTTGAACAGTACATAACTTTATCTTAAAAAAAGGAGTTGAAAAACAGGGTATATTTTATTTAAAGAAATCTGTTTTTTGCCTTAGGTTTTTGAGGGATCATAGAGAAGGATACTCATAAATTAAAAATTAAGAAAACATTGTGAATTTCTGTTCACAAAGTTTCCTTCAGATTACCGTATAGTATTTATAAAAGAAGTGTCGGGCCGGCCCCGTGTCTTAGTGGTTAAGTGAGCGCGCTCCACTGCTGGCGACCCAGGTTCGGATCCCGGGCTCGCACCGACGCGCTGCTTCTCCGGCCATGCTGAGGCCGCGTCCCACATACAGCAACTAGAAGGATGTGCAGCTATGACACACAACTATCTACTGGGGCTTGGGGGGAAAAATAAATAAATAAAATCTTTAAAAAAAAAAAAAAAGAAGTGTCTATGTTATGATCTTGTGCAGGTTGAGTAAATATAGTGAATTTGGATTATATTCATTAAAAGGGGACAGTGATGTGAAAAATCAAAACCAGAAATAATAAATCAGCGTTCATTTTTGTGTTGTATTGGATTTTATTAGTTTTAATATTTGACCATTTTTCTTTTTTTCTTGGGGTGACTACTATTATTTTGTATTTTGTGAGCATACAGTGGCTGGTGTTCCAAAATGTCTTGACTAGGAGAAGGAAAATCCTGTGTCTGGAAAGCTCTCTAGGGAGTGAGGAGGGGAGGGTTAGGGAGGTTAGAATCCAGCAGGTGCAGTGTCTGAAGTCAGGGCTTACTTACAGGAGGGCTGAGTATCTTGACCCTGTCTGACCCTGTCCTTGGAAGAAAGGTAGGCTGTAGACGTGGGAGGAGAGTACTCTAGGCCCAGAGATGGTAAGCAGAACCAACACTGAGAGTCTGCCACCCGTTAGGCACTGTGCTACGCTGTCAACCTCATTTATTGAAGAAAGGCAGACAGGGAGGGGGTATTGTGGCAGAAGGGCAGAGGGTGACCTTTGGGAATGGCAGGAGGTTTAGGGAGTAGTGGGCATCTCTGGGAGAGGTTATTTGCACATAAGTTGGGGAAGGACATCATTCTTTGAGCATTGAGGAGCCATTGAAAATTTTGTTGGGATTGGGGATCCCTGGGAGTAGGAGACTTGATGGGATGATGTTTTGGGAAGGAGTAGGTGAGGTGGTTGGCCCAGGGCAGTGGTCCGGAAGAGAGGAGGTGAAGGCCGAGCGAGGCCGAGTGGTGGCAGTGATGGTAGAGAGGAAGAGTGTTGGGGTGGGTTCTTGGGCATTCCTCCTTGCTAAGTTTTACCTGCTAAATTCACTCATTCTCTGCAGCTTTGGTGTGGCCCTTTAAATGGGTACACTGTTTGCTTACTGGAGTAGGAGGAGCCTGGGGATTTGAGAAAGTGCCAGACTTACTTTTGATTGCTCAAGCAGTCAAGTGCCATATAAATTGTGAAGCTTTTAAAAATCATTAGTCTAACATTTGGGAGCAAGCACTTAAACTTTTGTGAGGGGTTCTCTAAATGTTATCTCATAAAAGTAGCATCTCTTGTTCTTAATTGGACATAAAGACATCCAGTGGGGCAAAATGAATTTTGTATAACTAGATGTTTTCATCATGAGGAAGGTTGATCTGCTGCTGAGGGGCATGTACAGACTTGTTCTGAGACAGAGTTCCTTCATGCGGGAAGGATTCTGGACTTGGGTAGGGTGGGAGGAAGCCAGCCCTGTTGAACACGTATCGGTGTGTAGCTCTCCTAAAAAATATCAACCCCAAACTTCCAAAAGCTGTTTTGAAACCAAACAAAATCGAGAACATCAAAAGCCTTACAGAAAATCCAACCACCAGATAAAACCCTGCTGCTGTTGGTCTGGGTACTGAAGCCGACTGGTGACTAGAGGGCAGCACTAATATGAGACAGCCTGGAAGGCTCACTCCCTGACTTCATCCAGGTCTGTCATGGACATTGCAGTAAAATGTACAAAAGTGCAGACTGTCTGACAGTTGACTATATTAGAGTCAAGGCCTTATTCCACAGTAAGTTCTCAAAATCAAACACTACTTATTTAGAATTTGTGGTAATTCTAAGAGTTGAAACAATTTTAGGTCACCACTTTACTTTTTAAAATCAGTGTTTTAAAAACTTTGTTGCTCACACAAGTAGATAGTATATAGTTAGTGGATCACAGGTCATCCTATGAAGTACTTGCAAGTAATTGCTTTGAATATTTACTACAAACGTTTTTCATGAATTCAGGTTGGTTTCTTATAATACTAGTCTGAATTATCAGTGTTAAAATATTCAGATATATTTAATATTTAATTTGGGACCAATTAGCTGATTATCAGGGATTAGAGATTCCCAAGTACTTACTTAACTTTTGGAAGATTTGGTTGACAGTTATTTTGCTCTATAATGTGATAACACAAGAATTGAGTCAGGATAAATTTTTTGGACATATGGAGGGATGGCTAGGAAGAGAACGGAAAAGGCCAGGGTAGTGTTATATTACCAGCGACCAGAGCGGCAGCCGTGTGTTCTTAGGTTTTATAATGTTATACGACTGTTCACCAGACAGAATGTGATATTCTGTTAGGAGGCCAGGTCAGTAATAAAAGTCAGCTGGCGTTATTCAGTAGAGAAGTGATGTGTCAGGAGGCGCTGAGTTGGGAGGCACTTTTTTCTATAAGAATTTCAAAAGGAAGGACAGAATGATAAGTTTTAGGACTTCTCAAGTTTTTAAAACTGGGATCTTAGAAATTCTGACATCTGTGTAGTATTGTGGGGAGCTTAGAACTAAGTTGGGGAGACAAGATGCAAAATGATGAACCACGCGGGGGGTTTCCTGCCACTTACGTACTCACCGTGCTGTTACCTGAGTGGGACCTTGTTCTGCGTGTTAAGTATATACACAGCGGTGAAGGAAGCAGGCAATACGTTTACCCTCAAGGAACTCAGGAAGGACTGGGGGAAGGACACAAAATGCCAAATACGAAACATCAACTATAAGTGCTGTAATGTCTGTCTCCCCAGGTCCTCCACCCAGCGCCCTTGCGTGCAGGCACAGCACTTGCACCAGCGCATGGAACGGGCCCAGACTTCAGTGTGCTTTTTCAGCCTCAGCGGGACTTCTCTGTGTTGTAAAATACAGTGCAGACAAGTGACTAGAAAAGTAAAATGAAAAAGCAGACGTATAAAATACCAGCCTAAATCTTTTTATTATTAGACTCAAAGGACAGAATGTTACCTGAAATTGCTGTCAAAGTTGCTAGACGGTTATTCTCAGATTCTGAAATGACCTTGTTGTGGACCCTGGTCAGCAGACCACGCTGTGAGGAGCACTGCGCTGGCGCAGGGCCGATTCTGCGCAGGGCTTAGTGAGCTCTTGGGTTGATGTGTTGCATTAGCGAGCTGGAGAATTGGGGGCCGCTGTCCATGCCCAACAGTTGTTCGCCACCCTGGAGAAGTAGGGAGCCAGCGCACATGCTGCTCACAGCTTTGTGCTTAATTTGCCTTTGATCCCTGGGGCATTGTAACTGTTTTAAATATGGCTACATATTGACAGGTTATCTTATTACATTTAAATAATTAAAAGAAAAAACCCCTACTTTTATGATAATGACTTAAAAAGTTAATTTTCATTATATGATAAATAGGGCCTTAAAAAGCTTATCAAAGTTATAAATGCACACAGTTACAATCAAGTGATACTAAAATTCTCCTGTCAAACTTGGAGTTATCCTATTCTCAGGAGGCATCAATTTTCCATGTTTTTAGTTTCTACATCTGAAATTTACTGTCGTATTTCTAAATTAGATGCTTATGTAGTAGCTGTTTCTTGATTTATCAGTTTTATATATTTATTGACTTCTTGTGGCAGTAGTTACAGGTGTTGAACTACTAGTGTAGTTCTACAGTAGTTGAAGATTTAGCTCTTATACTCGCCCCTTCCCTTAAATGAATATATCATAATTTTGGGTTAAAGTGTTAATTTTTTCTATTATCGTCACTATGTAAACGCCATTTACCTCTGAGCCAAGCAGTCTAATGATTACATTTCCTTTTTTAAACACTCCTTCTCCCTTGCATTGTCTTTTTCATTTGCATGGTTTTCTGTGTAGGTCTTACTTTTCCCCTCAGATGCCCTAAAAGATATATCAAACGCCTAGCAAAGTTAAGCCTTTATCAGCAGTTTTTCCAAATGCTTAAGTAGGTCAGATAATTTATTGTTTCAGATAACCTATTGATTCTACTTTTTTCCCTCTCTGGAGGTACCTCAGAGCTGGCCAGGGTTGGTTGGCCCCTAGATCTGGTACATCGCTGTTGTCCTGGAACATCTGTTTCCCGGATATCACAGTCTTCTTTTTTAGTTTACCACCTTATTTTCCTGAAGCAGATCCTTCAGTAGCTTTATAAGAAAGGGTGTATGGAGTGTAGAGGTTTCCTCGGATGGCTGAAAATGTCTTTATGCTTCCTTTACGTGGGATTTATGTTAGCTGGTGCAAAATATTCTAGGTTGAATATTCATTTTTCCCTTGAAATTGTGAAGACATTGCTCATTTGTTTGAGTGTGGCCCGTTTTAAACTTCTTTTGGGAAGCTTTTAGAATATTCTCTGTATTCCTGATGTTGTTAGATTTTGTGAGTGTCTTTTGTTGTCAATCACTGTTCTAAGTACTTAGTTCTTTCTTTCTTTCTTTCTTTCTTTCTTTTTTTTTTTTTTGCTGAGGAAGAGTCTCCCTGAGCTAACATTTGCTGCCAATCTTCCTCTTTTTGTATGGGAGCCCTCACCACAGCATGGCCACTGACAGAGGAGTGGTATAGGTCTGCGTCCAGGAACTGAACCTGGGCTGCCAAAGCAGAGGGCTCCGAACTTGACCATGAGGCCACTGGGGCTGGTCCCATTTAGTTATTTCTTTTTATCTGGAGATGCCCTTTTTTTCTCAGAAATTTTTTGGTCTTCCCCTCCAACTTTTCTGCTTTCTATTTCTGGAAGTCTTATTAGTCACACTATCGATTTATTTTCTTATCTTTTCCTCTACTATTATGTATTATTTTTTGTCTTTTTGCTCTACTATTATGAGGTGTCTTTGACTTTACATATCAGTATTTCTATTGAATTTTTAAGTTTATCATATTTTTAATTTATAAGAGCAGCCCTCTTTCACACTTCTTGTTTTTTTTTTTTTGTGAGGGAGCTCAGCCCTGAGCTAACATCCATGCTAATCTTCCTCTTTTTGCTGAGGAAGACCGGCTCTGAGCTAACATCTATTGCCAGTCCTCCTCCTTTTTTTTTTTCCCCCAAAGCCCAGTAGATAGTTGTATGTCATAGTTGCACATCCTTCTAGTTGCTGCGTGTGGGATGCGGCCTCAGCATGGCTGGAGAAGCGGTGCGTCGGTGCGCACCTGGGATCCGAACCCCGGGCCGCCAGCAGCGGAGTGCGCGCACTTAACCAACCGCTGAGCCACGGGGCCGGCCCTACACTTTTTTTTTTTTTTAACTGCGTCTATCATCTATTCTTTCATGGATATATCTCTTATCTCTTTGAGGATATTGAGTATAGATTTTTTTGTTTGGTTGGTTTTCTTGTGCTCCTGCATTTTTTCCCTGTTTCCTCCAGATTCCATTTTTCCTATTTGTTGATTTTAGTCTTTGTCTTTAATGCTGAAGAGTTTCCTTAAATGTCTGGAGATTTGTGACTCTGCTCATATTTATGAGTAAGGCACTAGAAATGAGTTGTAGGCTTAGTGTATATGGGCAGGAGGTTGTCGACGAGTGGTACTTCAATGTAGGGGGGACAGGTTGGGATCAGTATGTTCTCATGGATGGGGAACCTCGCTTGTAAATATCTGTAGATCTTTTCTTTGGAGTCAGTTTCTCTAAGAAAAATGCTCAGAGGCTTTTTCTGCCTAGGGACTATAGTATATCTGTTTATTGGAATTATGGGATTCGGGGTGCAAGAAGGAGGCTGGCGATCCTACAGTCTAATATCTTAACTTTTCAGCCCACCAAAGTGTCCCACCACTTTGCCTCACGTCCTTTCATCTGGAGCATTTCTCTCTCAGTTTCTTCAGGGACTCAACCTCTGGTTTCTTATGGGCGTGGAGTGATGAGGGATAGTCACAAGACTGTGTGAGGTAGAGAAAGGGGACCTGGGGCATTCAGTCACTAAATACCAATTCTCCTGATTTTAGCCTTATACTTCACTTGGTATTGGTTGCTTCCAAATGATCTCAGGATTCTGTGTGGCAAATGGCCTCACTTTTGGTGTCCTTCTCAGTAGGGACTTAGGTTGTAACATTTTCCTCTTTACTAAGAGAGTTACTGCTCTATGCTTTTTTTAGCTGTCAAACCTAATAGAAATGATCTCTGCTGTCATCTCTTTCTCTTTATCTCTTTATTCTTCTGTTTACCTTGGAATCGTTTGATATGGGAATTAACCCCCATGGCTTATGCTATCAGTTCACCAGACTAGAAGTTGTATCTTTGATTTTAGACTTAGGGTTTTGCTCAGGTGTTTGTTACTTCTCATGTAGATCAGTAACAATAACAAAAATAACAGCAACAACAAAAATGAAAACAGGAATAAAGCAGTGCCTTAGTTGCGTGACCTCTGGGCTGATACTTAATTTGGGAGATGCAACACCGGGGAGATTGAGGGTGAGAAGGGAAAGTGAGGCAGGATGCCTAGCAATGCGATGCTGTGTATTAATTAGGCCGGCTGCTGCTCTAAACAAGCCTTCAAGAGATAGAGAAGTTTGTTCAACAGGTTTTTTTATTTTTTTAATAGCTTTATTGTGGTAAATGGTAAATTTTATGTATCATGAAATTCACCCATTTCAAGCTTACATTTCAATGATTTTTAGTAAATTTAATGAGTGGTGTAACCATCACCACAAATCAGTGTTAGAACACTTTTTTTTAATAATTTTATTTATTTATTTTTCCCCCAAAGCCCCAGTAGATAGTTGTATGTCATAGCTGCACATCTGTCTAGTTGCTGTATGTGGGACTCGGCCTCAGCATGGCTGGAGAAGTGGTGCGTCGGTGCGCGCCTGGGATCCGAACCTGGGCCGCCAGCAGCGGAGCATGCGCACTTAACTGCTAAGCCACGGGGCCGGCCCTGTGTTAGAACACTTTCATCGCCCTAGCAAGATCCCTCATATCCATTTATAGTTAATCCCTGTTCCACCCCAGAGCCCCAGACAACCACTAAGCTATTTTCTGTCTCTATAAATTTGCCTTTTTTGAACATTTCACATAAATAGAATCATACAATGTGTGGTCTCTGGTGTCTGGTTTCTTTCACTTTGCAAAATGTTTTTGGGGCTCATCTGCACTGCTAAGTGTGGTAGTTTGTTCCTTTTTAGTGCTGAGTAGTTTTCCAGCATATGGATATGCTACGTTTGTCTCTGTTCACCAGTCGGTGGGCGGTGCATTTGTTTCTAGTGTTTAGCTGTTGTGAATAATGTATTCAGCAGGTGTTTTGGCCTCGCATCCTGGACTTGTTCCGAATTGCTGCCTGATGGAACTGCACCTGAAGTCGTCCAGAGGGGGAGAAAAGAGTGAGGCTTTATCTGCCTGGGTCTTCCCGTTTCTCAGCAGTCTGACCAAACACCTCCCAGTTCTGATGACCCTGCTTTCACATCTCTGCTTCCCTGAAGCCTTTACTTTCCCCACTCTCATTATTAGTCATCACTGTGAGTTTAAGTCATTTCTTTGAACATGAATACGGTTTCTTTCTTATCTCTGTAAAGACAAATGGTTCACTATCATTGAGGTCATTGGTATCAGGAGCTAGGCCAAACCAGTTTTTCCTTCTCACTGTTTTTTTGGGGGATTCCATTGTGTAATAGCCAGTCATTTGCCATGTGATGCTAAAGACTAGAGTTTTCCTTTATCCCAGGCAGAAACTATTTTATTGACTCACTAGGATTTAAAAAACAAAACAAAATCTATTACATTTGGTCAGAAGGATATATACCAAGTTAAATACGTGATTTGTTATATGGGGGAATACGATTACTTATTTGATTCAAGTGTACCTTTTAGAGTATTTTTCTCATTTTTTATTCTAAAGTACTTTTATGATGTCTGTTATTAGGAATTTATTGCATTCAGATCAAATCTAATTAAATTTAATAGTAGTATACATTTTAAACATTCTTGTATTTAGTGCTTTCATTCTTGCCTGCTTGTGATAGTAAGAGAATACTGTTGATGACCCAGAACCCTTCCCCGCATCGGTTTTTCTGAGACCCTCTTTATGTAATTGCTGTGTGGTTTTATGACTGTTTAGTTTTGCCATCTCAAGTCAAAGACTAAATATTACCTGAGTTAGGGCTGTATATCCCAGGAACATACAATTTATTGGGAAACTTAAGTTAGGGCACTGAGTGTTGCTTGAGGTTGAGGATGTGTATTCAGGTGACACATAATTCATTGGGTGTATTCATTCACCTGCTAGGTCATGCCTTATTCTAGGGCCTTTCCTGTTTGAACTTGGCTTTTTAGGGTATCTCTGTTCTCTCTCTATATGTACATATGCTCTCTTATCCATTCTTGTTGCTCCTTTCCTTAGTTCCCAGAGAAAACTTGTAGATGTTCAGCTCTAAATCTTCAGTGATTTGAGGGCTTACTATGTGTTTTGTGTTTTCGTTGTTGTTGGTAAATATTTTGAGTCTGCTCTGCAAGGCAAGATCATTTATTACTCAGCTACTTAACGCGTACATGATGTGTGCCACGCACCATGCAAGGCTTGCTCACTGGTGACAATGAACAAGAAGAGCAGTCAGCTTGTGCCCTTGTGGAGCTCGTAGCAAGCAATTTTAAGAGGACGATATTGTAGATGGGAAGAGATGACATATGCAATGAAGCTTTATAATTTAAATTCAGATTCTCTGGACGAGGCATAGATAGGTGAGGATCTGTGAACAGCCAGCTTAGAGTCAGTATGAGCCATTGGGCTGATGACTCATCATCTTGGTTAATAGAACTTTGAATAAAGATAGGAGGGGTGTGTTCCATTGGTTATGGTGATTGCTGGCCCCTTTCAGTTGCTTTGAGCCATCGGTCTTGTGGGAGGCCTTACATCCGACATCTGGTGCTGTTTTGGTGTTCATTACTGTTTTGAATCTCTTGCATCAGTTGGGAGTTATCAGCTTATCCATTTAGTGCCCTCAACATCCTCATAGAGAAGTAGGACCTCTCAGAGTGCTCTATGAGCAACATCTGGAATAATATCTGGAGTATTTGGTGAATAGATGGCCCAAAGTAGGCCACAGGTTGCCCTGCACTACACACATAGGAGAGAACACTTTATTCAGCTTGTGGTCCCCTTGACCTTAGGGCTGCAAGCGACCTCTGTAAAATGGGAACAATGGTGTACAGCTTTATGATATTCCAATAGTTTTTAATAAGTTTCTGGAGTCCAGGTTATACAAGGAAATGGCTTAAAAGATGAAATTTTGCATTTCTTTTCAGGTGCTGTGTATTTGCTTTTTGATAATACAGACAAAAGATAATTTTCTTTTCCTGAGCCTACTGAGTAAAATGGTTTTGTGGGCTTTTTTGAAAAAAATTTGATATTGAGTGAAATATTTCTAACCTTTCTCTAAACACATTGGAAAAACAGCCTTTTTATTTACCAGTGCTAGCCATCAAAGGGTGGAATACTTTGTGTCTTAATTTTAAACAAGGCCTCTGTCAGTCATCATCCCCAATTTGCTACTCCATTAGCTGAGAATATATATTCTCCTTTTTACTTATTATATAAAAATAAAGTGATTTAAAATGTTAAATTTTACATAGGATGTTGACTTTTTAAAAATTTTTGACCTTTATTTCTGTTTCATTTCTTTCTGGCTCTCTCTATTGAGGACTTGGTGTCATTGGTAGTTTGTCTTTTTCCCTTTTTTCTGCTTTGTTTTGGATTAATTAATTGAGTTAATGATTCCATTTTCTGCGTTATTAGCTATAACTTCTACTTATATTGTTTTATAGGTTGCTTTAGGGTTTATAGTACACACTTTTAACCTGTCACAGTTTACCTTCAAATGATATACACTTACTGTATAATATAAGAACATTACAATAGTATTACTTTCATTTCTTCTTACCTGGCCTTATAATATTTTTGTTATACCTTTTTTATATATGTTATAAATATCAAAATATATTGGTGTTATTTTTGTTTAAACAGTCAACTGTCTTTTAAAAAGATATAAATAGTAAGGAATAAAAACCTAATATACCTGTACCCATGTGTTTAGTATGATGGTGCTCTTCATTCCTTGTATAGATCCATATTTCTGTCTGGTACCATTTTGCTTCTGCCTGAAGGACTTTATCATTTTTTTTGTAGGATAGGTCTGCTGGTGATGAATTTTTTCAGCTTTTGTATATCTGAAAACTTTTTTTTGTGCTTTCATTTTTGAAAGATACTTTTGCTAAGTATAGAATTTTAGATTGCTGTTTTTCTTTCTTTCAGTATTTTAGAGATGCCACTCTACTCTCTTCTTACTCGCATTGTTTCTACTGAGAAAGCTGTCCTTATTTTGTTCCTTTGTATATGTACATGTCATTTTCTTCTAACTGCTTTTAAGATTTTCCCTTTATTTCTGGTTTTGAGCAGTTGGATTATGATGTGTCTTGTACTTTTCTTCATGTTTCTTATGCTTCGGGTTTGTGAGCTTCTTGGATCTGTGCATTTAGAGGTTTCATCAAATTTGGAAAAATTTTGGCCACTATTTCTTCAATTTTTTGTCTTACCTCCCTTCCTTCTTCTTAGGCTTGGAGACTCCCATTACATGTTTATTAGGCCATGTGAAGTTGTCTCACAGCTCACTGATGCATCACCTTTTTTTTCCTTTTGGGCTTCATTTTTGGCTAGTTTCTTTTTCTGTGCTTTCATGTTACCTTATCTTTTCTTCAGTGTTGACTCTGCCCTTAATCCATCCAGTGTATTTTTCATCTCAGACACTGTATTTTTTAATCTCTAGAAGGTTTGGGTCTTTTTTTAATATTTTCTAGGTCTCTACTTAACTTTTCGAACATATGGAATACAGTTAAAATAGCTGTTTTGTCTGTAATTCTATCTGTGTCAGTATTGGGTTGGTTTCGATAGACTATTCTCATTACTGGTTATGTTTTCCTGTCTGGTAATCTGAGTGGATGCCAGACATTATGAATTTTACCTTGTTGGGTACTGGGTATCTTTGTATTCCTATAAGTATCCTTGAGCTTTGTTCTAGGGTGCACTTAAGTTACATGGATCCTTTTGTGTCTTGCTTTTATGATTTTTGTTAAGGAGGTCTGGAGGAGTGGTCAGTCTAGTGCTAAGTGTGCCCTATTGCTCAGGCAAGACCTTTCTGAGTACTCAATTTCCTGTGATTTCTGAGTTTTTCCATTTGTGTGGTAGGAACAGGCACTCTTCCCATCCCTGTGTGAGCGAGCACCTGCTCTGTTCCTTCTAATCCTTTTGAATAGTTTTTTTCCCCAGCCTTGGGTAGTTGCCTCATGTACATGTGCTGATCATTACTTGGCTGAATACACAGAGGTCCCTCTGCAGAGCTTGGGAGTTCTTCTCTTTGTGCAACTCTCTTCTCTGGTATCTCTCACCTGGAACTCCAGCTACTTTGGTGTACCTGGACTCTCAGCTCCTTTTCCTCAACTCAGGGAGTCTGCCAGACTCGGGGTTTTCTCTCCCTGTGCCATGCCGAAAAACTTGGTAAAGGGAGTAAGTCTAGGCAGTTGTATGGCTCCCCTCATTTGTGTCCTATCTCTTAGGGATCCTTCATTGCTTGATGTCTAGTTTTTTGAAAACCTTTGTTTCATAAATTTTTGTATGGGTTTGTTTTGGTTGTTTCAAGTGGAAAGGTAAATCCAGCCCTGTTAACTCCATCTTGGGCAGAAATAGAAGTCTAATAGTATATCCAGTCTGTCCTCTTTATTCACCGTTCATTCATTTTAGACATCACCAACATGACAAACTGAAAACAGCCCCTCCTGAGAGTAGTGGGGAGTAGGAGGAGAAACACCTTGGATTTTAACAACACCATTTAAAAAAAAGGTTTATTGAGATGTAATTCAAACACTATTCCATTTGCCCATTTAAAGTGTACAATTCAATGGCTTTTAGTATATTCAGAGTTGTGCAATCATAGCCACATTTTAGAACATATTCGTCACTCCAAAAAAGAAACCGTATGCCCCAATCCTCCTATCACTACCTCCCTGCCCTCCCCCACCTCAGCCTTAGGCTACCACTCATCTACTTTCTGTGCCTAGATTTACCTGTTCTGGACATTTCGTATGAAAGGAATCAAACAGTATGTGTTTTCTGACTGGCTTATTTCACTTAGCATATTTTCAAGGTTCATCCATGTTGTGGTGTGTATTGGTACTTCATTTCTGTCTATTACAGAATAATATTCCATTGCATGGCTATACCACATTTTATCTGTTAATCAGTTGATGGGTGTGTGGGTTGTTTCTACTTTTGGGCCGTTAGGAATAATGCTGCTGTGAACATTTGTGTACAAGTTTTTGTGTTGACTATGTTGTCATTTCTCTTGAGTAGATATCTAGGAGTAGAATTGCTTGGTGGTAGGGTAGCTCTATGTCTGACCTTTGGTGGGTGGATCTGCTAGACTGTTTTCCAAAGCACCAGTACCATTTTACATTCCTACCAGCGGTATATGAAGGTTTCATTCTCTTCACGTCTTTGCCAATACTTGTCTTTTTGATTATAGCCATCATAGTGATATTTTCTTTTAGTGGTTTTGATTTGCATTTCTCTGATAACTAATGATGTTGAGCATCTTTTCATATGCTTGTTGGCCATTTGAATATCATCTTTGGAGAAATGTCATTCAGAGCCTTCACCCATTTTTTAATTGTGTTATTTGTTTTTTTTTTTTTTTAAATTTTTGGGTTGCAAGAGATCTTTATGTATTCCAGATATAAGTCCTTTGCCAGACATAGGACTTAACGAAATTTTTCTCCTATTCTGTGGTTTGACTCTTCACTTCCTTTTTTTTGCTGGAAAAGATTCGCCCTGAGCTAACGTCTTTTGCCAGTCTTCTTTTTTTTTTTTCCTCCACGAAGTCCAGTCCCAGTACATAGTTGTATATTGTAGTTGTAAGTCCTTCTAGTTCTTCTATGTGAGCCGCCACCACAGCCTAGCTATTGACAGACGTGTGGTGTGGTTCTGCACCCAGGAGCTGAACCTGGGCTTCCGAAGTGGAGAATGTCGAACTTTATCCGTTAGGCCATCAGGGGCTGGCTCATAACTTTTCACTTTCCTGATGGTGTAGTTTGAAGCACAAAAGTTTTTAATTTTGATGAAGTCTAATTTATCTGTTTCTTTTGTTACTCGTGCTTTTGGTCTCATATCTAAGAAATCGTTGCCTAGCCAAGGTTATGAAGATTTACTCCTGTGTTCTCTTCTAAGTTTTAGCTCTTATATTTAGTTCTTTGATCCATTTTTTTTTTTAATTTTATTTATTTATTTTTTCCCCCAAAGCCCCAGTAGATAGTTGTATGTCATAGCTGCACATCCTTCTAGTTGCTGTATGTGGGACGCGGCTTCAGCATGGCCGGACAAGCGGTGCGTCGGTGCGTGCCCGGGATCCGAACCCTGGCCGCCAGTAGCAGAGCGCGCACACTTAACCGCTAAGCCACGGGGCCGGCCCCTTTTATCCATTTTGAATTAATTTTTATATATGATGTGAAGTAGGAGTGCAGTTTCATTCATTTGCATGGGGATATCCAGTTGTCCCAGCACCATTTGTTGAAAGGACTGTTGTTTCCCCATTCAGTCGCCTTGGTATACTTGTCGAAAACCAGTTGACCTTAAATGTGAGAGTTTCTGAACTTTTTATTCTTTTTTAAACATCTGGACTCTTAATCCTATTCCATTGATCTCTATGTTTATTTTAGGCCCATAACATGCTATCTTGGTTGCTGTAGTTTTGTAGTAAGTTTTGAAATTGGGAAGTGTGAGTCCTCCAACTTTGTTCTTCAAAAGAACCTATTGATTTTACTAATCTTTTTACTAATGACTGACCCTAGCATATACTTTCAAGAAGCTTTTTTTGCAATTGCCAAAAGTTTTGTGAATTGGAACTTACTCCTCTCATGATTAAAAGCTCTACTATTTTGCAGACTAGTGTCTGTTTATACATATGTATATATCACACAGGCAGTAGACACCCCCCATATTTGTGAGACAGCTTCTAGAGATATTCCTGAATCTTCTTCCCCCTGCAAATGCATTAGAGAATAATTTGATAATGTCCCTGATTCTTCCAGAGTCTAACGGTCCTATAAATTAAGTACCAAATAGCATAGAAGAGGAAAAAATAAAAGATCTAAGGAAAGGGAACCAAGTCAAGGTATCTAGATGCAAAATAACTCTACCTAGATTATTTTATCATTTCTTATAAAAATTTTACTGTAAAAAGTCTAGGAGGATCAAAGACTCTGGCCCTGAACCACTAAGAAATAGTTTGCCTTGAACTTTGAGTTGATTAATCAAAATTTTCTGTTAAACCAAAATCTTTACTATGCTTAAAATATTTCATCTAAGAGGGAAAATGTGCTCTGCTAACACAATATTCCAGTTTGACAATGATAAGTGAAAAAGTTCCTAATCTCCCATCATGCTGACCCCACCAAAAGTAACAAATACCCAAGGAGCCTTCCATTTCAATTATAGTCCTGAAACTCAGCTGGCCTTGTGACAAGAGCAGGTTATTCAGTATCTTTAAGAACCTCACTCATACAGTACAGATAAATCTCAAACCTAATGCAGAGCGTTGCTTCAAGAAACAGTGGTGACTTTAAGGCACTTTGGAAATCTGATGGTAATACATAAACGCTAAATAATCAAGTCTTCTCAGATGTAGTTTAACATTTGTTATTCTTATACTCTCAAAAACATAATTTTCATTTAATTTTTTCAACTGCTTGTTTATAAATATTAGCAAGAGAGAAACTACCTGGAACACAGATTTCATCCAAGCAACTCATTCAGGCTAAGTTACAGGAAAGGTAGGTTTTGCTAAAATGCATTTTCTCTACTTTTGAAGAAACCTCTGTTGAGAAATGAACTTTAACTCTGAGCAAATTATGCCATCTCTATGCAACATATTTATACTTAAGAGACATAATTATCTTTCGTTTCAAAAGAACTTCTTTGGAGAAAGCAGCAAGAAAGCTCCTCCCCCCCACAAAAGAGTATAAAAATTGTATTCTACAACTATCTTATATAACTAGTCATAAGAACTCTGTCTTCCCTTTCATCAGTACACTATGGGAAAACTATTCTTATGAAGTTAACACTGATATCAACCAACACTGAATAAAGATGAAAATTAAAACTCCTTTTAAAACCATTTACAGAATTCATTTGAACATTCTGATAATTATTTCCACGTGTGCTTATTAAATGTTAGGGCTGGGAGGAGGCTTGAAGATGATCTAGTTCAAACTTTGATAGAAGAATAGATCTAAGATTTGTTCTAAAGAGACTTTAGAACAGATCCCTTCCGATATCACAGAGCTCATCAATCACAGAAATGGGACTGAAACCTACCTCCTCCTAGTTAAAAATCAATTCAAAAAATTACTTGCCACCCAACATTTCTTGTATGAATTCCTCAATAATTTTTCATTTTTCAGAGAATGTAGTAAAAGTATGAGGCTACAAGAACAAATGCATGTGAACTCCATACCTGAATTAGTTTGCTTGAGCTACCATACCACAGTACTACAGACTGGGTGGCTTAAACAACAGAAATTTATTTCTCACAGTACTAGTGGCTAGAAGTCCAAGATCAAGGTGTTGGCAGGTTTGGTTTCTCCTGAGGCCTTTCTCCTTGGCTTGCAGATAGGTGGCTGCTGTCCTCCTGTGCCCTCACGTGATCTTTCCTCTGTGTGTGTGCATCCCTGGTGACTTTTTTTTTTTTTTTGTGAGGAAGATCAGCCCTGAGCCAACATCCATGTGAATCTTCCTCCTCCTGCCAAGAAAGACCGGCTCTGAGCCAACATCCACTACCAATCCTCCTCCCTTTTTTTTTTTTTACCCCCCAAAGCCCCAGTAGATAGTTGTATGTCTTAGTCGCACATCCTTCCAGCTGCTGCATGTGGGACGCAGCCTCAGCATGGCCGGAGAAGCGGTGCGTTGGTGCGCGCCCAGGATCCGAACCTGGGCCGCCAGCAGCGGAGCATGCGCACCCAATCGCCAAGCCACGGGGCCGGCCCCCTGGTGACTCTTGAAGTGTCCAAATTTCCTCTTATAAGGACACCAGTCAACCGTAACAACCTAATTTTACCTTAACTCTTTAAAGGTCCTATCTCCAAATACAGTCACACTCTGAGGTATAGGGGGCTCGGGCTTCGACATATACATTTTTGGGGAGAGGGGGCACAATTCAATCCATAACAATACGATAAAGCTTTTTTTACAATAGAGACAGAAGATAACTTTGTGCTATAAAGTACTAATGATTTATTCACTAACAAATTAAGAATTTCTTTTTTTAAAACTACGAAATACATATGGTCTTCTGTTCAGATATCTAGCATATTTATTCACAAAAATACTACAGACTCTATTCTAGATGATGGAGATGTAGAATTGGCAAAAGAGACACAGTTCATGGTTTCATGGAATTTAAGAAGGCAAAAAATAAATATATCAGGTGGTGATAAATGCCCTTTTCAGTCGGCCTTTGCTGGGTAACAGACCACCCCCAAAACTGTAATGGCTTAAGACATCCATCGTTTTATTTGCTCCTGATTCTGCGGGTCAGCAGTTGGGACTGGGGCCAGGTTCCGCGTGGTAGTTCTGCTGGTCTCTCCTAGGGACCCTCAGGCAGCTGCAGTCACCTGTCAGCTTACCGGGAGCTGCACAGTGTAAGACAGGCTGGCAAACTTTACACACTGTGTCATTTCCTTTGATCACTGTTTTCTTTATCGTATCTCACTTCTCTCTTTCTCTTCCTTTTGTTCTTCATTAAGGAATATTAAAAACGTTTTGGATATTGTGGAAGATTCCATTTTTGGGGATTGAGATGGAGATATAACGCTGATCTTTTTTAGTATCTTCATTTTACAAAAAAGTCTCATCACCATTAATTGCATTGTTACCATGTCCTCTTTTACAGGTAGGAGTTAGGATTTTTTATCTATTTATTTGGATAGGATGATAATAGCAAAATATGAATAGGTCGTAAATTGCTTTGGTGTAAGTGCTTAAATGCCTCAATTCATGTATGGCAACGCTAGACCTGCTTTTCTTAGCTCAACAGGAAATGAGAGCAGGGCTTGGGCCAGAGGAAGCTTTTAGTCTGCAGGCTTCTCATTGGTTATTTAGGAAAGTAAGTTAAGTTTATTTCCTTCCCAAAAATGTTCATTAGAAGGGAAAATGAGATTATCTACAGGTAAACTAACCAGATTGTATCTGCTGTTATGTGTCAAAAGATGAAGTTTGAAGATGAGTTTCAATTTTTAGGAAGGATAAAACAAATGGTGGGATTTGAAGTTTAAGTGTCTGAGGTTAAGACTCTCATATGATAACTCTTAATTTCTTTATGTGTAGGGAGAAGAACAAACTCTTGGCTTGAGTTAATCAGTTATTTTTAAAATTCATAGCCTTCTGTCATTACAGGAAAAGTTGCATGGGCTCCATTATGTCTGGGGTATCTGTCTGCAGTGCACAAACCATTTGTTTGACAGTTGAAGGTATTCCACAAACAGTGATTGTGGAGATTTAGAAAAGAATCAAGATGTGCTAAGCTCGGTGAGCACTCGTTAGCCTTTGATAATGTGATGATAATGTGATTATATAAATTAATGGAAATGGAGAAGTAAAGACTCAGAAGAGAAAAAAATGCTGACATTGAAGGCTGGATTGATGTGAGGGAGTTTTGTAACAAATATGTTTTATTTGAATTAGTAAAGAGAGAGGATACCTTGAAAAAGTAATAGCCATCTTGAGTACTGACTCCATGAGATCTTTTATATACATTTCCTCACTTTTATCGTTATTTAACGTATACATAGAGAGGTTAAGTAATTTGCCTAAAGTCACCTAGCTAGTAAGCAGTGGAGAAACCAGGTCTTGAGGACTTTCAGTTTTGACTTTTCAGTTTAGCACTTAACTGTTTGCCAGACTGTTTCCTAGGGTGTTGACAGGTTGGGTTGATAGACAAGATGTGCGTAGGGAGAGAAGCTCGGAGGGCTTGGGGCCCTGGATGACAGTGCGAAGAGGGAGCAGGTGGAAGTTGTAGGGCAGGGTTCAGAGACAAAGGAGGGCAGCTCTGAAGTTTTCCTTTTTCCCTAGTTTTCTGTGCCTAGTTCTGTGTTGCACAAACTGTAATGTGCACTTGGATCAGCTGGGGATCTTGTTAAAATGCAGATTCTGATTCAGCAGGTCGGGGGAGGGCCTGAGATTTCTGCATTTTTAATATGCTCCGAGGTGACGCTAAAGTAATTTCACGCTGTGAATACTAAGGACCTAGGTGGGCAAAGAAGTTAGAGCAGGAAGTATGGGTAGTTAGCAGCTGATTTAGATGTTTCATTGGAGCACTGCTGTAAGGGTGGCTTATTTGGGCTAGGATTATGTCTGATCTGGGTGGTGTAAAGTGTCTTGGGTATCTGTCAAAATCGATGATTTTGTGAACGGACCATAACTTTCAGTTGGGATTCTAATCTCTGAGAACCACAGAATGTTTATGTAGGGCAGGCTGTTAGAGATTATGCATCTGACTCCTTAGGTTACAGATGAGCAGTGAGGGACCTGGTGGCCTGGTCAGGACTAGGGTCACAGAGAACCGGGGTCTCCCCTGCCTCACCCTAGAGTACTTTTTGTCTGTCTGGGTTGAAGGCAGTGCAGTGGAGTGCGACCCCTCCCACCCTATTTGATGTTTCGGTGACATGACAAAGTTAGATTAAGAAACTGATTATGATTCTCACATTCCGTTTCCGTTTGTAGCGCATTTCCTGGCACAAAACTAAGTGTTTGAGAGAGTGAATTAATAAAGGAACGAGCAAATGGATGCCAAGGTTTCTGGGTGAGGCAGTCATAGTGTAGGTCAGGGGCCAGGGATGGTATCTGAGCCATGGCAGTAAGTTTCTAGTGAAAATAGATGACGTCATTGTGGTGTTGTGGAGAAGGTTGCAGACCCAAACAGTGGCAGGCCTTTCAGACAACAGCTGTCTTTCAAGTGAAGAGAGGGGGAAAATGGGCAAGTGTAAATATAATCAACTGCATAACTTGGGAAAGACTTTTAGGCATGCTGTTTGGTTCTTGATTACATGCTCTCTTTTGCACCTAGGAAAACAGGCAGTGGAATAGTCATTGTTGGAATAGAAAATTCAAAAGCCTGGTTGTGAGAATAAGGAAGTTCTAAAAAGGAATCGGAGGATGGAAAGTAGGAAGAGCTTGAAGATTTAAAGTGCTGTTGACAAAGAAGCAAGGAAAATATTGGTCTGGGGAGAGATTTGTATATCACAGTTGTACTTAAGTGCATGTCTTTTGAGGGGGTAGTGGGTGAGGCCAGTGGTTTCTGTGTTGAAGTCTGGGAATCGTAGAATGGTAGTTTTGGAAAGAACTTCAGAGAGCCTGTACCGTTACCTGCTGTCATTTTGCCTAGGAAAAACTCCAAGGACCCCGAGAGGTGGAGGGACCCAATGGCTTAAGATATTTGCCAGCTATATAGTAGACTGCCAAATGGACTTTTACGTTTTTGCCTAAAATGAGTTGTTGATACTCTGGCTTTCTCTCCTCTTACTCATTTTTTTTTTTTTTTTTAATAATTTTATTTATTTGTTTTTTCCCCAAAGCCCCAGTAGATAGTTGTACGTCATAGTTGCACATCCCTCTAGCTGCTGTATGTGGGACGCGACCTCAGCATGGCCGGAGAAGCAGTGCGTCGGTGCGCGCCCGGGATCCGAACCCCGGGCCGCCAGCAGCGGAGTGCACACACTCAACCGCTAAGCCACGGGGCGGGCCCATTACTCATTTTTTTAAAATGCACTTTTGCTGAGTGCCCGTTACTGAGCTGGAACTGTAATAAACATTCCTCTTTTTATCATTTTCCTTGGATTTTTAGATTGTGCTTTCTGAAAATTCAGATATTTAAGCTAATTAATTTGGTAATCTTTTGTTACTGTTTTCCTAATGTGGGAACAATTACTAGACTTTTCTGTCTTAGGCTTTAATTTAATGTGGAAGGCAAGTGAAATTATTGCTGAATTTCTGTTTTTTTCAGAATTGATATATTTTGTAGTTTGTTGCATCAAATTGGTCTTTAGAGAACTTTTTTTTTTTTTTTTTTTGTGAGGGAGATCAGCCCTGAGCTAACATCCGTGCTAATCCTCCTCATTTTTGCTGAGGAAGACCCGCTCTGAGCTAACATCTATTGCCAATCCTCCTCTTTTTTTTTTTTCTTGCCCAGAGCCCCAGTAGATAGTTGTATGTTGTAGTTGCACATCTTTCTAGTTGCTGTATGTGGGACGCGACCTCAGCATGGCCGGAGAAGTGGTGCGTCGGTGCGTGCCCAGGATCCGAACCCGGGCCGCCAGTAGCGGAGTGCGCACACTTAACTGCTAAGCCACCGGGCCGGCCCTAGAGAACATTTTTAATGCTCAAGTTTTCTATGTGTCACGTTAATAAAAACCACATTTTAAAATTTGTCCTTTAAAAGCTCTATGCTGTAGCTGAATTGCCTTTAGCACTACTCATAGAAGTTTTACTAGCATTAACTCAGATCTCTCAGTCATCTAAAAAGTGCAGAAATAACATTCCCATTTTATAAATATACCTTTGACATTTAATTTCCACTGTAGAATATGTTAGTAGGCTCTGAGGTTAAAAAACATAGAGAATAAAACCTGGAAGTTTTCGATACGTCATGGGAGACATTGATATAAAGGGTAATCCCTAAAACAGCCTTGAGAATCCAAAATCCACTTCTGAATGGCTTTGGAGAAGTGCATTGTTTTCCTCTAGACCAGTGTGAAACCATTTCCAGAGAGGAGGTTGCCCAGACTTGGTGAAGTAGGGAAGAAAGGCCCCAGGAGATAATCCGTGTGCGAATTATCTTTGAATAATGTGTTAAGGATGGGGTGGTGTGTTGCTTTTTGTCTTTTTTTTGTGGTAATTCATATAGAATACAAGAGTCTCATAAAGCTGGGGTAATGCTTTCCTTCAGCTTTCCCTAGCAAATGCCTAGCAGGCGGAGGGAGTCTTCTCTTCCCTCAAGACCCGGTAAAAGTCAGCAAGACAGTAGGTCTGCCTGTAGCTGATAGCTGGCTAGTTTTCTTTCTTAACTCTTGCTGCACCTGGTAAACAGAGGTCCTGCTGAGACCTCCTGTGGCCCTAAAGCTCCTGACTACTGTTTCCAGCAGAGGGGGAGCTGGCAGTATTGGGAAGTCTGAAGGAAAAGCCATTGGCAGCGATTCCCAGCCCTCGTGCAGCTTGCAGGCACCTTGGGGAGCTTGAAAGCCTCACCCTAACCAGTGAGTCCCAGACTTGCCTGGACATCGCAGTCACCTGAGCTAAAAAAAATTGGGAACTGTTCAGAAACCCCAGAGACTCAGACTTGATTGTCCTGGGGGTGCCACCTGGGCAGTGGGATTTTTAAAAGTTCACGTTTTTCTAATGTGCATTTGTGCTTCTGAACCACTGAGCTTGGTCAACAGGCATCTGCTGGAGTTGGGCAGTTTCTGCCCTGTGGCTCTGCTGGGTGTTGAATTTGGAAGTCCATCTGCACCTTTTCCTCTCCTTCCTTTTGTGCTTTATCTTCATTTATAATAACTCAGCTTTGGGGAACACAGATCCAGTTGATTGTGGAAATTTGCTCCTTAGCTAGTTTTATATTTGAGAGAAAACAGTAAATCAAATTCTGCTTTTTTTTTTGTCTTTTCATTTCCATCTCCAGAATGGAAAGGTCATAATTACTATTGATTCTTTTTGACTGGCTAAAAGTTTTCAACTAGGTATTATGTTGAAGGTTCTTCTTTTGGGAGTTTGCTATTAATTTTCATGGTTTGTAAAGACTTCTTCTCATAGATGTGACTTCACTAGAGGAAATTCCCTAAGGGATACCTGTACTGTTGTTGGAGGAAGGCTATTGAGGCTAAGGCCAAAAAGGGTTTCAGGATCATCTGTTTCTTTTCTTTTCTCTTCCTTTTTTTTTTTTTTTTTTTGAAGATTAGCCCTGAGCTAACATCTGTTGCCAATCCTCCTCTTTTGCTGAGGAAGATTGGCCCTGGGCTAACATCCGTGCCCATCTTCCTCTAATTTATATGTGGGACGCCTGCCACAGCGTGGCTTGATAAGAGGTGTGTAGGTCTGCACCCAGTATGCGAACCTGCGAACCCTGGGCCACCAAAGCGGAGCGTGTGAACTTAACCACTGCGCCACTGGGCTGACTCCCTTTTTTCTTCCTTCTTTTGGTGAGGAAGATTGGCCCTGAGCTAACATCTGTTGCCAATCTTCCTCTTTTTACTTGAGGAAGATTGTCCCTGAGCTAACATCTGTGCCAATCTTCCCCTATTTTGTATATGGGACGCCACCACGGCATGGCTTGATGAGTGATGTGTAGGTCCGTGCCTGGCATCTGAACCCGTGAACCCCGGGCCGCCGAAGCAGAGTGTGTGAACTTAACCACTATGCTGCTGGGCTGGCCCACATCTCTGTTTCTTACCCATACTCTCTGTGTTCTGCAGAATCACGCATGATTGAGCTGATCTTACATATATCAAACATTGACACTATAGTAGGCATGTACAGCATCTTATCTGAGGATGTTTCCTGTAATTTTTTTGCATATAAAAAACATCTTGTATAAACTAATATACTAGAATTATTTCTTGTAAATACTTGTAGTAAGTGTAGGAGAGAGTTGCTGAAGATGTTTAATTGTATATAGTAAAGGTAAGAAGAATAGGATTTGGATAAGTACAGAACGCGGATAAAGCAGATTATAATTTGCTTTTTGCACAACCTCTGGAAAACTCTTAGAATCACTGTTTCTGTGCTGTGAGAGTAGGCGTAAGAAAGCCTCTGTCCTTGTGCAGCTTGCGTGCCTTGTGTACCTGAGACCCTGGGTCAGTCACCTGGTGAATAGAGGCTGTAGGTTTCCCCTTAAGAAACTTAGAAATGGTCTTTTGAAGGTTCAGAGCTTTAACTACTTATTTTGTTGCCAGTCTTGTTTTGTTCTCTCAAGTTTGTTGAGAGAAATGGAGAAGAAACCATAAACTGGCCTGGTGGAATTAAGTAAGCTGTTGATCATGGACTTGGAGAAGGAGCTATAGGGTGGCTAGTCTATGCTTCCTCCTGCCCACATTCAGGAAGCCTCCCACATTACAGCATATCTGGCCAGTCCTTTGTCCTTGTCCCTTGCAAACTTTTAGGGACAGGAGCTCATGGCCACCATTATTTACATCACTCACAGTTAGAAATGTTGGCTGGCATTGTCTTCCCTGTAACTTCTGCCCTAATGAGTGATGACTAGCCACATGGTAGAGACCTTACTCATGTTTCCCTAAGGCTTCTTAGCTTTAGACTGAGCATCTTTAGTCCTTTCAGTGTGTTTTTTTTTTTGCTGAGGAAGATTTGCCCCAATTTAACATCTGCTGCCAATCTTCGTGTGTGTGTGTGTGTGTGTGTGTGTGTGAGCCGCCGCCACCACAGCATGGCCACTAACTGGTGAGTGGTGTAGGTCCGTGCCTGGGAACTGAACCTGGGCTGCTGAAGCAGAGTGCTCTGAACTTAACCGCTAGGCCACTGGGGCTGGCCCCCTTTCAGTGTTCTTTTTATGTTTGACACATCCTTTGTGTTTGACATGATACCTGTGGGTGTGTTCCAGTTTGATAATGACCTATTTTTAAAAACAGTGGTCCTTAGGAATCGACCCAGTATTGGTGCTGTCCAACCGGTGTGCAGTGTAGTGTTACACTTGCTTGCCAGGCTCTGGACACTGGAACAGTCCGAGAGGACTAGGGTAACTGGCAAAGCCATGAAGTCAGTGACAGAGCCTCAAGGGACCAGGAGGGATTTCCTTCAGTGCTGCAGTGATAGGATCAGTTATCTCGAGCTGGTCATTTCATCTCTTTGGGCCTCAGATTGCTTTTCTACAAAAGGAAGTGGTGGGCCAGTGTGGGCCCATTCATCTCAAATTTTGAATGCTTTCAAAAGGCAGCCCTTTTGAAACCTCTAGTACAGGGATTCATTAGAAGGTGATTGAGATATATAGGTTCCACTCACAGGATATCCCCAGACAGTGTTTTCCGTCTAAATTGGTTTCTTGGTTTGGTATTTCTGCCACATTCTCCACATTCAGAAGATTCTCTCTTTAGAGAGAATGAAATAAAATCAGCTTTAAGTCTAGAGGTTGCGGAGTAGTTTTCTCTCAGCTGTGTGAGATTTACCCTGAGAGATTACAATTAACAAACTGATTCCAGTACCCTACCCAGGCCTATGGATGAGGCCCAGAAATAGTATTTTTTTTAAAGCTCTGCAAGTGACTCTCCACAGCCGGGTTTGGGAAATACTAGTTTCAAAGGCATTTACTTCTTACAAGTAGTGAAATATTTGCATATGAAATGACTCCTGACTGGGATTTACTTCAAAATAGCCCAGTGCAAGGAGGTAGGTGGGTAGGATTAAAGATGCAGTAAGATTGGCCATGTGTTGATAACTGTTAAAGCTGGTGATGGATGCACAGGGCTTCATTCTACTACACTCTCCACTTTGGTGGTGTGTTTGAAGTTTTCCAGACTAAAAAGGTAAGCAGAAAAAAAAAGTTTTGCTTTTTGAAACCGTTTACTCTTGCCTATTGGGTTTGTTCTGTAGTCACAAAAGGTAAATGGCAAGATATGCACCATGCTAGATGAGATGAATTAGATTCTTGAATTAGATTCCTCGGATAATCAGACCTTTTCCTCAGCCTGTGGCTCAGCCTCTGCAGGCACACTAGAGCTGTTTGGTGTGTTAACCAGTGTAAGGATGGATAAAAAACTACTCATCACCATTTTGGCTTCAAAGACAAGATAACATGGAAAGAGACATTCTCTCATACAGTGCTCCTGTGCCAAAATCAGCATCTCAACACTGTTGGGTGTGAAAGGAAAACTCGGGTGGGTGGCATTTGTGGTTGATGATTTGGGGAGGAGCCAGGACACCTGTGGTCATGTGCATTCATGTATGGCATTCAGCATTCTGCAGGACTCAACTTGTAGTTTATGTTGTGGATTTCATCTCTTTCAATCTTGGCTTCTCCTTATAACCTATTTATTTGTGGCCACCTCATATTTCTATTTGTGGAAGTCTGGATAAAAGCTAAGTGTCTTGATGAGTCTGCTGAATGTCCAGTGACCCATGTAGGGAATCCTTGACCTGTCATTTTTTAGCTTCACAGCTTCCTCAGGTTTGAGTGTTGCTGCTAGAATTAACTGGGACTCTGGCTTGGGGTAACTCATTTAGCCATTTCATCTCTTACACTTTGACTAGGAAGATAAATCAGTCACATCCATTTATATGTTAGAGAGTTGCAAATTTAAGAGTTTTGAAACTGCTTTATTATCTTTGAGGATTCAGAATTATACAGGGTCTTTGGGGCTTGTGTTTATGTCTGGTGATTCAAGGATTTTGGAGGAATTATCATGAAAACTGCTTTTGAGTTAGCGTAGGGTTTAAAACCTGATGTAACCATCGCTTTACTGTCACGGGTTATGTGGTCTGTGGTGAGTAGGTAGGTAGATAGGGATGCTTTGCCAAGGAGAACTACCAGCAATTAGCTAATTTATGAGCCATTCTTCTTTAGTTTTTTAATTTTGATTTTATTGTTGACTAAAAACTCATTAATTTTAGTTAAATATGAGCTAGTGTTAGCTAATCATTCTCGAGTGAACTGTGGGCCTTTAGTGGTTGTTAGTGAATGTCTTCTGTCCACTTTTCCGCTCTGCAGGCAGCTCAGCTGATACTTTGATTTGCCATCATCAAGGCTGCAAGTTTACTGAGGACACAAACAACTTTATTTTGGAGTTAAAGGGCCTTAATGGACAGGGTTATAGAACATACTCCTTCAACTACATAGGAAAGAGCAAAATGTTCTTGTGATTGGTTTATGTGAGATAGAAGAGGAATTCTGTTCCATCCTGTCATAACTTTCTAATGATACATGTTTGAGTAGTCTACAAATGATCTATAGAAACATGAACAGAACATTTAGCATTTACTCCTGTAGCTACTATTTTCAAAAACAAAAGGATTTATTTCTGTGTAACTCAGTGGAGTGTATTTTAAAGGTCCTGTGAGAGTTTACAAAAGGAAAATTATTTCAACAAATACTGTTATTTCAGAATACCCAGAAGTATAAAGAGCGTTGTATAGTCAGTGAGGTTGTCTTTTAATTGTAATTGTGGAACTCCTTAAAGATAAAGCCAATTTTATTTATTTTACTGAAATAAAAACTATTTTTGTCAGACGTAGCTTGCCAAATAAGTGGCCCGTGTTTTAGACTCTAAATTTTTTTTTGCAAGTATAGATTAATATAAAAATGAAAGAAATAGGAGGCACTTAATTGTTTGTTAGTTTGGCACTTAGCTCTTAGGTTGAAAGTTGTAAAACAAAAGGACAATGGTCAGACCAAATAAGGAGCACATTTAGGATTCCATGTCGGAAATGTGTGGAACCAAAGAGCTAGAAGGTTGTCAGGTTCAACTTGCTCTCGTTAAATAACTGAGGAAACACTTAGAATTGGTAACTTTAAGATTACAGCCCAAATCATCTCCTGATTTCCCAGTCTGAAACATTGTTGGGAATTTGATCCAGAAGTACGGACTATCGTGGCATGTTTCTCTGCAGCGCGCTGGCAAGGTCATGATGAGTGGTTCTCCTCTGTGGGACGCTTGTTAGGCAGATCGCTGAGCTCTGCCTCACAGGTTCTGGTCCAGTGGGTCTGGAGTGGGACTGAGAGCCTGCATTTCTAACAAGTTGATGGCCTCTGTGGAAGCTGCCGGTCTGGGGACCACACTTTGAGGTAATATCTGTATAATATCGCCTGGGCAGCTTTCCTCCCAGCGTTTTATTATGAAGAATTTAAAACTTACAGAAAAGTTACAAAAAACTGTAAAAATGAATACCCATGTATATCCACCTCCTAGATGTTTTTTTTTTTTTTTTTTTGTGAGGGAGACCAGCCCTGAGCTAACATCCGTGCTAATCCTCCTCTTTTTGCTGAGGAAGACTGGCTCTGAGCTAACATCTATTGCCAGTCCTCCTCCTTTTTTCCCCCAAAGCCCCAGTGGATAATTATATGTCATAGTTGCGCGTCCTTCTAGTTGCTGCATGTGGGACGCGGCCTCAGCATGCCCGGAGAAGCAGTGTGTCGGTGCACGCCTGGGATCCGAACCCGGGCCCCCAGTAGTGGAGCACGCGCACTTAACCACTAAGCCACGGTGCCGGCCCTCCTAGATGTTTTAATTAACATTTTATTATATTTACTTTCTCATGTAATTATCCACCTGTCCATCTATTGGTACGTCCTATATTTTTTAAAAGACTTTGTTTTCTTAGAGCAGTTTTATGCTCGCAGCAAAATTAAAAGAAGATACAGAGATTTCCCATACCTCCTGCCCCCACACGTCCATAGCCTCCCTTGTTATCAACATCCCCCACCAAAGTGGTTCATTTGTTACAGTTGATGAACTTATATTGACCCATCATTATCACCCAGAGTCCATTGTTCACATTGGGGTTTACTCTTGGTGTTGTATGTTCTATGGGTTTGGACAAATGTATAATGACATGTATCCACTATTATGGGATCATGCAGAGAACTGCCCCTAAAATCCTCTGTGCTATGCCTGTTCCCGCCCTCCCCAACCCCTGAGAACCACTGATCTTTTCACTTTTTAAAACATTTTCCTTTTCCAGAATGTTATATAGTTGGGATCATATAGTACATAGCTATTTTTTAAGGCATTTCGAAATAAATTGCTGAAATCAGTGCCTTTTACCCTGAAACATTTTAGCCTGCATATCATTAAATGGAGTGCAGTGTTTAGTTTTTTTTCCTTTTAGGGAAAATTTACATGTAATGAAATGCACAAATCTTAATGAGTTTTGAGTTTGTAGAAGACAGTGCAAACACCTGTTTAACCCAAACCGTCTTCAAAATATAGAACATTGCCATCATACCTGGGAGTTTTTAAAAACTCAGCTGTTTCCAGGGCCCCACTGATTAATCTGGGATGGGGCCCAGGCATGATATTTTTAAAAACAAATCCACAAGTTGATTTTAATGTGCAGCCATGTTCGGAGACCACTGCTCCAGATTCTTTTATTTCTTATAGTATGTGAGAAAATTGATTTATATTTGAAAATCTGGCAAAATTAAGAAATCGATTTGTGACATGAAGAAAACTGGTGAGTGTTGCACAAATGTTGTTAGGACTCTTTGAAAATACTAAGAATGAAGCCACAGATGAAAGCAAAAGCAACTCAAGTTACGGCTCAGAAAATGATTTGTTGAGTGTGTATTTGTATCCCTCGCTCCCTAGCCTTTTTTCCTTCAGGATTTTCTCTGAAAATAATCTCCTTGACATTGTAGGAGACACTGTATTCAGAAAATATAATTTTTGTTTAATATAAGGGCTTATAATCTCTTGTCCTCCGTTTGCTTGCTTTTCATAAAATGGCAGATTTGGACCGTGTTTCTCTAGGTATGGGGTGCATTCCATTAGTAGCTAGTGCAACCAGTTTAGTTGGTCAAGACTGTCATCTTTCTTTTAATTGGATACAAAAGAGAGTGCAACTCATGTTCTCAGGGTGAGTGTTTTGTGGAACTTTTAGAAACCTTTATTTTGATTAAAAATGTGTTATATATGTATTGAGTGGTGGTTTTAAATATGTTTTTTCTGGTAGATTGCAGTCAAGACAGTTTGAAAGCTAATGAACTGGGAGACACTAGGTCCCTTTTAGCAAAAGTGAGAAACGGTTAAAAAAACTTTTAATAATTGAATAGACATTTCTTTTGAAATGAAATCCAGCCACATTGCCCATTGTTCTCTGCACTGTGGTCCTCGTTTTGTTCTGTTCTACCTTGGCCTAGGGCTGTGTGGCCAACTGTGACAACAGCTAGGAAGATGATTTTCTCTTACCCACCCTTGTTTAGCTGTTCCTCGGCCCCACTGAAGACACAGCACCACCTCCAACATTAGTGTGTTTCCTGTCACTCCAAGTCCCCGGGGTTTTTCTCATGAAATCCTGTTAGAGCTCTTGTGTCCTCCCATCTGCCTTATTCTCTTTTGGTACTCAAGGTGTTTCCTGGCTTGAGGGTTGTCTTAAGTAGTGTTGAGGGCATTTCCTACAGCCCTCAGCACAGCCTTAGATGGCATGCAGAAGATGACTGACTGAGATGGCCAGAACCTGTCCTTGTTTCTCCTCCCATAGCTCACAGGCCTTTGTGGATGTCCTGGCACGTCTTCCCTGTGGAGACACAGACTAGGAGCTGGAGTGGATTCAGGGGACCCGCCCTTTAAAATGTGTCTGTGGACCTAGGACAGGTGAAAAAGGAAAGGCTTATTTGGTTTGGATTGTGCTTTCTTCATGTAATGTGTATCTGAAACATTTTTTTACTGGTTCTTGTTAGTCTTCCTTATCATTTGAAATGGTTGCATGGCATTCTGCAGATTCCTACTGTTGTGAGTTATAGAACAGTTTGGTAGATGGTTTATTTAGGGATTACATTCATAGTTTAAAATGACTTTTCTGGGGACGGCCCCATGGCTTAGAGGTTAAGTGCGCGCGCTCCGCTACTGGCGGCTCGGGTTTGGATCCCGGGCGCTCACTGACGCACCGCTTCTCCGGCCATGCTGAGGCCGTGTCCCACGTACCGCAACTAGAAGGATGTGCAGCTATGACATAAACTATCTACTGGGGGGCTTTGGGGAACAAAAAAGGAGGAGGATTGGCAATGGATGTTAGCTCAGAGCCGGTCTTCCTCAGCAAAAAAGAGGAGAATTAGCACGGATGTTAGCTCAGGGCTGGTCTTCCTCACACACACACAAAAAATAAATAAATAAAAGATTAAAATGACTTTTCTTGTTTTTCTTCTGGTTGTGAGAGATGTTGTGATGATATAATTTTGAGTTTGGAGTACAGAGGTGTGCAAAGTTGAATAGTAGGTCAGCTTTCCATGACTGAAGGGCCCACCCTTCTCACTCCCCCCCTTTTTGATGATGGTGGGAACAATTTTTTAGACCATGTGTTGGTTTATAGCATAAGAAAGTGCAAGTTAAAACTCATGGCTGGTTAGTACAACTGCAGAGTAGTCCTTGTTTAAGAACGTTAGGTGGGGGAAGGAGCTGGTCCTGCTGGCTTATCCTCTGTGGTCCCAGTGGGTCACTGTTGCATGTCACAGACACCAGATCACTCACTCCAGGATTCTGATGGGATGAATGCCCATGAGCACTGGACATGTCTTCAGTAGGGGCTGTTCCAGTAATACGTAGAATGAATTGAAATGGTACTAATAGGATTGAAGGTACTTTTTTTTTTCCTCAAAGATGTCATAACTTCTTAAAACTTAATTCCTGTCGATTCACTTCAACTCAGAAATATGTTGAAGAGTATATTTATGTTGATTTGAATGGGACAGTGAGTTTTTTAAAATGATGAAGCATAGAGCAGAAATCATCTCTTTTACCAATGAAATGATGTATAGAGACTAGGGGGAAAGGAAAGGATTTTGAACATGAATCTGACGTTGCACCCTGTTCCTGTTTTTTATTCACTCGGGATTCCTTTTAAATGAAATAAATTTTGGTTCCTGTTGGTGGATTTCACCTTTCTTCCTTTCCTCCAGAAATGACTAGGGAAATTTATTGAAAGTCCCATAATCTTCTGTGGACTTACCAATGTAGTGAATCCTCCCCTTAATTTTGAATTGTTCTTCAGAATTGGGGAGGGGAAGCTGGTTCTGCAAATTTCTGTGGTAACATGTATGGTAAAACCAGCATTGAAGGAGTAGGTGTAGATTTTAATATAATTTATTATTAATTTTAAACTGAGATGAAATGGGCTCAGAAAGCCCACAGAAGTAGCTGGTGTGTAATTTACTGTGGCCCTGGGGCTGAAGTAACCCATACACCCTTCCTTCATAAACTTTCCAGAACTTATTTATTTTATGTTGATTTTATTCCTTTGAGAACTGATTATCCCTCAGGAGTGTAATCAAGATGGGCTTGTGTGGGGTGGGGCTGAAGGGAAAATGACAGGCAAGCATCTCAGAAAAAGTGGTGTTACTGTCTTGAGATTAGTGATGTTTAAAGTTTAGCTACCCAGAAATGGGATGTTATGAAATTCAGGGGAGTTTTTCTGTCTACCTAGTCTCCTGTCCCCTCCCAACCCGCTGCAACTACATCTCCCCTCTTTGCTGGCTGTGTTGAGAGAAAGGAAAGCACCTGGTCTCTCCTTCCTGGGATTTGTAGAGTGATTTTAATCAGCTGTTAGTCACCTCCACCTCCCGACCACATTTAAGTGCTGGTGGACTTGGAAAGATGAAAGTGCAGTCTCTTAGAGCTGTTGTCCTTGGTATATTTAGGATTTAGCAGTCATCAGTCTTCCTGGCCTGGGGCCCTGTGTCACTTGACCTCTGAGCCAGCGTCACAGCGTCCCAGAGAAGCTTTTTGGGTGACTTTCGGGACTATGAATTGGAACTGAGGGCATCGTTGTGTTGTAAAATATACCACTCAGTAAGCCACAGCGATCTGAAAGCAAGCTTCTGTCACTCAACGTGCTTTCAGAATGCCCCTGGCCCTGGTGTCTCTGCGTCTGCAGGAGCCCAGACCTGGAGGTTGTACCTGACCCTCTTTGATTGAGGAAGGAAGTGACTCTGTTGCTGCTAACAGTCAGGGATGGTTAGGAAAGGCCTGACTTTTCAGAGGAGTGATGAAAGGAAAGGGATGTCAAGAAACTACTGAGCATAAGGCTTGTAAAAGACCCTTGTAGTCTTCTGGTCCGTTAGCCTCATGGGGCCCAGAGAGGTTAAACTTCTTCCATGAGGTCACCCAGCGAGCTGGTGTCAACTCTGGAATTAGAACTTGGGTCTCTTTGAAAGCTGGCAGTAGAGAGATGAGCAGTAGACGTTAGGTATGGTGGTTGGTGTAGGAGCAGCAGATACTCTGCTATTGAGGGAGAAGAGGGGAGTTGGGAGGTGTAGGTGGTTGGCCTCTCACCCCTCTATGGCTCTCACTTTGTCAGGCCAAAGGGCAAATGTACGGAGAGTGCATGGGGCAGTGGGAAGAACAGGAGTTTTGGAGCTAGACAGACTGAGATTTAAATATCCTTTCCACCTTACTAGCTTGGAAACCTTGGACAAGTTCCATATACTTTGCTTGAAGTTTAAATTTTCTTACCTTAAAAATAGAGATAATATCACCCCACCCATCAAGCTTTACTTTGAAGATGAAATGCTCTGTGTGCAGATGGTCTTGTACAGTGCCAGCCCGTGGTGGGTGATCAGCACATAGTCGTCTTCTCAGGGCTCCCAGCTCCAGGGTGGCCAGTATCTTGGATGAGCGACGAGCTCTGCTACAGAAAGAGCAAAGATTTGGAGTGATGTTTCTGGGCCACTTCCAGTTCTTTCACAAACGCGCTGTGTGACCTTGAAAAAGTCACTCACCTCCTGGAGCCTTTGTTCGCTGAGCTGCAGCCTGGGAATAGTAATACTGACCTCAGAGGGCTGGAGGACTAAAGGACGGACCTAGCCGTGTGTGGCACATGGTGGCATTTCATAAATTGAACAGAGCTTGCCCCCCAAGGGTATTTGGTCAGAATTTCTTTATCTTTTTTCCTTTGTCATTATTGAGACTATTGATAGAAAAGAGATCCTAAGAGTGAGTAGATTCGTTATCCATTATACAGGGAATCGTACTAGAGTTTCTTAATAATAGAGAAGATTGAAATTTTGAAATTACTAGCCTGAAAATCTGTACAAAATGAAATATAGAAAATATAAAGAAAGAAATAATGTGGTAAAATGTTATGCCTCCTCCCACTCCCTTATTTTTCTTTTACATTGTAGCAGCTGATTGTTACATGTACAAAGTTTACTATTAAAAAAAAACTAGGAAAAAATTCGCAAGATAAATCTGAGGCGTGTAATTATCTATATGATGGCTATTGTGCGGAGTGGTAATTTAGTACAAATATCAGGTAGTTTACTTAAAAGATTGTAATTAGCCTTATTACATAGCAAGCCAAAATTTATATATATATATATACACACACACATTTTTTTTTTCCATTCTTTTGTATCTGTAATCATGCACCAGTTCATCCATCATTAGTTTGCCACGTGGACAGTGTGTGTTTGTTACACATTCACCCATGTACCCATTGGCCAACTCAAGGAGCTGGGTGTTGCTTTCTGAGAACTGGCCTGCCTGCCTCATGCTCCCATGGCCTCGTGAGCGGAGGTTCGGCTGCTTTAACTCTGTGCAGCCGACCCTTCTTCCTTGCCTGCCTTCTGGTCCTGCTTCCTAGGGAGAGAGGTTCTAGGTCTGTGCACTGGTCATGTTGTCCAGGGAACAGCATGGTCACCACGCTGTGGTCTGGCTGGAGCTGAAGCCTGGCGTGGTTGTGGAGAAGAGAAGGCTCCTGAGAACATGGGCTCAGAGTTCCTTCTCATTCAAGATTCTTAGAACAGATATTGCAGATGAGATGAGTTCAGTATCTGTGGACCTGGAGGAAAGGGGGTGGAAGTCAGAAGGAGCTGGGCCCAGTTAGCTTATGTTTTGACTTGTGTTTGTGGGCAGGGTGTTGTTCAGAGAGAAAGAGAAGACTAAAATTATACCACCTCCCCTCTCACTGGCCAGAACTTAAGATTTCTTTGTTCAGCACCAAAGCCCTTTGTTTTTCTTTTATATAAAGTAAAGGCTTACCATGCAAATGTACAATGTAGTGAGTTCTAGTTGCTGTATAAATGAGATCCCTGTTAAGATGGCAAGGAGGGGTTAGGCTGGAAAGCAGCAAGTTTCTAGGGCAGAAAGAGGGAGTAGAGAGGGATATGGGGGACAGTCTTGCAGGGACAAATAGAGTCACCCATGGCAAACTTTCAGACTAATCATTTTTGCCAAGGCTAGTCCTGTTTATCTTCATCTCTGTACTTGATGGGGAAGTTGTCAGAGAGCAAAGGTTTTTATTTCTCAGACAGTGTCTGAGCAAAAGACTTCTTGAGTGGCCCGGCCAGGGCAGCAACGAGGCACTGCGTGCTTTATTTTTGTACTAGGGTTTCCTGCTGAGATCAAATGAAAAAATCTGTAGGTTTTGGAGTATACACTTCCTAGAATACGCTAAGTCACTCTTCTCTGTCATTTGTTGGGGGTGGGGCAGGGCCAAGGCAAAAAGGCAGGCAGGGGCCAGCAGGCCCAGAGGAGGCCCTATGCGTCAAGCCAAGGAATTCAGGCTTCACCCTGAAGAGTTTGAAGCAGGAGAGATAGTCAGGTTTGTACTTTCCAAGTACAAACCTGTACTTTCCGGCAGCAGTAGGGAGAGTGGCATGGAGCAAAGTATGGCTGAAGGCAAGGAGAACAGTTTAGATGCTGTTGGAATAGGAGCCAGAAATGAAAGTAGAAATGGAGGTAGATAGAAGGGTGAAATTCTAGAGTTGCATGAATATGATGAGTGAGTTCTGGCTGACAGGTCAAGTTGTGATAGTGACACTGAAGTCTCAGAACAGTGTTGAATGGTTGCTGACAGATCTCTGGAATCTCTCGGGATGAAGCTTTTTCTGCAGGGAAGAAGTCCACTTCTTCAACCTTCTGTTTACTAATGATGTTCTCCCTGTTATACTTTCCAGAAGTCTACTGTTTACAGGTGTTTTAATCCACCAAAAGCAAGTTGATATCAAATACTTTCAAAGCTAAAAATTTTAGAGCTGCTGCTGCTGCTGGGGTCACAATTCTTTCTGATGTGTTTTCTTTTTTTTTAAAGATTATATTTATTTATTTATTTTCCCCCCAAAGCCCCAGCAGACAGCCGTATGTCATAGCTGCACATCCTTCTAGTTGCTGTATGTGGGACGTGGCCTCAGCCTGGCCGGAGAAGCGGTGTGTCGGCGCGTGCCCGGGATCCGAACCCGGGCCGCCAGCAGCGGAGCGCGCGCACTTAACCGCTAAGCCACGGGGCCGGCCCTGATTTGTTTTCACATAGTCCCCAACAATATCCTTCATCCTGACTGGCCTCTCTGTGTCTAATCTCTTCCTTCTAGTTCTGCTATAGGGATCTGTTCAAAACGAGAACCTGATCGTGCTACCCTCCTTCAGCTGTTGCCCATTGCTCATAGAATAAAGGCCAAACTCTTTAATATGACTCCAGGTCCAGGCTGGTCCAGTCCCTGACTTGGTCTGGGTCTGGTCCAGGCCCTAGCCAGGTGCCGTGATCCCCCTTTGTCTTTGTGTTGCCAGCACACTGGCCTTCTGTCAGCCTCTGCTTCTTGTGCCACTCCCACCTGCCAGGCACTTAAGACTTCTGCAGGTCCCTCCCTGGCTCCTGGTCACAAATATAGGCACCTTTAGCACTGTCTCTTGCTGTCATAGCACTTGGCACAGTTGTATTTTTACGTTGGTTTGTATAATCTTTGATTAGTGTTAGAGAGGGATCACCACTGTGCATCCCCTTATAACAGTGCCTGGCACACAACTGGTCCTGATGTATTTTGAATTCACCTCTGGTGCATTGTACTAACTCATTCTGTTGCAGACCCTCAATCATTGAGAAAAGTTATATTCACTGTGTTTTTTTCTGGTTGTTCTATACAAGATAAACTCCTTTGCAGTGTGTCCCCTTGGATCCTGTTCTAACTTTGTAACCCTCCTCACATTTACTGTGATGAATTGTTGGTCCCTGCTAGGATGTAAGCTCTGTGAGGGCTGCAGAGTTAGTGCTCTGACACTTACAGTACTTGACACCTGGTGGGTAGTTGGTGAAGGTTTGTTGACTGAAAGAACACTTAGAAAGATATCCATTAAAATAAAAGCTCTGGCATCACAAGGTTAATCAGTTCCTCTTTTCCCTTCCCTTCCTCTCCATCTTTTCCCCTCCCTCCCTCCTCTTGTGACAACTCATTTTTACTATCACAGTATTCCATGTTTGCTGCGCTGTCATGAGCTGTCCACACACAGGAAAAGGGGGCTATTGGGCAATTTGGAGTTTTGATTATGAAAAGTTAGTCATTATGACAAATCTGTGACACACAGGTGATAAAGCTGCTAATAAAATTTAGTCTTGTGAAATTGTGTGTCACTTGGAAGTGCTGCCATTCTGACATTAGTACCTTTTCTCTTGTTTGGGGTGTGTGTGTTTCTGTTGGCCAGACACTGGATGGTGTATACCTTCTGCGAGACGGGGACATTGGGGCCGGGCTGTTAGTTTGCTCTGCAGTGAGCAGTTGCCACCCTTATTTGGTAATGAAGGCTGTGTCCTCTTTAATTCTTGGATTATATTAAGTTGGTTACATGGTTCCAAAGAACTTATGAATGTACATTGTTGTTCCAAATTTCTTAAGTTAGGACTTATCTAATGTGAGTTTTTTCCCTATTACTTATTGTTGTCTCTTTGATGGATCTGAGTATAAGATTGGGAAATGTTCAGTGGTAATATCTGGAAAAGAGACAGGTCTGGAGTAGTCTGGATGTAGGGCTGCTTCGTGTTTTATTAAACATGCTGATGAGTGCACACATTGAGGATAATGGGTGTTTCTTTTCCTTTCTCTGCCACTCCTTTTGAATTGCTCAAGGCCAGGAGCCTGTGTCTGGAACAGGTGACTCAGATGAAAGAAAGTTTGAAAAGGAGAAAAGCTGTCATTTTCTGGTTACTCACTATCATTCAGGCCAAAATTATGCCTTTTCTCTCTCCTCCCTTCTTGCTCTTTGATTTAGATTTCTGTCTCCTTTAACCTTTTCTACACTTTTTTCCAAGTTCGCCAGGAACGATTGGAAATGGAAAGGAATGCCATGAATTAATTTTTTTGATCCCATGCTCTGTGGCAGGCTCTGGAAAGATGAAATTCAGAGAGGTTACCTTACATGGCAACGTCACACAGCTCCTAGGTGGCAGAGCTGTGCCACTGGGGTTGGGGGATGTTTGACTCAGACCTCGCCTCTGGACCATGTTGTCTCTACTGCCTTCTCACCACTAGGGGAGGTCAGCCTAAAAGTCAACAGTGACAACCGCCTTGCTGCCCCTGCCCCCAATAAATAAATTTTTAAAAAAGGAGGAAGTTTTTTTTTTTTACTTTTTCTTCGTTGAAGTCACTAAAATACATTCCTAGATAAAGACTGGGATACTTCAAACACCAAAGAGTATCTACTTAAACCTGAATCCTCCCTTAATCTAGTGAGCAAAAGAAATTAGAAAATAACAGCTCTGACCAGAAACTGACTTGGACTCTTAATGAACATAGGGGCCAACCTGAGGGATAAAAGCATCTTAGGCTCAGTGTATATTGAGAAAGAAATGCCCTCAGTCAATACTAGAAGTAACTTATATGCAGATTTTTTAAAAAAGCAGTAGGATGTCTTTTTTTGTACAGGGCAGTTAAAGTCAGTTTCAGTTGAACAAAATTGATAGTAGTTGCCTCTGGGAGGCGATTTAGTACTTTGAGATTTGTAGAGTGAAAGAAATAGGATAATGATCTGCAGAAGGCTTTTTCGGTTCAGTGATTTTTTTTCTAGACATCTTGAATCTGTCCGATTCCCCCACCATTCTCCTGTGCTTTTGAAGGGCCCTGGGGACCTAGACTCAGCTACTGTCTTTTGCAGCATCTATGACCCCCTCTTTCGTTTCTTGGCCCCTGTTGCTCTGCCTTGTTTTCCAGGTTCTCCTGTCCTTGGGCCGATGTAGTTTAAAGGAAAGGACTAGTGGTGGAAAGATCACTGCCTGCGTGGGCTGCCACCAAATGGGTGGTGACCTTGGGAAAGCGATTGAACCTAAGATCCCATTTTTTCAGCTGTAAATTAGGGCTAATCACAGTAGGGCCTGTTTCATGAGGTGGTGGTGAGGATTGCCAAAGGTGAACAAAGCTGGACGCTGAAGTGGTAAAGACAGATTTTAATCTGTAATAACTGATGCAACAGAGAAGAGTCCAGCATGAACTGAACTCAACCTCAACTTGTGCAGAGGTGACTGGGCATTTTAAAGGGAGAATGAGGGAGTAGGGAGGCGGGTGAGTGGGACCTCAGTGAGTCAGGGAAGTAGGGGCTGGTCCATGTGAGGCCCATCTGGGTTTGCTCACTAGCACTTACTGAAGTTAGGCTCCTGCCCTCCTGCAGACACTGGGAGACAGGGGCCTGTCTTCATTCAGGCTTTGGCTGGAACAGTCGTTTCTTTTGGCAACTTGAGTTTTCTCAGGCAGGCACTTTAAGGGGGCTAGGGTCATCGTAGGGGTGTGGCTTTAGGCTGTTAGAAACTACGTGTGTGTTCGTTCAAGGCTTTATAGGCCAAGGTTTAATTAAGGCCTAGCTGAGAAGAGGGCTCAGAGTAGCCTGGCTCAAGTCTGGTCAAGGAGAGAATCTTTGTCAGGAGTAAGTAAGAGTGTGTTCATAAAGTGACACATGTAAATGATTGCTGCTGGCCGTCATATTCCTTGGTACCTCTGGTAGGGCATTTGCCTTATTGTTCTTGTTATGATGGTTGTCTCCTGTTACACTGTAATTCTTGGAAGGCAGAATCGTGGCTTAGAGATGCTACAAGGCCTGGAGGGCAGGGTAGCAGGTGAAGCCATTCTGATGGTCCCATGACAGGTTTTACCGATATCTCTGCAGTATCTCTGCAGTTTACTGCTCAAATAAAGCTGGCAGTCCACACAGTACTCTTCTTCCTTGCACATAGTTGATGTTCTATAAATAAACTGTTTTATAAATTAAATGAGGATGGTAGTGCTTTTTAAAAATATCAGTGAGGGGGGCTGGCCCGGTTGCGTAGTGGTTAAGTTCACGAGCTCTGCTTCGGCGACCTGGGGTTTGCAGCTTCGGATCCCAGCCATGTGTGGACCTACGCACCGCTTATTAAGCCATGTTGTGATGGTGTCCCATATAAAGTAGAGGAAGATGGGCACGGATGTTAGCTCAGGGCCGATCTTCCTCAGCAAGAAAGAGGAGGATTGGCGATGGATGTTAGCTCAGTGCCCATCTCCCTCACCAAAAAAAAAAAAAAAAAAAAAAATCAGTGAGGGATATAGATTTCTGTGTGGCACCAGATCCAGCCCCCAGGACTCTTTCCCTGTAGTTATTAGTGCTGTTGGTTATGTTGGCAGGGTGTTAAATTTCTGTTGCCTTCACTTTACAGCATGGATGACCCAAAAGGGAAAACATTTATGAAGACATTTCATATAGGATATAAATGAAAACATTTATCTTCTTCATGGACAGGAGTCCTAAAGGGTTTTTTCCCTTAAATATCATTTGATTGTACAGGTTTTCTTTTTTTTCCTATTTACTTCTATAATAATTCAGTACAACTTAAGCAATACAAAGCAGAGGATACCTCTGTAATAGTTGCTGCGCTGTGCTTTGGGTTCTTAGTGACTGTAATTTCAGTTCCTTGGAGGTTGCCCGCTCCTTTCTCAGCTGAGCACTCTGTGCCTTATTGAATTAGGGTTTATTATGTAGATGTACTTTTCATAAACTCTGTTGACTAAATAAAGGTTAAAAAAATAAGTAAATAAACTTGACTCTGAAAACTCGTTTCCTTTACAACGTGGTAGATAGGAGAATTTCCAGTGAGTCTCTAAACTCCAGAAATGAGTTCCAAATTCACTCAGATAGATTAGAATTGTTCGTCAGTTCCTTGTTTGGCCAGCTTTATTTGAGAAGTCAACTGTGGAAGTATTGGGGGAACCAGCCTTGGCACTATCTCTGCTTAACCTGTAAATGGAGAGGGGCCTATGGATCTTCTGTTAGCAGGGCAGTCACACTCCTTTCCTCCCTCCTTATGTCTGAGACTCTGCCCCTTCCTGTGCTATATGTGGATTATGGGCCCAAGGCCGTGGACATTGGATATCCTGCGAGGATGGAAAACACTATTGAGCCTTCAGTAGAACATCTGCCCATGTCTTTGGCTTCAGAGGTGATTTATATCACTTTGATTTATTTTCCCCTAACCATCATAATTTAAAGTCTACTTTATTGTCTTGTGCCTCTAATTTATTATATAAATTGGAGCTCCACACAGTTAAGGTCATTTGCTATCTCCAGTAGAATCAAGACTTCAAGCAGTGCTTTTTGACCTTGATGTCTGCAGTAACTGTTCTTTCCAAGTTTGCTGTGAAGACAGAAAGGAATATTGACATTCAAATGGGAAAATAAATGTTTGAAAATAGGTTTTCGTCTTCTCATTTTGCATTGTCAGCATAAGCAAAGCCCCTTCCCTTATTTGCTTTGAAAAGAACCTTATTTTTAGAGTAAGGGAAGGAAATATGTCTGTTCAGAAAACCTTGCTAAGTTTTGTGGAAGTGGAAAATTCTTTCCTTAGTCCTTCTCTCCTTTTCTATAGCTAATAATAACAGTGATTACAGTCAGCATTTGAGTGTTTTTGAGCCAGACACTGTACTGAGTGTTCTACCCTGAAAATACCCCTGTAAGTTGTTATTCTCATAGCCACAGATGATGAGACGGAGGCCTGTAGAGGTTATTTCTCTCACCTAAGGCCATCAAGAGTTTAAAAAAAAAGGATCTGAGAATCAAATCCAGCTTTATGATGCTTGAGGACTCTTAATACTGTTTTATTATAAACTTTGTAATTTTGATTCTCGTTCATCTTATATGGGGAAGTGTGGAGGCCATAGATCTTTTTCTCCCTTGAGTACATATATTACAGGCTCCATGTTAATGAGGTATTCCTTGCCCACTTGCTAAGTTAGAGCAAGGGAGTTTTACTGTTTCTCTCCCTCCTCCCTCACTTCAGTTACTCAGTTTTAATTTCTAATGTGGTAAATACTGATATAACCCACCTAAACAAAAGCTCTTGGGAGTTTTTAATTTTTATGCGTGTAAAGAGATCCTGAGACTAAAAAGTTTGAGAACCCTGGCCTAGTGGTTAAAAGTGTAGGCTTTGGGTCAGCTGTCCCTCTTCTAGCATTTACTAGCTATGGGCCGTTGTGAAAGTCGTTTTTCTGAATCTCAGTGTCCTTAGTTGAAAATGGGGCCAGTACTAGTAACTAATAGGGTTGTGAGGATTACATAAAGTAATGCATGCCAAATGTTTGTCTTAGGGGACTTTGTAAGTGTTGCTTCTGCTGTGCTGGTGGTGGGGATACGAAGATGAGTGTCAGTCTGCCAGTCTTCAAGGAGTTCACAGTCTTTGTTTTGAGGGAGACAAACATGTAAACAGATCAATAAATGTGTAGGTGGTGTAGTGAGGGCTCTACATGAGGAGCATGATTTTTGTATTGGTCTTTGGCTTGGAAGAGATTGTTACCAAAGGCATAGGGGAGTTGCGTGAAATGGCTTAGGGACTTGCTTGCCCCAATGGGTCTTGCTGCCTGGGCAGTTGGAAGATTATAAAGGAGCTGTCAGAGTCCTTCGTTCTTGGGTTGGGCTCAACCTGACTCTGGAGGTGCCACTCAGCAGTGAATCTGAGCCCCAACTTCCAGGCATGTGGAATTTCATTTGGAGGCCTCCTAGGCAGGTACTGACAGGTTCTGACCCTGATTAGTTAGGGCAGACTGGGGAGGCCACAGCCCAAGGCAGTGGAGCTGTGGACTGAAAGCTGACAGGTAACCTAGGGAGTGCCTGTTCTCGTCAGTGACCTCTTTGGACTGGTGCTCTTTTCCTTAAGCCTTTACAATAGCTTCTTTCCTGGTCCTTTGTTCCGCCTGCCCCCACCCCCTCCTTTGCTTTCTTCTCTCTCTCTTTCTCTGTCTTCTCCCTCCCTCAGGGATGTTTATGATAAATAAGTGTGTGCCAAAGAGAATGAAGCCCCCTTTAATTTAGTGCTAACTTTGGCCTGAATAAAATGAGTGAGAACTAAAGCTATTGAGCACTCCTTTCCCACCTCCTTCTGCCCTACCTTCTTTTTATGGAAAAGCCCCGCCCCTGGGTCTTTCAGCAGCTGGCGCTGGGAGCACTGGGAGTGCTCCGAGACCTTGCTTGCTAGCCTTCTTCCTGCAGCGGTGTCACTGTAAAAGGTTTTGACTGATGGTGAGACATTTAGGGTTAGGCAGGTAAAAGAGAGAGAACACTTGTTGACTACTTAGGACACACAGACGTATCACTTCTAATTGTATTTTCTGAAATGTGTGAAAGAAGACTTATGAATTATTACTGTCTCTGTGAATGGGGTGGTGAGAACTAGCTTCCACCTTTACCCCTGTAGTGGGTAAGTTATACTTTAGAAGCCAGATTTTAAATCTAAAGTCAACTGAGAGGCTTTTATCCAGCCCAGCATACTCCTCCACCCCTTTTTTTTTTTTTAAAGAAGTTTCACTTACTTAAATAGATTCTTAAAAACAGAAATCTGTTTACATTCAGTTTTAACTTGGCCTCAAGTTTTCTGCTTGAGCGGGCTGGTAAGACTAGAGCAAGGTAAACTCAATCTTTCTAAAATTAGACGAGTCTTAGGGATGTATGGGGATGATCTGTGTTAACCCAGTGTTAGCATATCTTGGGACAGTTGTAAAGGGGAGGCTGCGTTAATTTTTAGGGCTGTAAGGTCACATGCCTCTAAAATGTATATACTGATCTGAGAGGCTTTTTTAGGGTTTACATTTGGTCAGCAATATTCCTAACATGGTGAAAGTAACAAAACAAAGAGTTCTTTATAGGAGAACTGTGGACTTGGTCTCAGTAACTGATTTGTAGTAAGGAATAGTGTTGATTAGGTTGTTTTTGGATCAAGTGTTTGTTAAGGCCCCAACTCTCAGCAACAGTAATCCTTTTCAACAACCATGTTCTCTGCCCATGTGACAGGATTGCATGTTGAGCTCTTCCTAGGAACTTGCATTTCCTGGACAAGATGCTCTGACCCTTTATTTCTACTCTACCCTCCCACCGGACAGGATAACCATTTTTACCAGGGATGAAAACACCCTGCATTCTAAACCACTCTCAGAAACGGATAATACTTGAAAGAAGAAAACCCTGATGAAGGTGAAAGAACTGCCTGTTTTTCTTAAGGTGTTTCTAGCACTTTTTTTCTTTGCCACTCTGCTAAGAACTATGAGGAATCTGGCTGTTAAAGACAGTGTAAAATTTATCAATGGAATTTGTCTTAGCTCATTGAAACCAAAGAACATAGAAGTCTTGAAGTGGCTCCTGAAATTGCCAGAATAGATTTAGAGAATTCTGTCTTTTTATTACTTAATGAAATTTAGTTTTCTTTTACTTAGTGAATTGTAGATGTTGGATTTGCAGAGCCTGCCTTTTGACCAACACCAAAGGGTACTGATGTCTGCCACGCTTGGGAGATGGAGCTTTCTGGGGGAGGTAAGGAGGCCTGAGCCAGTCTGCGGCCTTTTCCTTGAGCTGGGGATGCAAGAGGAGCAGGCACTAGCGCACCTCAGGGTGGAGCCTTGGCCAGGTGGGCTTCACCTTCCCTCGCAGAGGCCTGCCGCATCTTGCCTCACTTGAAGACACGGGTGCAGGTGGCATTTTCTGGCCATCTGCTCTTTGCTGATTTCTTCCTCTTAAGAATAAAGTTGAGTGGCTTAAAACCGCAGTACAGTTAGCGCGTGGTTCTGACCCTCTGTAACCTTGGTTATTTGAGAAAGGTCGGAAATGAGTTATTCTGAATAGTCAGTTTCCCAGAGAGTGATTCTTAAGCACCAGAAGTTTATTTAGTAACTTTTATGGTGGGAAGAGTTCTAGGTACTTTTGTCATCTATACTGGGGTAGAAAATTTTAATTTCACTTTATTCATAGTGCAATACTACCTTTTTAATATTGTGCTGTTTCAGTGGATGAGTAGCTAGTATAGCAGGTTTAAATAGTGTGAAACCAAGAGTTCAACATAGATATAATAGTGGCATTGGGACTTGATTTCTTGAAAAAGCATTAGATGGTGTGTTCCTTTGGTTTATTTGCATCTTTTTCAAAGATGAAATATAGCATATGCAGCCTGTAAAGATAGGTGTTTATAGATTAGGTATCACAAGATTTCTTCTATAATAAGATTTCATTTGTAAAATAGATTGAATCAGAGAAATATTAAAAGATGGAAAAAAGTGAAAGTACCCCCCCCCCCCAAACAATACTACTCCTGTCTTCCCTCCCAAATAGTGCTACTTAAGTAGACTGTTTGCTCTGTGGTAGTTTCATACACGCAATGCGTAGTATCATTTGCCCCCAGGTGAAAAACAGGTAATAGAACCCACATCTTCTGACTATGAATCTTGAATTTCTGTTATATTACATAGCTATCTTTGGGCCATGAGTTCTGAGCTTTTTCTCGTTGCATATGTAACTCTCTGATGTGTCTAAATTTGAAATGCCAGACACACATCCACACACACACACACAGACACATACACACTCACTCTCAGGGGGCTTTTTAGAGAGTTGGGTCTGAAGTGTATTCCAGATATGAGCATAGAATGTGTGCAAACATAGCCAATCCATAGCCATTAAGTACCCAGCTGAACACCTGTGTACGAAAGCATGGTTAAAACTACCTTTCTGGGTGTGAGCTACTAAATTGATTTCTGGAGCCGTTAGCTTGGGAAGCAGAGCCCTAGAGTGTAAATAAACCCTCTGCCCACTTTTGTTTTGTTGCCTACTTTTGTTTTTCCTTCTAAGTGGGTCTACTCCTCAGTCTTACTTGTATTGGCCCCCACCTGGTTTCTCTACCTTTGTTGCTGTCAGTCACCTACACTCATACCAGATTATTTGAAATCCTGTTTTCATGTGTCCTTTAATTTTTTTTTTCTTTTTAAATAAAAGTGTATGCTAATATATTTACTGTTGGTATGATGAATGAGTATGGTTTTCATTGTTTTAGAGCACTTGTGAGAAACTTATTTCGTATTTTCTAAGTTTAAGAAGTGTTTTTTTTTTGGCTTAATTGGTTGATCTGCCACAGTAATGTATATTATATTCAGGAGAATGGACTGCTTCTCATAACCGAATCACAGGCAGGGAGCTGATTTCTATATCCTGTCCTCTGGAATTTTAATTTTATGGGATTACTTTTCTTATTGCAGGATGAGAGCTTGCTATAAAAATGCTGTTTTGGGGATCCTTGTACATTTTGGACTATGCCTTTAACTATAAATATTTATTTAAGGAGATTTAAACACTAAATTAAAACTAAATTAGATTTCACTTCTGAGACCAGTGTAGACCTTTGGGGAAAAAATTTTTAGGCCAAATGTGGACCTGTTTCCTTAAGTTTTTTTACCCTTTCTCTTGGTAGTTTTGATTTTTAGATCCATCTCATCTTGTTTTTTTTTTCTTTCCCCAATTCTTTATAGAAAACTGAGATTTCTAGCATAGAGTGTATTGTTGCTAAAACATAGGCAGTATTGAGGAACCCAGGTTTTACTTAAAGGGTTATTAGCAACTGCCTTAGGTAAACAACACATAATGTCCTTATGTCCCCACTCTTTTCCTCAAACACATTTTTAGGTTGGCATCCAAAGATAGAGTTAACTATGCGAGTTTGGGATGAAACCAGGGGAGAAAGCTTGTCCTGGGGCTGCTTTTGTGTACTTACCTTGGACTAGATTGGTGTATGTTTCTCCTGGGTTTGAGACGGAGAGAAAAGGGGTATGACTCTGGTTCCCGTAGCAGGGTTAGGCATTTCAAGGGTGGAGTAATTAAAGACTTCTTTAAAGGAACAGATATTCCCACCTTCTAATTAGAGAAGGTCTGCACTGCAGGTGAGCACAAATTAAAGCAGCTCAGTTGGGATGGAAGACTCGATGCCATGTTCCAACAGCCTTTTTCATCTCTTCTTCCTTCCAAAGGATTTTTTTTTCCTTCTAAGCCTTCGATAAGGGATTAGGAAAGTTGTCTGAAGAAATGAACAAACTAACCAACAAACACAAAAGTCCGAAAATGTCATTTTCATACTGGTTGTGCCTGAGCTGCCACAAGAAGTGGGCTTGGTTAATCTTTGCAGCAGCCTTTGAAAGTGATTGGAAACACTAAGGAGGTGAATTGCTGGCATTTATGATTCTAGTGGAAAAATGCTTTGGATGCACTTGAGAAACTGGAGCAGTGATTAATAGTCTCTCAGAGCTAAGGGTAGAGTTATTTCCTTTGAACAAGCGTGAAGACTTTGAATGTCCTTTTAGTACATTGATATGTTTGGTATATTATAGTATATTGTCTAGATCATATAGTTCAAAGGAGCAGCCACAACCTGAGTCTTTGGTGTAAAACAGAGTATCTTAGTATTTTATGGAGTTTTCCAGAGAAAGTTGGTGGGTACCGTATGTAAAACAGTTCCCACTGTTCTGCTTTGGGATTGAAATCAGAGTTGTTTACTATCAGATGATGATTTATTGAAGAGCTTTCATGTGTTCACTTAATTTCTTTTTACCATTTCTTGACTCGGAACTTGGAATACACAAGACTGCTTTCAGAAGTAAGAAATGGAGAGATGTGTCCAGGGTTAGCAGGATGATCTCACAGAGTGGGAGGGATCCAGATGACGGTATCTTCTGTAAGCCCTCTACCCTTGTGTCTTTTCACTGCGCTCTTCTGGGCCCACAGCCTGGGAGCAGCTCTGTGGGCCGACTCTGAGATCTGCTGCCGCAGGGAGGGAGCCCTTCTTGTTTGGTTTGTGTGCCGCTTCCACCTCCCTGTTGGTGTGTTGGGAAGTATGATAGGGTTTTAATAAGTGTTTCAGTTGTGAATTAGCATTTCTGCAAAGAATTCAGTGTTCTACATTTGTACACATAAACATTGTTATCAGGTAAAGGAGCATGAAGTCAACTGAAAAAGGAAAGGAGAAAACACACTTCAGAAATTGGTACACTTTCAGTAGAATACATTAAAAAGGTTACCAACTTTGTAGAGATGCTCTCCCGCTTTTATTTGTATACAACTGAGAGGCAGACTGCTCGGGCAAGACAGATTTTCTCTGGCTTCTCACTGCTGCTTCCTAGTCCCAGCTTGGTGATGGAGAAAACATATAGCTGACCCCCTGGAGTCTAACATGTCTCATCTGCAAAGTGGGGCTCAGACAAAAGACCAGAGTGGGTGTCATTCAGCAAATATTTATTGGGTACTTACTGAGTGTGAGGCACTGCGTCTCCAGGTATTCAAATCTAAGGAGACAAATGGAGCAGATGGTTTGGTAGGGAACACGGGCATTAGACAACTCCTAAATCAATGATTATGTGACATGTAGGTCGAGGAACTGGTAGGAGGTGCTGAAACTGAAACTGGGACTGACTTTTATTAAAAAACAGGTGAGTTGTCCTTAGTTAGGGGCCTGAGTACAGGCAGCTCTAGATAGAAATGACTAGAAGCAGAATCTGGAAGCTTTGATGAGCATCAGCACCCTTTGAACGTGTGTGTATTATCCTGGTTGGGTGCCCAGGGTTGGCACGCATCTGAAGTTTCTGTGTAAGCTACTGTTAAAATGGAGGTGTTGCTGGATTCTCAAGGTTGGTCAGTCCTAGTCAGTCTGTTACTTCTACCCAGGTTACTTGTGAAGGTTTCTCTTTTCCTGAGTGGCAGCCTAGTTAGTTTTTAGCTGATGGACTGACTTCTTTTTCTAGACTTTTGTTGTTGTTGATTTGAGGCTTGATGTACAACTTGGGGAAAAAACATTCACAGCTTCAAGGATAGTTCTAGCCCAAGAGAATTGTCTGGAGGTCGTAAATGTTGAGATACTTGTGTTGAAATTTGCTTTGGAGTGAAAATGTTGCAATCTATAGATAAATCCACTTAAGTAAAAGGGTTTTCTTGTCACAAGTCCATAGATAGTTATTTGAGAAGTCTCTGCACGGATGGAGGGCTGTGCTGGTATCCTGTGGGAGGCCCCACCTGTGGGAGAGGACTGTGCTAGGCATCTGCAGGCCAGCATCTCGTCTTAGGAGTCTGGGTAAATGACAACCTCTTACGTCTCAGTTTGTACAGTGAAAACAAAAACACTTGACTTGTGTGCCTCTCTGAAGAATGACCAAGGGACACAGTGGAGGAGCTTTGTAAGCAGCATTGATGTGTGAAAGTGATCATAGCTGTCTGAGGCCAGCTTCTTCGTTGTCACGAAAGCACAGTTATTCCATGCTGGTTCTGGGCTGAGCAATATCAGCAGTAATTTGTATGGGTTGTGTTCATGTGTTATGTTTTTAGGTCTTTACTTTAAATAGCACAGGTACAAAGCATATTTCTGAGGAATAACCTATGGTTTGGTGGGGTTGGGGCAGGGTACCATTTGTCTAGCTTTAGTGGACTGTGGTCAGGACATCACCAAAAGCATCTGTTCTTCTGATTCTTGTTCTCTAAGCACCGGCTCCCTGGCCTGGTACTTCTGTGATGAGCGCTCCTCAAAGCACATTCCTTTCTTGCTCATGTCCCTACTTGGAGGACATGGGAGCAATGGTCAATGGACTAGGCAAGTCATCTCTTTTTTTTATAGTGTCTTTTTTTTTTTTTTTAATGTTCTTTCTTACCTAGCTTCCCCAAAATGGGTTGTGAGGGAGTTGGGTGAAATTTGGGCAATGAGCGGGGTAGAGTTGAGTCAAGGGGGGCACATTAATAACTGATTTAAAAAGTATCCTTTGAATTGCCTTTCATACACTGAATCTTTAACACCCTCAGACGTATGAATCTTGACTGTGGTCTGGACAGTGTGTATCACATGCACTTATACCCTCGGACTGCTGTCCCTTTCTACTGGGTGCTACCTCAGTCTGGTCCCAAAGGAGCCAGGACAGGGGGAGGTGTCAGCTCTTATGCCACTGTTTCCTTCTCAGTGCTGTATAATTTAGTGCCTTCTCACAGGACAGGTGACCTCAGGGTCTGGAGAGTGAGCCATGTGAATGTTCCCTGAGGATGCTGGAGAACAGCACTTTCCAGATTTTATGGTGTTTAGTTCCCTATTTTATTTCATTATGTTCTTCTTCTGCACTTTCCTTCCTTCCAGGGTTGTAAAGTGGATTAAAATTAATTTTATATTGAAATTGGAAATTTTATGACATGCCCAAGGATAAATGAAGTCACTTCAAGGTATTGAAAACTTGATCTGTGAATGAAAGATTACTCTAAAGTCAATGAAAATAAAATAACATAGGAATCACACAGCCACACAGGTTTAAATTTCTTAGGCTGTGTTCACAGTGCACCAGCTTGTCTTTTATTGAACAGTTTCTCTGTGATCCATGTTCTTATCTGAAAGGTGGCGTTATCTCATTAGTCCAACTGCGTGCTGTTTGATTCTTGGCTCTGGAGAGAATGCCACTCCCTCTGTCAACCTACATTCTCTCATGTCCTTATTCGTACAACACCCAGCCCATTTTCTGCTTATCAAGTTAACAAACTCATGCCTTATGCCAGAAGGCACTTAGGAAGTTACAGGATAAAGGAGGAAGGAAAGAAAGGATGATATTTATGGTGTACTGAGCCAGGCACTGTGCTAGTGCTTTTACCTGCAAGGATTAGTTTAGACAATGTAATATTCCCATTTAGCTGAAGAGAAAACTGGAGGCTTAGCAAGGTTAAGTTACCTGTCTGTGGTCATATAGCTTGAAAGTGCTGAGTTGGAAATCAGGCTCATCCCACTAAACTGCACCAAGAATTTTACCACATCGTTATCACTGCCGACCACTGCCCCACATCCACTTACGAAACCATGTCAGTCTCAGGACACCCAGTCCTGTTTTTACTGGTGCCAGGCTCCAACTGCAGGGAGATCTGCAGCCTTACAGAGTCAAGGCATTCGAGGGTAGCAGCAGACCATAGGACAATGCCAGTTCTGTGCTTGTTGCAGAGTAAATGATAATTATAACAACAGCCTGCATTTATTGCATGTTTTATGCATACCAAGAGTTACTTTATGTAGCTCCAGGAGTGGAGCATACTTGTACACACACTGTCTCATTTAATCCTTCAAATTAATGCCATGAAACAAGCACTTTTATTATCTCCATTTTTTAGATGATGAAACTGAGGTTTAGAGATTTTTTTTTGCAATTTCCCTGAGATCATATAGAGCTAGTCAGTGTGGCAGACCTATAATTTGACTTCCTTACTAAGCTTAAAAGCCTTCTCAAATTTGCCTTTGATTAAAACAGTTAAATAAGTTTCTACAGTGCCTTCCCCCCCACCCCCTTAACACGCTTTTTCAAAGACAGTCATTGTTTGAAATAAAAGTTTTTGAAATGTGCCTTTGGCATTTTGAACATAAACATTCTCAATTTGCTGCTTACAGGAGACTGCAAGTGTATTCCCTGGAGGACTTAGCAAAATGGGGTAGATATTCATCTTTTTTGTTGAGGTCCTGGAGTCTGAGAACTAAAGTCACTGGTATCCTAAGGTCCCATCTAGCTCTGATGTATGAAACAGTGATATGGATTTTAACAAGTTTATGTACCAACTTTTAGCGTTTTTATGTACTATCCTTCCAGACGTTTTTGTCTGCAAGGATCCACTGAGTTTTGTTTAATCCAAATGCATGACTGTTGGACACCCAGTGAAAACATTTCCAAGCTCCAGTCTGAAAGGTAATTCATTTGTTTCAAGCAGTACTCATTATAGAAATTGCCAACACATTAAGGGATTTTGGTGATTGCTTTGGATTTAATCAGTTCTGTACCTTTTAAATAGTTACCTCAACGTTTTGCGGTTTAAAGAGTTAAGGGCCATTCATACCAAGATGGTCTAACTCTTTAAACCGCAAAAGGTTGAGGCAAAAGATTCTTGTGGGCATCTTAGTTAGCTCCTGCAGTTTAGGAATTTCCCTATGGGCCTTGCAGGAGCCACTGAAGCACAGCCCCCAGAGGGGTGGACAGCAGCCCTTGGGGCAGGGGGAGTGTCTTTATTATTAGTTCTTATTTCTGGTGAAATGAAGAGGAGTGGATGATTGATCAGCCCAGTGTGTATGGCACTTTGTTTTCTTTTTATTAATTGGGAAGGCTCAATCAAAAAATTAATTGCATTTGTTTTTCAGTATTAGATTAACATCTAACACTGTCTGCTTCTTCTGTTTATGTGAATGTGAAATGCTTTCAAGAGGAGAGAGAATCTGCAGGGCATCTCTAACACTAAATGTGTTTCCATGTTTCTGAGCAGAGTCAGGGTCTGGTTGCTGCCCTATCGTGTGGGAAATTGCTTTCAAGTATCAGTTAAGACGTGGTTCTGTTCGTAGTATATTAGAGGCTCTGAGTTGGGGGAAAGCATTGTTGATGTCAGTTTTCACTAAGCAAAGTGAATTAAAACAAAGCCCCACAGAGAATGTATGGTGGCATATTGGCTGGTACTAAAAGTAGCAACAACTTCTCAGTCCTCAACAGCTCCTTGTTGGAAAGGGAAAGCCTGATGACTTTTTTGGTTTATGAATTTTTATGAGGGAAAGATAATGGAGATGGAAGGGGGAGAATGTGAGGATGAGAGCGAGGGGTCCAGGATACTCTTTATAATGGCTGCAAAAACCCAGTGAGTTGTATGTTGTCTCATGAGTAAATGTATTTGTTTTTATTTATTTATGCCTTGCTCCAGAAAGGATTTAAGGTGACTGTTTACTACCCAGGTGAACCTGTCAAGGTAGTGAAACACTTATGGATATAAGCAGCTACTCCCTTTGGAATATTATATTAGCTAAGCAAACTTAATGAGGAATTGATCTTATTTGCTAGATTTGGAATCACTAATGACTAAGAGAGTGACAAATTTTGTCAAATGCTTTTCTAAAATTTAATTTGTTGTTTTGATGTCTTTTTTTAAGGCGGAATGAAAATTCTTGTATTCTAGGCAGAAATTCTTAAGAGTTTCCTTGTGAACTTCCTAGTAAAGGCTCTTTGTGTGTTATGCAGATGCTGAATTCACATGACCAGAGCTGGGGGAATAAATAGCTACTTAGACACGGCGAAGGGAAAGGCTGACCCGGCCCGTCTTCTCGCTCCTTTCATACTTGTTTATTCCCCATCCCTCACCCTGCGAACATCTCCAATTATCCCCATCCCCAAGTGAGATTATTCTGGAAGAAAAACTTTACTCATATTAGTAGGTGGCCAGAGACAATTGTTGAAGGAACAGAAACTCCAGAAAATGATACTTTGAGTATCTTCTTTATGTGCACAAATTGGAAGTTTTTGGTCTCTGCCTTTCTCTCTCCGCTACCCGGTTTTTTTTTTTTTTTTGGATTAATGTCTTCTTACCCAGCTCCTTCTCGTCTGCCTCTTAAATTTCTCCATTAAACAGGATAAACTGTTTCTGTCCTTGAAATTGAGAGCTGATCTAGGCGCGTCTCAGGCTTTTTGTGTTACTGGACAGGGCAGTTTGTACAAACAAGGACTTGTGTTTACTGCCTTTTCTTTCACTGGGTGACTTTAGTAAGTGAACATCTGTCTGTTGTAACTTTTGTCATATTTCTGTGCATTGCAGGGAAACTTTATTCGTAGCATGAATTCTCATGTTACCGGTTCTCTGAGTTGGTGTCCTTTTTTTATTGGCCACTCTTGTGATCACTTTATCCAAATTGTATGTTAGCAAAGTCTGTTGCTCCAGGACTAGAATTTCAGCTAATGAGTTTTCCAGACACCTTTTCTCTGCATCACTCTTCTAGTTTTCCTTTTCAACAGTTTTCGATAAAGTGTTTATTTCTAAATGAGAAATAAAGTGTTTAATTCTAATTTAGACCTTCTTGTAGATCAATTTGCTTTTTTTGAGGGGGGATTGTTTAGATTTATCATGAGAATGATATGAAAGAGCTTAAAACTTCATTGTGTCTCCTAAATCTGTGAGCTTTGTCATTAATCTTTGAGAAGGATTTGATTGCAGCTCCTTCTTAACTTAGACCCCTTTTCTATAGTAGGAAAGAGGTATTAAAATACAACTCAGCATTTTTTGTTGGAAGGAAAAATATTTGTCCTTTGAATGCTTTGAACCCTAAGTGCATGCATGAAGTAACAGTTCTTGGCACTTTTCCTTAGTTTGTTGACTGAGGTAGACGTGAAGCACTTCCAAATGGTGTTGCTTTTCTCCTTGCTTTGCTGTGAAGTGGCTTTGGTTGTGTGCCTTCTTGGTGGCAGTGCTAGAATTACACATGGTGAGGGGGTGGGGGTGGCGATTTGCCTTCTCTTTACTCTGCTGAGCTGGGTTATGTGCCTAGGCTTTCTGGGCACATAAAAGTAGTGTCCTGGGCTTTGCTTGCCATGGAGATTTTGTTTCGTTTTGTTTTTGGTTGGGGTGGAGTGAGGAGGGGGAATGTCATTGTGTTGATGAGGTTTAAAGCAGGCTCACTAGCCTAAGTTGTAAGCAGAATACTCTATACCACTTCTACCTATTTCTGAGTCAGCTGTGTTTCAGGAAGTCATGAAGACACCTTGATCTTAATGAAATCGTGGGATCCCAAATGCTGCTTCTTAGTCCTGTAGGATTTCAATATGAGCTTGAGTAGAAATCTGATTAAGCCAAGAGGGAATCTGGAAGCGGAGTAGATGCCGTCTAGTCCAGACTGTTCCTATGTTGCATCTGGGAACACCAGCACCTGCCTCATGGCACTGGAAAAATATGCAATATTGTTGAAAGTCAGGGGTAAAGAGGTTGTTAGTGACAGGGCTGGGATCTAGCCTGTGTTTTCTGGGTCCTGGTTCATCTTTACCACAGGTATGTTTTATTATCAAATGACCTCCATCACTTACAAATAAATTATCCTACTGTGCTCTGAAAAATGTTCACCTAAGTCTTTATTTGGTGGGTTGTGTTTGGGTAACATCCTTAATGCCACTGCTATTTATTCTTCCATTTTACTTCATTTACCGTGCAATGGTACAGGGTTTGTTGAACTTTTAAGATCTCGTTCAACTCTTGAGATCTCTTCAGAAGTATCTGTCTGTCCCTTCGGGGTAAGGGATAAGCAAGAGGGAAACTTCTTTCATGTGGAAAGCTTAGGGCATAAAGAGCCTCAGGACTTTGTTTTATACGATTACTATGCCATTAAAATGCATTGAAATAATTACAGTTTGGCAAATGCTTTTCGACGTAATGATATATTAACCTTATTATTTTTAGATCACCCTCTGTTAACCTCAGAATATTTTGTACAAGCTTTAAAAAATACTATATATAATCTGTTTCTGTCTCTGTCTTTGTCTCTTTATAAAATGTGAGACCATCTTCCTGGTAAATAATAAGTAAATAATAAAGAGTAAGTGAATAGATTGGATCTATAGAAAAGTAATCTGTAGCTTGCAGATGGTAAAAATCAAGACTTGAACCCAGTCCAAAAATTTTTTGCAGTAAATCAGACATAGTAGTATTGATAGGTCATATAGTACAGACTTCATGGAAAAACAAAACTTTAAAAATAGTTTTTATAGTATTGAATGTAGTCGTGGAACCCTCTATTTTTGGAGGATGATAAATCAGAGATATTTATGTGTCAAAATTGTGGTAACAGTAACTATTTAATATCCTTTGTTTGAAAAGGGGTGCTACATCGAACATTGTCAGGGACTTTTTTTTTTTTTCCAGGAAGATTGGTCCTGCACTAACATCTGTTGCCAATCTTCTTCTTTTTTTCTTTTTTCTCCCCAAAGCCCCAATACATAGTTGTAGAGTTGTAGCTCTTCTATGTAGGACACCGCCTCAGCATGGCTTGATGAGCAGTGAGTATGTCTGCGCCCAGGACCCGAACCAGCGAACCTCGGGCCACCAAAGCGGAACATATGAACTTAACCGCTACGCCACTGGGCAGGCCCCAGGGACATGTTATTCTGCATTTATTTATGGCTCAGATCAGGTCAGTGATCAAGGGCAATAAAGTTCATTATTTACTAAAATTCTCCCAGGATTTAGGTTTCCAGCCACTCTTGATAACCTTAACCCTGTGTGATCCCATAGCTTTGCTGTAGATGCTCGTCTTCTTAGGGGGAAACATGGTCTGAAGAAAGGAGAGAAAACGCTTGAGAAATTTGACAAAGATCAGGAATATAAGCATTGGAAATAATCACACTTACACCTCAGGTGCATGTTCTCTTTGTGTTAAATTGACCTCTCTTGGGAGTTGGACACTGTTCAAAAGGATTGCCATTTTAACTTTAGATATTTTAGAGTTCTTGTTTTAGTTTTCGTTAGATTGTAAAGGCTTATTAAATTAGGTTAGATTTCTCTCTATTTGAATAAAGTTTGTTTCTTTGGGCATTTTTCTCCTAGAAAGAAGTCTTATCTATTTTCCTTTTCCTTAAGGAGTCTTGCATGACACCATCTCTTTGGCATTTCCTCTGAGTTTGCTGTCCCGAATTCTCCAACCAGGAGGAAGGGTTTGTTTGTGAAGGGGCGCTATAATATAAGTGAAAATTAACTGAGCTTTTTCTTTAATTCCTGTTTTTAAAAAAATTAGACTCTATTTCACTTAAGCCTTTAAAATATTTCTGAGTTTTCATACTATCTAGGTTCTTAAGCAGGCTCCTGGACATACTGAGAACATCTGTATACGAACTAGATAAGATGTTCTTCTACTTGAAAAATAAAAGTGGTGGAGAGGCGGACATAAAATACCGTGTTAGGATAATACAAATTTTTTTTTTTTTTTTTTTAGCTCAAAACAGTCTTTTAACTTCTTGGCAGTTGAATAATAAAGACTAGATTGAATCCAAAGAACAAACTTTTTATCTTTGAATTGTAAGTCCTCTGGGAAACTAAGTAATGTTTAAGCAGTGATAACTAGAGGTTTAAAGTGAAGCGTTGTGTTTTATGAACTTGCTGTAGAAGTTAAACGTACTACTTTTCACTTGGTTTTTGGTGTAAATGCAGTACTTCATATTTAAGATTATATAAAAAAAGGTTTTGAAGTTTGCTAGTATTAGACATTTTTTTCTCATGACTTTTTCTTTTATGGTTGTGTAGATTATGTAGATAATGATGCTTGACCTTTTCCAGTGACTTGCCTGAGACGTCGCTTGGGCCCAGTCACCCAGCAAGCATTGATCCGGTGTGCTTTGTGTGTCTGGCATCACGCTGGGTGCTGGGGATATAGAAATGAGTAAGAGAGTCAGCCCTTACCCTCAAGATCCTCCTGTTCTCTAGACAGGTAAATAAATTACAGTGAGAATGGGAGCTCTGAGGAGAAAGCAGCACTTTAATCCTCTGTTCAGCTGTAACCCCCTCCTCTGTTACCAGTTTACATGCAGCACCTGCACAGAGCCCAGGGCGTCTGCACACCACCGTCTTAATTAAAGATGGGTGACTAGGAGTAAGCAAGGCTGGAGAGCAGCGATTGTGTGATTGCTGAGACCTGAGTTGACTCTCAGGTCAGCAGCTCAGTAGGTCTGTAAGCTCTGGCAAGTTAATTAATCCCTCTCAGTCTGTTTCCTTGGCTGGAAAAAGTGGGCCAGGAGTCCCTGCCAAGCAGGGTTGTTTTCAGGATTAGAAAGTATATGGAAAGTGAATTGACTTTTAGTTAAGCAATCAGTAAATGGTGTTATGATTCAGGTGATGACCCTTGGCATCAGGAATGGTGTATCCCACATTAGGAGGTGCCTCATTTTAAATGTCCAGAAGAAATCCTCACTGAGAGAATATGGAATCGGGCAAATTGCCACGCCTTGGTAAAACGCTAAATCTACTCTGGCTTCGCTGTGGTGATAGATCCATGACTGGCACAGGTAGCACAGTTGGTTGTGTCCCCTGCCTCTGTCCCCTCTGGGATGTGAAGGTTTTCTCTTGCAGTGACTTGAATTCCTGGGATTTAGAATGTTAGAGGAGTTTTCAAAGGAGGTCCTTCTGAATAGAACCTCTGTCTGGCCCAGGCCCTCGTAACTCCCATTCAGGCCTGAGTACAGAAGTACTTTTGATACCATCTGCTGAGTTGTCAGCTCTTGTGGAGGTAAAACAGCTAAAGTGGCACAGGGGAAGATTATTAAGGGCATGGCCATCTAAATGGGAGCTCTTTAACAAAAGTCTGGCAGCAAATGGAATTTCCTCATTCTAAATTGCCGTGAAGAAACCCCCAAGCATGTGTTGCACAAAGCTTTACTGTTGTCTCACTAGGGGCTAGCAGAGGGCTGTGAGGCTCTCTCTGACTTGACAAAATCCCCTTCTCCTTGGCTTTTCAGTGCCTGGCCCTCCCTGTGTGGGTGTAATTGGAACTGAGAGAAGAAAGGATTATGGAAAGCAATAGTCTGCTTTCTGCTAGTTTCCAGCAGCTGTTTTGGGCTGGTGGGGGCTGGGGTGTTGTGGAGAATTTGAGTGGCTGCCATTTGTGGAAACGTGACATGTAATCAACAGTTGATAGGTAGCTAGATGAGTTCCTGTCTGTCCATCTCCTGGGGATGTGAAGCCAGGAGAGTGTAGTGGTTAAGGGCCTGGACTCTGCAGCCCCAGACGGCTGGGTTGGAGTTTACTAGGTGTGTAACCTGGGGGAGTTGCCTGGCAGTGTAGGGAGCAGTAAGTCCACTTTTATCTGTTACTGCAGAACTCCAGGAAGAATTCCGTATACTGAGGGACTTAAGAAGCAGAACTGTGGTAACTCTTATTCTTACCTACCACTCCATCAGTGGATAAAGGCTCTGTTCTCAGGGCTGCTGTGCAGTGGAGCAGGAGTTAGTTCACGGCAGAACCACTTTGCAAAGCATAAAGCCCACCACTTCTTAGTATTACCTCTTTACAAAAGTCATGACCAGGTCACATTACTTAAAGATACTATATAGATATCATTTTCTTTTGACTTTATCTTGATGGTTGTGGTATTTCTAGGGTTTTAGTGGCCAAGTTGGTGGGCTTATGAATTTTCAGTTAATTTCCTTTTGATTGAAGAATGACCATAATTGTTATAAGAAGGTGCAAGAAAGCGCACAAGTCCTTCTTTGCATCATCTAGCTAAAGAAGATGTTAGTAAAGTAATGATTCAGAAGATTTTAACACCACCAGTAGTTCTGGCAAAGAAGACCTTGGGGTTCATGGACTTGAGACTTCATAGCAGCTAGTGAGATGAACTAACATGAAAATTGTCTCATCAAAATTTCTATGAGAAGCAAAGGAGAGGAGTTAATAGAATTGTGATGTTTCTGTAAAATAGGGTTATTTTCTGATTTTGGAAATCTCCTTAACTTAAAAAGAACTCCTGGTGTATTTGAAACATAATCTGGCTTAAAAAAAAAAATCAGTGCCAGGCACAGTGTGCCAGGATAAGTAGATGGAGAGAGGGCTGGAGAGAGCTGGACCCAGAGAGGCCAGGCTATTTTGCCTCAGCAAATAGGAACTGATTACAGCAGTGCTGTCACATCTTTTATTCTTTGGGGCTGTAGTGATACAAATTTACTTATGTGAGAATTCTGTGTGGGATTGATGTTCCTTAAAGAGGATTTATTTAACATATTTATAAATACTGTTTACCCAAATAAAGGAACACCAAGGTTAAAAGAACTATATATTGTACACATTTATATGTATGTACGTAAAACTATATACCCTTACACATCTAAAACATGAATGTCGTGCCTGTATAGCATTGTACTGTAATATCACACATAAAGATATTTCTGAAAAATTGCACCCAAATTGAACCTTGCATTAAATCATAACTCATTTTATTAGAAAGGTCATTATACTGAGTGTCAGATGGCTTGGAATTTAACCTTAGTTTTGACACTTCGTTTGACACCGTGATCTTGGCTGAATCTTTGCCGTTGAGCTCAAATTCCTATTGGTAAAATGAGGATGAGAACATTCTTGCCCTGCTTACCTCCCTGGGTTGTTACAGTGATCCGTTGTGTGAATATATATATATAGACAGGCATGTTTGGAAAGTATGTGTTGACTTAGAAGATGGTATGCCGTATATATTGCATTTTTAAACATTTTAATGGTACCTGAGGAATTGGTTATGTGGATAGTTTTGCACTGTTATTAATCACGTAATAATTGTGTCTGCTTTAAAGCTCTTAGATTTTTCCAAAGCAGATTATATCTGAATACTACTAACCTCTCACTTTCTGGTCACGTTTGTTGCTCATAACTTAGGCTAATTTAGTTGAAGTAAATCAAGACCCTGACTTCTTCCATATTTTGGCTTATCTGTTTCTTTGATTTTTATTAATTATTCTCCTTTTCTTTCTCCTGCATTCTCTATTATTTATATGTCCCTAGAGATCCTAAATACTTTTAAGTGAAATAATTTCAGATTAAAATATTATTTCACTACTTAAGTGATCAAACTTGGGATCACAAATAGTTGGACAACCTGACATAGTGTAATCCCTTGCAATGCTGTAAAAGTATAAAGTGTTATCCATGAAATATTGTTGCAAAAAATGTTAATCAGAATCTAAGTAAGGTAGAACAAGGATAGAGGAACAGGTTAACAACACAAGTTAATATAAAGGAATAATCAGATAAATCTAAAACGAGAACCTTCTAGGAGGCCTCTGACCTAGTTTCTTCAAAAAGTCAATGCCAGGGCTATCAAAGGGGTGCGGGGAGGGATTGTTGTAGAAATGAGCTAAAAAATGGGGTGGGGGCATTAGGAACATTTGACTATGGGCTGGGTATTTGATAATGGGGATTGTTGTTTTTCTTAGCTGTAATAATGGTGTGTGGTAATGGCAAGAGGATACTCTTACCTGTATTTAGAAATGAGGCTTTCTGATGTCTATAACTTATTTTGAAATGGTTCAGTGGGGCAATCTATCTTATTAAGAGAAATAGATAAATATGTCAAAATGTTAACAAAGGTTGACTCTAGGTATTAGATAATTAGATATTCATTATTAATGATAAGATAACATTCACTTTTCTTTATGTTTAGAAATTTCACAATTAAAAGTTAAAAACCAGTATTTTCATTTTTGAGGCAGTTACTCTACAGGTTCTATTTTAAAATGAGACTCACATGAATTCTTCTAAAGGTATTTCTTTTCCATACCATTTCTTTCGACTTTTTGCCTCTTTTTGGCTTACTTGTTTAATGTTTGCTAATAAAAGATTGCACAGCCTGCTCCAAGGCATGGGAGGCCGGGAAAATGCTTGTAAATGCTCTTGACAGCTCTAGGCTCTGGCCCTGGCCCTGCGGGCTGTCTCGCAGACCCGCCTTTGCCTTCACCAAGGGCAGTGGACCCTTCTTATCCTCCACTGCTTCTGGGAAAACTTTCTCCCTTACCCAATAAATTAATGTGAGCACCCAGCCTTTATGCTCTAAGAGACTTTGAAGTTACAGAAAAATGAAGTTACTGGACTGATTGTTCCTCCCCTTTTTGAGTGAGTAGGGGGCTAGACAGGAGGGAAGCTGGTTGTGGTCACACAGGCTTAGTGGGAAGTAAGTTACGTGTGAGATTTGTAAATCAGGTAAATTGATTTGATTTTTGCATTATGATAAGGATTATCATAAATGTCTTCAAGTTGGGCTGTGGGAAGGCTCTGGAGGCCTCGAGCAGCCCCTTAACTCACGTAGTCTTTGGGGTGTGCCTCAGGTCTCTTTAAAGTTACTTCTCAGCAGCATAAATCCACATGTAATTTGAATTGATTGGGTAGTTTTTTTTTTTTTTTTTTGAGGAAGACTGGCCCTGAGCTGACATCTGTTGCCAATCTTCCTCTTTTTTCATTTTTTCTCCCCAAAGCCCCAGGCCATAGTTGTGCATCCTCGTGTAGGTCCTCCAGCTCTTCCATGTGTGACGCCGCCTAAGCGTGACCTGATGAGCAGTGAATAGGTCCGCGCCCAGGTTCTGACCCAGGTTCTGAACTGGTGAGCCCTGGGCCACCGAAGCGGAATGCGCACTCAACCGCTGTGCCGCTGGGTGGGCCCCTTGATTGGGTACTTTTGAAGGAGATTAACCTTAAGCCTCCAATTTTTAGCCATAATCAGATTTAGAGCCTTATTGTCTAAGAGCCGGGTGTTTTATTTTTTTTTCATTTTAAGGTTTTTTTTTTTTTTTTAAGTTAAACATTTCATGTTTTTTCCTCACTTGTTTCCGGCTTCAGGATCTCTAAGCTCATTTCCTTTTGTTTCCTGTATTAGGAAATAAGTCTTTCAAACTCTGGTTGCATAGGTTGAGGCAACTTCTTTCCACCGGAGAGATTTGTTGACAATAAAAAGGGGATGGCTAAGTGGAACAATGGGTAAGTGACCCAGTCTGGTGAGAAAAAGGCACAGTGACATATTTGGGATACTTCTTTAGGAAGAATCAACTAACAGCCATGCATACTTTGCAAACATATTACCTTGCTAGAAGTTGGGCGGAGAGGTCCTATAATTTAACCTGGTTCTTGTTAGAAATGTTTTAAAATTATAGGGCTATCTCCCACAAGTCTTGTTTTTCAGAAGCTTTTCAGTTTGAAATTCAGAAGGAGGTGGCTACCTTTTGAACACTGAGGTTCTCCTTGTGCAGCTTGCTGTGGCATGTCTTTGGCTTTTAGTTGTACTGTAATCTATCTCCAAGGTGACCTTGTCCTTTAACTCTCAGGCCTCAGGAAATACACCAATACTAAGCATTTCATGTGAACAAACATCTCATCTTTGGAGATGCTTCTGCTTCTGTTTTTATACAAACCAGAGCCTCACCAGGCAGAGTTCTTGGGCTGTTGGCTCCAGACTGGTCTACCAGACAGAGATGTTCCCCTCTAAGTGGCACCGTATGTGGGGTGTATGGCAGGTTGTCTTAGCCTTTAATTAGGCAGGAAATTTGCTTTAATAATTGCTGTGACAGTTTGGCTTGCTAATAACTAGGTTAGAACGAGCTGTAATATTCTGTTGCTTGCACTCAGACTTGTTATTTTTTTTCCTTCTTACTTTCCCACAAATAAAACCGCCTTTTTGATTTGGTGGCTTACTGTACAGTGGTATTTCCAATAAAAGATATCACACATTTTGGAGTAGCTAATTGAAACATAGGTTTGTCTCTCTTTTTTTCCTTAATTGTTACTTATTTGTATGCTTCTTTACACGTGGCTTATTACTGCAGTTACTCAAGTTGCCTCTCTAAGTATGTGATCATCTTGCATCATAATCATAGTGATATTTTAATATCATAGGAGTTCGGGACACTAAAGTGACTTTTTGTTTACATTTCTGCATCCAATTAGGGGGTATACTTTGTCCTTTTCAGTAAGGTTTTGATCTGTTTCCCCTATAATTGACCAGTGAGTTTGAGAGAGAGAGAGCATTACTGTATTTAATACATGCTGCTTTTCTTTTAATAGTAGTAACTGCTTTTTCCAAAGAATGTTGGATTAGAAAAAGCAGAGCCTCTCAAGGAGCAAAAAAGTGGTTTATTCAGTTCTGAAACCCGCAGTGCAATCTTCAATGTTCGGGTTTTGGCTTAGGTATTGTGTGCTTTTGGTTATAGTCCTCACGTTTTAGATTTTGCTTGTGCACACCTTGAGATAATGCGGTAACACCTCTCTTGCCCACCCTTCAAATAATAGTATATGGCACCATGTGTGTTTCTTTCCTCTGTTAGTGGAAGGGTAGGTGGGAGTGGGTTAGGTGAGTGGATACATTTGTTCCACAGGGAAGGATGTTTCCAGCCAACAGTTGATGCTTCTTGGGCAATCTAATCGAAGGGGTTTAGGAGCTACTCCGTGATGTGTCTGACAAGAAAACCCCCTCTTCTGGCCTTTCACTGTTGCTGCTGCTGCTTTTCAGCAGAAGGCACAAATGCCTTTTTTATTCTTTCTGCAGTGAAAAGATGCCAGTTCTCAGTAGGTACAGAACGTCAGCGGCCACAGTTGGTATAAGCCTGTTCAAACTCTTCTAATTTAAAACCCTTATGGCATTTGGCTATAAAGCTAAAAGAAGAATCTGTGAAGGTGTGGGATTTTATTAATTATGTGCTAATTTTGTAATTGTAGATGAAAAAGAAAATCTTGGCTTTTTGCTTTTGCCAAAATCTCGTGCCTGTGTTTGATATATGGCTTCTTGGAAATAACTGTAATTCACTGAATCTTAAGTGGTGTTACGTGATGTGGCTTTTTTTTTTTAATGGGAAAATTAACTGCTTGATTAATTTAAAGTCTCATTTGTTCTTGTGTTATCAGTTAAGCAAAAAGTAGAGTGAGTTTCCACTCCTTTTATCAGCTGGGTGCTAGAGTTATAATAGTGAAAAGTCACCAAGGTCAGGTCCCTGCCCTTCTGGTGCTTACAGACACCGTGAGCTCTTAAATGGAGGGAAGGATGGTCATGGTGGATAGAATTTTGAGAAGAAATAAGGATAAGTTAATGGGAGTGGGGTAGGTTGGGAAAATCATTCAAGACTTCTGTGGTATGTATTTCTACATTATATTAGAAGTGAACTGAGTTCTCATATGTTGTTTGAGTATTAATAATCTAGTAAGATTGTGGTGTTGTGATGCTCATCAAGAAATGTCTTGAGGGCCGGCCCCGTGGTTAGGTGCACGCGCTCTGCTACTGGCGGCCCGGGTTCGGATCCCCGGCGCGCACTGACGCACCGCTTGTGCGGCAATGCTGAGGCCGCGTCCCACATACAGCAACTAGAATGATGTGCAACTACGACATACAACTATCTACTGGGGCTTTGGGGAGAAAAAGGGGAAAAAAAGGAGGAGGATTGGCAATAGATGTTAGCTCAGAGCCAGTCTTCCTCAGCAAAAAGAGGAGGATTGGCATGGTTGTTAGCTCAGGGCTGATCTTCCTCACCAAAAAAAAAAAAAAAAAAACATTAAAAAAAAGAAATGTCTTGAGATTTTGAGTCATGAATTTGAGCTGTTTGTTGGGGGTTGTATATTTAAAGGAATGTCTGGAAGGAAATAGGGGATGACTGACAACTCTAACAGCTGATTAATATCAGTGAGATAAAGTTTTCTGGCTTTATTAATTTATCAGCAGAATTATATTTCATAAACTAATTTACCAGGAGGATGACCTAGCTTCATTCACATCTCTTAGTTACTGTTGGTTTATCATATCACTTGTTCTCCTTCAATAAGTTTTGTACTTTAGAAAGTTGCTGGTTTATTTCATATTAATAAGATGTTAACATATACGTAGTTGGAGCCCTCAAAGGTGACCATTTAAAAATATATTTTAGGTCTCAATTTCAGAAAACATTTTGCTTTTGTTCATTCTAATTTTTGTAACTGCATCTTTCAAGATTGAGTATTTGAACCCCACTTACCGCATTGTGGCAGGGGTTTATGGTAAACAACTAGAAAAAAACACATAGATTTAAAAAGTGATAAAATAGTAGTTGGATATGTCACCATGTTCACATAAACAGGATGTCTTAATGTTATCATACTGAGCTTTCCAAGCTGTTTTTCTCTTTCGCGTCTTTAAGACTAGGGATAAGACTAGGTTCTGAACCTATCCCAAGGCTGGGGCATGGTGGAGGCGCCATTTCTAATACCTGGAAAGTCTTCATCTACAGGAGGGAGGAGATGCTGATACTGAACTGGGTGAGCAGAATGGGGAAAGGAGCAAAAGCAAACCTTCTTGTACTCTGCTGGGGTTATGATTAACTTGGTGGGGAGAACTTGTTCCAGACCACTAGGATCAGCAGTGAGATAAGAAGATGGCAGGGCTATTTTAGTAAGTTACATCCCCTTTGCTGTATCCCTTACTCTCAGGCCTGGGTCTTCTTTAAGCATGGCAGAACCATCCCTTTTGTCCTATTTAGTTGTGTAAGTCACAATTTCTGCTGAGCCAGCTGCTCGATCTCCACTGAGTTTCATGTTCCTGCTGGAAAGAAGGGGGAGCATTTTTCCACCTAACATTGTTCCTAGCCCTTGACCTCTCTGGCTGAATTTCATCCCTACCAGTGTATTTGTAACTGCATGGAGGCCATGCAGATGGCAGACGGGTAGTTTAGCTGTACTGTGGCTCCAGTTAATGAGGCCAGACCCCTCATTGCTGTTCCCTCATTCACATGATGATTTGAAAGGCACAGTGCTCCAGGATGGACATGATCATTTGAAGAACTGGAAACTGTAATGAGAAGATGCCTGATTGACCCCGCTCACTGTCGTTCTTTAAATAGAAGCAAAATCCTACATAATTTACTAGAGTCCTAAGAGTGAAACACAATAGCTTGATGACGTGTGATTGATGGTTTGGAAATCTAATTGCTGGGGGTCCTGACACTGTGGTCCATGGTGGGTCAGCAGGGCTTTTCTGTCGGCCTTTCAAGTTTCCCTCAGCATGGTAAGGCCAGGCCTCAGGCGAGACCTCCCACCCCTGTGCTGTGTGATTGCTCTGCTAGGGTTCTTAATTCTGTTGGCTACGTGTGTGTTCAAAGGTAGTTGCCCAAATAAACATTGTTGCCCTTGGCCTCTACTTGGGTGTCACTCCTGATGGAGAGGCCTGGGGAAGAGGCCCACAGATTTGTACTCAGCATCTCAACCACCTGAGAGTCATTCAGAAACAAATTCCTTGTTTTTTATTCCCTGAAAGAGCAAGTTGTCTCCCCTGGGCTTACAGTCAGGTGTCCCCCATTTTAAACACACCCTGTATCTGAAGTTGTAGTTCACACACATGAAAGAGGACACCCAATAAAATTTCTTTGAACTTCAGTGAATGTTGCAAAAAATTCTTTAATCTAAGTACCAGCTTTAGGAACACACCTGATTGAGAAGAGGCATAGCTATAGAAATACTTGTCTCTAAATGAATTTTGTTCCTTTTAAACTGTGAACTGTTGTGACTCTCTTTCCAAAGATCAGATGAGATTATTTTGTGTCTCTCCATCTAAGAAAGGACGAGAGAGAAAAGTTGCTGCCGAGTTTTCTCAGTTGTGCCCCTAGTCTCGAATAATAGCATGCTTCCTTTTCAGCACTATGTGGGAAAAGCAGTGCGTGAAACAAAACTAGTGAATGAAGTCCTATTTGGCATTCATGTTGCAAAGTGTTTCGTCGGTTTCATGTAACGTAAAGAATTACTCGCGCAATCATGATAATTAATATTTCTTTATCTTGGCACTGTGCGGGGCTTCCTACACACATCCTTACTCTCTCCTTGTCTTCACTCTGAGCTGTAGGTGCTGATGAGGGGATTGGGCTCCCGAAGTTGGTAACTTTTCTCCCTGCTTTGTGTTGATTACTCTGCTTTGCTTTATCTGGGTTGGCAAGGTGCGATTTTTTTTGCATTAGGTTTTCAGAAAGTGAGTACACCTTCACGTTGGGACAGGATAGTGCTTTGTAAATGCTGCAGAATCTGAGACCCCTTGTGATTTCTCTGTGTCTTAATGGGCCCTTGGTGACCTGGGGTAGGAATTATACCTGTCCTGGCTTTGCTATTTTCCCAGACCAGAGACGCTGAATCACAACTTTGTTGCATGACAATGTCATAAGAATAGGAAAAGTCAGGGCCAAGAGGGGGAGGGAGCAAAGACAGTGCCAACAAAGCAAAAATCCCTAAGCGGATGTGTCTGTCTGTCTGAGGGACCCTTACTGAGCAAACGGGAAAAGAGGCCAAAGGTCCCAGAGGTGTCCTGGGTTTTGAATCATTCCTGTTTCCCTTCATTTTTTAAATTTTACTTTAAAAACTCTCATAAAGTAAAATTGACTTTTGTTCTGGTGTTACAGGTCTTTGAATTTTAACACATGTATAGATTTGTGTAACCACAATCAGAGAACGCATAACAGCCCATCACCCCCCAAAACCCCCTCATGCTATTCCTTTCAGTTCAGATTTTGAGTTTAGTCTTGGTGCTGAAGAGACTTGCACTCTTACTAGGCAGGGCTCCTTGGCAGGACCCAGGAAGGGTTGTGGAGGGGCACAGGTTTGGTAGAATATGGGCAACCTCCCAGGGCTTCTTGGGAGGCCTGGAGTTTACTGTGAGGCAGGCTCAGGGCCTCTCCCCGGAGTTCAGCGATGGTGTGCGTATCCATTCTAGGTCTCATTGCTTGTCTTATCACACTTCGATTTTGCTTATTGTTCTAATGAACTAGGGTTTCCTATTTTCCTTTTTAATTTTTTTTGTGAGGAAGATCAGCCCGGGCTAACATCCGATGCCAATCCTCCTCTTTTTTGCTGAGGAAGATTGGCCCTGGGCTAACATCCATGCCCATCTTCCTCTACTTTATATGGGACGCTGCCACAGCATGGCTTGACAAAGGGTGCATCGGTGCGTGCCTGGGATCCAAACTAGCGAACCCCGGGCTGCCGCAGCGGAACGTGCACACTTAACTGCTGTGCCACCGGGCCGGCCCCTCTTTTCTTTTTTTTTAAAAAAAGGTCTGGATGATGGTTGTAGGCATTTATGGGCTTTGTAGTGATATTTCAGGACTTCCTTCATCAGTCTTACCTCTTCAAACTTCCTGCATATTGTTGTTGAGTGGCTTTCCAGGGTCATTGTCAGGTACAGTTTAAGAGGGTATGTTCCTGGGGGCAATTGGCCTATATCATAGTAACAGTGGGGTACCTGGCCACGGAAAAGGAAAAGCCCTGTCTACCCCAGAGACAGGTGGGGGAGAGCTCTGTGCCTCAGAAGTGTGCCAGCTCTTGGGTTATATTTGGCCTTCTCCATTTGATTGTATTTCCTGTGAAGAATTGGTGTATCTCACTGAGTTTACTCCTGGATGGTCTGTTAAAGTGAGGGAGTCTTCTGGTGGACTTGCTGGGAAGCCTCCGAGGAGAGATCACCTGGGAGATTGGAAGGTTGTACCTCCTATTTGAGATTGTTTGTAAAGGTTGTGTTTACAAATCACTGAGTAGTTTCATCATGCAAGCTTCTACACCTGTGACTCGTCTTCATTGGCCTCCTGATTATTCATTGATAAACCATTTACTGAGGGCCTGCTGTGTGCAGGCATTGGCCTAGGTGCTGGAGGTGTTACCTTCCCTGCCTCTAACTTAGAATCTAATAATTAGTGATTCGCTATCTGGGTGATGTTTTTTTTTTCTCTCCTTAAAACAAAAATTCTTGAAGCGTGGTGAAGGGAGGGTGACCGTCCTTCTGTTTGCCTAAGGCAGTCCTGGTTCACACCTGCTGTCCTGGCAGACTTATTATTAGTGCCCCATTCATTCTCAAGTGTCCTGTTGGGATGATAAATTAATGTGGTCACCTTAGTGAAGGGGGAGAGGAGGTGGGGCGCCTATTTGGTCGTTCACCAGTTGGTATTTTTGTTGGGGTGTTACGTGGCATCTGCTACTTGGCTTCTCCCATGCTGACAGGGCCATGCTTGTTTGTTTTACATGTCCAGGAGATAACAGTCATGCGTTTATTAGCTACAGTATGGTGCTTAACTTTTTATAACATGCGATCCAGGGTGAGAGTGTTTGGGGGGCTTTTCATTTATTGAGAACATGGATTTTGGTGGTACATACTGGAGTCTTTCTGACATTATTCCTCATGGGGTCACAGTTGCAGCTATTCTGAATTATTTAGGGCAGATTACAAAATATGGATGCTCAGGCCCCACTCTTAGGAGTTTTGATGCAATAGATTTGGGTGAGGCCCAAGCATGTGTAATTACAAACAAAGGAAAAAACAACCAGCAAGGATAACAAAAAGGTCTTCCGGTAACTGATTGTCATCTATAGCCTCTGATCAGGGACACTTGGCCCATGCCAGTACTACGTGAGTCTTCTGAGAGGCGAGAGCTGTGGGGATTGCTGGAGAGCTCCTGCCAGCCCAAGGGGGCAGTCTCTGCTCAGTGCAGCTGTACACGTTGTTTGCTGGCCTAGGGACCCAGCTTTAACAAATCTGTTTTTCAAGAGAAACAGTGTGCAATCTCTTAATTTTTGGAATGTTCGATTAAAAAAAAAGACAAAAAGCAATGCCCCCTGCCCCCCAACACACACATAACAAACCACTACAGGAAATGTGATGTCCGGTTTAGTCAAGGAATTATCTGGGAGAAGAACCTTGCTATTAGTATCTAGAGAGTGGTTTCTGGCCATAGAACTCAACAAGAATTGCCTTAATGAGACGCTAGGGTAATCTGAAATGGTCAAGTTCCAGCCATAACAGGACAACACATAGAGGCCATTTTTAATATGGTCTGTTAAGGCTTTTGTTATTATTCACTAATTGAGTTTTATAACCTCACGGCCTAAGTTGCCACATACCAAATATTAATATGCAGTGATGTGCACCATAAATTTAGGGATTTGTTTTTCAATTAAATACGTTTTTTTCCCCTCTGACTATTGTCCTTACAGAAGGAAGGGAGATTTTGCTTTCAATGCTTGGTTAGAACATCGTAGCCCAGCTCTGTCACTAGAGGCCTCAGACCTCAACCCTGAGGATGAGTTTTGCTGAAGAGAAGCTGTGTGTAGTCAGGTGGTAAATCTTGAAGAAATCTTGAAGCTTTTTTTAGCCATAGCCTCTGGTTTTTCTCTTGCAGCCCTCTCTCTATAACCCAAACTTGAGCTTTGCATGGGGGAAGTAGTCAGTGTTGAGAATGGCCTGGCTTGCTCTTGATGTGTGCTGGGCAGTGACTGTTTTCACAGAGACACGTTGGGGTGCTGTGTCTGCTGTTGACAAGAGGGAGCGGAGCAAGTGACCATTGTTGAAGCTTGAATGGAGCCACCATGTTGTCTACAAGCCACAAAGAATAATGCCCTGGCCAAGGTAGTGGGGCTAGTGCAGCCCACCCTGTGGCGCCTGTGAGTTTTTTTGTGTAGATTAATTCTGGCTCACAAAGTCCTGCAGAGCAAGTCATTCATCACCTCCTTTGGCTCTCTGCCCAAATGACAGGGTATCAGAGAGGCCTCCCTGAGCACCCAGTATAAAATAGCAACCTCCCCCAGCCCTGGCACTCCCTCTCCTCTTCGCTCTGCTAGGTTTTCCCTAGTAGTTTTTTTTTTTTTCCCCAAACCATCAGGATTATTCACAACAGCAGCAAGTGTATTCACCTGCTTATTGCTTGTGCAGCGGCTTCCCCCCCGAATGAGAGCACAGGCTTCACCTGCTTTGTGCACTGTTGTATCCCCTGTACGTAGACCAGCACCTGGTATGCCAAAATGCTGCCCTGGAGAGTAGAACTCCGAGCCGTGAACGTTTTGTAGTGAGATGGCCACACTTCTGAGAAGTTAAGTAATGCATTCAAGGTCATAAATCTGTTTAGTGGCAGAGTGAGCACTTGATTCCGATGATCAAAATTTCTTTTTACTTTTAATGTCATGAGTTTATCTTAGGAAAGCAAATTTTGATGTCTTTGTGGCTTGAAGAGTTTCAATTCAGTGTTCTCTCTACCTACTGTTCCATAGGGTAATTTTGGATGCTTGTGGCTGTAGGTTGAAGAGAGTCACTTCCCTGGAGCAGCAAGTCCATTGACAGACTTTGTCTCCTCAGGGGGTTGATGAAAGGTGGGTTTGGGCTGAACCGCAAGCCAGACTCTATGTCCCTGGGAAGAAAGAGTGGCGCTGGGCATTTCTCCTGCCATCGCAGTTAAGTCTGTTGAAAGACAGAGCTAATTAGGCACTTACCGAGATTGGTGAGTGCTCACGATCACTTATCCCTGATTTTCTTGGCCGGCACACTGTGTGGGGCCATGGCTTCTGGTACCCCAGGGAGTTGCAAAATCTTAGTTCTTTCTCTTTTGTATCATTTTCTGAGTCATGCCCTTTTATACTAAGAGCCTCAGCTTTGCCTGGCCCCCAGTAATGTTCTTAGGAGTTCTGCAGGGTGGGCACGTGATAGGAAGTGTTTTGTGGGGGTAGCAGCAGTGCTTTGGGGTGGTTTCTTGGCAACTGTCAGGTTTCTCAAGGTGCCTTGATTGCAGCAGCTAAGGCTGTGGAACAAGTTAGGGGTTGACTGAAAAGTGAAGGTAGGGTTAACAGGAGTTGAGAGGAGAGGGCTTTTGTAAAACAGCCTGCCTGAGGGGGCAGGCAGGGAAGCAGATAAACTTATGTGAAGGGACATACCGCCCGAGTGACCACAGGTGCTTCTTACTCACCAGGTTTTACATCCTGACGTCCCCCCGCCTGCTGTTGTCAGTTACTGAGCGGGATGGGAGCCGATTCTGGAACACACGTCTTTAGCTTTCGGTCACTGTGGCCTGTAAGGAAACGTACTGATCCAAATCAGTGATTCAGGTACCTAGAGCTTTGAAGGCAGACACACCTGACTTAGAATTTCGTCTCTCTCTCTCTCTCTCTCTCTCTCTCTCTCTGTTACCTGCTGTGTGACTTTGGGCTAGTTTTTTAATCTCATGGAACCTTCACTTCCTCTCTGTAAAATAGAGATGATTTTCTTCTCTGTAAGGTTATTGTGAGAACCTGCTGTATTATGTATTAAAGTAGTTGTATGCTTGTATGTGCAAGGCACAAAAGTAAATATTTATTAAACATATTTGTTGAAAGAATGGAGACCCAGTGGGTGCTTCTTTATCATCTTTTCCTTTGCAGGGTGGGAGGGGGCTTTATTTGTTGGCAGGAAGGAGGAGGAAAAGAGGAGACAAGAGCAGAGGGAAGCCTGAATTTCGTCACAGTTTCACTTCATTTAGTTACATAATGTGATCATTGCATGGCCTCATCTTAGAGTGGTCAGGGAAGGTGGTCAGAACACTGACTTTATTGGCCCCACTAGGTTTATTTAAGCCTTAGTAAAGTTATAAAATTGTTCTTTTATTTACTCATGTACAAAGAATTTCATTGTGATTCTTATTGTGAGAAAGCTATAAAGAGTGTGTATAACTCAAAAAGAAATGTTATGTAACACCAGGGAAAACTCATCTATTTTTATAATATGGTTCTTTGTAGTAGATCATAATTTTTTTTTTTTTTTGTGAGGAAGATCAGCCCTGAGCTAACATCTGCCAATCCTCCTCTTTTTGCTGAGGAAGACTGGCCCTGGACTAACATCCATGCCCATCTTCCTCCACTTTATATGAGATGCCGCCACAGCATGGCCTGACAAGCGGTGCATTGGTGTGCGCCGGGATCTGAACCCCATGGCGCCAGCAGCGGAGCGCGCACACTTAACCACTGCGCCATGGGGCCGGCCCCAGTGGATCATGATTTTTAACAAAAGATGCTTTGGGGAGAGAATTTCCTTTTTCAAATGCTGAGGTAAGAGCTCTCCTATTCTTTATGGAAATACCTTTTAAGACATCAGTTATGTTTTTTCATTTTGACCAAGTTAACTTTTAGGTGGACATGTTTGAGTTTGCATGAGGATACTTTGAAAACTTGAGTTGATGGTGTGGATGCATCGTTTCTGGGGAGGGATGCTATCAAACGGAACCTCAAAGGGAAACTCTACAGGCGGGTTTTCTCTTTCACCTCTTTTTTAGGAGGAATAGGGGAATTAAGAGTAATGAATGAAATGTCTTATGATTCAGCACAGGCAAATTAAGAGTTGTACACAGAACAACTCTTACCTCTTTTTTAAGGAAGAATAGTGGAATTATAAATAATGAATGAAATGTCTTATGAGTATTCAGCACAGGCAAATTAAGAGCTGTATACAGACTTTGAAAACCAGAAGGAAAACAAGTACTGCCCTTAGTGACCACATGTCAGGGAAGAATTATGCCCTTTAAATGGTGCCAGTGCCGAGGACACAGCAGCAGCAGTAGTTAGGTTCAAAAACCACATTATACTTGCATTTCGAAATCGTTCAGGGAGACACAAACCTACTTACAGTTAGACTTTATATAAATATTGTAAATATATCCAGGTTCAAGGGCAGTGTTATTTTAGGGTCAACTTCTTAAAGTGCTGAGAAAAACAAGAAACAATTTGAAAACCTTAATTGAGGGTGGGTTGGTGATGAGTAGGAAGAGACCATGGGCAGATCAGGAGCCCAGAATGGAATCATAATCCTTTGCATCGCCTAATCTCTTGCCTTTGATTTGTGTCTGAAACTTCCGACTTTTTTCTCTAAGTCAGTAAGAAGAGTTCAGTTTGAGTACTTGAGTGATTCTGTAAGTGATATTTCAGTATTGAAATTACACTGTGGGTATAATTGTAAAAATCAAGTATACTGTGAAGTCACGAAGAAGAAATGTAGGAAAACTTCTTGCTGGGAGAGGGGATTAGTAATGGGAGGAGGAAGAAGGGAACCTGCAGAATTCTGTGTTTCATCTTTTGTTCTGGGTAAATGGTTATCCATTATAGTAAACAAGCTTTTTATTAAAATTAACTGTTTTGTGTATTCATAGGTGGAATCAAAAGAATCATAGGACTCTTCGTTCCAGTGCTGTGTCTGCTCTGGCTTCACAGTGGGGAGTGTAGTTTACCCCTGTTGATTATGTTGTGTTGTAACACTGGGTTCCCCAACTGGTCAGTCACGAGGCCCCAGCTCCCTTCCCCGACTCTTTCTTACCTCCTCATTGAGAAACTCAAAAGTTAAAACTGTATATAAAAAAATAAAGACAAGATTCCCTGCTTTGGAGTAGGAACCTATGGTCACCTTACATGTTGCCACGTGAAGGCCGAAGAGAGAGGAGTTCAGATTGAGAATTATATTATAGGTAAACATGGATCATTAATCTTATAATAATTAAAATAATGAAACATGGTATATGACTTGGTTTTTTTTTTTTTTTTATTGATGTTTTAATGGTTTCTAACATTGTGAAATTTTGGGTTGTACATTTTTGTTTGTCCATCACCCCATATATGACTCCCTTCACCCCTTGTGCCCACCCCCCACCCCCACTGCCCGGGTAACCACAGTCCAGTTTTCTCTGTCCATGTGTTGGTTTATATTCCACATATGAGTGAGATCATACAGTGTTTGTCTTTCTCTTTCTGGCTTATTTCACTTAACATAATACGCTCCAGGCCCATCCATGTTGTTGCAAATGGGACGATTTTGTCTTTTTTTATGGCTGAGTAGTATTCCATTGTATATATATACCACATTTTCTTAATCCAGTCGTCAGTTGAGGGACACTTAGGTTGCTTCCACTTCTTGGCTATGGTGAATAATGCTGCAATGAACATAGGGGTGCATAAGCCTCTTTGGATTGTTGATTTCAGGTGTGTTGGATAGATTCCCAGTAGTGGGATGGCTGGATCATAGGGCATCTCTATTTTTAATTCTTTGAGGAATCTCCATACCGTTTTCCATAGAGGTTGCACCAATTTGCATTCCCACCAGCTGTGTATGAGGGTTCCTGTTTCTCCACATCCTCTCCAACATTTGTTGTTTTTTGTCTTGGTGATTATAGCCATTCTAACGGGCGTGAGGTGGTATCTTAGTGTTGTTTTGATTTGCATTTCCCTGATGATTAGTGATGTTGAGCATCTTTTCATGTGCCTATTGGCCATCTGTATATCTTCCTTGGAGAAGTGTCTGTTCATTTCCTCTGCCCATTTTTTGATCGGGTTGTTTGTTTTTTTGTTGTTCAATTGTGTGAGTTCTTTATATATTATGGAGATCAACCCCTTGTCAGATGTATGTTTTGCAAATATTCTCTCCCAGCTGGTTGGTTGGTTGTTCATCTTGATTCTAGTTTCATTTGTCTTATAAAAGCTCTTTAATCTGATAAGTGGGTAAGAAAATATATCAATATCTAATAGTAGTTACGGGTGGTATTAATTTGTATGAGGTCTCGAGAAAATTTTGGTTATATATTTTGTTTGAAATCTACATGAATAGACATTTATTATTTTGTGATAGAGTTTGTATAACTAGATTTATCTTCCCCCCACCCCCCCTTGAAGACATCTCACATTGGAGGGAAACACCTAGTGACCCATGGTAGTTTTGAACTTTGGCAGGTTTGACCTTAGAAGACTCCTTCCTGCTTTTAAAGCTGATCTCGCAGATAGCAGATACTGGGATAAGTTATGTTCATCCTTTTCTGTTTGTACCACTGTTGCACTCCCTCCACTCCCAGTCCTAATGCTGTCTGCTAGGACCAGGCCTGCTACCTCAGTGCTTATTTTTTATAGTTAGCAGGACCTATTGCAGAGGGTTGTTTTCTCGCCATTTTACAGAGGAAAAACTGATGTCTAGAAAAGGTTAAGTAACTGGCCTGAGGTCACTCTCCTAGTGTGTGGTGGAGTTGGGCTTCTAATCCAGGGCTCCTGACTGCCATGCCCCCTTTGGGCATGTATTATGCAGTATTTAAATATCTTATGTGAAATAAAAGAACTGATGAAAAAGTAGTTTCTTATTTTTCTCCTTTAAAGGTATTAACAGAGTTTTTTTTTTTTTTTGAGATCTGTTTCATTTATTTTGTATCTATAGATTGACACCAAATTACGAGTCAGAAATTAGGACTGGATTCAAAGAGTTAAATTAAAGATAAAAGGTATATGATTTGAATGTTAAAATATTGAAACACTATATCAATCAAACCAAGCTACTCATGGAAATTCACTTTTGCACACCATTTGTCCATAAACTAGTGCTAAATAAAAATGAAATTAGCAGTTACATGTGGAATATCTCATTATTTGATAACCACTCCTTTATAAAAGAATAAAAGTATTAACAGAAATTTTAATCATAAAAATATTGATAATATAGAAAAGTTAGAGAAAGGTGAACTTGCTATTTTTAGTAGCTTCAAACAGTCAACAAGAGCTTTATGTGCAGCTCTTGCTGTGAGAGCACTTAAGTTGGGAATGTGTGTTTTATGAGTTGTTTGTGTATCCCCATTGGTCAGTTATCTTTTTTTTTTTTTTTTGAGGAATATCAGCCCTGAGCTAACATCCGATGCCAATCTTCCTCTTTTTGCTGAGGAAGATTGGCCCTGGGCTAACATCCATGCCCATCTTCCTGTACATTATATGGGATGCCACAACAGCATGGTTTGATAAGCAGTGTGTTGGTGTGCGCCTGGGATTCGAACCTGTGAACCCCGGGCCACCAAAGCAGAGCACGTGCACTTAACTGCTGTACCACTGGGCTGGCCCTGGTCAGTTGTGTTTTATCCAGTGCTGACTTAAATTACCTTTAGAAGTATAGTATTTTAATGTATCTTGACAGAGGCATATGATTGAATTTCAGGTCTAGCATTACCAGCTTACTTAGCTGTTGAATGTGGAAGGCTATGTAGGGGAGGAAGACCCTCTAGGTTCTACCCTCTAGGTTCTTCTGGCTGGTCTAAGAATTAAATTGACATGAGACAGAATAACAGGAGAAAATCAAACCAAGTTTAGTAACATGTATCCGTGGGAGAAACCCAGGAAAACTGAGTAAGTCACCAGAATGGCCAAAGCTGCCATCTTAAATACCATCTTCAGCAAAAGACAAAGGAGGATCTTGGCGGTAGTTGTTTGGGACTTCAGAGAGGAGTAAGGTAATTTACATGGAGATAGAAAAGCAAATGTTTGTTAAATGAGTGTTTGCGGGGCCAGGTATAGACACTGACCCGAGAGAGAGAACTTTGATAAAAATGGGCTTAGCGAGGACCTTCCCAGTTTACCAATACCCAGAGTTATCTATGGTGATGGCCTGTCCAGGGACAGGCCTTCTATCTTGAATTCTTTTAGGCAGTTAGGGGGAAGGTCAAAGTTTCTTTCAGTCTTTGTTCTTAAAAATAAGCAAGCCAAAGAGATACATTTTTGGGGTGGGAGACACAATTCTGATCCCCCAAAGCCTTATCTGACAGTGGCTAAGGTAGAAGAATAACTTTTTATACATATGTTTGCCTATAGTAAAGGATTTGGAGTTTTTTGTGCTTATTAAACATTCTTTTGTTATTTTAAACTAAAATTGCCAAATCTGAGGTCAGTTGGGTTTTTCGAGAGAGTAGAGGAAGAGGCAGTTGCAAATGTGTATTAAATGTTAGTGATAGCTGCTTGCAGAATCTAAAATCTCCGTTGTTTTAGATGCTTTGATATGAAGACTTGCCCACTGCCTTTTCTTTTACTATTAATATAAGAATGGATATACTAATTTTTTTCCTTCCTTACATTTTCTGGACCCTTGACTATTGGTGCTTTTTAATTTGCCTATATCCTTCTTAAAACATAATTCCTCATGCTTGATACTGTAGTCCAGACACCGGCACACTCGGGTACCATACTGCAGGGCTGCTGCCTTTCTTGGGAGGGGCACCATCCTTTTTAAAGATAGCTTCACTAGGTATCTTTAGAAAGCAGCTGCTCTTTCTTCCTGTCTAACCTATTGCCTAGCCAAATCTTCCCTCTCCCCCTTTGAAGGAATCACTCATAAACTCCCATGGCAATATTTCTTCCCTTGCACCCTTTCATTTATGTGTTGATCCAATTTTTCTCCACTTCTCAACATGAAGGGGATTTTTGCTACGGTGATAGCTCACCTAACTGGAATGTAGGTTGCTGTTGGGCCAGTGTTCCCCGCCCCCCCGCCCCCATCTGTTCTAGAACACAGCTGAAAGTGACCGAACAGGCAGGCAGAGCCCAGATGACTGGGCCCTTTCTTGTGGGAGTCAGAATATGACTGCCTGAGGTAATGTTCCCTGAGGCTGTCACCTAATTGCAAGGACAGGTTAGTAGTTGATGTTCATAATGATTTCCCTGAGCCATTAAGAAAATCATCTTTAATATACTTAAGATTTCAGAGTTTAGAAAGATTTCCATCCAGATTGGTCTCTTAAAGAAAAAAGATGTGGTGCATAAATTTCTTTACTTGTAGCTATCTGCTAACTCAGCTATGCCAAGTGACCATTTATTGGGGGGTGGGCACTAGGTAGTTAAAGTCTTAACCATGTGGTCTGTTTTGACTGTTTTATTCTTAGTAGAAGTTAAGTCTACACATTCTCTGCTATTGAGACATAGTTTTCCTTAAAGGGAGTGTTGTTCCAGATAAGGTAGCTCAGCTCTGACCTAAGAATGGCATAATTCCATATTGAGGCCTTCAATTTTAAACTTTTCAGGGAATAGAAGCACTGTCTTATTAAATTGCAAGTCTTGACTGCTCTCATAACACTTACCATGTTCCTGTGCTTTCTCTGTCTTCCTGCTCATCCACAGCCCTGATCTTGGAAGAGAGGAGGAGGAGGTAGAGAAACAGATGTTGATTATAATAAGAAATGGTAGTTGCAAGGATAAAATGTGCAAAAATATGAGCCTACTCACCTCATATTGGTTTGGGCTTTAGAGGAATGTGTCAGTGGGGTCGTGTTGCCGTTATTCCTGCTCTGTTGTAAGGAACCTTTTAGAAGACTGAGAGGTTTCCTGAAGTGCTCTGAGCTGTCGCTCTCCCAAGTTAGTTATGTGGTTCCTTATCTTAGATGGCTCATGGAGTGCTGTCCAGATAATATGCCCTCCCCCTTTGCTTGAATTTTGGATTTTTCCTGGGAAAGAGCACTCATGAGTGAGCCCTGTGGTTTTTGGGATTTATAGTGCACAATCAGTTAAGTTGGTCTTTGCCTTTGGAGTAGATGGATGTAGAACCTAAGAAAGATTGGTCCGTGGATTGCCCATTTCTGAGCTCATGCCATTCACCACATGGTCATGTAGGCTCCATATTTGCTCTTAAAAATAAAGAAATTTAGGGCCAGCCCTGATGGCCTAGTGGTTAAGTTTGGTGCACTCCACTTCAGCGGCCCAGGTTCGGTTCCTGGGCGTGGACCTACACCACTCTTTTGTCAATGGCCATGCTGTGGCAGTGGCTCACAAACAAAAAGAGGAAGATTGGCAACAGATGTTAGCTCAGGGCGAATCTTCCTGGAAAATTCCTTTCCTTTCCTTCCTGGAAAAAAAAAGGAAGTTTATAGGGGAGTGGATTGGAATTAAAGAAATCGTTTTTGAAGATTTTGTTTTTTCAGCAGTTTTAGATTCACAGCAAAATTGAGAGGAAGGTACAGAGATTTCCCATATACCCCTTGCTCCCACACATGTATAACCTCCCCCATTATCAGCATCCCCCACCAGAGCGCAGTACATTTTTTAAAATTGATGAACCTGCATTGACACATAATCATTCAAAGTCCATAGTTTACATTAGGGTTCACTCTTGGTGTTGTACATTGCGAGAGTTTGGACAAATGTGTAATGACGTATATGTATCACTATAGTATCGTACAGAGTATTTTCACTGCCCTAAAAATCCTCTGTGCTCTGGCTGTTCATCTACTTTCCCCAGTTGGAATTTTTAAGTTAAACTATGAGTGATGTGAAGGAGATATCCTGGGGAGAGAACTGACAAATTTTGGCTTAGCCACTAGATGTGTGTCCTTAGAGCTCTCTGGGTTTACTTTCTCATCTGTAAAATCAACTGTTTGGTTGAACTAGGCTTGCCTGTCCTTTGAGCTCTTGAACATTTCAGAACATAAGTTATATGTTTTTATGATAAACATAATTGACATGTTAGAATTTACTTGCTACGGATCTAACCTTCATATACCAAAACCCCCAGCTAAGATAATGAGTGCATATATTATTGTAATAAATACCATATAGTCCAAAAAGGATATGAGAACTTGAATTTGGGCTTTTTAATAAAAGCTTGGAGAAGTGATTTCCAAACTTGAGAATGCATAAGAATCACTAGAAACTGCTTTAAAAAGTCACGGATTCCTATAGCCCTCTTATGGAATTCTCATGTTTGGTCTGGGATAGAGCCTGGAAGTCTGCGTATCACGGGTGAAAGGGAGTAACTGAACTTGACTTGCTTAATAGAAAAATTCAACCCCCCCCCCCAATAAACCTCATATCCAAAATATTACATCTCCAAAGTAGCAGAACGCCACTAAAAAAATGATTAAGATAAAGGAACAAAACTTCCAGGTTGGATGGGAATGAGGAGCAGCCAGATCATTGCCCCTTCTGCAGCAAGCACACACATCATGTCACGATGGAATGCCCTCTTCCGATTTAGCGGGAGACTGGCATCTTCTTGGTCAGGTGCAGTGTATGACGAGCTCCTTTTGTCCTTACATGTCTGGAGAGAGATGATGCAGTTTTGTGACACAGCTTCTAGTCCTGGGTGAATCACTGAGTTCTCTCCTTTTCTGCTGGCCTGTTGATACCTGCATGCCTGTCTTTTCTGGGATTTGGTAAGGATTATTTGCAGCTCAAATCTCAAGGGATCCACATCCTGTCCTTTGATAATCTTCAAGGCTATCAAAGCAGTCTTTTTTTTTTTTTTTGTGAGGAAGATTAGCCCTGAGCTAATTAGCCCTGAGCTCTTTTTGCTGAGGAAGATTGGCGCTGGGCTAACATCCGTGCCCATCTTCCTCTACTTTATATATGGGATGCCTGCCACAGCATGGCTTCATAGGTGGTGCATAGGTCTGCGCCCAGCCAGGATCAGAACCTGCGAACCCATGGCTGCCGAAGTGGAGCATGTGAACTTAACCACTACGCCACTGGGCTGGCCCCCAAGGCGATCTTTGAAGGCCTCGCTGCAGCCTCCACTGTGGGTCTACACCATTACCCCCAGGCTGATATTCCCTTTAATAACACCTTCTGTACTTCATGCCAAAGCAGAGCAATTGGTTTCAGACTGTCCTGTTTGCTAAGTGTTCCTGCTACAGAGTACAGTGTTTCTCTGCCACCGTGTAATGCTCCTTCTCGTGTATTTGTTTTAACACTCTTCTAAAGTATAAGCTCCCTGAAGGCAGGTGTGATGTTTAATCCCCTTGGCAGTGTAGGGCGTATCCTGGGCACTGGTTAAATGTAGTGTCTTCAGCTTGCTGAGATTTGCAATGATAAGCTTTGCTATTAAGCAAATAGAAAGCAAATTTCAGGCAGTTAATCTCTAAAGTTTTTGTTTTAGATTAAACTCAGCAGAAAGAAAAAGCATTCTGATCTCCAGTATTTATTGAGGGAACATTTATGATGAGATAAAGGAAGGAAGAAACAAAAGCGTATTATCAGTTTCAGAAAGCCATGGATGAGGGGCTCTGAATGTACTCACACATGTCTTCAGATCCTCTAAAGAACTTCTTTGGGATGTTCTTTCATTGACTTTTCTGATTTATCATAGGAGAGGAAAGGCCAAGGATTGGAAATAAGTTTTTAGTTTGGGTTACTGTATTGCCATGTTTGATTATAATCACTTAAAATATTTATGTTGTAGAATAGTATACTTGGCAGTCCTTACGTAAGTTGATTAAAAAGGACATTTGTGGTCATTTCTATTTTAAAGTCCACAGTTTAGGGGCCGGCCCGGTGGCGCAAGCGGTTAAGTGCGTTTGCTCCACTGTGGCGGCCCGAGGTTCGCCGGTTCGGATCCCAGGGCGCACCAACGTACTGCTTGTCAAGCCATGCTGTGGCGGTGTCCCATATAAAGTGCAGGAAGATAGGCACGGATGTTAGCCCAGGGCCTGTCTTCCTCAGCAAAAAGAGGAAGATTGGCAGATGTTAGCTCAGGGCTGATCTTCCTCACCAAAAAAATTAAATAAATAAAAATAAAAGCCCACAGTTTGGTATAGGGAACAAGTCTGAGTGTGAATCTTGAGTTGGTTATCTTAACCCTCTCAAAGCTTCAGTTTTTCCATCTGTAAAAGGGGATAATGAAACATGTTTTGGGTTGTGTGAGGAATAAATGATAATGCGTACAAAGTGCTTTGTTCACTAAATGTCCCAAGAGTGGGAATGTCATGGTGCCTTGTGTCCTGTTCTCACAGCTCTGTCTCCAGGACTGGAATGCTCCCTAGGTGTCACAAGGGCCACGCTTGCTGGAGTTCAGACTCTTAAGTGTGCACCCCTCTGGGTTGTTGGGGGAAGAAAATATTTGTTATTCCTAAATTGTATTTACTTACCTTACCATGGTATCATAAAGTTAATAGAATTTCTTTCTCTAATATTCCATCCACTCTCTCAGGCTGAGTTAGTACAAAAACTTTAGGGCCGGCCCCGTGGCTTAGCAGTTAAGTGCGCGTGCTCCGCTGCTGGCGGCCCGGGTTCGGATCCCGGGCGCGCACCGACACACCGCTTCTCCGGCCATGCTGAGGCCGCGTCCCACATACAGCAACTAGACAGATGTGCAGCTATGACATACAACTATCTACTCGGGCTTTGGGGAGAAAAATAAAAGGAGGAGGATTGGCAATAGATGTTAGCTCAGAGCCGGTCTTCCTCAGCAAAAAGAGGAGGATTATCGTGGATGTTAGCTCAGGGCTGATCTTCCTCACACACACAGACAAAAAAAGCTTTATGATTCTGTGAAGAAAGGTGAGATTTCAGTAGAAAGCAGTATGAGCAGAACAGGTGCTATTAAGTTGCAGTGCCTTCCTTGTTAAGGTGCGAGGTGGTGGTGCCATATGATGAGGAGGATATGTCAAGGAAGGTTGGAGGAGGAGTGGTAAAACTTGTGATTGAATAATTGGTGTTGCACAGCGATATGACCATCCCTTAGTATTGGAGTCCTAAGTTAAGGGCTGTATCTTCATTTCTTTGATTCATTCGCACCCCCTCTAAGTTTCCACTTGTGAACGAGACCACCAGAATTTGCCTCTCAGTGAACATACTTATTCATCAAATGTATTTTAATGGAGTTATTGCAGTTCTAGGTAAAGACTATGCAACCTGAGTTAGTTATCTAGTACTCGGTGATAGTAGAAAATTTAGGAAGATAGGAACATTGCCATCTTTTTCTCTTGGGATTTAAAAGCTTCCCTTGAATGCTGTTCCTTCTACTGCTAGGTTCCTCTCTGTGGGTTAGGGACAGGCTTCATTAGAGGCAGGCAGACAAGCTGCCACAGTGCCCTGCATTTTAAAACCATGTGGTATGATTTTTTTTCTTGAAATGTGTGTCGTAAGTGTAATTCATATTTACAAATGCAGGGTGGCAATTTTGACTGTTAGAAACATGAAGGAGAGTTGAAAATAAGGGCGTTTTTCTTAGCTTGGACATCTGCCAAGAATTAAGTTTTCCGTTTAAAGAAACAAATGTGCATTTTCCTCATTTAAAGACTAAAAATGAATCAAATGCCATGAAAAAGTTACTCTACTGAAGGGGACAATTCTGGTTAGTGTGAGCCAGTGTAACTTTGCATGAAGTAATACCGATTGCAGTAACAGTTTTTTTTTTTTTTTAAAGATTTTATTTATTTATTTTTTCCCCCCAAAGCCCCAGTAGATTGTTGTACGTCATAGTTGCACATCCTTCCAGTTGCCGTATGTGGGACGCGGCCTCAGCATGGCCGGAGAAGCGGTGCGTCGGTGCGTGCCCGGGATCCGAACCCGGGCCGCCAGCAGCGGAGCGCGCGCACCCAACCGCTAAGCCACGGGGCCGGCCTGCAGTAACAGTTTTAATTCTACATCATGCTATGTCTGCTAACCTTTTGAGAGTGTTGAGGGGAAATAATTTAAGCTGTTTCTTTAAAAACAAAAGACTTCGGTAGTGGGAATTTGACAAGTTGGTAGGAACAGTAGGAGTCCCTCTCTTGCATTTTATATAATCACTATGGAAAGGGGATCCTGCTGCCATTATACCGTGGGCAGCTAACTTAATAATAAAATTCAATCAGGGTTCTTCATCTGTAAAATAGGATAATTACCTGCTTTGTTGCCCTCATAGGATTTTTCGGGATCTGTTGAGAAAATAGCTGTGAATAGCATTTGGGGGCTTTTCATCATTAGATAAGTGCGGTAATATTTACATGGTGCTTCATAAATAAAACAAGTGATAGCCCTTTAATCTCTGTCTTCTGGCGTTTTATATCCCTGGAGGGACACCATATCCAAGAAATGTAGGCAGTAGGATAAGAAAGTCAAGTTCATAGCTGGATGTCAGGAATGTATATTTAATAGGGACCAAGTCATTTACCCGGGTATTTTAAGAATGGATGATACAATGGAAAGAAAGGTCCTATTAATATTAAGTTTCACATCTCTCCATGCACAGGCCAGGCATTTTAGTGACACAGCATGCTGGATCCAGAGTCAGGTGAAGGAAAGCGTTCATATTGTTCATCTATAGTGAGCAGGCTGCATGAAGCAGCCTTTAAGAGAGAATGTAGAGGTCCAATTGGAATGATATAGTAGATAGCTCAAACTTCAGTGAACGATGCCTTTTCCTGTATCCTTAAGTCCCCAGCACAGTGCAATTGGTTACGATTGTGTGTATTTTCTCTTCACATACTACTGAGGCAGTATGAAGGAAGGCCATTTGTTACGGCTAAAGCGATGCCAAGGGAGCATGGGTAGAGCCTCCCTCATGAGTTGGCGACCTGGCTTTCACACACTTAAGCTCGTAGCTCACTCTGAGAGGGGAGTCATTAATATATTCTCTCTTGGGTGGTGTTCAGTAAATCACAGAAAAATTTTATCCTGTCAAAAAACTCTTCATGTAACCTCCTTAGCACAAGATTACATGCATGTTAATATTTAGTACATTCAGTCCCAGCTTTAGTATTTTTCCTCAGGCTATTCTGCTGGCCATTTTGGTTCCTTGACACAAAGATGGCCCATCTCAGCAGATAGATTGTTACTTTAGTTAGATTTAAATTTAGAGGTTTTCTTTTTTTTTTTTTTATTAATAATTGGAGAAGTACATTACTTCCTCCCTACCCCCTCATCCCCCCATATTGGCCATGCCTTTTGAAAATGAGAATCAGCCTAAATTGACTAGGTTTGAGGTGGCTGCAAGCTGAATTAGGGAGAAAGGATCAGGGAATCAGCATGGGCCTCTGGTGGGAGTGGAGAAGGAAGGCGCTCATCTGAGTGCCCACTGTATGCCAGGTATGATGGCCAGGGCTTTATGTACTCTGCACTTTACTTATAGCCTGTCTTATTCTAGAAAGGACTTAAAGTGCCTTAACACATTGGATCCTACGGTGATCTTAGGAAGCTCGTAGAAGTTAAGCAGCCTTTTCAAGGAGACAGAGTAACGAGGTGGTAGTGGAGGAATGATATCCCAAGGCTGCCTGAATCCCGGAATCATTTCTTCCAGTACATTGTCTTGTTTCTTAGAAAGGAGGCAGCCAGAATTCTTAGACAGTTTCCTGATTTAAACTTAAATTTAAAATGGACCTAATTTTGGAAGACCTGGTATGTGTTAGTGAAGATTAATGCCTTTGCGTGGTCTGTCCTCTGACACAAAAATAATTGATTAGTTGTTAGGTCCTGATTGAAGACTAGGAAGGTAGTTCATGTTGGGGACAGTGGAGGGAGGTGGTGGCATCTGTTGGAATGAGGTTCTTGGCCTGTGGATTTTATTTGTCCTAGTTTCATGTATGTTAAGTCGTTGCACAGTTCCTGCTGGTGAACTGCTGGGCTATTGCTGGACTCCATTCCACCATGACCACATATAATTGAGACATAATTGTAATAGAGTGTCATTTTCATGGAGTCGTTTTGTCCGAGTTGTAACTTGAGTTCCTCCATAACCTTTCCAGAATAAATGGAGAGCTTTCCTTAGGTTTCAAGTTCTAAAGCTCATAACTCTTGTCATCATGAGACCACAAGAGAGGCAGGCTCTTGGAAACTATGGGGACGTTCTTTCTGTTTTAATTTATTGCAGAAGGGCTATTTTCCACAAAGTCCTTAAGTAGTAGGTCATGCTCAGGATATCTGGGTAGCTCTTTGTTATTTGCCTGAGAAATAACCAGCAGAGCGTTGCAAAGAGTGGATAGAGAGGAACTAGACTGACAATAATTAAATCCAATACTCTTCATCTGGGTGAGAGGAGAATGACATCAAATTTGTTTGAAATACCTAGTGATACAAATGGATAACACATCTTTAGGTCCTGGGTCAGGAGTTAATGTAACTGTAAGAAAGTGTGCATGTGCGTGCTCTCTCTCTCTCTGTGTCACCCCAATCTCTTTATATGCTCCCTTTATTCTGGCTAATTATTCTCCATCTTCCCTACTTTGGGACTGCAAGAAAGCTTCAAAGAAGACTTTCAGTATAACTCTTGTAAAATCAAGTAATGGGTATTGAGAGTACACTAGGGAAAAATGACTATTATCCGTTTTTGACAATAAATATCTAGAGATTTTTTTTTTTGGTTATTTCCTTCATGTGCAATGTAAAGAAAGAAAGAGTGGTCAACCTGATGTATAGAAGAAAACATTATTTAAGTTGCTTGGATTGAGAGATAATGATACATAAATTAAACCTGGGAAAGAAAGAGGGAATTGATGCTTTATCAAAACTCATTTGTTCTACTAATTGTTTGTTTATTAAGTGTGGTTCATTAGTATAACAAACCATATTCTATTGGAGAACATGGGTCTATTTTATCATCACTTTTGGGAAAGAGTATAGAAGAAATGATTAGTTGAAACTTCAGCCATTCTGTTTTAATGATTGTGTGCAAAGGTGGTGCTGATTATCTTTCTTTTCTCTGTTTTTCAGGGTCGACATGTTAAAACAGGTCAGCTGGCGGCCATCAAAGTTATGGATGTCACTGAGGTAAGGTTGGATCACAAATATTTTTAAAGAAATCATTAGATAAACGACAAGGACCCCCTGTCCCTTCAACCGCCAGTGTAGAAGTATTGTTCTGTTTGGAGAATCGATCTTGAGCAAATTGCCCTCCTGTGACATTGTGGGTTCATAAGGTCCAGCAGACTAGTTGACTTAAATTGTTGCAGATGATCCCCAAGTAACTAAGAATCAGTAGCATTTTCTTTAAAAAAAAAAAAAAAAGTCTGAGTGATGTCATCCTTGGCAACATAATGGACCATAATTGGAAACATCTTCTCTAATGGAAAAGAAAAGATTTGAGAAGGGATCATGGAGGTCACATGAATAGGGAGGTTGAGGGGTGTGGGGTGGGGAAAAGCTTCTCTAGGGTATTAGGCCACATTTGGGCCATTTCTTTTATTTTTAACATGGGGGAAAGAAAGCAGATCCAGCCAAGTTCCCAGAGGTTTGAAAACAGAAACATCTGCTAGAATGCTGAGCAGATTGTTGGCAAATTTAGTAGCAAAAAATAGTTCTTGAAATGGTCACATGAGGATTTACTGTGTAGCTTTAGATGGGAAAGAGGAGAGATTAACTCAGACAAAAAGAGTATATGTGCCTGTGTGTGCATGAACATATATGCACAAGTCCAATATTTAAAAAAATAGCCATAGATTATAATGAACTAAATCCATCTAATTTTAAATTATTTTCATCTGAAATTTTACTTTACACTTTCACAATTGCTTCTAACTTGCCTAATTATCAATAAGATTTACCATCATATATCTACAGAGTCTAGAGAGAGTTAACCAGCAGCCTTGGGGATTTGGGATATCTTTAAATCAAGCCATAATCTTCCCAAATCAGGGGTCTGTTGAGGGAGATAATGGCTAAACTGATCTCAGGTGTACAGTTGAGTAATCGAGAGAAGTCTCTGCTGCCCTGTTCTCGCCTTGGTCTCTAATAACCTGCTCATCTCCAGTGTGCATATTTTTTAGTAAGAATTAGAAAACATTGTCTCTGGACCACAGGACAACTGATAGAGCTTTATACAAACATTTGAAGATGTGACATTTTATGAGGTGACTGCTCTCTTTTCTCTGTCAAAGAGGATATGGAGACTTTATAATGAAAAAAGTACCATTGCTTGGTTGAATGGCCAAGAGATTCTTGTAACGTACTGTGATATGGACTATTCTGTTACATTGTAGTGATCCTATCTTAGTGTCCAACTCAGTGGGAATTGGATGCTTTCCAGTTAAATATTATTTTTAGGATTCTTTTAAAGAGTGGTTAAAGAGCAGCGAATTCTAACTTACTGTAATTTAAATACAATAGTCAAGTTATTTTTGAAGTGCTCTCTGAATGGAATGATCAGTGGCACCTTCCTACCAAGTCTCCGTTTATGCCACTGTGCATTTTGCTGGAGCCTGCGTTCTTTGACGTTTGTTACACACTTCCTGACTTGTTTACAGGCAGACTTGTTTTAAATGTAATCTTTTCGAATTTTATGAAGCATTTGGAAGTCCTGAGAATCAAGTTTCTTCCCTCCCTTCAGCCTGTGCTGCCCTGGCTGACATAGCTGTTGTGGCTAGCCAGGCTTTGTTCCCTTTCACATCTCAAATGGAATCTAAATGAGGTGTTTCTTCTCTATAGAGGTCCTCTTCATCTAAGCCTGGCTCCGCTTATAAGTGTGCAATATATGATCACTTTTATAAAAAAGTGTGAAATATAGAAAAATATTTTAATAAGTTAAATCCTTATACTTCCATCACCTTATAGTAACCATTGTTGGTGCTTTGGTGTATTTCCTTTCAATCATCTCTCTATGAGCATAGCTATAAAATGCATATCGGTGTGTGTAATAGATGCTTTTGTATTCCACTTTTGTTGAGTTGTATACAAAAGGTATTTCCTTGCCTGAAAAATCAGGTGGTGGTGGACAAATACATTTTCAGGACTCCTTTAAAAATAATTATGCAAAACCCATGTGTTCAAGTAAGATGAAAAGCAGATGGCGAGTCTTCAGAACAAATACAAACCCAATCAACCATTTACCATGTTGGCCTCTCAGTAGTGTTTCTTGTGTGGTGGTTTCATATGCTGACCTCTATACTGAGTGACCTCTGTACTATAGCTGGGGGCACAGTGAGGGCCAGAGCAAGTGTTGATTATGAATTGAGGGCATCGTGCAGCTGGCACCCTGGAAAGCATGCCCCGCACAACCCCCCCCCCCCCCCCCCCCCGTAAAGTAGTAGGCACTGGCCTGGGTGGGACCTGGGAGCAGCAGGAACCAGGCTGGCATGAGGGAGAATTTGAACTGATGTTTGTGGTTTCAACTCCAGCAGGAAGGGCTGTTGGAGAGAGGGTTCTGTTGAGGAGAGCAGGATTCTGCATGGTTTCTGACTTCTATTCATTTCGTCTCAGGAGCAAAAAGGTGTGAATGCTTATTCTTGGGAAAAATCACACACTTGTCCTGACTCTTGAGCCTATTCCTTAGGTGAAGTTGAGAGGCAATTACCAGGCTACTAGTTATTCCTCAGGCTCAGATGGCCAGAAGAGCAGCAGGCTTGGGAAGGTAAATGGTGTGGCTGCTCTTCTTCTCAGCTGTCAGTTATGGGCAGCCCTGAGTGAATGTCCTCTAGGCTGGCTGCACTGAGTCCACTTCATCTGCTTTATTTGATTACGTGACCCTGGAAAATAAAGCCAACTGAGAATTCAGATTTCACCCTGAGGTGAGGTGGCAGGGACTATGTAGGAAACTAAAGGGTCTGGAAGGGAGGCATTTATTTGCAAGAGATGTATAGATCTCTTTATATTTCTTCTTGAACTTTAACAAATCTTTAGGATTTTGCAGGGCTCTTTTTAAAGAAAGCTTGTCATTTATCTGATTGGTTGTGAGAAGGATTTAAGGAGCAGGTTAAGGATATGTTCAAACAGGACAAGACCAGCACATGAAATCTATAATACGTTGTTTTTGTTTTTGAAATAATTATAGATTTGCAGGAATTTGCAGAAAAGTGTATAGGGAGGTCCCATGTACCCTGCACCCACTTTTCCCCAGTGGTAACATGTTGCATAACTATATACAATATTATAACTGAAGTCCACACACAAAACAAAGCGAGGCAAATAATTGCTTTTATGAGCTAAAGATTTGACCTGGACCCCCATGTTGGATTATCGTAACTGAGACTGCTCCATTGCACTGTGTCTGCCCGCATGGCTTGGAACCAAGGCAGCCACTGGAAACTGCCGTTGATAATAGTCCACAGAGCTTATTCAGATTTCTCCTTATTCAGCGTTTGACCTGCACTCATTTGTGAGTGTGTGTGTGTGTGTGTGTGTGTGTGATGTGTTTTGAAGGATACTTGAATTGGTTGTTTGAATTCTTGGTAGCCCCTTCATTTCAATCTTTGTGTCTTAATGTCAAACTTGTATTATTGCTGTTATACATAAGGAACTGATAGTTTGTTTCTTGCAGTTTTGGGGTATCCCGTTATTTTGAGTTAACACTTTGGAAGGTAAAAAAGTGAATTAGCTAAATCAGTAATTCTCAACTTGGAGTCCATAAAGTCTTTGAATAAGATTTGTCTCTAAGAATTAAATTTTATGTTTTCATTTTAATAATTTTCCCCGAATTTTTTTTTTTTTGGGTGAGAAAGATCAGCCCTGAGCTAGCACCCGTGCTAATCCTCCTCTTTTTGCTGAGGAAGACCAGCTCTGAGCTAACATCTATTGCCAGTCTTCCTCCTTTTTTTTTGCCCCCCAAAGCCCCAGTAGATAGTTGTATGTCATAGTTGCACATCCTTCTAGTTGCTGTATGTGGGACACCGCCTCAGCATGGCCAGAGAAGCAGTGCGTCGGTGCGTGCCCGGGATCTGAACCCGGGCTGCCAGTAGCAGAGCGCGCACACTTAACTGCTAAGTTAAGTGCAGGGCCGGCCCTTCCCCAAACTTTTTATTATGAAAATGTTCGTAATTAGAGAACTGTTGAAAGAATGAACACTTTCTACCCCTCACTTAGATTCAACAGTTGTTAACATTTTGTTTGTGTTTATGTTGTATGTGTTTTGTTGTGGCAGCACCATGACGCTTCACTTGTAAATACTTGAGCATGCTTCTCTTAAAATAAAGACAGTCTTCTACACAATGATAATACCACCCAGGAGAATTAATTAGTAATTCCCGAATTTTACCTAATGTTCAGTCTATATTCAGATATCCTCAATTGTGCCAAGAATGTTTTTATAACCACTCTTTCAAATCATAGTCCAATCGAGGTTTGTGCATTATGTTTGGTTATCTTTTAACTCATTTTTAATCTAGATCAGTTCCTCTGGACCCTCTTTGCCCCTCCCACTATTTTTTTTTAAAAAGAAATTGACTTTTGGAAGAATCTAGCCAATTGTTTTGTAAAATATCCCATATTCTGGATTTGTCTGATAGTTTCCTCATGTTGTGCTTTAACTTATTCCTCCCTCCTATATTTCCTGTAAACTGGAAATTAGGTTGAGAGGCTTGATAAGACACAGATTAGATATATTTTGGTGAGAACACCTCGTTGGTGGTACTAGGTACTTCATGTTGCATCACAGCAGGGGGCACATTCATTCTAGTTGTCTCACTATTAGTGAAGCCAAATTTGATCTCTTGATTAAAGAGGTGACTGCCAGAGCTGTCTTCTATAAACGTGCATATTAGCTTTGCACTACATAAATAATCTTGAGGGTGATACTTTGGCACTGTGTAAGTATTCTGTTCACCAACACTTTTTTAACTAATGGTTTTGGCATTCATTTGATGATCCTTGCCTGAGTTAGTTATTACTGTGAAATGATGAGTTTCAGATTTTACCTTCTGTATTTATTAGTTAGCATCAGTCTCCACAGAAGAAGTTCCGTTCTGACCTACTCCCACCCTTCCTTGTCTTCTCTCTTTTTCTGGATATTGCTATAGACATGGGCAATTTTATTTATTCAGTGTGTTTCCATCAGTTAAAGCTGCTATTATTATTAAATAATCAAATTGTGCCACATTTGATTCAGCCTGGCTTCTGCAGCTCTTTGACATGACTCCATTAGTTTTTTAGTACTTCCTTGTTTTCTGGCACAAGTAGATATTTGAAGCTCACCTGCATGAATGTGGAATCCCTTCCTCTGAGGAGCCTTAGTTCCTTATAGTGGGAAATGTATTTAGAAACCAAAATCTGGACGCTCATTGCTGCTGTGGTATTACTGCTTCTAGGCCCTTTCAATAGAGCGTGGAAATATGTTTTTCAAAAATCAGAGTTTTATCTTAATTTCTTTTATCTAGTGTATTTTATATTTCTTTCTCTTTTCTCCTAGACTGAAAAATCTTGGTTCCTAATAAAATAACACTTTTACTTTCTTGCTTTATCCTTCAGTGAACATAAAATCATTTCAGAATTACAATAATAATGTTATTACTTAACAGGAGACATGGAGTGAAGTTTAAGATTTCTCTGAAGTTCTTTGTCATTAGAATATGTTTGTTAAGGATTTACAGTTAGAGTGCTGTATTCAGAAGTTACTTGAAATAATTCTTTTCTCTGTATGGTTTATTAATTTGGTATGTAGCTAGATTGTTTCTATTTTGATTCATTTAATAGGGTTTGCTTTTCCTCCTGATTAAATTAACTTTTTTTTTTGCAATGGAGACTGGCCCTGGGCTAACATCCTCTACTTTATATGGGACGCTGCCACAGCACGGTTTGACAAGTGGTGCGTCGGTGTGCGCCCGGGATCCGAGCCTGCGAACCCCGGGCTGCCGAAGCAGAGCGCGCGGGCACTTAACCACTGCGCCACCGGGCTGGCCCCTAGATTTAATTTTTGAATGTGTAAATCATTTACATAGTTCACAAGTCAAAACTATATAAATAAGTGTGCATTTTGATAAACAATTTAAATAACTTTAGGCTAGATCATCTGGGTGATGGGCCACCTCATGCCTGAGTGTTACTGTGCAGTTTCAGTGCCCTTAGTTGTGTTTGTTATTGCTTTGGGCAGAGCAGGGCTAAACATTTCTCAGTGTGATGCAGAGACAACAGAGGCAAACTTCATATCTGGTGTTTTATATCACACAGAGGTGAAGTGGTGCTCTGTGGAAGGATGTTTCACTGCAGTTCACCTCCACTGAGTGGAAGAGCTGCATCCAGTCCAGTCTTCTGGCCGGTCCAGTGGTCTTGCCTCCACTTGGCCTTTCTGGCATAGGGTGGGGATAATGTAGGAGCGTCTCAACGTTTGGTCTCTGGACCCACAGCAGCACTTGGGAGCTTGTTAGAAATACAGTGTCTCAGGTTCCATCCCAGACTACTGCATTAGAAATTCTGGGTTGGGGCCCAGCAATCTGGGTTTTAACAAGCCCTCCAGGGGATTCTGAAGTCCTCTCAAGTTTGAAAACCCTTACATTAATGGAACCTTAGGAAAGAAGTCACCCCCTCATGTCTGCAAGTGAAGAATTCCAGCTCAGAGACACTGACACTTCTTTTATTTATTTATTTATTTTTTTGTGAGGAGGATCAGCCCTGAGCTAACATCTACGCTAATCCTCCTCTTTTTGCTGAGGAAGACTGGCCCTGAGCTAACATCTATTGCCAATCTTCCTCCTCTTTTTTTAAATCCTTTTTCCCCCCAAAGCCCCAGTAGATAGTTGTATGTCATAGTTGCACATCCTTCTAGTTGCTGTATGTGGGACGCCACCTCAGCGTGGCCCGACAAGCGGTGCGTCTGTGCGTGCCGGGTATCCGAGCCCCAGCCGCCAGTAGTGCAGCGCGCGCGTGCTTAACCGCTAAGCCATGGAGCTGGCCCCGGCACTGACGCTTCTTGCTCAGGAATACATTGCTAGTTAGATTTCAGGGGTTAGAACTCAGATCTTTGATTCTCAACTTACTGAACCTTTAAAAGTATTTACAGTTTCAAACATCAGGTTCTACTTAGGCTTGCTGAGAGAGCTGATTTGATTTGGACCTTAAAGGATAGATGCATCTTGACTCTTTTTCTTCATTCTAAAGTTTGTTTTTAGCAGATCAGCCAGAGCAGACTTTCTTTTAGTCTTACAACCAAAATGTTTGTGATTGGTAATTGTGGCATATTCCTTGGAGGGCAGGAAGATGCTGGGCCTGGTGCCCGTTGGGGCATAGGAAGCCCCTCAGTTGATTTTATTGATGATCCTCCATATTCCTTGCACTGTGCTCCTGGTTATGTGAGAATAAAAGCTATGTAAAAACTTGGCCTTGCCTAGAACAGGCAGTAAAAACCTAGCCTCTGTCTATCATAGATAGACAGGCAAGAGCCACAGGAGAGGCGACCCAGTGCTAAGCTGTGTATATCACATCTGGTGGACAGGTATTTGAGTGCCAGCTGAGCTAGGTCCACAGAGGAAGAGGACAAATTTGTTGCTCTCAGGGAGTTCTCTGGCAAGAGGGAGCAAAACAAGCTTACTCCAGTGACAAAGCAAGGCCTTGTGAGGCTTAACAATTTTACCCCTTTTCAGTTGGAGGGGGGCACAGTGTAATGAATGTGCTGTTCTTGTCTAGACTGAAAATAAGAACAAAAGGAAGGGAGGGCGAGATCTCTGTGGACTGTGTGACCTATTGTTTCATCCTGTTGTTCCTCAGAGGCCGGTTAAATGCTGCAGGCCTTACCGCTTGGTACAGGCTTCAACCATTTCAGGGAACTGGTGGCACTTTCTCCCTGCCCTTCCGCGGCTCTGGCAGCCTCACCATGGGATCGTTCAGGGTTGTCAGGGAGAGCAGTCAGTGCATCAGTGAGGCCACGCTCCGCTCTCAGTTTTTGACAGTGCTTGTGTGTCCCCCTGCTCCCAAACATTCTTTCTTGCCTCATCGTCTTCTGCTTTTTACCTTTCTTAACAAACTACCTTCTTTCTCTTAGCTACTGAGAGAGAAACTGATGTGCCAAGTTTGTGGGATGCTGCATTTCCTTGTCTGACATTTTCTGACCTTAGATAGCTTCTAACTTAATGTAAATGATCTTGATCTTAGATTTCAACTTGCTCATTTGGATTGTTTTCCTTACTCAGCCTTTCTATAGAGTAAAGTTCATAAGTTGTACCTCTGTATTTTTTTTTTTTTAATATTGGTACAAGACAAGTCCTTGAAGAAAAGCTCTTAAAAATCAATTAGAAGTTGATTAAATTTTGATTTATTTTAATTAAACAGTATGACAGTGATTTTGAGAATAGTTTCACTGTATCCTCATAGAATACAGCAGTTTTTCTATCTTATTTTCGTTATCATCTCCCTAAGAAGCCTTTTAAGATATTTTTTCCTAATCATCCCCTGTGAAATTGTAAAATCTGTATATATCTGTTCATGTACTGTATGTATGTCTTTATGCTTTATACATAAAAGTGGTAAATTTTTCTCAACCTCTAAGAACGGCTTTTCGTCTCCAGCGGGGATGATACCACCCACATTGAGAACACCTCGTGTAGAGTAAGTTAAAGGACCTTTTACAAAAGTAAGCTTTGTGCTATTACTAATATTTTCCTTTTTAAAAAAATTCACTAGATATTGGAATTAGTCTTCAGCAGTGAAGAAGATCTACTAGCTGGGAAAGTGTAGAGTGGATGAAGTGAACTAATATTTTTTTAAGGACTTGTGCCAGGTATCACATTGGGTAGGGTACAGGCACTTGCTTGAATTCATGCAGCAGCCTTGGAGACAGGTATCATCATCTCCTCTATCTAGATGAAAGAACAAAGGCTGGGACTCTGACCCAAGCTTTTCTGATTGTAAAGCTTGCCCCTCTTTCTCCGATCCCTCTGTCCTTCTTTCCCCTAAAGTGATATAAAGTTCAATTAGGGTAAGGTCGAACAGCTCAACAAATAGGTACCTGTTAAAGTATTTTAAAAATAAGTATGCTGGAGATGATGCAATAGTGATATTTTTTAAAGGTTTTTTTATTTTTTTTTTGGCAGGGATAGAATGTATTTCTATTTTGGAGTAATTCATTCTGATTTAAGAATGCAACTGGGAAGTTACAAGATAAAATTCTCCTGTTTTCTTCTTGTCTATTTAATAAGTAAATAAGCAGAGGAAGGTTAAGACTAAGTTAGCTGTATATACCTCAGCAGACATTTTATGTTTTTCATGTTGAAGGGCTTTCATTTTATTTATGGATGACAACAATTAATGTTCAGAAAGGTGATTGACATGCCCCAAATTCCATAGCTTGTTGCGAGAATAGCATCCCAATCTTCTTTTCATTGAACCGTGATATCTTCTAGTTCAGTTTGGGAGCATAGCAGTGGTATTCTGTAGTTGGTTTCTAATGTAGTGGCAAATAACAAATTGCAATGCCTTGTAAATCGTAGGTATTCAAATCTTAGATGAATTGAACAGGTTCTATTTTTGGTGGGTACTTGGAGAAACATGTACTAGATACACATTATTGGTTTCATTGTCTAAGAAAACTATAATAATATATTGTCGCAATAGAGGATTCTTAAAGATAGGATCATGTTTTATAGCATTCTCACTTTTTGTAATCAAAAATATTTAATAATCATAGATGTTATGCATTAAATAAATAATAGTAAGACCTGCTCTTCACACTTAAATTTCATCGCTCTAGGAAAGAAAAGAAAGGAGTCCTTTAAAATTATTGGTGGTTAGAAAGAGTGAGTACATTTCTGGGTTTTGTTTTTAGAATTGTCATTGAACTAATAAAAATGATTTATCTTTTTTTTTCCTCTTTCTTATGAACATAAATTTGAGGCCTATAAATATTTTTCAAGGTGAATTTATAGTTTATGAGCCTCATAGAAAGTTGGCCTCATTGTTTAATAGTCATGTCCTGGCTTTCATCCCAAGACAGTATTAACATCCTTTCTTAGACTAGGGCCTAGAATTAAATTTAATAAAGCTTCAGTTTCCTCATCTGTAAAATGGAATAATAATTCCCACCTCTTGGGCTTTTGTCAGAATTAAAATTATATAATAAATATGAAGTGTCTAGCATATTAATTTTTACATGGTAAATGAGAGTTTCTTTGTTCCCTTCTCCTCATTAAAGATATTAAAATAAAATAACTCAACACTTTTGCTAAAGACGTTTTAGCACACCCAGGTGCCCTCCTTAGCTACTGTTCTCATGACCTCTCCCAGGTGGCCCTCCTTCTCTCTGTCTTTCATCCCTGCAGGCTTGTGCATCAGGTGGCTTCTTTGTCCCTTCTGGTTATAGCCACCACTGTCTGGTCCTTGGCTACTTTTGTCCTGCCCTGTGAGGTATTTTCTAGTGCTATTTTAATGACTACCTAGAGGAGAAGTTTCCACATGTTCATTTCATGCTTATGTTATTCTCTACTAGATTAGACTTTTTGTGGGGAGCTAACTCTTTTAGGATTCTCATAGCCCTTCCAGGCTTATGACAGAGCCCTTCACGTGGCTGGTGGTCACCTTATATTTGTTGCTTCTAAAACATGTCCTGGCAATTTTAAAGGAGAATTTCCAAAAGTGTTTTGAGCATTGGCACAAAAAAAAAATATAGATCTCGTTTTATAAAATTAGTCAGCCCTTATTTTAATGTGTATGGGCTAGTATATTTTTTATTATATTGCTTTATAATCATATATTTTCTCTGTTGCTTTGTGGGGTAGTTTTAAATATTAAAAAGGAATAGAGAAAATATATCATTCATTCTTACTGAAAATATGACAAAGTACTAATTGCTTTGGTCAGATGCAGTTTTGGTTCATTGGGACTAGAAATGGCAAATGTCAACCATGGTTTTCAGGTTTTTGTTTTTTTAAATGGTATTCATGAAGTTGCACTAATTCATTCATTTAAACAGTTACTGCACCCACAGTCTTTTTAATACATACTATTCTCAGATCTGGGGTGGAATAAAAAGATTAGTTCTCTGGAAGGAGCCAGTGCTATTGGTGCTCTAGAAGGAGCTATTCTTGATCTCCTGGTAAAATAAAACTTGCTGTGAAAGGATGCTCTCTATCATTGTTAATGAACAGTCTCCAGGCAGAGCTTCCAGTTTCTTAGTTTCATTCCATCACTTCATGAAGCAAAGCATTTTTCTAAGTAAAACAAATAGTTGAATTAAAAAGTTTTATATAACCTAAATTGCTATTTTTTAAAATATGGACGCTGTTCTTTAGCAATCCCATCCTCCCTCCCAGTGTTTTTTTTTTTTTAATTGGCTATAAATGTAAAATTTTGTTTTTTGTCTTGACACTTCCTTTCTTACTTCTATTCCCAGCAAATTTATTGAAAAGGATGTGTATTGGAGGTTCTCAAGGCCATCCTCAGGTTCAGTGATTCGCTAGGAGAACTCCCCGGACTCGGCATATGGTTGTACCCTTAGCTGTGATTTGTAGTACAATGGAAGGACACAAGCAAAATCAGCAAAGGGAGCTGCAGCCTTGCCCTTTCTCACTTGGTGGCAACTCCAACCTTATATTTGCTCCAGCCAAAAAAGCCTTGGAGTCTTCTGCGACTGCTCTCTTTCTGTTATATACCACTCATCTCGTCTGGTAGGAAATCTTGTTAGTGCTACCTTCAAACAATATCCAGTTTGTGTCAAAATAATCTTGGCCAGTGGTGGGCAGTGGGAGGGAGTAGGGCACAAGTTAATAACTGTTGTATCTGGGTTAGAGGTACAAGAGAGTTACACTACTTTCTCTACTTTTGTGTATTTGAAATTCATAGCAAGTTATAATAGTCTGTAAGTCTGTAAGAAAATTCTTATCACACTCATGCATCTGACCCCTTCTCACCACAATCGCTACTGCTAATACCTACCACCTGGTTTCAACTGCCATCATCTCTTGTCTAGATGTCTACAGGAGCTCCTAATACTTGTTCCTGCTTCCTTGCGTGTTCACTAGTCTTTTCTCAATATAGAAGCCTACCGATCCTTTTGAAACAAAGTCAGATCAGAATCTTGCATTGCTCCCTACTTAAAGTAAAAGCCCAGGTTCTTACAGCACTCTACTTGATCGGCCTCCCCCTCTGTTCTTTCTCAGACCTCCTCTCCTACCCCCCCTCACCCTCACTTTAACCACACAGCCCTGCTCAGCTGTTCCTCCAACCTGTCAGGGTGCTCCTGCTGGAAGATCTCTCAATTCCTGTTTGTTCCCTCCCCTGACATGCTACTCCCTCATGACTGCATGGCTCGCTGCCTCCCCATCTTCATGCCTTGACACAATGAATGGCACCTTCTTTCTCCTAATGCTCTTGCTCTCCTTTTTTCATTTCTATGCCACAGTATAACTGGCTTATTTATTATACTTAGTGTATATCACCTGCCTCTGTCATTGCTCCACTTGTCCCTTTATCCCCAAGAACGCTCCATGATGACAGGGGTGTTTGTCTATTTTTTCAGTGATGCATCATCCCAAGCACCAAGGCAGTATCTGGCACATAGAAGGCATTTCATGAATATTTGTTGAATGAACGAATAATGTGAGTGCTGGAAGGCATATTGGAAATCTACTAGAGTACCCCTTCTTTCTTTTTATACGTGAAAAACCCAAAGCTCAAAGAAGTTATGGTTGGTTCATGGTTTTGTGTGATGTGTGTGTATGCACGGGTGCTTTTGTTCATGAAACAATTTGAAAATTAAATTTTTAGTAATCTTTTAATTATATATGATGAGATACCCTTTGAGATGTGGTAAATGGTGGGGCAGTACAGTTGGAAAGAAAAGGTTTCAAATATCCTGGGCCCATTCCATTGAAACACTTCATCTTTTAAAATAGTGAAGCCTTTTAAAAGGATTTTATTAGCTTTTCTAAATATAATTCCAATAACTTGCTTTCCAGTTTTTATAGGACCTGAGTATAAATTCATAGCCTAAACTAAACTGGCCATAAGATAAAACTTGCTGGAATTGCTTGTTTTATTAGTCTGTTGATGTCCAGTGAAAATTTATGGTCAAAACATACATAGTGTCTTACGTTTATATGACAGTGAAAGAGCTTTTAGAATAAAAGCTTTGATTGTTTAATTGGAGAAACCTTACCCCTCCACCTCCCATCAGCATCGCACTCTGAGAGAAGGAAAGTGAGAAATCCGTAGTGACAGAATCCCTGTCTTCTCATTATTCTGATTTTTGTACTAACCGTATAGAAAAGAGGGTTGACTTGAGTGGGATTGCTCTAAAACAAGATTAGAGAGCCAGCTAGTTGATTGGCTAAGGTTTTAGCTTCCACATCTGCAATATTGTGGGTGCACTATTAATCCATAGATGGCCCTTAAGCAGTGCAGGCAGCTAGGCTCTCTTTACCCCAAGGTGGAAAAGCTGTCCTTTGGCAAATGAGTAGACCTTGAGAGAGCAGCGTTACTCCCCATCAGTGCCCTGTGACATCTTGGCTGTGCCACAGCTTAGACTCTATCCCCTAGATTTTAACTCTACTTGCTAACACAGCACGATGAAGCCCAAGTTATATTCTGACTGTAATCCTGCCCCAAAGCTCATGTTTGTTTTAATTGTTCACTTTTACAGGTTCACATTTGTCTCTTGGAACCTTGGCCATTATATATTAGTTCAGTGTGTGTTAGAAGTTTTAAGTGATCTTTAGAATCATTAAATTATTTAGCTTTTATTTAAAACCGTGGTGAGGTGAAAGAAATTGATCTCCTGGCTCCTCTCCCTAGTACTCACCGTGGCTAATTAGTCTCCCACTCGGATGCAGAGGGCAGGCCCTGACTAGATGGAAACCTGCCTCCGAACCCAGACTGCTCCTGTGGTGTGATGGGGGCCCTGGGGTCCAGGGGGCTTTTCTCCTGGCCTGAGGACCCTGTGCCAATTCTCTTTTACCCTCATTTCTTTTATGTCTAGACATTCTCAGACACTTTTTTTTCTCTCTCCCTAACATACCTGTGGTGTAGCAACGTAGGTGACAGGTTTGGAAGAAGCCTCTTCTCAGGGGTAGCTGTGTCTGCTTGCCTTTGTCTGTATGTGAAGTATAACATGCATACAGAAAAGTGCGCAAATTATACGTTCAGTAAATTTCCAAAAACTTAACACACCCCACTCATGAGCCAGCAACTAGATCAAGAAACAGAACATTGCCAGCACCCCAGGAGTGCCCTTGGTGCCCCCATCCAGTCACTAACTCCTCCCCCCCAAGAGTAACCATCACTACCCTGACTTCTAACATGATAGATTATTTTTGCTTGGTTTGTACTCGATGTAAATGGAACCTGGTACTCTTATGTCTGGCTTCCTTCAGTTAACATTATGTTTGTGAGATCCATTCATACTGCTGCATATAGAGATAGTTTATTTATTCTCATTGCATTTAGTATCCTATTGTGTCCCACTAGCTTCCGAGTGAATACATCTCTTCCGTTAAGTGTAGAGCTGGCTGTGCAGCCTAGCACCATGTTGTAGATACTGAACTGAATTGCTGCTGAAATAGAAGGAAATTTACTGAATGTAGGAACTTCTTATTTAATGGATAAGAGATGCTGAGGTGCATGTTACAGGGAAAACCTTCCCTTTATTTCTCATATTTTGGGCATGGTTAAATATTTATTTCTTTTCTGATTTAATTTTATTTGCTTAACTGCAAGAGTCATGAGAAAGAGTAGGTAATGTTGCTAACTTTGATGGCTAAAGTATTATTTAGGAACTTCTTTCAGAACCCCCCAACCTCGTTGGCTTCTGAGCTTTTCCCACTGTTACTGGCCTTCAGCAGAGTTTTTACACAGTGCCCTTGGGGAGTGTTGTGTGGCACGCGTCTTAGCGGTGACATCACACTGCCGTTGAATTTTCATCCTGTTTATGAGGCTGGTTAGCTTTCCTGCTGACCCTGCTGCACTTGCAGCATGTCTTTCCCCTCCTCCCTTAAGGTGGTAGAGATTTGGGGTGGAAAAAAGATGGCGAGATGGAACCAAACAAATAAAATTCTAAGCAAGCCTGTGCTCTCGCCCCACCCTGTCCTGCTCACCACCCAGTGCTCCTCTCCCACTGTGGCCCCTCACAGACCTACAACTGAGACATCTCTCAGGGTCTTCTCTTTCTCATTTCTAATGACAAGGATGTTTTAAAAACAGTAGTCTTTGGAATGACATTTTGTCTTTAACTAGGAGAGCCTCAATAACAGTACTAACTGTTAGGTTGAGGGAATATGTCATTTTGTGGTATTTCCTGATGAGGAATCACCTTCCCATGAGCCCCCTTGGTGATCTCTTCTCTTGAGAATGAGTGAGAGAAGGTGTTTATACAAGGGAAGGGCGGACACCTTCCTGGTCACTGCTTTACTTTCAATGTGCCCGGGGAACTTGGCAACTTCTAGTCTCTTCTCACTTTTGTTGATTACTGAAGATGCTGGATTTTTTCCCCCTGAGGCTTCAACTAAAGAAGACTCCCCGGGTATTTGTTCCTCCTTAAGTTGTTTAGAAGAAGAAGAAACAGTATATTTGGAAAATGACCACACAGATGATTTTGTTCAAAAAGGGAAGGGAAGAGAAGGCTGTTGAGATAGAAGAGGTTACGGTGTGGAACTACAGGGTAAAGCAGCAGCGTCCCTGAGTCTCTGTGAGAACAGTGGTCTGACTGGACCTGATTGTTGTGTGTGATTTGGTGCATATGGAGTGATACTGCTGACGCAGTTCCAGCAGCCTGTTCTCATGTTTTCCTCTCACCTTCTGTTTAACTTGACGTAGCACTTCTTTATGATAGTTTGAGTAGGTAGACTGTTATGTCTTGCTGTGTTTAAGTGCTTTATAATGATACCATGCTTTCAAGAGGTGTGTGTGTAGAGGGGATGTTAGGGTAACTGCCAGTTTCGTTTAGTGATTCCAGAGACAAAAGGGACAAGAAGGTGGTAACATTTGTGATCAAAGATGCTTCTTCACGATGAAATCCAACAACGTGAGTTATTTTCTTCAAGATAAGCCCGCTGCCTTACTAGTGACCACCAGTTCCAGTTATTTTCCTCTGTGCGTTTTTATTTTCCCCACTGGGCGGATGGGAAGCAAATACTCATTTCCCCTTAATTTGCTGGTGGGGTTGGAGATGACTAGAGATGAGTGATGTTGGTTGTGGGTGCAGTGTGTGTGCGGTTGTGGCCTGGGAGCTCGTGGAGAGCGATTGCTGGCTTTGTGCAGATGTGAGGATTCTGCATCTTCTCTTAACCCATGAGCCCATGGCTGTGGCCCCACCCTTGGTTCTAATAACAGCAAAATTCATAGCTGGTGCTACTTCAGGTACAGCTGAGGTCATCACAGATGGTGAATGTTTTCTTAACTGCTCTTGTGATGTTAGCTTAGAAGTACAAGGTCTTTTGGGCCTTTGAATCTTACTGGTTATTTCTGCTTATCTGGATGGTAAGAAAATTAAAATTTATTTCCTCCTTCCCCCAAGAAAAGTTTAGTTACAGTTATAATGGTGAATTTTAGGGTATATAAATTATAGCTGATGAAACAAAAAGTTCAAATGACTTCTGGAGTATTGTTTTTAATTTATGAAATGTGGGTATTCTAGGGAGAAAATATAGAGAAATAAAAAGATGAAAAAAAAGCATTTCATAATTCTGTTACCTTGGCTTAATTATTGTAGCCTTGTCTAGTCAGAGACATAGACTTCATAATATTTTTTTAGTCACCGCCTCACAATACTCTTTCACCTTTAAGCTTGTTAATAGTGTGTATATACTCTTTATATTCATGTAGTGTTACTTCTTCTGTCCATATACTTTGTTTGGACAGTGTGGCCTTTAGGTTGGTACATTACTGCAGAACAGTCCAGTTTAAGTAACTTCATAATACTGTGTGACTAGAAGCACTTTTTATTTGTAGTTGTTTTTCCAGTTGGCCTTGAGATCTTGAAAGGTGGGCACCAATCACCACTGTACATAATCAATTGTTACTTAATCAATATGTTTTCCGTGACAGATGCTCCTTAAATGACAGGGTATTTGTCATTATCTTTATTATTTCAACTCATCTGAATATAAAGAAAACTAAAGTTAGGGAATGGAAGCAGCATATGACTTACAAAAAGCGTGTGACTGTTTGAAACTTATGTACTATTTGAAACCTCTTTGATAGATTCTGTGTATTTCTACTGATACTTCGTTTAAATCTTCCATCACTTGCTTAATTGAGTTGGTTCAGTCCCAGTATTTGTTTACATATCATCTTCGGCATCTGTTGCTCCATTTGTGTGGAAGGGAAGATAGCCGGCTGCTGGCCTGTCTCTAAGCTGGACTGTGACATCATGTCTGTGATTGATGGACACAGCTGTGGGGTTTCCATGTGTGCTTGGCAGCACCAACACCAGCAACATCTGATCTAAGAATGCAGTTCTTTTCTTCTGCAACTGTGTGAAAATTATTTGGTGCATAAATGGAATAATGCCTATAGATATAGATATAGATATAGATATAGATATAGATATAGATATATAGATATAGATATAGATATAGAAGACACAAGTGATTCAAGAGCCCAAATGGTTTTCTGTGCAGACTTGAAGATTTCAGTGATTTGAAAGTATCATTGTCTTAATGTATACCTGTAAATCACTTAGTCCAGTGTCGATGAGTACATGCTAATTTTCTTCATTCTAAGTTTAAGAAATGGCCATTTTGGTATAACAGGTAGCAAAAACAGCAGTGAAGACTTTGGCCAAACGGTCAGAGTGAATTTAGTTTGATTCGAAGCTCACAAGGATTGCTGTGTCTGAGATGCATTTCTTAGCTCCTGTACATTTTTAGAATGGGTGTTTAGGGAAGATTCCATAGTACCACTGTGGGTTTTTTTCTTTATATAGATATTTAATGTGTATGTATTAATTTAATTATATTTATGTTATATATTAGGAATTTATACATGATATAATTTATACACATAATTAATATGTAATTAGGTAACCTCTATAGCTCTTGCATTGGCACTTGTGGGGAAGTCTTTTCTCTGGATTGACACTTGTTTTTATAATATCTGAAAAAATTCAAAATACCATTAAAAACACAAAAGTCTCCAGAATTTATTTATTATAGTTCTAAGATTTTATGATTTTTTTCCCTAAGTAATTAAGGATGTCATTGTTGTCAGTTAAAATTAACCATTAAAGGGATCTTAGCTCTGAATAGCAAGCCCAAAATTAACCTTTTATTTACTCTGGACTCTTGACAGACATTTCTTTTTCTTTCCTTTGATTTTTGATGTTTTCCTTTTAAAGATTGTAAGCCTTAGAGAATCTTCAATTTTAAACTCAGTCTTTACCCCATTCTGTATCTATGCTCTAGTTAGATTATCCGATCAACCTAATTAATTCTGCACTACTCTTGTGTGCCAGTTTTTGGGCCAAGGCTTAGTGCTCAATAGAAAGACTAACCATTGCGTGTACACAAGGGTGTAAACATCCATGCACAGTGAGCGAGCACTGTTGATGGACTCATATGCGAGGTTGCCAATTTATGTGGAGCCTGGTGTGAAAAGAGGGGATTTTCTTGATTTCTCTTACAGATTTGTTTTGTTTTATTGATAACTTAGTTAGTCTAGGCTCTGAGAATGTGAATGTAGTTTTGCTGGCCTGTGAGTGTTCTTGCTTCATCCTGTGTACCATGTGATTCCTCCCGTCTGGATTTCTTTTATGCTGGCTCTTCTCAGCCTCCTTAGCTCTGAAAGATCTGCCCATGTTCATCTCGGGAGGTCTTTCCTCGCTCTCCAGGGCAGCTTAGTTGCCCTTTCCTGACTCTGTCACCAGCTGTCCATCTCCGAGTCCTGTTCCTGCTCTCTCTTTCCAGTGCCTGCACGATGGTCTATTAAGAAGAGGGCTCTCAACGTGCTGATTGAATGCATTTGTACCAGTGAATGGGCATACTCAGGCATGTGGTTCTTGCTAAAAGGCTGTCAAGGAAAGTGACACCGCAACTTCTCAGCCTTCATTTTTTGGGTCATGGCAGATGGTAAATTTGGCAGATTGTATTGCTGGTTGGAGGTGGATGATTGGGCAGGTTCCAACATGATAATATCCTTCTTTGGGCTTATGAGTTTGGGTTGGTGAACGATCTTTCAGGGTCTTTACTGGAGAAATTTATTTGAAAATGTAACTAACTGGTTTGCATTTCGGTCTCTATAAATCAGTGTGTACTCTCAGAGGAGGAGATTCCGTTGTCTGTTTGTTCACGATGGTGATAGTTTACTTTCCTTCCTCATTTTTTCCTTTCTTTTTGTACAGAAATCCAGCCCCCTATTACCTTGATGGTAGGCTTGGGGTAGTTTGTGTTCCTTTTTCTTGCCCTCTGTGAGAGTTTCAATTTTAAAACAATTACTCCAACTTTGCCAGCCTAACTCAGGAGGCCCCACACAAACTCTCTTTGTGTTTTGCTTCATAGTCATTCAGAATACAGGGAGACGATGATCCTGAGAAGGGAGGAGTGCAAGGGAGGATTGTGGTGTTCTTTAGGGAGTGGCATTGTTTGACTGTTGCCAGACTGAGAGCATCTGTAGTGTCCCCACGCCTGCCTTTCAGATGTCTCTTCAGTGACTCCAGCCTGCAGTTTACTCTCTCGCAGTGTGTGTGTGTGTGTGTCTGTGTGTATGTGTATAGAAGGAGGAAAAATGGATTAAGGAATATAATCTCAAGTTAATGAGCTATAATTTTTAGACCAAAATGGCTTATTACAATTTTGTGAAATGTATAGGTAGTAGACTGCCCTAAAGTTTTGTATAAAGTGATTAATAACAAAATGTTTGCAATCACTTATCTTTCTGGTGATCTAAAAAAAGAATTCTACATGTTTCCTTTTCTTAAATAATTGCTGTACAGCTGTCTTGCTCCTGGTTGCGGTAGTAAGGGACTAGATGAGGTAAAAGAAGGAAAGTTAAAATAGGATTTGAACTTAGGTCTTCAAAATTTGTGGAAGCTTTATTTTTGTTTACCTGTTTAAATTCCACTGTAAAATTAAAGATTTATTTTCTGGAAAATAGTTTTTATTCTTGTATGCAATAAAATTAACATTTTAAACAATAATCCTGTATATCTTCTAAAATTATATTCAGAAGAAAAATTATTTTCTGATAAAATACAAATAATACTCAGTATCAGCAGTAAGTAATATGTATTGTGTTCAGAACATGTCTCAGAATGAAAATTCTAGAAATGAAGCTGCAGCAGAGTTAAGTAAGTGCCCATGGTAGTTGTAACATTCCTTAAGGCTTCAGAATATAGTTGCTTGATGTCACTCTCAGCAATGAATCATCTTATTTCTAATTGATTCACAAATTGAAGGTAATTGGTTGTCTGTCCCCTCCAGTCTTTTTGGCATCTGAATTTTTGGCATCTTTTCACATTTTTCCAAGAGGAGCACCTGCAGTTTATCACTTGTATGAATAGAGGTAACAGCATATATGGTTAAGGACATGCATTGCTAATCATTCTTTACCAATACAACTAACCTAACTATAGCAGTCAGGAAGGAAATAGGTTACAGTGGTGTTGATCGTTTGGTGACTTACTATTGGTTGAATTGATGGCTGGCATCCTTGCTTTGGTCCTCTTAGCCCATCACAGCAGCGAGTCGATAAGCCTGGCATAATGTGTGCTGTTGATTGCCTGTCCACCTACCTGCTGCCAGAGGGCAAGTGATGCCAGAGATTGATGTGGTCTGAGTTTACCGGGGCTGCTTCAGGAATGTGTTTGGAGTTGTATTAAATGTGCAGTTAATAAAGCAAAAGAGAATTATAGTTTGCTTTCCAAACATCATATTTGAGTACCTACTATGGGCTAGGTACTATGAGGGTCTTTGCATGTTACCTAAATATTTCATTCACCCACTCTGGGTTGTGACTCAGTGGCCAAGAATGGATTAGGATTTCCTCATCTTGCACATAAGTAAACTGAGGCTCAAGGACTTACTCTTTTTTTTTTTTTAAAGATCACCTGTCTTATCAGCATCCCACTATATACAGTTGCACACGTTTAGTGTGGCAGGCACTGTCAGGGGTACAGAGATGAACAAGATAGACTCCCTGTGTTTCTGGAGCTCATGTTCTCTGAGAGAAGGTAGATTTTGAACTAATCATTGTAGGATGATGAGTTCTGTGAAAGGCAATTATCTGTCTCTAGAGCGTGTGATTTTTATGCTACTAAATGTTTTTATTGCCTTTCTAGGTTCTTCTGGAGCTTGAGATTTGCCGTTGGCATGGCTGTGGTGCAGAGCTGGAGTGAGGCTTTTGGAGAGGAGGGGGTTTCTCCAGCTGGGGGCCAGGGGACACATTTTTATGAATTTCTGTGGCAGAGTGTAAAGCATCCCACAAGACTTTTCCCGAGAAGGACAAATTACACAGTGGGCTGTAATTGAATATAGTGGTTTGGTTTCAGAACAAAACTTCTCTATTGGGTTTTATTAAGTAATATGAGGTCAGTTTACATGTCTAGTCTAGTGCAGATGGTGGCCCTGTAGAATCAGAATCCCCATAGGCTGATCAAGTGTAGTAGTTTTTCTGTTGGGACTTTGAAACTTCTGATTCTATAGTCCTCTCATTTTCTCTCTTCACATGATTTATGTTTCTAAAAAGCAGAGAAAAGAGGGAGGGAGAGACATTTTAAATTATTTTCCTGCTTGGAATTGAAAAGTAAGGAGGTGAGGTTTAATTATTGCAGTCAGTATTATTGGTGCCATCCTGTAGCTTTCCTCTGTACCACAGTAGTGGGAAAGGGTCACAGTTTTAAGAAGTTTTGAGAAGTGTTGGAGTGGCCTCCACATGTGTGCTAAATCCCCCTTCCCCAGAATGTTGAGTAGATGCCGTGTAATGTTGCCAAATGAATCCTCTTATGTGAGTTTTGTCACCTAAAATCTCTTAAATGGGGATGTCTGTCAGGAATTAGAATATCTTGATTCTGTTTCCTATTTTATGCGAAGATATGTGAAACTTAGTCATTGTCTTCTTGAGTCACTGCTATGGAAAGCATCTTTGAATACTCAGGGCTAAGGGAATGGTTCTTCATTTGTGGTTTCCATGAGAATCTTCCAGAGACTTCTCCAGGCATGTGAAATATGTGTCAGAGGTCACTTAGTTGTGTTTGAGTGGAAACACCCATTTCAGAACAAAGAGGGAGATTTCTTTCCAGATATTCAAATTATCCACAATGAAGAGAATTATTTGGAAGTAACAAAATGGCAGTGTACCTACATTTAAACTAAGGCTTACTTCCTTGTTGCCATAATTGGCACACCATATCAAGTTCCAGTTATCCAGTAAGCACCAAGAACCAGGTCGGAGGTACTACAGGTTTTGGTTTAAGACCATGACATTTGAAAGATATAGTTTACCAAGGGAAGATTTTATTACTTTTCTGTAGATGATCATTGTTTGATTTCTTCTTTTTCCTGTTCTCACTCACCTACTGTGGTGTATTATGAAACATATCAGGGTGATATAAGCAGGAATTAGGGTAGTTTAGGAGTTAGGGAGAAGTGGGCCAGACAGGAAGAGTGAGGGAAGAGTAAGGTAAAATATGAGACATAACCAAAAATCTTTGCTTGGCCACTAATATGCTCAAGGTCAGAATTAGAAAATCACTGAGCTATGTAAATACTGACCATTGGACACCTTCTGCCCCCAACCATCCTCCTTCCCTACTCTGGCAGCGAGCATTTCTCCAAGTATGGTCTATAGAGTAGTTGCTTGCTTCATTTTGGCAATTTCTATGCTTTTGATTCAGGCATAAACTAATAGCTTCCTTATAGCAATTGAGATCCAACAAAAATTATTTTAATGAACTTATCAAAAGCAGGGTGATTTCGCACATTAATTTGCTCAGGTTTTTTCCTATGTGTGATTTAAATTTTTTAAAAATTATGATTATATTCTTTTAATGGTGAGAAAGTGGGAGCAGGTGGTCTATATGATGTGTGGGGTTTTTTACTCTTTCACCCTGGTTGAGGAATTGAAATATCTGTAAATCCAAGTTGTTGCTTTCTAAATGCACTGGGTTCTAATTTAATGGACTATATGAAACAAACTGAGTCATTCATTCCTTCATAGGCAGATGCCCAAAAGGTGTAATGGGTACTACCTATAGGTAGTAGGTGGTTTAGTGTTTTTGTCTGCTAATTCTGTCATCTCTGTCAGTTCTGATCCTCCCCTCTGCCTTGTATTTGTTCCTGCTGTCCTGCTATTTGCATGCCTGGTCATTTTTAATTGAATGCCAGACATGTGATTTTTACCTTATTGGGTGTTGGATATTTTATATTCTTATAATATTCTTGAGCTTTGCTCTGGGATGCAGTTAGTTACTTGGAAACAGTTTGATCCTTTTAAGATGTGTTTGTTGGGATCAGATCAGAATTTAATCTAGGGCTGATTTTTGCCCCACTATTGAGGCAAGAGCCTCCTGAATGCTGTACCCAAATACTTGTGAATGATGAGTTTTTCCAGTCTGGCCAATGGCAACAGGCACTATTCCCTGTCCTTGTGAGCACTGGGTACAGTTCCCTCTGATTCTTTTGGGGGTTCTCTCCCTGACCTCAGGTAGTTTCCTAATGAGGATGTGTTGAGCCTGGCGCTGCTGAATACTCAAGGCGAAGTGGTCTCAGATCTCCAGAGCTCGCTTGCGCTTTCGGTGCCCCTGTCATCACTGGTCTTCTGTCCTGCAAACTCTAGCCGCCATGGACTCCCCAGCCCCTCAGCTCTGTATCCTCAACTCAGAGAGTCTTCCGGGCTCTGATTGGGTTTCCTCTTCCTTTGCTGCAGCTGAGAATCTCTCTCAAGGCAGTATGCTCCGGCAGCTGTAGGGCTTTTCTTACATTTCCCATCTCTCAGGGGTCACTGTCCTTCATTCCCTCATGTCCAGTGTCTTAAAACTTTTTCATTTGTTTTGTTTAATTTTAGTTGTGCAAATGAGAGAGGAAATCTGGTCCTTTATACTCCATCTTGGCCAGGAGCAGAAGTTCCCTTCATTCTTTTTTATTGAAGACTTTTTCCGGAGCTCAGCCTTTGTCGGACTTGCCATGTCAGATACATAAGCAGGAGCTCTTCTGCGTGTGCGCACACAAATGGATTCAGAAGACATGCACAAACGTACTGTTTACCACATTCATGCCTTCTTCAGAGCTGTGTCCCTTGTTGCCGTTCCTTACTTGGGTCTGATTTTAGGGTTTTAAGGAAGACTATTCAGTGTGCACAGTATTTTTTTCCTGCTTGCACTATGGGAAGCTTCATGGAGTTTGCCACTGGCTTAGGGAAGGGTAGGAATGGACTGAGGCAAGATTCTCTTTAGAGCCTCAGCAGGTCAGGAAAGTGAAGACAGCATGATGGGTGATCCTGGGTCCCTTTACCTTCTCCTTTGCTCCAGGAAAAACTTAAGCTTAGAAATTTCTGATCTCAAGAAGTTATAGGTCTAGATTGGTCATTTAGCAAACAGGAAGAAATGACCATGAAAGTCAGAGCTCTACGGTGCTGCCAGCCCAGTAGAAAGCAGATTAACCAGTAACATTCTAGTTCTTCAGCCTCCCTGCACAACTAACCATTGGTGGACAGCCGGCGCAGGGAGATGGGCAGTGACTCTAGAATAGCGAGGATGTGGTGAGGACGCTCAGTCCAGGGAGACAGGGGAAGCTGTTCCATATGAGTTGTCAGAAAGAAACTCATTTTGAATTCTTATGCAGCTAACTCCTTTATCCCAAACTCTTAATTTTTTTTCCCCCTAATTAGGAAAGTAGTACATGCAATTGTAGAAAATTAGTTACGTTAAAGAAGAAAGTATCTATAATCCAGAGATAATCTTTGGTAACATTTCTTCTTTTTTCTTTCTGTATACTCATTAAAACATGTATGTAGTTATCTAAATATTCTTGCATACTTGTGTTGTGAATGGCAAAATGTTGATGTCAAGAACGTATTATTTTGTTACCTTCTGAGCATTTTGGATTACTGATCTCTTTTTGATCTCATAATATATTGATTATGTGGGGAGGGAAAAATCTTTCTACCCTTCTAGTTCTTGACCAGGGGCCCTGTAACAAGACAGATTAGCAAGAGAAAAACAAACAGAAGTTTATTAACATAAGTTTCTCATATATCCGTGGGAGCCTTCACAAGAAAAATGAAGAGCCAAAGAAGTGGCAAACCCAAATGCTTTTGCACTAGGTTGAACAAAGAGAGGCACTTGTGGAAGGGTAACTAAAATATATGGGGAGGCTGAAGGAAGATAAGAGTTATTTTAACAAGGTTTGCTTGTACAGAATTTCTTTTGGCCTTGACTCCCTGTCTCTGTGATAAGAATGTTTTTTCCCAATTGGTACAGGAAGGACGTCTTCCACGTGGGAGTTTTTTTTTTGAAGCTTAGCCCTGAGCTAACATCTGTTGCCAGTCTTTCTCCTTTTTTCCTTTTTTCTCCTCAAAGCCCCAGTAGATAGTTGTATGTTATAGTTGTACATCCTTCTAGTTGCTCTATGTGGGATGCCGCTTCAGCATGGCTTGCTGAGCGGTGAGTAGGTCCGTGCCCGGTATCCAAATCAGCGAACCCCGGGCCGCTGAAGCGGAGCGCATGAACTTAACTGCTGCGCTCCCGGGCCGGCCCCTCACACAGGAGTTTTATCTCTTGCTTTCAGGAAAAAAAGGAGAGGTCAGAGCGCCCTTCTTATACCTGCTGTTTTTCAAGCGCCTTTACCTCCAAATAATCCGTATATCAAAGAAGCATATTTTGGGGTGATATATTCTAGTTTCCTTCAATTACAATCAAGTTGTAATTGGGCCTTACCTGGTAGATCTGCTATCCATTTCAGTCAGGATCTAGGTTTCAGGTCCTGCTTTATTTAGGGTCCCCAGTAGCAAGTACTCTGTGTGTGTGTGTGTCTGTGTGTGTGTGTATAATTAATTTCCCAATGGAGGAGGATAATGGATGGATTCTAAAATCAAGTAGTAACATGAACTATTTCCAGTTATGTTGTCAAAGCCACGTGTACCCATGATATTGTGTCCTATAGACTGGGGCTTGACAAGGCAACTGTTAGGACTTCTGGGTGTTGATGACATGAAACTTTGGAAAGTTCTAATAGTTTCATTTGGATCCTAGAGAAAATATTGATCTGTCTTAGTTGACTTTATTGCTTGAGTAAGATCACTAGCTGTGTTGTGCTTTTTGGTAGAGGGTTATCACAGAGATGTATTTTGGCATCTGTCGTGGAAGCATCAGACTCCCAAGGTTATTCATGAATGAGTGATGCTGAGAAAAATGGAGTGAATTTTATTCACCATCCTGCATCGTAGTCTCAGTCTGAAGTTTTCCCTGTCAGCGACCCCTCCACGTCCATCCCGGTGAATGGTGTTATTTTGTAGTTCTCTTCTTTACCGCACTATTTTTAGATACCAGTTGAGTGATACACTGTCACTGGAATACAGCAAGTAATGTGGCCTGGCAGACTATGTAGAAAATGGAGGAGCTAGAATGCTTTTTGAGGACTTTGTTGTGTCTGGCAAAAGTTCTAGATGGTGCCTGTAGACAGAAAAGAGAGAAAGAGAGCAGGTGAAGGGCTTTAGGGGCATTACTTTTTGACTTTGGAATCCCAGAAGAGGTTCATTGATTCAGTAGCAAAACTAGAGAGCATATCTTTTTTCTAAAATGTGTTCAAAACAGTGTTTTTTCTTGAGTAAGATGTCATGAGTATCTGACTTCCAGTTTAATTATGTTAATTTTGTAAATTTTCTATTCATCTTTTACTCTAGGACTGATTGATCTTGGGAGATGGGGGCTGATTAATTTTAAAGTACATGCCGTTCCTTCCTTTGACCAGATCCTATAACCTTAATTTTGTTTTAGAATCTTGCTTGCATAGTTTTGTTCACCTTTGTTTGGTTGAATTGTCAGTGAATTTAAGGTGTGTAACTTTACGTGTATCTGTTTGAGTCAAGAAAAAATAATTTTGATTAATTCAACTTGATGTGGTACTGAATAATACTCTGAGATATAACTGGAATTTGCCAGGTAAAAGGTGATCTGTTCTTATTTTTCTACCAGTTCACAGTCACACAAAGAGGGGTTCAGTAGTAGTTAAGTTAAACAAAGAAACTTGTAAACTGGTTTTTAAAAATGGATACAGTCATGTGCTGCATAACGACATTCTGGTCAACAACAGAGCACATATATGACGGTGGTCCCATAAAATTCGTACTGTACAGCCTAGGTGTGTAGTAGACTACACCATCTAGGTTTGTGTAGGGACACTCTGATGTTCGCATGATGAAATTGCCTAATAACGCATTTCTCAGAATGTATCCCATTGTTAAGCAACGCATGACTGTATTTTCATTCTAAGTGTGTATTCATTTATACATTTTAGTGGTGAAATCTGCCAGAGATATTTGCATATCTCATTTTATCAGTCCTCTCTCCAGTTAACAAAGAGTGAATAATAAATTGCCCTTTCTTTTTTGTTAAACTGTGAACGAGTAGACTTAATTCTGTAAAGAGGGTATGCTGGGAAGAAAGATGATTAGCTCAGAACGTTTCCTAATCCTCTTGGATCCTGTCAGTTAGCTTATCTGAAGTCGGCCTGTCTCCTCACAGAGTTACTGCCATCAGTGGAAGGAGAGAGAATTTAGGTAACAAGAGTTTAAACAACATTTTAAGGAGTCATTTAAAAAAAAACACTAATAATATGCACTGTTGTATGCTCAGATGGTAGAGTGGGCAGGGCTTGTCACATGACTCATTTACAAACCTAGCTGCTTTTGAAAATTACCGCTATTCAGATGTTCTCCGCTCCCCCATCCTCTAGCAGCCAAGGAGGGCAACAGAAAACTCCTTGCCTAGTCATATCCCAGCCTGAGACAAGGACCTTTTCTATGAGAGTTTGCTCCCACTGGTTGGAGTCCAAAATGCTAATTGGCATCAGCTGCATTAAATCACTAAGTAGAGGCTAGCAGCTGCCTCATCATTGGAGAAAACCAAGGAGTCTTCCTTTTCTTACCAAAACGTCCTCTGTCCTCTCTCCTCTCTCCTCTCTCAAGTTACCCTTAATTTTTCTTTCATTTGTATGTGACTGTGGCCTCCTAAAGAGGAGAGTGAAGGGCAAAGTCGTTTGGACTTGGCCTAGACACGTGGGGTATATAAACTTCCATCACGTAGTTTTGCCAATTCCACTTTCCTTTCATGTGTGGGATTTATTGTTGTTTTTAAATTTCAGTTACAGCCTGCCCCGAGTCTGTTTCTGCTGTATCTTCTCGGGCTAAATGAGGTGTTTGTTTTTGGTGGTGGTGGTGTGTGTATGTATTTAAATGTTGGAATGAGACCACCAAACTTGTTTTTTAATGACCAAAGGGAGATTTGAACTCAGAAATTGGTTCATTATTACTGTACCCTAGTGACGATATAAAACACTGTATTATAAACAGTCATAATTAGGATTCCAGTTGTAGTTGGCTCAAAGCAGTTGGCAGATTCTGCACTTCTGATACTTTTTGTCCAAGGTGGGTGCTCTTAATTAGACAGTAAAGGACAATTAGTGGTGCTGAATGCCTTTTTATTTTATAAGATGTGTAATAGTTATCTATTTTAAAATCATAGAAGCGAGAGAAAGAATGTTCAAGTATATATAAACTTTATTCTAAAACAATAATTTGAGACGACAACATGCTTTCAAAATTTTTTGTAGTTCAGTTTCGTATACTTGCAGGATCTGACTACTTAAGACCTCGGAAATATTCTGGCAAACAACATTGATCTGATTACTGTATTTCTGGATGATATTTGGATGTTTCAGTCTTATTAGAAAAGCTATTGTCAAACTTGATTGTATTTTTAAGTTATGCTAATATTTCATTGATTCTAATTTGCAGCGCAATTTCAAAGATGTTACAATGTGTGTCTTATGGTTGATGGTGAATCAGTTTCGTTACATAAAGTAATTGTGTGTCTCTATTGAGTACATCTTAGATTCAGGGAAATACATTGTGCCATGATAATCTGCCAGCAGTGTTTACCAATATGCATATCAAGTGTTTTTCACACCAGTGGACATTACTGAATTTAGTTCAGCAGTGTGTAGGTGCGCGCCCGGGATCTGAACCTGCGAACCCTGGGCCTCCGAAGTGGAGTGCGTGAACTTAACTGCTATGCCCCTGGGCTGGCCCCAAGAATTTTTAAATGTATAAAATGTATAAGAATTTTAACTCAATTGGCTCTGAAGACATCAAGTGCCTGCGGAAGCTCTTGATTCTTATAAAGAGTGGTGAACAAGTTAGATTCTAGAAGACATTGGTTGATGTCACTAAAAGAAAAAAAAATATTGAAACTAGTCAAAATATGTCATGATCCCTAATTATTTCTCAAGAGGCTTCTCATGGGAGAATTGTAGGTAGCATTTCCTTTCTGTCAAGAAGTGAGATCTGCTGGCAGAGATCATAGGGAGTAATGACCCTTGGAATAATTTAGCCAGTATGGGGAATGGAGGGAGGTAGGGGTTCGGGATGAATCAGTAAAGCAAAGTCTGCAATCCAGTAAGGTGCACGTACTGCATGAAGTGATTGGCTGCGCTTACCACAAAACCTCTTCTAGAAGGTTCAACATTGTTCTTTTTGTTTTTGTGTAGTCCTTATACCCCAGATCCTTGTAGGTTTACTGATTTGGGATGAAAGGGAAAAATCAGACTTTTAGTTCACTTTCTAATCACCTAGTTGCAGGCCAGGGGAAGGTGGGATGTTTGACTTTTCAAGGCCCAGTGTGTTTAACTGTGGGCCTTGTCCCAGGAGTAACACCACGTGCCTTTCCAACAAGAACATGTTTATGACCGTGGTCATGTATCAATGTCTATTAGGAACCTGTAAGTCTTCACAAGCCCCCTTAGGCCTGTCCTGAGCTCTCAGGAACCCACAGATAACTGTCAGGAGTGTGTGGTGAGTCATGGTGACTCAGGAGAGAGCAGGCTTCATGTGCCCTGTTGCCAGCAAGTGTGGTCACTACACCCTGTGCATATGAATGGGATCGTGTGGAAAGAGCATAAGGTAAAGCTTTTGTTGAAGTGGGCTTTCTAGTTCTCTTTGGGGCATGCCTCCTTGTGCCTTATGTTAATAAAAATTATCACCCTTTTATGTTTTAGTATTATAAAGTTCCTTTGAAGAAAGGTCCCAAATAGAAGTGTTTCATTCTTTAATACTAGCCAGGATAGACACTGGTTTTGTTTAGAATTAAGATAGTTATCCTAGTTATTCAGTGTCTCATTTTTTATGGCTACTTTAAACATGACCATGTTTAAATCACAGATTGAAGTGGTATTCGTTGGGTGTGAGTTGTACATATACAGGGTTTGAATGAGACTGTTACATAGACTGTACGCGGCCCTGTGATTGTGCTCCGTATTTCTAGGCGTCCTCTGCCGAAGTCCCATGACAGCTATGCCTGTGGAATATGCTGTAATACTCTAATACTTATGTCTCAGCACCGAGCTGGATGCCACCACTTTGAGAATCACGGTTCTAAGATGATCACATTTTTTGTTAGGTATTCAGTTTCTAAAGCAGTAACGTACAACCGAAAGTTGTATTTTAAAAAGAAACGTTTTCTTTTTTCATTTGTTCTTATCATTAATATTAACGTAATTAATGATGTTGCAGCTTTTATCTTAATATTTGCAAACCAAACTTAACTTTAAGTCTGTGAGGCCTTATGAATGATTTTTTGGAGATGCTAGGCTGCCACGGCAGGTTTCTTCAGCGTGTGTGTGTGTGTTTGTGTGCACATATGTGCTCTCGCTTCACCTTCTTTTCACTGTTAACGCCTTCCTTCCTTATTCCGCTCCCACAGTGTGCATACTGTCACATGCACTGTCTTCTCTTCTTGTACGTGCACACACATGCACCTAGACTGCTCTGAAACCCTCCGTCTTCCCTGGAGAGAGAAGAACAGTTATACGTGGAATGAGGATGTCAGTGAAGAGAAGTAAGGAAGTGTTAGGGAACCAGGCATCGTTTCCTTTTAAAAGTGTGTATGTAGTAAAGGGAATTCTAGAGATCTGGTTATCAGATTTTTCTCAGTGATGATCTTTATCTTCCCTCAAACACTGCTTTTCTAACCAAGCCTGATGTTCTCTTTTCCTGCACATTCTCTCTTCTTTCTCACTTTAATTCTGCTTTTCCCTCATTCTCATGCTATCTGTAAATCTTCCTTAGCGTGAGTCTTTGCTGGTGGTTTGGCAGCACCCTCTCTTTGTGTCACGTGTGTGCAGCAAGGGACAGACTGCCCATGCAGGTGTGGCTTCTCCCCAGGGGTGTATGAGTGAGAAGGGCGGAGACCGGCAGCCTTCAGCATTCACAAGGGCAGCTTATTTTTGTTTTTCAGACCTGTGTCACCATCTGTTTCCTTCATTCCCCCTCTGATCTTTTCACACAAACTCTGCGTTTCTTCCTCTGCTCATCCTATTTTAATGAGGCAGGAGGCTGGGGGAAGAGCCGAGTCTAAAACAACCTGCTGTCACTGAGTGATGTTTTGTTACTGGGGCTTGCTGGACTCACCTGAATCTCTTTTTGGGGTAGCAGATTCTCACTGAGCACGCCACCATCCAGGGCCTGCGGTGCTGGCCTGTAGTCAAGTTACTGTGTCCGTGGCCTTGCTGGAGAATGCTCCTGATGTGTGAGATTGTTAGAGGAGAAGCTTTTCTGCCTTAAGTGTGCCAGATGATGTATATTCACAATTGTTTTCTAGAAAAGAAACAGCCTTTCCTAGTAATTAAATGAAATAGTATCAATCAGGGGCCCCCCCCCATTTTTACAGATGAGCAAATTGAGGGCCAGAGAAGTGGAGTAAATTGCCTGAGGTCACATAGTTAGTAGAATAGCTGGGATCCCAAGTGCCTTCTGCTTCATGCTGCTTCCTATATTCATCTTTACCTTTTATACTTTATGCATTTCTTCCATAGTTTGTAATCACATTTCAAACGATGAGGCCCATTAAAGTTCCCAATTCTTGGCATGAGGATAAAATGAATGTATCTCTCTTCTTTACTGGAGGGACTGGAAATTTGTTATGAAATGTGTGTGGGGAAAGTAAAATCATGCATGTCATTCAAAAGCCACACATTTTATTTTTATTTTTTCGTAAGGATGAAGAAGAAGAAATCAAACTGGAGATAAATATGCTGAAGAAATATTCTCATCATAGAAATATTGCAACATATTACGGTGCTTTCATTAAAAAGAGCCCTCCAGGACACGATGACCAACTCTGGGTAGGCAATTGTTTCCTGAGTATTTTGTGGGGTTTCCTCTTTGGTTGTATTAAAAGAACATTGAGGACCTTCCAGAGGGAGGGGAGAGAAAAGCAAAGAAAAAGGGGTAGTGTCTGGGATCTTTCTTGGCCTTCTTGGTTGAAGGTATACTGAATGTTTATTTTGATGTTGATTGCACATTGTGTGGAAAAGAGTTAACTTTGTGTTTCAGGAATAAAAATGGCATGTTTTAAAAGGAATATAACCAAATAGCAAGGAAATTACGAGCTTGAAAATAAAAGCAATACAATAAAAACTTTTATGGAAATTAATTAATATGGAAGCTCAACTAAATGCATCTTTCTTTACCACTGGGAAGTGAGAGACGAATCACAAGAAAACAAACTTATAAGTAGTTTATTAGTAATATTAATGATAATAGTTAATTAAAAACTGTAAATTCCAGAGAAATTTCTAGAATTGACACATTCAACCTTATCTTCATTGAACATGTTTCTGTTTAAGATGATGACACTGAGATACTGTCAGATCTGTGGTTATCACATTAGTTGTGCCAAAGGTACTGGACTTATAAAGCAGAAAGATAGATTAATACTTAAAAAATTTTTTAAAAAGCCATTATAGAAAATTTGCAAAAATAAGAATATGAAAGGGAAATGATTACCTTTATCTTCATTGCCCAAATCCAATCATAGTTAAAATTTTAGAAAGTTCAGTTGATTTTCTAGGTACTTTAAAAAATATACTTGTATTCATAGTGTTCAAACATTTAGATATTGTAAATGATGTATTTTTTAAAATTATGTACTGCTTAAAAATAGCATTTCTCTTTTGTACTAAACTCAGTTAATATAAAATAGCTTGAGAATCACAATGTGTGAATAATAGGACATCTTTGATTCTGGCAAATGAAGAAGAATGTTAGAGAGTATTTGTATCAGATTTCTGATAATTGGGCATTAATTAAGAACAAAATGGTCCTCCCATGCCCATGTGTTTATGAGAGAGAAGGAATACTTCAGAACCTCTGCATGGGGTGGGTGATGCACTGTACAATGTCAGAAACTCTCAGTCTCCTGGACCAAATATATGTCGTGAATCAATTGGGTGGTGAAATGAGCTCTCAGTAATTTGGATGCCTCCAAAATGATCATGTGCCCAGATCTTTAGGAAAGGCGGAGGGGGTTAGACTCCTCTCCCGGCTTCTCTCTGGCGTGTGCTGCAATCTGTGGTGCTCTCACTGACTGCTGGGATGTGTTAGTCACAGTGTGTCTTGTCTGCCCTATAGCTTGTTATGGAGTTCTGTGGGGCTGGCTCCATTACAGACCTTGTGAAGAACACCAAAGGGAACACACTCAAAGAAGACTGGATAGCTTACATCTCCAGAGAAATCCTGAGGGTAAGGAGAGGGTGCGGCTTTGGTGCCCCATACATAGTCTTGTGTTTCCATTTTCATGCTAGTCATAAGTATTTCTTTGCATTAGTTGTAACTGTACAGATTATTCTTTTTGTGACAGCCTAGACTCTGTATAGCTAGCTCACTTTGATAGTTTAAGCTGCATCATGGTTTTGACTCTGGCAAGCATCTAAAAAGTAGACTTAAACAAAAAAGAGTTTTTCTGTATTTCCCTGAATTGATCCTCCAGGTGTTAAAAAGAAAATCAGAGTGGAGGGAAAAAGAAATAATTTCTAGCTGTTGTTTTTATAGGAATCCTGTGTCTAAGCTTTTACATGAAGATTAATGGTGCTGAATGCTGGCTTTCAAAATCATTTTGTGGACTTTGGCGTTAACTGTTAAAATCTGTTGTAATATTTATGAGGCAAGGTTCTGATGTTTAATGTTGTTTACAGCCAATTGGAAAGCTGGCTTATGATCTTAAGAGTAAGTTTCTGAACTACGGTTTTAGCAGCTTCTAAATAATTCCTTTCAGTAGTAGAGCCATCCTGACAGCACAGGCAGAGGGTTTTAATATTTACTATGTGAAAAGTGCATGTGAGTTGCCAGGGGGCCTGTTTCCTTGGTCAGCCATCACGATTTTCTCTCTACTTTACTCCTAAATTGCTTGGTTGGATTTCATTTACCCACCATATTTTAAAAATAAAGACTGTGGATTTAAACTGGAATTTAATTCTTATGCATCTCTCACTAATGAAAAAATATATTGTTACTTTATTTTTTATTTATGGGTAAATTTACCCCACTTTTTGTATTTAAGTTTCATAGAGGACTGCAAGTTTGAAAAATGCCATCTAGAATTTATAGAAATAAGTTTTAATTTCTTTTCATTTAGTTATTTTATGAAGACGTTGAAAATAGGCAATTCCCTTAAGAAAATTAGTTGTAGCAAGTGAGGTGTTAGAGCCATCTTTTTATAATCACACTCAAATTTCATTATTAAAATGTCAGGGCCCTATCTTTTTATGGTTATTATAGGAAACAAACCCTAAAAATGGGAAACTAGGTATCTTACTCTACAGTACTGTGAGGGAGGTGAGCGAATACGAAGATGTATATATTATATTTGTAACTAAACTTTTAGCGTGGTAGGCAGGGGAGAGCAGTGGTTATGAGTGTGGACTCGAGAGTTGGTCAGACGTGGGTTTCAGTCCTGCCTCTGCTACTTGTCTACCACACACCCCTGGAAAAAGCAACTCAACTTTCAGAAATTATTTTCTTTATCTGTAAAATTTAGGTACCAATCCTATGAAGGAATTATCATTATTATGAGAATTAGATGTTAGTGCATATGCATCATTTAATTTAATGTGTGAGTACATAACTAATTCTCAATAAATATTAGTTGTAATTATTCTCTGTTCTAAGCATACACTTACACATACCTTTCCTCTATATAATTCCGGTGTAGGGTTTCTCAAGCAGAGGACTCAGTTTTAGTATACAGCCACACATACCGTAACACTGGGAGACATTCTGAGAAATGCATTGTTAGGTGACTTTGTCATTGTGTGAATGTAATAGAGTGTCCTTACACAAACCTAGATGGTATAGCTTACTACACACCTAGGCTGTACGGTACTAATCTTATGAGAGCACCATCGTATATGCAGTCCATCGTTGACCGAAATGTTGTTATGTGGTGCGTGACTATAAATGTCCTAGGCATCAAATGTAATTCAGCCATCAAAGACAATTTATATGCTTTTATATACACAGGCAAGCATTGTTTGCCTACTGAATGTAATAAGTATATTTGGCTATTTTACCACCACTGATCTCAGGCAGCATTTAAAAGAAGCCCAGGTTGTTTAAAGCCCCTGATCAGCTTGAATATAGTAACCTAATGGGCATCTTTTTGAGATGCAGTGAATGTTTTCTATCTCAGTGGGCACCTGAAACGAGAGTTTCCTTTATTTACATTTCATCTAAAATGGTCTGGAAGAGCAGTGTATCGTATGCTAGTGTGTGTTTATCATAGGAGTTACTAAGAGTCAGTTTTGGTAAAGAGAAAGCAATGTGGTAGGAAGGAGGTGAGCTCTCCTGGGAGAGGAAGGCCACTCCTAAGCAGGTAACCTAGGTTCTCAAAGACATAGGTGGGGATAGCTAATTTCTGTAGTGGAAAAACTTGTCCTCATTTTTTAGTAGATGTTCGATTCAGATGCTGCTGTGTTAAGATCCTGAAAAGGTTGAGTCTTGAGCATCTAGGCCTCAGACGTCAGTAGACAAGCTCTCTTGGGCTGGCCCACTGAAACCCTTGAGACCAAAACGTTTACCGAGAAAGCCAGCGTGTTCATTCCAGCCCACTTCCGTGTTCACAGTCTACACATTTTGGTAGAAACCCATATTTCATATTGATCTGGGCACTTATAGTCTTTCATAACCAATACTGAAGGACAGCCTTTTGCTGCTCCTTTATTCTATGTCCATGAATGAGTTAGAGTTAAAGGAACAATATTTCCCAGTTTTGAAACATTGATGCATTTGCTCCAGGATGGGTATTTACTGTGTATTTGGACTTGTCATCTCTGGTAAGGAGGCTTAATTGTGGCTTAACTTTTGGCATGGGAGTGGTAACACACACACATTTTCTCTCTCCCACCCTCATGGGTACTTTATACAGGAAAGATGTATTCATTGTTGAACAATCATACCGCGGGTAAACATTGCTCAAGAGCTGTTAGACGCGCCTTGCACAGTTTCACGTGCAGAAGCAGCAGTCCTTGAGCGGTAGGACAGGGAAGTAGACGTTTCTCACATTTATTGCTTGTCAGGAACAAGAGTGCCTGCAGGTCACATTTGAGAAGATGGGGATACATATGTTTGCTAAGATAATCCTGTAAAGTGTGAGAAGGGGGTTTGTGAAAGTTAGAGAAGAAACAACGAACTGAAATAGTCCAAGTAGAAATTATGGAAGAATTAGGGAAGCTACATTTTTTGGTCTCTTCTTTGGCTTTTCAAAGTTATACCATCCTGAAAGGAGGGACTTGCTTCCTAACTATAGCTCTAAGATACCATATATTTTTAGTGCTTTTTCCCCTAGTCAGTGCTTTGTGGTATAACACTGCACATCCTGTGTGGTGGAAGCATAAACAGAGTCATCACATAAGTTCTATTCTGTTTCACAAGCAGACTAGTAAATGATTGTTTAGAAACCCCTTGTGTTAGAAAAATTAGTGTTCTAGAGCAGCTGTTGTATTTAACTCATATCCTACAAAATAATAATAAAATCCTACAAAAAATCAAATAAACCCTTATTTCTAATCTACTTTTGTCAAATTGAGACATTTCATGGTAAATAGGTTGCTTGTATCCTAAGGAGGCAGGCTGTAGATTTGGCTTCTCTAGCTTAAGACGAAACAAGTAAATGAGTTGTGAGAATGATGCATTTTTGTCTTCAGACCATATTTGGATGCAAAATGTGTTTTTGTTCTTCCGCCACCTCTCAGAAGAGACATGCTCTTTCTTGGGCTTCATTCCAGATAGAAGGTCATCAAAAAGTGCTGTGTGCCCAGTAGGGTTTATTTCCTTAGGAAAGAAAGATATTTTATTTGAACATAAAACTCTCGATAGCAGAATTGTTTAACACTTGGGGTGGAGGCTGGATTGATCAGCAGCCAGCAGTTTGTCACTATGCAGGGGGAAAACCTAGGCCCTGTTCCAGAGCCAAACTTGAAACCCCCCTCTAGCCCTTCGCCTTTCCCCTGGGATGAGTCTAGTTCACATATACCCGCGGGGTCACCCACTGAAAGACAGACATGTAGCGTGGGAAAGGAACCACCCTGTACACAAATAGCACAAATTATAGCAGAGAAACTGCAGATGGTAATCTGAAGTGTGTCTTCAGGGAGCAGCTAGAAAGGGGTAGTGTTGCTCACACAGGGCGCCTAACCCACTGGCATTAGGAGAGGGGTGCTCTTCCTGCCCGTGTGCTGTTATTGGTGCTGTCTTGCTGGAAATGCACCAGGATTGAACTGTGCAGGCTAAATATGGTCCAGAAAACTTTCGGCTTGCGTGTGCACTTTGTTATGACAGGTGTGTTCCTGGCTGTTTACTTACAGTGACAAAGACCTAAAATTCGGATCTGTCTTTCCTGTTCAGGGACTGGCGCATCTTCACATCCATCACGTGATTCACCGGGACATCAAAGGCCAGAACGTGCTGCTGACCGAGAATGCAGAGGTGAAACTGGGTATGTGAGGATGTGCCGCAGAGTCTGGTACTTGCCCCTGGCACAGACCAGCAACACTCCCTGCCCTGTTTGCGTTTAGCTAAAAGTTCAGTCTCCTACCCACGTTTTCTGTTTCTTTTCTGTTTAAGAAGTAGGAACTGGGCTTATTGCTTAGCCTGGCTCCAGCCTCCCTTCCCCCTTGCTTCTCCCCTCTGCTCTGTGCTACATATAGTAGACAGAATATGTTTAAATCAGATCATGTCACTTTCCTGCTTAAAGACCATTAATGGCTTCCTACTTCACTTTGAGTAAAATCCACCTTTCTTAGCATGGCCTGTAAAAAGCCATGGCCCCTGCTACTTTCCAGCCTCATTTTGTGACCCTCCTCACTTCTCTCTTCTTCCTCAGTCACTCATTTTTTAACTTCCTTGGTACTTGCATCAGGGCCTTTGCACCTACTGTTCCGCGTTAGGGACACTTGCCCCCAGTTTCAAAGTTGCAATTTTTTCCTCATCCTCAGAGGTCTTCTCTGACCCTCCAATCTGTGTTCGGTCCCATTGCTTGTTTCCTCCATGATGCTGATCACAATTTATAATTATATAGCTATTTGTTTACTTATATTTCTGACTGCTTTACCAGAATATAAATTCTGGGAATGCAGTGACTAGGATTGTTTTATTTACCAGAGTATTCTCACCCTGCACCTAGCAGAGTACCTTGAATGTAGTAGGTGCTCAATAAACTTATGCATGGATGGGTGGATGGATGGAGCCTGTGGTATCTTCCTGGAGATGATTTTACAATGGTTCTTTTATATTTCCTGTTTCCCTTACCTGGATCTACTCTTATTCCCATCTCACTTTCATGTAATAGTTCTGTCAATTTTTTTTTTTTTTTGGTGAGGAAGATTGGCCCTGAGCTAATAATATCTGTCCCGAATCTTCTCTTTTTGCTTAAGGAAGATTGTTGCTGAGCTAACATCTATGCCATTCTTCCTCTATTTTGTATGTGGGACACCACCACAGCGTGGCTTGACAAGGGGTGTGTAGGTCTGTGCAGGATCTGAACCTGCGAACCCCAGGCAACCGAAGCGGGACACACAAACTTAACCACTACACCACCAGGCCGGCCCCTCTGTCAAATTTTTAAAGAGAATTAGCATTGAGTTTTCTTCTACTAAGGCATCACACACACAAAAAATTCTTTATGCTTATAAGAATCTTGTCCACCTTTCAAAAATCTTAGGCACAGTAGTTCTTGAAAAATACAGTCTTCATCATTGCTTTCTTGCATAGTGCCTGCAGTTGTTGGTTGTCTGTGGACAAATAGTCTGCCCAATTGGAAAATCCCCTCAAAGCTAAGATAGGAGGCACTCAAGTTGTTCTCATCCCTAACGACTCAGCAAGCTGTGTGTGTTCCCTGCAGTGACCCCATGGTGCTAGGCCTTTGGTAGTCCCTTGGTAATCACTTGGTGATCGGTTGCTACTGCTGTCCAAGTTGCCGTGAACTGCCCTGGCTGCCTGGCCTGTGTGTCTCTGTCTCAGAGGAGCGTCCAGCATGCGAGCCCACTTCCTGGCCGGGTGGTTTTCTGAGCATAATCTGCATACACAAATTGAATCTGTGTCCCTGTGAGTGATCTCAGCCCCTCCGTATGCTCTTCTGCGTGAGCTCCTCCACTGTTGTGCGCTCCTGCTGGGGGTAATGGCAGTGTGCGTATTCATGACGTTGGCAGGAGTTCCAGTAGAGATTGCAGTCTTTTGCCAGCTCTGCCTCCTCTCCTTGGACTTTCCTGTAGACAATTGGGTGGGATGTAGGAGTCACTTTGAAATATCGGTAGAAGTCCCAGGTACTTTGGGGGTGTTTCTTAGTGTATTTGTGATTTAACTTGATTCTCTTTATTTAATTCAGTACTGTGTTCTTTCCGGAAAACTTTTGTTGGTTTCTTCTTTCTATGGTTAGTGCTGCTTCAGAAGCTAGGTCACGTGGGTCTCAGTCAGTTCTCTTGAACTTGGGGCTTTCTGTGACTTGATCTTGTTTGTGGCAGACGTTCCTGAAAGCACTAAAGATCCTGATTCATCCAAAAGTCCCTCTGGTGGTGCGGTTGGGAAAGTTCAGGGAGGTGGTCAGGTCCAGGCCTCCCAGGAGCTTCCAGACTGGTAGAGGATCTTGCCATCTTGATGGCTTTGTTCTGGAAAGGGTGCTCCTGATCGACATTAGTGGCCTTGAGGAGGTTGCATATCCATGGAGGATTACTGTTTCAGTTTGCTCTGAAGACACCTCCTCCTCACGTTTCTTTGTCTTGTGTTTTGTTTGTTAATTTTCTTCCACTTTTCCTTCCTTTCTCTTTCTCCCACAGTCGATTTTGGTGTGAGTGCTCAGCTGGACAGGACGGTCGGGAGGAGAAATACGTTCATAGGCACCCCTTACTGGATGGCTCCTGAAGTCATTGCCTGTGACGAGAACCCCGATGCCACCTATGATTACAGAGTAAGAGGCGCCTGCTTGCCTGGCCTTCACTGGGTTCCCGACATTCCTGAGGGATGGGGACTTTGCTTACAAATCACACACCCCTTATCCTTTCCTGCTTTTTCAGTGAGGATGACATGCACCCTGTTGCATAGTATTTAGATAGTGTTTAGATCCTTTTTTTTTTTTTTTAATCCATTCTGCACCACCTCTGTTCTCCTTACCAAGTAATATACTGCTTTCAAGGTGGTGTGGGTCACTTTGTTGTGCATAGAACTTTTTGTCATGAGGAAATTAAAAGCTTGTGCCCCGTTTGCTTTCCCATTTAACTTGAAGAAAATATTATAATTAGATATTTATTCTTTTAAAAATATTGACAGAATCATATAGCAATAGCTTCATCTATGTGAAATTTTAGAGTGTTGCTAAAGAGCTTTATAGCTTTGATTTGGTACACAAATATATTTAAATTATTAGAGTGACCTCTAGGGACTTGTATCAATAATGCACTTTTTTGGTCTCCATGTAAAATCCATGTTTGATCATCAGACTCAGGTTGAATATGTTTACAAAAACTATCTTTAAAAAAAAATTCCCGGGCCGGCCCCGTGGCTTAGGGGTAAAGTGCGCGTGCTCCGCTACTGGCGGCCCGGGTTCGGATCCCGGGTGCGCACCTACCCACCGCTTCTCCGGCCATGCTGAGGCCGTGTCCCACATACAGCAACTAGAAGGACGTGCAACTATGACATACAACTATCTACTGGGGCTTTGGGGAAAAAAAGGAGGAGGATTGGCAATAGATGTCAGCTCAGAGCCGGTCTTCCTCAGCAAAAAGAGGAGGATTAGTATGGATGTTAGCTCAGGGCTGATCTTCCTCACCAAAAAAAAAAAATTCCCTTCCCTTAATTAAATGAGTTAGAGTGGTTAATGTACCTGTTAATGATATTCAAAATTGAGTTCATATGTTAACACTTTAATGTGTATTTCAGTATTTATTGCAAATAACCAATTAATTGAAACTCAATTTAAGCCTATGGTGCAGAGGAATTTTATTTTTTTATATGCTGAAGTATTTTTAAATAGATTATAGACTTGATGACTTTGCACTCTTTAATACATCATTACATATCTCCAAAATTTGAAAACATTTTCCAATATACCCAAAATATTATCATACTTAAGTAAATTAAAAATAATTCCTTAATACAAAGTCTATAATTAGACCCAGCTGGTTTACACTTGGTTTGTCCAAATCAGTATTCAGTATAGGGTAAGACATTGTATTTGGTTGTTTGGCTATTGAGTATCTTTTAATGGAGAATATTCCCCCCTTTTTTTCGTGACACTGACTTGCTGAAGAGGCATTGTTCCTCCCTCTATATTTGTCTTACCATTTCTGAATTTAACTTTACAGTCTTTGTAATGTCATTTAGCTTATTCCCTATAAACTGAAGAGGCTCAATTAGTATCAAGAAAAACTTTCTTAGCAAGATCACCTCGAAGGAGATGGATGTGGTTCATGTTGCATCACACCCCGGGGGCGTGGAACATCTGCTTATCTCACCACTGACGCTGCTAAGAGTTGTCACTGGGTTAAGGTGGTGAACCCCTCCTTTGCACTCTTGTAGCATCGAAAACTCCATAAAAGTAAGGGAGAAATTCATCAGCCTATCCTTATTCTAATAATCAAACATGCCTTTGAGCTCTGTAACATAATTATAGGTTATTTAGAAAACTCTTCAACTGAGCGACTTTAAGTAATTCCTTCATTAGGATAGCATATAAACAAAAGAATGCTAATGATAATAACCGTCCATTATCTGCTTTCAAAAAACCTTGTTTGGATGTTAAGAAATGGCTGGTAAGTCTTCATTCGTTGATCACCGAATGTTTACTGAGTGCCTACCACATGCTAGTCACAATTCCAGAGATTCAGAGGTGAATAAAATAGACAAAACTGCCTGCTGTTGTGGAACTTATATTTGAGTGGGCTCCACGTTGAAGTTCAAATTTTGAAGTTCATATTTCAGGGGAATCAGAAAGAAACGACTCCCTGCGTAGAGAGGCACTTTACTTGTCACTCCTTATTAAGTTTGAGGGGAGAGTGAAGAGGCTCAGCAGCGTGATTCAAATTAGCGAACCACGGTAGATTTGATTGATTCAGCTGTGGACCTTTTATAGTGTGCTTTCTAGCATTTAAACTTTTAGTATCTTAGTTAAGTTTGAGAAATTAACATAAAAATAAACATAAATCTGAGCCAGGAGTCTAAATTATTGAATATTTGTGAAGAAATGAAGAAGCATACTGAACATCAGAGCGTGCGGTAGACAGAAGTTTTTCCATGGACTGTCTCTAGGTCATTCAAAGATGTGAGTGAAAAGTTCTAATGAACAAATCAATTTTATCTTATTTTTATCATTCATTGATTCATTTGGAATATATTCTTACAAATGTTTGTGCTTTTAATATCCTGCAAACTTCCTTTCAGTTTATACAACAGAAAACACCTTTATATCGTTTGTGTGAATAACCAGCAATGGTAAGTTAGTGGCTTTATAGCTAATATAGTACTCATACTGTTGTATTTTTGCAGAGTGACCTTTGGTCTTGCGGCATTACAGCCATTGAGATGGCAGAAGGTGCTCCCCGTAAGTAATGTTTTTTCCTTTTGAGCCCAGTTATTATATGTACCTTAAACCTAGTTTTAAGACTTCAAAAAAAACAGTTTCATGGATAAAGCCATTCCTGCTGGGGCATTTAGGTGAAGGAATCATAAGTACAGTGACATTTTAGATGTAAAAGGAATTCTCAGCATCCACTATTCCTTTTGGAGCTCTTCCTGAGGTCTCTAGGCACATTATCTTTTATTTAAGTTGTGTTCAGATGTGTGACCTGAAATTATGCTGACATCACATAATAGGCAGTAATTTTTGTTTTTACAATTTAAATTTAATATTCAGTGAAACTGATCCTCAACACATGAAATTTTAGTGTTACCTATGTTTGACTTTACATATAGAGGCATAACTTTTTATCTGTAGAATAATGTTGTTGTATGTTATCTATGAAAGTTTGCTTCTCCTTTGGATTAAATCAGTGACAACTTCATAAAATCGGCTTTTGTTCAGAGACGGGTAGAATTGCAGAGAACAAAGGAAAAAACAGCATTTTCTGCTGGTCCTCTTTAAAAACGGGGTACACAGAGAATGTATAAGTGTCTGGTGCATAGTTGCTGCTGAATAAATGTTTGTTGAATGAATGAAAAAAAGTTACCAACAGCTAAAAATTAGTTTGCAATAAAAAAATGGATGTCTGTGCTGAACACCATATGTTCCCTCATGTGTCCCTCTGAGGAACTGAGACAAGGAAGTATTGCCTGATCCTTTGTCTCAGTTTTCTTTCATAATGGGAATAGCATTGTCTTCTTTGGCCGCCATTTCCCAGCTGCCTTGTAAGATTCTTGAGAAGGTAAATGAATACATGAAAATGCACATTGCCTGTTGTGACATATTAATGTGTACATGTGCACCCAACATGTCTTTATTGGGCAAGTGATAGGAATACAAACAGTAATTGCACAGAATTAAACAGTTACATTTTACTGTCACATTTTTGCTCTTTCATAGTAGTACTAGCTATTAACAATGAACAATTAACATTTCTGGAGGGCTTAACTGTGCTTACTATGTTCCAGGTATAGTGTGAAGGCCTTTGCAAGCAGTGTCTAATATAATCCTCACAACAACCCTATGAAAATAAAATGATTTTCATTGTAATCTTATAGATGGTTTAAAAACTTAAGCTATTAACTCCTTTTAAAGGCTTTGAGTCAATATTTATCTTTGATTTATGAAAACTTTTCAATGACTATTTGAAACTGTATATTCTTCCTCTTACTTTTGTCCTCCTCATATTTTGCTATGTTTAAATGGAGAAGTCAAGGTGTGCCCTAGATGCATAACTAGATGTCTAGGCTGCTTGATGTAATAAAGCATATCACTCAGATGACGGGACAGAGCATTGGGTATTATCGGTGAGCCCTAGAAATCAAGAATGAGTAACGTAAGTGCCATACTGATCTGACCATCTCCTCTCCCCAGCTCTCTGTGACATGCATCCAATGAGAGCACTGTTTCTCATTCCCAGAAACCCTCCTCCCCGGCTGAAGTCAAAAAAATGGTAAGCATGTATGGTTTTTTGTTGTTGTTTTCCTTTTTTTTCAAAAAAAGTTGTTTCTTTTTAGTTTTACTCTGAGACAAAATTCTGGCCGTTCTAACTCCCAAAGAACACAAGAGCCAGTGCCCCAAAACACCAGTTAAAAAGTGTATTGATTTTTTTAATGCTTTTTTCCTTGATAAATTCTCTTTGTATTACAAAATAGTGACAAGTGTCCATATGAGACACCATAACATGGTTAAAGAAAGAAGCTCCCTTTTAATATTTAAACACACTTTTAAGTGTAATATATTTCTAAACGTTTTTACATTAAAAAAGCAAAGCTGTATTGACTTGCAGTTCCTTAGGTGAAATACGATTTTAAAATTAAAGGAGGGGGCCAGCCCCGTGGCTTAGCTATTAATTGCGTGCCCTCTGCTACTGGCGGCCTGGGTTTGGATCCTGGGCACACACTGACGCACTGCTTGTCCAGCCACGCTGAGGCGGCGTCCCACATACAGCAACTAGAAGGATGTGCAGCTATGACATAGAACTATCTACTGGGGCTTTGGGGAGAAAAAGGGAAAAAAAAAGAGGAGGATTGACAATAGATGTTAGCTCAGGGCTGGTCTTCCTCAGCAAAAGAGGAGTATTGGCATGGATGTTAGCTCAGGGCTGATCTTCCTCACCAAACAAAGAAAAGAAAAGAGTAAAATTAATGGAGGCATTTACTGTAATTACTGCAAAACATTGAAGTTAGACTTATCCTTTTTCATTCCAGAAGAGTACATTAAAGGAGTGGTCCTCTCTCTTCGGCTTGCCACCTTTCTTTCTCCCTTGCAGCTCTCAGATATTTGCTAAACAAAAATTGATATCCATGGAGGGAGATGATGATAACCTTCAGTGTTGAAAGCTTTAAGAATTGCAGCAGTGTGGAAAAATGCTGGTTTGGTTTAGTTTTAAAATCTTTAAGGGAGGGGGCAATGCTCTGTGTTTTTGCCTGAGAATTTTGCCCATTTGTTCCCCTTGAACTTCTTTCTGAGTCCTTTTCTATCAGTTCTTATTTGCACTCAGGCTCCTCATACGTGTGGCCCTCCCTCCTTTCTCTGTTCCTGTTTTCCTGGGTTCATCTGTTTATTAATGCCTACCTACTGTGTTTTTTTTTCCCTTTCTGAAACTATTCTCACTGGTTTTCTAATTAATGTTGTCTCCTTTTAGATTCTTGACTCTAATTCTGAAATATGCAAAAGATCTCAGTCTTAAGCCTCCTTCTATCTGGATTTTGTCTTTTAGCTGTTATGTCTGCTCTTTTCTTCTTGGTTGCTCATCTTCTGATGTTCTGTAGTTTTCTTTTCCCATCTATGGGTGTATACACGCACACACGAATTTTCACTCGAGTTTCTTTCATGTTTCTCCCTCTCCCTTTGCCCCAACATGTTTCACATCCTTTCTCCCCCTTTGTCTGCTGACAGGATTTTTCTCATTCTTTTTATAGTGCCTTTGACCACATTCAGTTGCAGATAACTGAGGTTGTCTAAATCTACTTACCAGTTTTTGGAGAGGTTCTTTAAGGCTGTACATTGCAAAGATTTTAGCCCCAGTTGGTCTGCTGTATTAAAACATAAAACTCTGGGCATCCATGGGTGGCCAACGCTGGGGAACCAAATGTGTATAGTGGACACCACCAAGGAGTAACTATGGGGCTGGGGTAACACTTTGACTTATGCTGAACTAAATAATACTCCATTTTTCCCCTGTCAGATTTTATTAAGGGACGTTTATGCTCTGTTCTTCAGGGTACCTCAGAATTTACAACTGGCCCTACTCCGATTATTCTGTCCACTACTTGCAGTTTTGGATGAACCACTGTGTGCGTAATAGAGTAATGTAGAGAGACAGATGTAGATGACAATAAATTCTTCCTGTGTTCTTACACCAAACTTTGTCTAACTAAACTTGATTAGGTGCATTTTCATCCATTTACATCATCATTCTCATTTTACCCAAGTATTCTGAAGAGACGAGATGAACATAGTTCTTCTTCCTTTGTGGTTGCTGTCTTCCTGTCCCCCAGATGTAAATTTCTACTACTGTTTTTGGAGAAGTGGCTTTCAAAAGATGATCGGTGAACTCTCTTCCGGCAGAACTTGATAGTTGATTTTAAAGACTTTATTGTAGATCATTGATTCCCAAATGTTAACCTGTAGACACAGTACATGAGAATCCCTTTGGAATCTTTTTTTTTTTTTTTTTTTTTCTGTGAGGAAGATCAGCCCTGTGCTAACATCTGATGCCAATCTTCCTCTTTTTGCTGAGGAAGATTGGCCCTGAGCTACATCTGTGCCCATCTTCCTCTACTTTATATGGTATACTGCCACAGCATGGCTTGACACGGTGCATCAGTCCGCGCCCAGGGTCCGAAGCTGCGAACCCCGGGCTGCTGAAGTGGAGCGTGCACACTTAACCACTGCGCCAGCGGGCTGGCCCCTGAAATCTTTTAATTTGGGGCCCCAACCTCAAAGTTTCTGGTTTGTTAGGTCTGAAGAGTGACCCAAGTATTTGTATTTTTAATAAACTCTCGACATGATCCTTGTGGGCAGCGGGGTTTGGGAATCTCTGTGTTAGAGCATTGGACTACAGCTGTGTATAGAATCTTCCATGTTCCTCATTAACTGCAGAATAAAGTAACAACTTCTCTCAGGGACTTTGAGGGCCCTTCTCTGAGCTGACCCTGACCAAGTTTTCCGTTCTTTTCCACTTCTTATAGCGTCAGAAAACAATTCATCCATCCCTAATACTTTTCTACCTTTGTTTACTTTGTTCCTTTCACTTTGGAATGATGTCTTCTCTCTCCCATCTTTGGAATATCAAATATCTTACTTTTCTTGATATCCAATTGTTCTTTTTTCTTCTTCTCTAAGTTTGATTATACATCTGCTATTGTGTATACGTAAATTTCCTCCACTTTATTTCCTATGTGTATTTCTTACAGAGCTTAGCATAAACAAAAGTAAGTTATTGATACATAAATATTTGTTGAATTGAAAATAATAGTAAATTTGAATGGAAATACAATAGAAACTGTTCTTAAAAGCAGTGAAGTAATTGGAAAGAACTGAACTAATTTTCTAAAGCACATTTTTAAAGACTGAATAACTCATTCATTCATTCAACAAAAATTTATTACATTCCTATTGTGGTCTGCCATGTTTATTGTTGGGCATTGCTGACAAATGGAAAAGTAGGAACCTGTACCATTTCAAACCAGCAGGGGAGACAAACGTGAAGTGTACAGTCTGCTAAATGCAGATAACCCCAGAAGAAAGGCTCCTAACTTGAGGTGTGTAGGGGTTGAGTGTTACCAGGAAAGGCTTGCCAAAAGAAAAGATTCCTGAGCTGAGTCTCAAAAGATATGGTGGGTAAGAGTGTGTTGGCCAAGGTTAGGGATTGGTCATCATGAGCAGGCATGGAGAAAGAGGCAAGAATAAAAGTGGCTCGTGGGGTAAATGTTGGTGACAGTATCATGAGGCCCCCCATAAAACTATAATTTCTACCCCTGTACGTTAAGCATAGAGAACTGATAGCTAAAAGAGTTTGAACTATGATTGAAATGTCACATTTACAAGTTCAAGAGCCCCGGCGTTTGGTCACTGGCTGGCTCTTTTTCTCATCTCCGTCTGTCCTTGTCTCCTAGGTCCAGTCGTCTATCCTCTGTCTGCCTTCATTTTTTTTTATTATTTTTACTTTTATTTTTTGAGGAAGATCGGCCCTGAGCTAACATCTGCCAATCCTCCTCTTTTTGCTGAGGAAGACTGGCCCTGGGCTAACATCCGTGCCCATCTTCCTCCACTTTATATGGGACGCTGCCACAGCATGGCTTGCCAAGCGGTGCGTCGGTGCGCGCCTGGGATCCGAACTGGCGAACCCTGGGCTGCCCCAGCGGAGCGCGCGCACTTAACCTCTGCGCCACCGGGCAGGCCCTTGTCTGCCTTTATTTTAGCAGAAACCTCCCTCAATCCTCTTGCTTCTTCCACCTCATGATTAAATGATTAATCAACATTAGATGTAAACCCATTTCATTTAGGTCTGATTCCGTCCTAGCTCTCTATTTGTGGTATGTTGTCAGTGATGTGGTATAACTTGTAAACCGTGTTTAAGTAATGCTTCTGATCCTCAGTGGTCCTCAGTTCCTGTTTATGTTCCTTATATTATTCCTATGCATTTGTAGAAGATTCACAGTGAATTATGAAGCTCTTTTTTGTTTTCAAGCTTATAAGTTACCGATATTTTGAAGCTTTGCTCTTTGTGGTAGAAATTTGATGATCTTTTTTACTTCCTCTTTTAGGTCAAAGAAATTTTTTAGTTTTATAGAAGGGTGCCTGGTGAAGAATTACATGCAGCGACCCTCCACAGAGCAGCTTTTGAAGCATCCTTTTATAAGGGATCAGCCAAATGAAAGGCAAGTTAGAATCCAGCTTAAGGACCATATAGACCGGACCAGAAAGAAGAGGGGAGAGAAAGGTATTAAGCCTGTTTTTTTTTTTCATCTTAAAATATTTTTTTTAGGTTTTTGCCCAGTAAGATAGGTTACTCGTTTCCCAACTGTGAGCTTGTGCTCCTTTGGCCAGTGCTTGAGTAGTTTGTCTCTGCTCTGCAGATCAGTGATGTGCATAGGGTCTAGCGCAGCTCCAGGTGGAGTTGACTTGAGATGCATGGTATGTCGCCAAGCTGACACCAGTTAGACAGGCACTACGGCTGCTCAGCATGGCGTGATGTTTTTCTTGTTCGTCCTCAGGAAACATCTTTGTTGCTATGCTTTTTTCTTCATATTGACGTTGTGTTTGTATATGTCGCTCGGGGTTTATTGAGCACCAGCTGTGAACATCGTCATCAGCATGTTCGCTGTGTTACTCTCCTGCTCAAGAACCCCTGGGGTATCTTACTGCTTGACTCTTTTGCAGGTGCTGTGGTTAGGCCTGGGCCACGTGTGTGACCTGACTACTCAACATGAACATGCTCTTATGCTAATTACTTTAGGTTCCTTTCTGTTCTCAATATTGGTTTTATATCTTTACGTGTTCTGTGTCCACCTGCCTGGAGTGCCCTCTGTTTCCTTCTGTCCAGCAAGGTGCAGTTCAAGCTTCATTACCATCGTCACTAAAGCTTCTCTTCTGAGGCCTCTAGCTCACATTGATATTTCTGTTTTGTGAATTCTTACAGTAGCTTTACAGGACAACATTTGGATAACTGGCATCCCATTAATGAATTTTTTTGACTCTTAAATTTCAGAGACAAAGAGGAAACTAAAAAGAGTTAGTTCAAGCCAGTTAAAGACTTGGCCAGAGTCATCTTTGGAGGCCTTTAGTGAGCTTTTTACATGTTCATTTGAGGCTTACACAACTTGGGTAGTCTGAGTTAAATCATCATTGATGTTTATAATAACTGTTTGCCCTCTGATATATTCAGTCATCAGAGTAATTAAACTTTGTACATTAAGCTATGCAGTTGTAACAAAGTGCACTAAAGTTTGAAAACAAAATAAGACTTTTTTTTAGAAAAAGCTATTTGTATATTAGATCATTTTCCCATTACTTTCCTTAACAGTAGCTAATAATCCTGAGACATTTGCTCTGCATCAGGCATTTCTTAAGTATATAACCTGGAGCATCTCGTGTACTCCTTGTCATCCACATTTTGCAGATGGTAACAGTGGAGCACTTTACCTTCATTTCTCTTATGTTCACGTCACAATGGCCTCTTTTTTCTCCTCTTTGCATCCACCTTCCAGAGACCCTCGGCCTCTCATCAGTAATTAGTAGCTCATAGTACAAAATTTTGAACATAGCAGAGTAGCTGTTTAAAAGATTGCAAAGATTATTTAGGTTGGAATTTCCCTTGGAAGCGAACATATATCTATATGATCCAAAAATTATATAGTTTTGATTGTCTAGCCTAGAAAAGAACTAAGGTCATATATATATGTGTGTGTGTATATACATATATGTGTATATATATAGATAGAGAGAGAGACTGATGAATTTGTCCTGAACCATATTTTAAGTTCTCAGACCTGTTTTTCTTACCAGTAAACTGATTTTCAACTTAGATATCTCTGAAAAATGTTAGAAATGTATCTTTGTTTGTGAATAGATTTTGTTTTATAAATCTCTTCGAACTTTCTAGTTTTGTTTGATTGCTCTCTGGAGTGAAAACTGCTCATTGAAAGTCAGGTACTGACATTAAAGTGCAGGGTTTAACAAAATGGACGGTTATTTTTGGGAAAATAAAACCTGTTGAAGTGAAAATAAGTTATTTATGTTGAAACTTTTGCTTAGCCTGGTCTAAGTAGAGCAACTTTTGCCTCTTTCTTTTGCTGTATTGTTTCATCAGTTTTTCCCTGGCTTTACCTTTATGATTTGTGAGAAAATTTGATTTTGTTTTTTCTGCTCTAAGTACCTACTTAATGCTTCACTTTTTGTCAGTCCTGCAGACTTGTTTTCTGCTCCACTCTAAGTGGATTCCTGAGTGCTAAAGATAACCAAATAAATTATTTCAGTTGCCTTAGCTAGTTTGGGTAGTTAAATCTCTTTCTTTTGAGTTTTGGCGTCAAGGTGGGCTTTCTGAATTTGCTGGTGCTCTTGGGCCACTTGCCTTGTGTGGCGAGGGCTCTGGGAACCCTCTCAGCAGCCCTCCACCCCCTTAGCAATGCACCCCGCGAGGAGTCCGCTCTTCCACGGGCAGCAAGGCTGGCCCAGGGGGTTGCCACCACTGTCTGTGCGAATTTGGTGTCACACTCCTTCCCCCACGTCCTACACACGTGTAATTTTCACAAAAAACGTATTGTTTACTTTCTGCTGTAATGCTCTTGGAGATGCTTGCCTCCGCGCCCATGTGTCATGATTTGTGAGCTGTCCCCTTTCCCTTGTCCTTTTCTTTATAGATGAAACCGAATACGAGTACAGTGGGAGTGAGGAAGAAGAGGAGGAAGTGCCTGAGCAGGAAGGAGAGCCAAGGTAACGATAAAGCCGCCGTTCGGCTTCCTGCTGTATGAAGTTCGCGTTGATGCCGGGATTTCGGAAGATTCCTGTGTAGTATGAAGAGATCTTAAATTACTTTGAAAGTGCCTTAATATCTTCCATTCTTCTCTATTCTTTGAAAGAGTCCTATAAACCTGTTTCCTCTCTGGATCCTCTTACCCAGTGGTTCTTTACCAGGAATCCATTATTTCCCCTCCCCAAGTCACTTGGAAATGTGTGGACTTGTGTCTGGTCCTGCGGAAGGGGAGCTTGCCACTGGCAGTTATTGCTCCAGGAGGCATGGATGGTAAATGTCTTGTGTATAGAACAGTCCTGCACATGAAGAATTGTTCTGCTTAGAGCCAGTAGGGCCTGCATTGAAAAACAATATGGTCTTTCCCAAAACGTGTTTGTTTGTTTTGCTTTTCCCACAAGTGTGGTTACCAGGCTTTCATTTCCTCTATTAGGGTATATTCTGTTGTGATCCATTTTATAGTCTATGTTTTGGTTATCTCTGGCTTCCCAAGGTACAGTGAAGCAGAAGGTTGAAGATTTGGTAGTGTGAACCTCATGGTAACTAATTAATCAGGGGATAGAGGGTTTTAAAATTTTAATAATGGTCTTGCGTGGCAGTTGTTCTTGCTGCAGCTACACATACCTGACTAATTGAACAAAAGGAGATGGAGGAGTATGTTGAAAGACCTGTGGGGACCCATGTGCAGAGAATGGGAGTTTGAAGAGAGCTTAATAAGAGATGAGAATTTATTGAAAAAACTCCATAATATCTTTTTCTTCTTACATAGGAGAAAATTTGAACCATTTGAGACTAAAAATTTTAGAGTAATTTGAACTGATTTCATGAGCAGTGTTAATTGTTTTTGGGTAGGAGCATGATGTAATGAAAGAGGCAGTTTAAGGAGATGTATTTCCCATGGTATTCTGGGTGTTTTTGGAAGTGGAGAAGTGACTGTCAGCAGGGAGACCAGCTGGAAGTGATGCCGTTTAATTAACTGTGCAATGGCCAATTCATTGGACCCACTTGGGCTCAGCTGCTGACCCTGGAGATAAGGTGGGAGGAGGGAGGGCATGACAAGACTTGGCGGACCAGATGAAGAACGGGAAGGAAGGGTAAGTACTGGAGATTACTCTGAGATGCCTGTTCTGGCAGACCAGGAACATGCTGTTGCTTTTACTTATGGGAAATAAGGTGATCAAAGGGACTAATGAAGTGGAAGAAGGTGATTTCAACTTTTCATGTGACACAGTTTGAGTTGATGTGAGAATCGAAAGTAGAGATGTCTTGTCAAGCAAACATCCGGGACAGAGTTTTAGGCTATTTATGAAATGGATAAAAGAAGATACAGTACTACTGAGTTGTAAATATAGCTATCCCCATGGATTGTTAGTTGAATCCCCAAGCGGGAGGAACTGACGAGAGTGAATGTAGAAATGGAGTAGCATGCTGGGGCTGCTGTCTCATGCAGAGGATCGTGTGATCCGTACGCACCCCTGAAAGCCCTGCTTCCTCCTACAGTTCCATTGTTAATGTGCCTGGTGAATCTACTCTTCGTCGGGATTTCTTGAGACTGCAACAGGAGAACAAGGAACGTTCTGAGGCTCTTCGGAGACAACAGCTACTGCAGGAGCAGCAGCTCCGGGAGCAGGAAGAATATAAAAGGCAGCTGCTGGCAGAGAGACAGAAACGGATCGAGCAGCAGAAAGAACAGAGGCGGCGGCTGGAAGAGGTAGAAAAAGGAAAATATCCAAGTTGGTTTTCTCTTTCTTTATTGACACTGGTAGCCAGACACTGAAGGGAATATTGTCCGTAGCCTCCTAAGGTAATACGTTTCCCCTGGCTTAGCTATTCAGGTGACTTCTGAGGGAAAGCTAGGGCTTTCAGACTGGCAGGCCTTCACATTCCTTGAGGTCTGAGAAGTGTTTACCTTGCTTGTAAAAACTTTAAGTCCTGCCCCACAGTTACTCATCCCCATCCTGTGTTAGATGAAGATCAGCAGGGGCCCAAAGACAGCATCATCCTGGTTCTGTGAAGGCTGTTTCCATTGTGGTTTAAGTTGGCTAGCTCAGACTTGACCTGATTTCTTTTCCACTCTTGGCCTCTAGGTTCAAGCTTATGTGTACGTATTTTTCTGAAACTCGAACTTTTTCACAGGAGAAACATTTTTCTACAAATGCCTTAAGAGTGAGGGATGAAGAAGAGAATTATATTGGGTGTAAAACAAATGCTATTCTGTAATCTAGTTGTTAATGTGGGATTAGTTATGTCCTGTGGTGGGGAAATACATTTTGTGCTACCTGCTCATTTAGCTCATTAATACCATTAATGTTGATAATGTGGTTACCCATAGCTTTTTCATTTTTACTTCACAGAAACATTATTTCCCTATATTTTACTTGGGGCTTGAAAGAGTCTTCTGATTTTCTTTTTCTGATTGCCTTTTACTATATATCTCACAGCTCCAAATTTTTCATTCATAATAGTTTCCGTTTCCATTTAATTCATACACTTTATTGTTTCACATTTATCTTTCAGGCCAAAAAAATATTTGCCCCTAGTTTAGAAAACCAGTACCTGTTTAACTAAGGAGACTGGAAATATTCAGCCAGAGTTTGTGGAAGAAAGCATAACCTTCTTCTGTAGTAGGGACAGCGTTGCTGTTTCTGTAACTCTTTTTGCAGTTGATTTGCAAACTCTTTTGTGTTATTTTTAAGACACTGTTTTCGGTGCTCTTTGAACATGACAGAAACCCTGAGTGGGTTCCAAGGTTAGTTCCAGTTGCACGTTGACCATTTGGACTTTTATAATGAGGATGCTTGAGTTCTGAGGCTTTGGCTGTTTCTGGTTGTTTCTTTATGCAGTATTCTCCACTGTCCTTCCAGCCCTGGGCTATACTTTCCTTAAGCATGTGCTACGGGTTAGTTTGGTGGTTTATAACTTGAAGTGCCAAGGACTGGGTCAGCTAGAGCTCGTTTGTAACACAGGCCATGGAGACTGCTTTCAGGCCAAGTGGTAGTGAGATAAGTGTCCATTATCCAGTCTGTACACAGTAGGGAGTGAGGATTGCAAAGTGAATGGCTCGGGGAGAGGAACTGAAGTTTTAAAGCCATTTTGTTTCATTAGCTAAATAGAGGCAAGAGAATTAGGGATGTCTGCTAGATGAGAACTCTGCACTTCACTTGCTTCACTTAGCCTTTTAATTTCAGCTTCTCAGTAAAAGTTCAACCTCAGAGTCACCTCTTTGCACCCCTTCGTCAGGAAAGATGGAGCTGGGTACTGAAACGGGGAACGTTTGCATGAGTAGAATCCACGGATTTGGATTCTTGGTGAGCTAGCTGGATTAGCCTGGATAATTAAGCATTGTTTACACTGTAGGTCCCGGAAGGTCATTTGCAAATATTTGAGCCCTAAATGGTTTGTAGCCCTTTATTGGCATTACACGTTCAGTCAGAACTGTTGGGGGATTGGGAATTCCTATTGTTTTTAACAGACTAAATAGATAAAGATGGTCAGTCTCTCTCGTAAGATACATGACAAAACTGAAAGGAGATAACTTTCTGTCAGCGACTGGCAAACAAAATGGTCCAAAAGTCGAGGTTGTGGGGAAATAGTGCAGATGTTCCTTTCTTTACAACTGCCACCTCCAGGACAGCAGGGCTCAGGACTTCTCCTGCCATGCCCCCTCCTGTTCCTGAACCCTGTTTCTGAAGGTCCTTCATCTTTAAGAATAAGCTATATAGGGGCCGGCTCCGTGGCGTAGCGGTTAAAATGTGCACGCGCTCCACAGCTGGCGGCCCAGGTTCGGATCCTGGGCGTGCACCGACGCACCGCTTGTCAGGCCATGCGGTGGCAGCGTCCCATATAAAGTGGAGGAAGATGGGCACGGATGTTAGCCCAGGGCCAGTCTCCCTCAGCAAAAAGAGGAGGACTGGCATGAATGTTAGCTCAGGGCTGATCTTCCTCACAATAATAAAAAAAAAAGAATAAGCTATATGTACACATACACTCTCCTCTTCCTTTGGTGCACTTTGAAATTGCTGCTCGGATCTCTCTCCTTTGTTTTTCTCTGCTTCCTCCTCCTTGGCTCCTGTGTGAACTGGAGATCTTGGAAGTCCTTGCAAATGTTTTCAAGTCTGTCTCCCAGTTTTGCTGAAAATGAGGTTTTTGTTTATGTTTTCCATTTTCCTTGTTGCTTTTGGATGGTGCCAGGAGGAAAGGGGAGAGTGCTGAGCTCCTGCAGCCAAGTTCACACTGGTCGTTTTGTTTCCTCCTCTCCTGCCCCTCACAGCTCCTCAGACATTTGAGTGTGCTCCTCAGTCTTTCTCTCCTCGACACACTCCACGTTGTCTCGGCTTACTCTAAATGGAGCATCCAGATTCAGAACCCCATGTGATAATGATCTCCCTCCATCAAAAAGTCTGACTATCATTGTATTATAGATGCATCCTCACACCTCTGGCTCATGTAGAACTTTGCCTCTCGCTAACTTTTTTCCATAAAAATTGTACACAGGCTGCTTTTTCTCCCATTCTGTTCTTACTCTTCTTTTTTTTTTTTTGATCAAAAATGAAGAATATTTAATTTATTATGTTTTTATTCTAATGGTTTTGTGCTCTTTTTTCATTGAATCTTGATTTGGTACCTATTAATTATTCTTCCCTACTCCCATGACATCCACATATTTGATTAGTCTGCCTTATCATTCTTCATCTAAGTTTAATAAAAATATTAAACAAGACGTAATCTAAGTTGATTACTGTGTTAGTTGATGTACTTTGGATATATTTTTGAACCTGTTACATATTTAACTAACTTTCCTGTCTCTTAGTTTATATTTCTTCATTTTGACCTCATGGAGACTGTCAAATTATTGGTAAAAGCAGGGGCCGGCCCGGTGGCTTAACCATTAAGGATGTGCGCTCCGCTACTGGCAGCCCGGGTTCGGATCCTGGGCACACACCAACGCACCGCTTCTCCACCCATGCTGAGGCCACGTCCCACATACAGCAACTAGAAGGATGTGCAACTATGACAGACAACTATCTACTGGGGCTTTGGGGGAAAAAAAAAAAAAAGGAGAAAGATTGGCAATAGATGTTAGCTCAGAGCCAGTCTTGCTCAGCAAAAAGAGGAGGATTAGCACAGATGTTTGTTCAGGGCTGATCTTCCTCACAAAAAAAAAAAAAATTATTGGTAAAAGCAAGATACGTTTGTCTGTGGTTTGGTGTGCTCCTTTAGTAAACTTCCAAAAAAAAGAAAGAATTTCTTAGGGAAGATTTGTTTTTGGCAAGCCTCTGGTGCCGCCATAACAGCAGCACATTCTTTTTAAACTGCATAAATGATCTTTTTAGTATAGATAAGAGTCAAAATCAAACCTTTCTTTTGAGGTTAGAACTTACCCTTTTCTTAAAAAAAAAAGGAAAAAAGCCTGTCCGTATCTCTTCCCAGTCTTATCCTTTTGCATAGATGACCATGGTGCCTGTGCTCTCTAGACTTTACGTACTGGCCGTTCAAATTCAGTCAGGACTGCACTTCCCAGGCTAGTCACTCTTTCTCCCTTTCTGTTCTTGGATGCTGCTGATAGGATATTCAAGGCATCCCCACCTCAGAATCTTTCTGCAGGTATTTAAAAATAGTTTCCTACTTTACGGTCTTTCCTTTCAGAGTTTTTAGCCCTGGAGTTGCACTTGTCACTTTGTGATTTTGGGGATCTGCTTCCTTCAAGTGAGGGGTAAATGTTAGTGTGATCCCCACAGTCATTCCTTTGCTTTTTCTTCCACCAAGAGGGCACATGGTTACATTCATTTTTTTCATTTCTACAAATTCCATAGTGACTAAAATTTTAGAGAGGTGGGTGGAAGTGGAAGAAATTGAAAACAAAGGAAAATGAGAAAAACAATTTTCTGTGTGAACTGGGATTAGTACTGAAGCTAAATTGTAACACTAGGAAAACAAAGAAGTTTCTAAGAAAAAAATTAATAAACTGTGCATGTATTTGTTGTGTATTTCTTGGCTCCGAGATCTTAGAAGGAAGGCACAGTGAACTCCTTCACCCCAGCGATGCTTCCATGCATTTTAAAGAATTAGGAACCGTTTCCTCACCCTTCTCTGCCTACACAAAGGCCTTTGTTGGGCAGATGTTAGTATCTAACGTGAAGAGCACATGTTAGCACAGTGCTGCCTTTTTTATAGTTCCAACTTAAATGAATATGGTAATCACAGCATCGGGGCAGGCAAAGACCCCTGCAGCCCAGGCCTTGCTTTCTGTTAAGTCAACACCTCCGTTGTTTTGCAGAGGGTCTTATCTTTCAGAACTCCTTAGAAGTTCTTTTTTTTTTTTTTTAATAATTTTATTTATTTTTCCCCCAAAGCCCCCTGTAGATGGTTGTATGTCATAGCTGCACATCCTCCTAGTTGCTGTACATGGGACGTGGCCTCAGCATGGCCGGAGAAGCGGTGCGTCGGTGCGCGCCCGGGATCCGAACCCGGGCCGCCAGCAGCGGAGCGCGCGCACTTAACTGCTAAACCACGGGGCCGGCCCCCTCCTTAGAAGTTCTTAAATGTCCTTTTGGCATCCCAGTCTAGTGTCTTGTTATATTTACAGTTACATTTTGTAAAAATTTTATTCAGTAAATGTTATTTGTTGCCTAAAGATGGGGGAGAGTTGTCTGGGGAGAAGCAGATAGTTTCTCTACTAAGGCTTCATCTGAACTTGCACTTGAAAAACTCAAGAGTTAGTGGCATGTGTGTGCAGTAACATGACCTTAAAAGTTCTTGGAAATAGCTGAATCTGAAGAATACACTGGTTTGTTAAAGTCAGTTTCCACTAAAGTCCAGTGGAATGTGTTTAAATGGACCTCACTATTATCAGTATACCTGTTTAGGAAAGTTTTTAGAACTGTGAGATGAAAGCACTGCTTTTAAATACCAAACTAGAAAGGGAACTTAAAGATAATAAAGCATAATTGGAAAAGTCCATATTTACTCAGGCATGCTTGGAGAAATTTAAGTAATAAGGAAATCTCTTTTTAATTTGAGAGATTTGGAAATCACTTTACAGCATCATGCAGTTTTTCAGTTTGTTTGACTTTGTTTTTAAAGAAAGAATGATTTAAGGAAATAATGATGACATTAGTTTGCAAACACTTCAAAGGATTATATCATGTTTATCATTCTTAGCAGGGTAAACCTGAAAAGGCACGCTCATTAGAATCTCTTGGGTTTTGTGATGATGGGTATATATGTTTTATTTTTGGCCCTTTTCTTTTGAGGTTCTATTGCAAGAGGCCAGCTTTTCACATTCATCATTTATAAAAATGTATTTACTAAGGGCTTTCTTTAACTCCCCCCCCCCCCCCAACACACACACACACACACACACACACAATTGAGGGCCTGTTCTAACCGTAGTGGTTTTTATGGTTGGTAGCTTAAGTTCTTGCTCTTGGTCCAGTTTACGATTTCAAATATTAGAGCATAATGTGGAAGAGGGATTGGTAACTGCAATGCTCTTTGCCTTGGCTGTCGGTCTCCCAACCAGGACTTGCTTAGTGGGCTAGTTCTAGTAAACTTACTGCTTTCCGCATTGTCTTGTAGAGTTTTTAAAAGTATATGACGTATCTTATCTATAAGAATGGGAGGGGAGGGGCTGTGTCTAACTGATCTCTGTGTACCCAGGGTGCTTAATGAATATTTCTTAAATAGATGAATCAGACATTGGTAGTCTTAGGAGTATCTTGGAAAGAAAGCTTATTTTTGAAATTTGTACCCATTCTTAAGTGGACCTTTGGGCTGAGATCTCTAATTTGAGTTCCAGCGCCACGTTAAAGTACTGTAAAGGACCTTATAGAATATCTTGAGGCATAAAGGGTGTGCTGTGTAAAGTATGGGGCACTATCCAAGTGTAACCGTTACTGTTCAGCCTTTATGTCCTTACTAGGTGATCCTGAAAAGATGACTTTGTGATGTGATTGGACTTTGTAGGCCCTGGAGAGATGAATGGATTCTTTAGTCTTTTCATTACTCTAAATGCTAAGTGTTGAAGGTAAAATCACAGCAGTTTTGGCTTGGATGTCATATGCTGGGTGTGAGGGTTAAATTCAATTAAAAAAGGTATTTATTGTGATATTTACTACAGGGGGGAAAGATGAATGAAACATGATTCCTGCTCTCAAGGAGCTTATGGTCTGTATTTTGGTGTTGATCAAGTAAGCGAGATTATGTACTTTCACAGGAAACTAAGAAGAAAAAGTCTTTCAGAAGCATCACTTGTAGCTTGTGCCTGTTTGTAAGATGTTTGCTTACTGTTATTTTATGACTTATTAAAGTAATTTTAAATTATTTTAATTAAACAATTACATAATAATTATGTTGACTTTGGTAAACAGTTGAACAAAAACAACTTGATGCTTACCTCACTTTCATTGAGAAATCCCAGTGAAATGACTGTGAGGAAACAAAAATGGTATAAACAACAAGGACAATGAGAACAAGAAAGGGAACCAACTTGTGGAAATTAGATAGTGCGTGGAAGAGGGAAGACTATACTGCAAATCCCGGAAGAGAGTCAAAAGTCAGAGGTGACAAGTGGGACTGAAACATGTATATGGAGCAGTTAGACTCCCCAGTCCCATGCAGCCGGGCTGCTGTGCTCTCCTCCTCAGCAGGAGCAGATGTATACTACCTAGAAAAAGTGAGCAAGAGACTCAGAACATGGAGAAATCAGGCACAACTGAGTGTGCGGAGAGAGACATACTGAAAACGGGCATTAAGTGCAAGTCCGCATACTAATCAGTGTGACTGCTAGCATGCTCACCTCTCTCAGCTCCCACAGTGCTGGCAGCCACGCTTATTACATATGCCACCTCCTTTTCCTGCACCCTCTGCCCAGCCCAGGCAGGATATTGGGAGGATTCTCAGAATATTGCAAAGATTCCTCTCTGGAGATACTGAGTAGCCCAAGGGAAATAAGGTCCCGATGAAATGATCCTGCTGCTGAAATCACCTGACTCTAAAGCTTTCCCAAGTGCTGGCCCAGCCCTTCTATTTTGCTGTTTACTGTCTTAAATGTGAATGACAGCCAAGATCCCGGACACTGAGAAAAACCTTTAACATGAAAGCTTCCAAGACAAATAGAAAAAGGAACTTGAAGGAAATAGAGACAATGTAGGGAACAGAGAAAATATCCCACACGTAAACACATGTACACACGTAGAATCTTAATATCCTTAGAAAGAGAAGAGTGAAGATACAATATTCATGAAACAAGAATATTCAGAAAATAAGAAAGAATTTTCGAAAATTTTTTTATAAATTAGAACTCCCAGAAAGTAGGGGGGAAAAGATAAGTTTATGGGGAATAGGACAAAAGAAAATCATAATAAATCCAGGTGGTTTAACTTCCATTTAATAGATGGTCCAGGAAGTGAATACTATACGGAGAACATACAGGAATAATTCAAGAAAAGTTTCCAGAACTAAGAAATATGAATTTCTGGATTGAAAGGCTTACTGAGTACCCAGCACAATGAAAGAAAAGAGACCCATACGATGGCACATATATCATCTTGAAATTTTAGAATATCAGGGATGGAAGGATCCTAAAAGCTGTGGTGGGGGGAGCAGGTAGAGGGGTGTGGATGGGTCTTTTACTAAGTATCAAGAATCTGAATGGTCTCAGATTAACTGGGAGCAACATCAAAAGCTAGAAAATGACATAGCAATCCTTTTGAAGCTCTGAGGGAAATCAAAATCATCTGTACAGTGTGAGAGTAAAGATTTTTGTGCACATGCAGAGTACCTAAAGACTTTTACTTTGTCTAAACTCTTCCTCAAGAAGCTACCAGAGGATGTGTTCCAGCAAATAAGAAAGAAGATGACAAGGGCTCCAGGAAACAGGGGATCTTAGATAGAGGGTCCAAAAGGATTCCTACGAAGTTGGTGGACAGAAGTATAGGATGCCTGGAGAGCAGCCCGTCTAGGAGTTAGGAGAAGAGAGGGCTGAGGGAAGGTTGATCTCTTAAGAAGGAGGAAAGAATACCTTGATTTATTTGACCATACTGAGAGGAGGAGGTATGGTAGTGCAAGAGACTTGACAGATGATTTTGTGATAGGCCCATGGAAAACCAGTCAAACACAATAAGGCAATTAATAACTCCTCAAAAAACTGAAAAGAAAGTTACTTGTACATAACTCAGCCGTGAATGTGGTTTTCATTTAACCGGAAATTGTCACATGACTTGATTTGGGAGCATGGGATGGTGTGGTGCAATGGATATTCTTTGGGAGGCATCAGTAGATGGTGTCTAAAGTGGAAAAAATTTTTGAATAGCTCTATAAGCATGTTATTTAAAAATCAGGATGTGTAAATACCATGGGAAACGCTAAAAGCATTGAAAGTAGTTATACCTTGGAAATAATTAGAAGTGAGAAGTGGGATGGCTTATTTTTGACATAAACCTTATGTTCTTTTTGACTTTTTAAAGTACTTAGTATTTGATTAACTATTTGATTAAAAATTTTAAAACATAAATAAAATGAAAAAAGCTGGTTGTAAGAGCATTTAAAATTTGCCCCTTGGTAGCATTTAGTTAGATGAAGTAGTCAAGATTTCCCATCGGGCTGGGAGCCCTGCCCTCAATGCAATTGGAAATAACCAAGAAAATGGATTCTACACGTTTCGCCACTTTGGAGCTTACTACTTTGTACGAGAACGAGTGCTTTCATTTAGAGTCAGAGCCCATGTGACCAGAGGGTGTGCACCAAGGTCCTGTCATTCCCTGAGCCTCTAGGTGGCTGCAGCTCAGGGATAGAAAGCAGGAGAGGTGAGACAAAAAGTGGGTCTTGGGAATGGGCTGGGCCTGAGCCATACCTGCCCTCAGGATGAGGGGCGGCAGGAGTTCTAGGTGAGAGGGCTAGCCTGTGGAAAGCCAGTTCTGATGCCGGTTCACTCCCTCTCTGCTTTTCCTCTGTAACTTCCTCTTTTCTTCTCTGGAGATGCAGCGGAAATTTGAATCTTGAGGCTCGTCTGAGTTAGATGCTAGGCTGCGTCTGGACTCCTAGCTGTGTGGCAGCCAGAGTGTGGCGGGCAGCTGGTAATTTCTTTCAGACTCAGCATGGCCACATCCAGGACCCCAAAGGGAGTTTTTTCCTCGATTGGCTTTTTCTGGAGTCTTGACTGATAACAGCTGAGGCATCAGCAGAGATGGGGACAGGGTTTGCTTTCGAATTGAAGATTTTTTTTTTTTAGTAACAAGAGGGAAAAAAGCAAGTGCAACCCATGGCTTATCTTTCTGTTAGCGTGATACCATGGGGCTAAATGGCATCTTTACTTCAACATCATTCCTAAAAATTAAAGAATTTTTAGTAGCCTGCATGGTGTATAAGGAAATGGCAGTAAGCACATCCCTGAGGCTTTGTGGGGTGTGTCTGTGGTCGTGTGGCGTTGTTTAGAGCGATGCAGTGGCCTCAGAAGGTTTTTAATCATGTATCCCATCAGAAAAAAAATTCAGCATGTATATCTGATAGAGATGTATCTCCTTATATACTGCTGTGTTGACCATGAACATTATAAAATATGCAAAAATAGCTATCTTAAAAGGATGAGCTGCAAATATAAGTAAAGTTCTAATTTTTTTTCTATAGACTGCTAATGTAGAGACATACCATCTCAGTTCTTCACTTCCCTCCTTCTGTTGATCTTTTAATCCCACTGCATCAGGGCACACTCCCCAGGGTGGTGGGCATGGAAGGATAAAGCCCAAATCTTTCAGAGAGGAATGCTTCTCTTACAGTTCACTGCTTTTGAGACCTTTAAAAAGTTTTCCCACTTTAGAAACCAACTGTTGACTTCTCCCCAAAAATAGCCATTGCAAACTCCATGCCATGACGATTTGTAGTACAGACTGCCTCCTTCCCACCCCCACTACACACACCTCCATTTTAACAAGTCAGGAAACTGAGGCTTATAGAGGGTAAGTGGCTTAGACCAGGGAAGCAGAATCAGGACGAGAACCCCCTTCCCTTGAGTCATTTCACTTTTCTTTCTAGGATTCCATGGCACTTACTGAAACTTCTTGAATAACCCCTTCAACCCATCTTGACCACTTTGTTATCTGAAAGTTGTAAAATTCAGTGTATAAGATCCTTTGTTTCGGGTCGGCCCCGTGGCTTAGCGGTTAAGTGCGCGCGCTCTGCTGCTGGCGGCCCGGGTTCGGATCCCAGGTGCGCACTAACGCGCCGCTTCTCCGGCCATGCTGAGGCCGCGTCCCACACACAGCAACTAGAAGGATGTGCAACTGTGACATACAACTATCTACTGGGGCTTTGGGGGGAAAAAAAAAGAGGAGGATTGGCAATAGATGTTAGCTCAGAGCCGGTCTTCCTCAGCAAAAAAAAAGAGGAGGATTAGCATGGATGTTAGCTCAGGGCTGATCTTCCTCACAAGAAAAAAAAAGATCCTTTGTTTCTTCTTCTGTTTGCAGTAATCTGATTCAGGCTTTGAGCCTGAATTTTCTGAAGCTGTGGGGGAATTTTAAGGGTGTAGACACTGCTTGCCTTTCTTCTTTCTTCTGTTTTCCTCTTGTCTGACTAACTTTGAGCGACCCTGTTTACGTATCCATGGTAGGTAGCTCTCTGCCTACCTTTGTTGTGTATGGGTTCTCCTTTCATCCAGAGGTGGGACCCTTCTTACTGCCAGGCATTTGCTAACCCAATGTATTCCAGCAAGTCATTTCTCTTTATAAATGTAAGTGTCCTGACTGTTGCCAGCTTTACCCATGATTGTTCCTTAGAAGTTAAACAGCGCTGAGTGTCTCAGTAAAAATGGTAGAGTATATGAAGCTGCACTCACTACTCAGGACTGAAGCTTCCATGTTTACCTCTTCAGGGAAGATGCTCCTTTGGCTTAAGCTTTAAAACTGATTGAATGAGAGAGATTCTTCTTTTCATTTCTGCTCCAGGTGTATCAGAAGGCTCTTTGTTTTATCTTATTTTTAATGTGTTTTTACTCAACAAAAAAGTTCAAAAGATGTTTTCCTTTGGAATATGTGGCTAGCCAGGATTGTCTGAAGGAATTAAATAATTTCTATTTAAAGCAAAGATGTTTCTGTGTTTCCCACTTGGCAAAATATAATGATTTTTATTCCCAGTGTTAGAAAAATGGTTGTGTTCTTAACTACTGTATACTTATTGTAAGTGACGTACTGGTAAAATCCAATCTGTTCTTTTTGCCCCTGTACAGAAAAAGCAAAAGATATAAAATAAAAGATCTTAGCTTAATATGCTTTGAAGAGGAAAGGCTCCGATAACACTGCTTGGATGTGATTCTCAGATTTCTTACCTTGAGTTTCTATGTTATGTTGTTCGTGGAGTACTGGGGTGGGGAAGTGGTTGTGTTTGTTTTATTTTATGGTAGCTAGTTTTTAAAAAGAAAAGCCTCCTCCCTCTGAGGGGTACAGGGTAGAGCACAGGGCCAGGTGCCTGTGCTGCGTCCCTCCCAGCCCTGGACACACGCCACCCTGTGGCAGAAGAGGATGGCATCAGTGCTGAAAGCCCCAGCTTTCAAGTCCTTTGGCGCATACACAGTTGCTGTCAGTTGTTCTCCCTAGGTGTGGTTTTGAACAGACTCTAGTGTCTTATTTTTCTCTTTTTCTAAGACTTAAAAAAAAAAGTATAAAGGCGTTCAACCAGCAAGCGACAAGCAGCAAGTGCATTGTATGGGGGCAGTGTTGGTGTTGGAATTTAGTAAAGAAGCCTCGGCCATTTAAGTTGTAGTTTCTGAACACCAGCATAGGAACTCAACTCTTTTTATGACAGCACCCCCACCCATGGGAAACTTGTGAGTATTGTGCATTGAATTCTAAAGGTAGACAATGGGATAACACAAAACGTATAGAATAAGAGAGGAGGCTGGGCCAAAAACTGACGCAAAACATCATTGAGAATAATGGTGACGTAGTACTCAACTGAGAGAACAGATACCGTTTAATCATTTCTCTCCAGTTATTCCACATATAGGACATTGCTTTACATTTCCCAGAAAATCATTTTTAAGTGTCTACTTTCAAATTGAATGTTACTTGAGGGTGGGGGAAAAACCCAGAAGGAATACTTAAACTAGAATAAATACCTACTTTGTATACCCACTATAAATATTTGTGTGTATTATCCCCAATAGCTTTACCTTGAACTTTCTTGTTTAATAGTTAATCTCAGTGTCACATTAAAATTTATGGTAATAGCATCGACTTCCTATGTCTTGAGAAATTTGATAGCTGTGTATTCTCTAGAGCTGTGCTGTCCGATACAGTAGCCACTAGCCATGTGTGACTATTGAAATTTAAATTAATTTCAGTTAAATAAAATTAAAAATTCAGTTCTTCAGTCGTTCTAGTCACATTTCAGGCGCTCAGCAGCAATATGTGGCTAGTGGCTACTATTTTGAACAGTGCTGAGATAGAACATTTTTATCGTGCCAGAGAGTTCCATTGGAGAGCGCCAGTGTAGAGTCTAGCATTTTTCATATTCATGGGAAGAATCGGTTAATTTTATGCCCCACACTGCATAAGTGCTTTATTGACAGACGGATGTCTGGGGCTGGATGAGACAAGCAGCCAGATGAGTGCCCAGTGTGTCACATTGCTCAGAGCAAGTCTGGTGATTCAGTAGCGCCTTTTGCACCCGTTAATATAGGATAGTGTTTGGCTAATAGTATAGGCTCTAGGGGTAGAGTGGTCCTTCCAGCTGGGGGCTTGCTAGCTAAGTGAAACTGAGCAAGTCACTTAACTTTTCTGAACTGTTTTCTCATCTGTAGAGTAGGAATGAAATACCTACTTCCTAGGCTTGTTATGAGAATTATACTAGGTAAAGTAAATGGAATAAAGAATATCAAATACTTAACACAGTGCTAGACAAATAGTATATGCTTGATGGCAGATTTTTATATTCATAGTAATAATAATGGTGTGTTTTATTCTATTGATGTCAATTCCTCTTTTCCTGATGTGTGCTTCTTTTTTTTCCTGTTTTTAATTATTCCTGTCTTATCTTTGCCCTATTTCTATTCTCTTTTATTCCTTTCTCTTCCGTCTTACGGGACCTGGGTAACTGTTAGTGATACTCAAGGATAAGGAATTCCCTGTCCCAGGGCTGGCCCCATGGCGTAGTGGTTAAGTGTGCGTGCTCTGCTGCTGGCGGCCTGGGTTTGGATCCCGGGCGCGCACCCAGGCACCGCTTGTCAGGCCATGCTGTGGCGGCGTCCCACATAAAGTAGAGGAAGATTGGCATAGATGTTAGCTCAGCACCAGTCTTCCTCAGCAAGAGGAGAATTGGCATATATGTTAGCTCAGGGCTGATCTTCCTCACCAAAAAAAAAAAAAAAAAAAAAAGAATTCCCTGTCCACTAATTGCTGTGGTACAATGGAGAATGGGGAATAATTGATATCAAAATGAAACCAAACCCTATAAGGATCCACAGAAATGCAGCACCTTCGGCCGATATTTTTGAGGAAGCTGCTATATATGGGCTGCGGAGCAATGTGGAAATAATTGGCGAGTAGGGATGGGTCCATGAACTCCCTCTCATTAGCATCTACCTGTTAACTGGTCAGCAAACTATCATGAGAGGCATAGCTAGAAGATCCTTGCTGATCATATATCTTTACTTATGTAGCAACAAAGGAGAGAGCGTGAAGCTAGAAGGCAGCAAGAACGTGAACAGCGAAGGAGAGAACAAGAAGAGAAGAGGCGTCTAGAGGAGTTGGAGAGAAGGCGTAAAGAAGAAGAAGAGAGGAGACGGGCAGAAGAAGAAAAAAGGAGAGTTGAAAGAGAACAGGTAAGTTCACAATGTTCCAACCCTGAATTTGTAAAGTTTGGTACTTCGTCGAGTTGGGACGTTGGGGGCAAAAAGTACACACCTCTGTGTGTGCCCACACGTGCACACATATTCAGGACCTTAGAGGTTTAAAAATACTGAACTGCAGTTGGAAGCACGCCAGTAAATCGAGTCTCTTGTGTTTAAAAAGAGATAGAAATCTATACACTGTAGAAACCTCTTGAAACCAGCTAAGTGGTCTCCAAATAGTATGATACCTGAAAGATTTCTGAATATACTTCTCGAGTTCAGATTAAATGCTTCGAACCCCAAATATCTGGATGATCATTGACCTTTTTTTAAATGAAATTAAAAACCAACTGTAAAAATTCCCCATGAGAAATGTTTGTGGTATCCAGTGGTTAACTGAATATTTTAGTGTATATTTGCATATAATTCAGTATATACATATGTAGCATTAGAAAAACGAATAATGTTGTTTTGTTTTGCCAAAAAAAGATCAGGTTTTAGTAATATTCATAGCGTTTTATTAATGCTAGATGTAGTTGTCTTTAGAAATCTCTTTGTTTCCTGAACCATCTATGCAAATAAAAATTGACTGTGCTTTTCGTTGTCTGTGTTATAAGTGTGAATCCCATCACTAGCCTCTTTGCCTTTCATTTCTTTGAACTGATCACTCTTTGCTATGAGCTTTGAATAAAGAAAAAAGGATACGAATGGGGACCAATTTAAATAATACTTGAAATTCATACTTAAAATTCTTAATGAACGATGGTGTTAACTTCCAAATTTGGTTATTCAGCTACTACTCTTGATGCTAATCATATACCTTGGGTTTTCTGAGTCTTAGGTCTGCATGTGTACCAGTTTTTCCTAGAAATTTAAATGACACTCTTTATACCTTACTGACATTACTAGCAAGTTAACTATGATTTGTTTTGTTTTGTTTACATTCTAATTTATACTTCGAGACTGCAAAGAGGAGAAAACATATAAGCTTTTAAAAATTAAATCACCCAGGGATAATTCTCACTATTTGATTGTGAGAGGAGGGTATGAAAGTAATACTTAATTTTTAATGTTCTGATGGCAGTTACTGGCTTTTGTGTATAGCAAGTATTCTTTACCTCTTCTTTTAAAGAAAATAGCATCAAAAATCAGTTTTATTCTGCTTTCCTTATTCTGTTGTAAAAAAAATTGTTCCCCATTTTAATGTAGGAAAACGTGTTTGTAGGAAACGTCATTTCTGCATGTGTGCATGTTTGTGTACATGTATAATTGTGTTTTGTGTGTTCATTGACTACATGTTGGGACCTTTGTGATTTGGATAGATGTGAATTTTCCGGTTGTCCCTGTGTTTTGAAGGCAGAAAACAAAGGAGTGTACTCACTTGATCTTTCAAATTATGGTTTAATTCTGTGTAGTTCAAAAAAGAGATGAGTTGGGAGTCAGATTCCTTTCTCTGCCATTGCTGGGGAAGGCCACACACCCTGCTAGGGCAGTTCTTAGCACAACATGTGTCATGGAAGGTTAGGCCTCAATGCGTGGGACTTGGAGCCCAGTTTGGAATCAGGGTACCTTTGCCAATGGCCTTATGGATACGCTTTTCTCCAGATTGGCTTTCTTTGGCTAAATTTGCTCTGTAAGATAAAGTTTTCTAAGGAAATTTATATGTCACAATTTCTCTTATTCAGCATTCTTTCAACCAGGATTATTGGTTAACTAAAACTTCTGCTCAGCCCAGATGTATGGCTGTTTTTATTTTAAGGTGTGTGCCATGGTACAAGTGGATGGTCAGCAGTAGACACTGTAAAGGAATAATCTCAATTTCAGGATAGAATTTTTCCTCATAGACCCCTTAGTCTATTGCCCTTATTAGAGTAGTTGGCTTTTTCCCTGTTGAAAAGGAAGGAAACTTCTTTTGTTTGTAAAATGTTTGTACTTTTTGAAGTTATTTGCTATCTATCTTGTATTTGAGCCTCACAAAAAGTCCTGAGAGTTGGAAGAAAGTATTCTTGATACTCATTTCTCAAACGAGGAGAGTGAGAAAATGAGAAGTTGAGGGGCTGCTAGTGGTCACACATAAGGTCTCTTGATTTCTCAGTCCATTAAATATGCATATCACTTCAAGGTTGGATCTTTCCTCTTTACGTGTTTTGGGTGTGTTTACCTGTTTTCATTGTTATAGAGGTTTATCATTCTCTTCTCATTGAAAACAAGTCATCCTCACTCCCCTCCTCCTTCTCTCTCTCATAGACACACACACACATGAAGGGTCTGGGCCTGTTCATTTGTGATAAGTGGCCTGAGTCTGGTATTCCCAGACCATGGCTTTCAGAAAGTAATCATTCTAGGTACCTTCTGTATCATCAGAGAAAACACAAATCATGTTTGTTTTATTTTAATATTAAACAGGTTTTGGGTTTTAAAAATTGGCAATCCATGCTTGTTATAAATAATGACTAATAAGCAGACATTGATTAATGAGAACTCTCTGGTTTCCTATCTAATTAAACTCTTCATTTGTCTGGCGTCTACCATGCTTAAGAGGAATATCACGGTCCATTAAAACCCTGCATTTGTGTATAACAGCTGTGTTCTAACAGAAAAACTCTCAAATACCTTTATGTGTATCATTGGAGTGCATGTCATCATTTATTAGACTCTTCAGATCTTAGTGGCCAATTTGAAGTTCTTGGGAAAATCCTTAGCAATAGATTTTTTTTAGATATTCATCACTAAGTGAATTACCACTAAAGACGATGGGGCAAATGGTTCTTGGTGCTTCATTCAGGTGGTTCTGATGCTTTCCTTTTGGATAAATTGATTGCTGGGTGATTTCTGTGTGACAGGAGTATATCAGGCGACAGCTAGAAGAGGAGCAGCGGCACTTGGAAATCCTTCAGCAGCAGCTGCTCCAGGAGCAGGCCATGTTACTGGTAACGCCCCACGTCTGTCTTGTTCTGTAGTGTCAGGGCTCGTTCATCCATCCCTCCCCTGAGTTGGGCATAGCTGTGGTGGTGATCGCCAGACCATTTTGGTTAGTGCTGTGGGCTGACAGGCTCAAATGGAGACATCCTCTGTGGTCAGACTGCTTTGGGCACATTTCGAGGTGGCTTTTATTTATTTTTTTATTTCCCATTAGTGAGTTCACTGTCTCATTTGGTAGATAGACAAGGTTTTGAACAGAACTTGGCGTTCACTGAACAAACTAGAATGCTAAGGGCTGAGGTTCAAAGCACACCTCATAGGATTTTAACCTAGGATCCTCTAAGTATCTTTTGAGACCACCAAAACCAACATTTAATTGAATTCTCTCTTACTCTGTCCAGTGATGATATGGTTAGCAACAAGCTGTCAGATTTTTCCACAGGTAATATGCTATTTAAACTCCTGGCCATTTTGCTTTGTTATGAAACAAGGAGGGGGAAAAAAGGCTTTGTCTTTAAAAGAAGTTGAGAATGAATCCAGAGAAGAGGCGAGCTCTCCAGTGTCCCATAGATTTAGTGTTCTCCTCTCCCTCTCCAAGGAGTGCCGATGGCGGGAGATGGAGGAGCACCGGCAGGCAGAGAGGCTCCAGAGGCAGTTGCAACAAGAACAAGCATATCTCCTGTCTCTACAGCATGACCACAGGAGGCCGCACCCGCAGCACGCGCAGCAGCCGCCGCCGCCACCGCAGCAGGAAAGGAGCAAGCCCAGCTATCACACTCCAGAGCCTAAGCCCCTCTATGAGCCCGCCGATAGAGCTCGAGAGGTATCTTCTTCCCTTTGTGCTGTGTTGATTATTCCCTGGAAAGTAGTATAATGACTCTTAAGAACTGTATAATATTAATGCTGGAAGAGGGCATGGAGATCAGCTGATGAGCCGCCCTCTTGGTTTTCTAGCTGAGAAACTGAGCCTCAGAGACGTGAAGGGGCTTGCCCAAGGTCTCTTATCTATAAGTGTTTTTTCTATAGAGGACCAGGGTACCTTTGTTAACAAATCTCAGATGAGTTGAACACTAAACTAAACAGAAAGAGAAGATTGTACAGCAGAATCGTTCTTTAAAATGTGGGTGAGGGGAATGGTGGCCTGGTTAACTAATTTTCCCAAACTGCCCAATTTACTGACTTATCCGTGATCATGACTTTTACTGAATTGGTGCATTTGGGCTACCCAGAGCCTCACATAAGGATGTGGCAAAGCAGGAATGTTCAGGGACACTAGGAAGATAGGGAGCTGGTCAGCTTCCAGACTATGTTGAATCCTGGCCTATAGGTGGCACCCTTCCACTGTATCTGGCTCTCACAGTGAGTAGATTCTTGGAACAAGAGTCCTGCTTGTTTAGGAATATCTTTATTTTTGGTGGAATGAAATAGATTCGTAATGATGGTCTTTTAATCTGTTGGTTTAGTTGGTTATGACAGGTTAATTTTTTTTTTCTAGTTTATCTTCACGTACAGTTCTAGAATTCTTGCCAGAAGGAGATTTTAAAGGCTGCCTCTCTTAATTTTTGTCTCCATAAATATTTCTTTATCCTGAATCAAATCCTAGTCTTGCTTTATTTGCCTCCTTCCTTTTTAATCTCCTCTCTTTTCTTGTAGTTGAAGAAAACAGAAAATTTCTCTTTGGAGTCCTTCTACTCTCAGGCTTTCTTCAGTATCTCTGCTTTTCCCCTACTAACACTGAGTTATGTCTTCCAATTCTCTGATGCAGGTGGAAGATAGATTTAGGAAAACTAACCACAGCTCCCCTGAAGCCCAGTCTAAGCAGACAGGCAGAGTATTGGAGCCACCAGTGCCTTCCAGATCAGAGTCCTTTTCCAATGGCAACTCCGAGCCTGTGCATCCTGCCCTGCAAAGACCAGCCGAGCCACAGGTAGCAACGGCCAGCTGGCCGTGGGTTAAGGAGACTCATGCAAGAGCTCGCTGAGCCATAGGCCTGCTTGTGATGTTCACAGTTTGGTTGGTTACCACATTTAGAAAGAGAAGAGATTAGTGAGTGATTTTAGACCAACTTAAAGAGGACATACCCTCAGTTGATAGGGAAAAGTAGGATTTTTTTAAAAAAGATTTTTGTTGTACTTATTAAGAATATCTAGTTGCAGTGATTTCTCCTTTTAGTTTAACTTTTTACCTTCCCCAACTCAGATGTTTGTAAACAAGTGCCTCTTTACTCTCATACAAAGATATTTCAGTTTACTTTTTAGAAAGTTAGTTTCACAAGTACTAGAGGGAGAACCAGAACCTTCTCTTAACCTCTGATCCTTGGCTTCTGGCCAGTTCCACAAGGGGGCCTTAGAGAGTCAGCGACTGCCCTGAAATTCCGTGTGGAAATTTTTTGTTTGTCCAAATGTGCATATTTTTCTGGGAAAAGGGCCTTTTATCAGATTCTCAAAAGGTTCAAGATCTGAAAAAAAGTTAGAATTCAGTGGATTAGGTGTGGATTTCCCTGAAGTAGGTCAGGGTAAAGTTCGTAACCTCTCATTGGGTCGGCCACAGCATTCTGCCTTGTCTAGGTGAGGGAGCACCTCTGGGCTGAGTGCTTGGTGGTTCAGAGAGAACTCTCTGTGCTGTCTGGAGAAGAAAGTAGGTAGCAGAGATTACCCATGTCAGAGATCCTAGCGATCCTTAAAACACTGATTCCCACTCTCTTGCTGAAAATAGTTGACTTTTAGACATTTTGCTCCTTGCAGCTATGTAACCCAGAATCTTGGTAACAGGTTTCTTAAGCCTGGGGTTACTTGTCGCTGATGTTTGCATGTGCTGGGGGACAGACGTTCATATTCTCATGATAGAGGTGGCTGTGGTGTTCTGGAAACAAATGCAAATGTGGGTTTCCATGCGCCTGGCAATAAAGAATCCCAGTGTGGAGGAGCTGAAAAGAAGACGGCCTGCACCTAAACAAAGCATGCGGGAGGGGAGAGTGTTTACATGGGATCAGCAGCTGCTTGACCCCCAGAGGAGCTCCCCCACAAGCAAGCTGGCAATTCCAGAGGGAGAGGAATGCAAGGACGAAGGAAGCAGAGGGAGGCAGGGCCGGGTAAAATGGAAGGGAGGGAGGGTGGAGGGCCTGGGAGAATAGGTTTGATGACGCTTGGATGAAGAGTCCAGGATTAAAGTTTTTATTCTGAAAGTTAACGTAAGTAGAAAGTCTTTATCCGTCTGGCCACAACAGTTAAGAAAATAGGAATTCCTGAATTATATAGACTACTTTTTATATTAGCTAATGTAGTGCCTGGAAATAGTCTCCCTCTTCCTTCTCCTATCTAAAGTTACTTTTGGCTGAAACATATAGACTTATGGAAACATTCTTCTTTTCATGTAGGAATCTATTTTAAAGCCCATTTTTTATTATAGTTACAGATAATACTTTCAGTTATTACATGCTTTCCCCCCTGAAAATTTTAAACATTTTAGAAGTTTAGAAATTCTGGGATTATACCAATAGATGGAATTATGTGACCCTCACTTAGAAATCACAGACCTGGCACTAATTCTGTATCTTGCATTTGGAAAGGGTGAACCAATTGTGATTCGGTATTTCCATTTTTCATTCAGTGTGTTGATGTAATAGAAATATAGTTAGAATTATGTAAATTGCAGTATTGAACAATTATTTTTAAATGATAAAATATAAAGGAAATACAGATTATTTCAGAGATTTTCCCAATTTTAAAGCAACCAGATAAATTCAGTTGACAAGTAATTGTCATATTTCTTTAATTGTCAAGTAGAAGGAATACCCCTGCAGCGTCAATTTAGGGAATCACAGTACTGAATGTTTCTAAGGAATTCAAAGTTCTTTTTTTCATAACTAATATGAAGATGTATGGAGACATTTATGGTTTGAGTGTTTTAAGACTTGGGAGAAGAAAAAAGGAAAATTGTTGGTGTATTTGAAAAGTGGATTGTTTTTAAGTTATACTATTACAGTCTGTCAAAACATGAGGGGTTTGTCTTTGCTCATTAAATGTGTTGTTTTGTTGTTACTTGGTCTGAAATCTTATACTGCCAGGTAACGTGAGGATGGAGAGAGGTTTGCATCTATGGCAGTGTCTGTCTTGTGATTTTTCTCCCTCTCTGCATGTCCAGTCTCTGCTTTGACATGGATGTGCATGTGGCACATTGTCCCTGCTTTCAGGACAGCAGGGCTATAAGGCTTCTGTTTTTTTTAATCTTCATGTTTACTGCTATATGTAATGTTTGTCTGGATATTAAAAGAGTTTTCCTTGTAAATGTACATTTGTTCTTTTCTACATATTGTGTTTCTCAGACCTCTTCATCACTTAAAAGTATAACTGTTTTACTGCTTGGCTTACCTAATACTGTACCGCTTCAGTTTGCAATCCCCCAGTTCCTGCTTTCGATTTGGTATTGACCAGAAAAGCATTTTATGCAGAACGCATTGAATGTTTTGTGTTTTGTTTTCTTGTAAGGTACAGTGGTCCCACCTGGCATCTCTCAAGAACAATGTTTCCCCTGTCTCGCGATCCCATTCCTTCAGTGACCCTTCTCCTCCCAAATTTGCACACCACCATCTTCGCTCTCAGGACCCATGTCCACCTTCCCGCAGTGAGGTGCTAAGTCAGAGTTCTGACTCTAAGTCGGAAGTACCTGACCCCACCCAAAAGGCTTGGTCTAGATCAGACAGTGACGAGGTGCCTCCAAGGGTAAGAAGCAGAAAGACAGACGTGTGCTTCTTTTTCCTTTTTGTTATTTTTAAAAAATTATTTATCTTAATTAAGGGTATGGTGGCTTCACCAGAATTAAGGGGCAATGGAATTTCTAAGGAACTTTTTATGTTGGGGAGAAAGTTCCATATTAAGGCAGTTAAATTCAGCCAGCAGTCAGTTAGCTTTTCATTGTTGTTGTTAACTCTGCACTTAAACACAGGGTAGCAAAATAATTTAAGAGTAAATCTATAAAGAATGTGCTTTCAGAACAGATAGAATCAAAATATATTTTAGCAGTTGTCTTGTAAGTTTATACAGAAGCTACAAATTATTTTGCAACGTTAACCAATATAAAATTTTTCAGAAAAGGTCTTATAAGGAAAAAAATTAACATGAAAATTTAAAAGAAAATTATTTTTTCTTTTTAAATTGAGGCATTTTTGTTTTTGTTTGGGTGTTTTAAAATTTTGGGGGTTTTGTTTTTGGTAATTACTTAATGGTGAAATTAAACAAAAAGGCACATTTTAGTTTATTTTTCCTCCATGTGGAATTTGCTTCCTCTAAATATTTTCTTGCTTCTTACGAGTCTTTGTTTCCTCCTGATCCATTTGTAGACCATTGTTTGGTTTCTTTGAGCTTATTTTCCTGATTCTCACATTATCTCAGCAAAATGCTTTGTATGTCCCCTGCCACCAAGCTTCAGTCCAAACGTCATTTACACGTGAGAGAAGCATAGGAGGGCTGTTCGTCCTGGCTCCTTTGATGCCTTTGGCTGAATTTTCTCTTTCTGTTGTATTAGTGGAGGGCAGAGAAGGATCAGGGATGGGGGTAGGTTGGTGCTAGTAAGGCTAATAACGTAATTAGGACTGCTTTAAAAATATGTTTTGGTAGGGAAATCTTTCTCTTCGTTCTTTCAGTAATTTAATTGCTGTATTTTCTACCCGAAGGTTCCTGTGAGAACAACGTCTCGTTCCCCTGTTCTGTCCCGTCGGGATTCCCCGCTGCAGGGCAGTGGACAGCAAAACAGCCAGGCGGGTCAGAGAAACTCCACCAGGTGAAGAGAGCGCAGCTGAGGAGCGGGCTTGCTGCGAGTCTTCTGCAGCCTCGTGGTGTCTGTGCTTACAGAAATGCCTGGAAACGCAGGAGTCCTGGGGCCAAGAGGCTATCAGTTTACAAAAGAAAAAATACTGTAAAATCCGTTAACATGAATAACATGAAGTTGATCTGTAGTGAAAAGAGAGTCTAAATCTGATTGTGTGGCAGTTTTAAAATGAAAATTACCTGTCTCTGTAAGAGAAGGAACAGCAGGGAAACGGGAGAGGTTCTAAGAGAATCGTAACCTGGAGGAGCCTGTTGTCTACAGGACGTCCTCAGGCCTTGGGAGTGGTATGGAAATCACCAACAGGCTGCTCAAGAGAGTCAGTGGTTGGCTTAGAGTCTGCAATAAACAGTGATTTAACCAAAGCATATTTTTAGGTTCTAGAGCTGTCCTGTCTTATACAGTAGCTATTTAGCCACATGAGGCTACTTAAATTTGAATTTAGCTTAAATAAAATTAAATGAAATTAAAAATTTCCTTAGCTGCACTAGCACATTTCAAGTGCTTAATAGCCACATGTAGTTAGTGGCTACCATATTAGACAGCTCAGCTCTAGAATGTTTTCATCATCTCAGTTAAGTTCCATTGACCAGCACCATTCTAGAGGAAGAAAAGATCATTATATTGAATATTTTGTATCTTGATCACCACTGACCCTCTGAAGTTAGCCTTCTGCACAGGGAACCTTGGTATAACTTGAAGCAGTGAGATAGATGATAGCCAGAAGCTGCAGAGAGCCTTCTCAGTCCTCAGATGACCAGGGTGGACTGTGGATTTTCCTGTGACTGAGTCTGTGTGTTAATTCTCAACGTAGAATTATCAGATAGTTCTTACCTGGTGCATCTGTGGCGGAGATAGCTCGTAGCCCATGCTCCCTGTCACATCTCTAACGCAGCTCATACAAAGGAGTATATGCATAAGTGTTGCTTCTTGAGAGCAGTGATGGATGGGTGAGAGCAGCAGCCTGAAACAGTATAATTTTGTGTGTAATTATATAAGTGGAATTTTTTATAATAAGAAACTGAATTTATAGCTGTGACAGAAATAGTGACACTTCTAGACTGAACAGTAACATTTCCTGTCACACCTAATAAAGATTTTGGGTCTGCTAATGGTAGAAGATCATTCAGTATTTTTCGTTTGTTAAGATATCTTACGTAAAATTCGTGAATAATTCGTTACAACTTTTGGTGAATTTTATGTTAAATGCTGTTTGTAGGCTGTTTTTCTCATCATACCTACATTTCAGAGACATTGATGCACACATCATGCAAGTGTTTATAACTTGATGCTGCCTCTTGGGATAACGCATTAGCTGTTCTCTCCTCTTGTTTCCCAACAGCAGTATTGAGCCCCGGCTGCTGTGGGAGAGAGTGGAGAAGCTGGTGCCCAGGCCTGGCAGTGGCAGCTCCTCGGGGTCCAGCAACTCAGGATCCCAGCCTGGGTCCCACCCTGGGTCTCAGAGTGGCTCCGGGGAGCGCTTCAGAGTGAGATGTAGGTGCCTTTCCTTTTCTCCCTCTCCCTGTTAACGATATTGGGCTATGATCAGGATATTGGAAATCTTTTTCAATCACGTAGAAAGACCTGTGGATTTTACACAGCTGCATATCACAAAACAAGGTTTCATTACAGGTTGCTAATGACACTAATCATCCTCATAATTTTAATAAGAAAGAGCTAACTTTTGAGAGCCTACACATGCCTAGCACTGTGAGCACTTTACATGCATTATCTCATCTAATCATTGTAATAACCCGATAAGATAGACAGATAGATATATTGTCTCCATTTACAGATTAAAATAACTGCAATTTAGTGAGGTTAAGTGACTCGTCCAAGATGATTAGCTAAATGTCCAAGCTGAGATTTGAAACAACTTCTTTCGGTATAGACTCCATTAATATTGGTTATTTTAGGGCCAACCCCAGTGGCCTAGTGGTTAAGTTTGGCGCACTTTGCTTTGGCGGCCTGGGTTCGGTTCCCGGGCATGCACCTACACCACTTGTCCGTTAGTGGCCATGCTGTGGCTGGGGGCTCATATTTAAAAAAAAAGAGAGCGAGATTGGCAATGGATGTTAGCTCCCGGTGAATGTTCCTCAGCAAAAAAAAAAAAAGGTTATTTTAACCTATTTACAAAAACAGATTAGCGAAAATTCCCTCTACTGTATTATTGACGTAACATAACACGGCATTGTGAACACCTGTTAAATAGACTGTGATGATGGAGCATTCTAAAAGGAGTTGGAAATCCTGCTAGAGATTCAAAGTAAGAAGTAAGGAGTCAGAAACCCTGGAGTTCAGACCTGCATGTGGAGACTCTACCATGAGTGGGGCTAACAGAAGTGGGCGGGGGTGAGGAGGAGAGAAACAAAAGGCTAGATGGGGTTGGTCAGCTTTCTATGTATATCACACATCTGTATGCTTATGTGTCTGCCTTTCTTGTCTCTTGTGAACAGCATCATCCAAATCTGAAGGCTCTCCATCTCAACGCCTTGAAAATGCAGCAAAAAAACCTGAAGATAAAAAAGAAGTTTTTAGACCTCTCAAGCCTGCTGTAAGAATGCACAAAATCAATTTTACCTATTTCAAGCTTGAGTCAGATCTTTCTCTTAAAAATATGTGGTTAAGAGGCCTGCGGTCCTTTCTGTGGGCCCCCTCACAGATCTGAGGAATTATAAGGAAAGCCATAAAGTCATTTAAAAAAAATACAAAGGAAAGAAAAGCCTTTTTGTCTCTTTGCTTAGCATTAACCTTTATGTATTCTTGATGAGTTGGGCATGTACGATACTGGCTTGATTATTGATTGATTGATTGTGAGGAAGATCAGTCCTGTGCTTACATCTCCCAATCCTCCGTGTGTGTGTGTGTGTGTGTGCGCGCGCGCGTGCTTTTGCTGAGGAAGACTGGCCCTGGGCCAACACCTATGCCCATCTTCCTCCACTTTATATGGGACGCCGCCACAGCATGGCTTGACAAGCAGTACGTCGGTGCGCTCCCCAAACCGGTGAACCCTGGGCCACCGCAGCGGAGCGCGTGCACTTAACCTTGCGCCACCAGGCGGGCCCCAATACTGGCTTTTAGAATAAGTTTTTTACATCACCTTCTTAAACTCACCCGTTATTTAAATTCTGCCTTTTGGTACCTGGGGTGGCGGTTGTGACTGTTTCTCACTCTTCTGTAATCTTTGTTGCCTTAATCGACCATGGAACTGTATACACTGGGGTTTCAAGCCTGTTGGAATTTTGGTTTCCTGCTTGAATTGATTTCCCTTGTCTCCCCTTCTTTCTCCCTTGTGCTGCGCATTCTTCATCATTGATGACTCCTCTGGCTCGATGAAACTGCTGCTGTACTGAAGGGCGAAGTGGTAAGCCCCGTCTTTGGAAAATTCAGCGTCAGAGCAACATTCTAACTGCCTTTGAAACTTAGCTTGTATTCCATCTATATTCCTTTTCCTTCCTCAACTTTCCTTTTTGTTCTTTTCTAGAATTAAAAAACCTTAAACTTTTGCTTCATCTTTTTTAACACACAAGATTTGCTGCATGTATTTATTATTATTAAATATAGCTTTTTAAAATAACTTCTTAAAAAGCCACAGCTGTAATCATGAAATGGTTAGCAAGAGTCAAGGTCCAACACTTGATCATTGTTATTTCAGCGGCTCAAGCTCAAAAAAAAGAAACATGTTCTTAACTGTGGAGAAGAAAACTCTATTAGAACTGCTAAAAAGAAAAAGGAAAAATGGCTACGTAGCCTGCTTTGTAAAGAGTCGTTACTTCTAAAGAAAATTCCCAAGTAGAAGGATATACTTTGGACTTCTATATGAAAATGTAGAATATAAATAATAATCACACTTGAAATTATATTTGGATAATTGATTGAGTCTTCAAATATCTCAATGTAGAAGAGTAAAGGGAAATGAAGCCCTTTTTGAATAATAACTTTTACTGTGGATTTCTTTTCTTTGTGTTGTTCATATTTGTTGGCAGTATTACAAGGCGGCGACAGGGAGGCCTGCCTGGCCTGCCTGGCCTCCTGCCCTCAGCAGCACACGCTGTTAGCACTTTCTCACTTGAGATGTCATGAACTTTTTTTTATGAATGTGGCAAGTTGTTAACAATCAGTGAAGCAAGATAGGAATGGTATACTGGTGCTCACTTCATTGTTTCATTTTTCTGTAGATATGAAATTTTTAAAAATAAAAGTTGGAGTTACAAATAAAAATTTCACCAAATAAGTACTTTAAATCAGCCCTATTAACTAGAATCTTGCTTTCTGGATAATCTTAAAAGAAGACTTTGTCGTACAGTCCAGTATCTTTATAACAAACTCCAAGGATCTAGCTACATACATTTGTTGATCTAGAATTTTATCTTACAGTTGGAAAAAAAACAATATCAGCTTATCATAAGCAGATTATTATGTTTTTTATTGTTGTGAGATTTGAACTGTATACAACATCTTTGGTTTTTTAAATGTCTTTTCTATTTTTTCTCTATCTTTTACTTTTTTTGGTCTTTCCTGTCAAAAGCTTTAGGAGTTCACCTTCAGAGGATAAGGATACTGGCAAATACTCTATAAAACAGTTGACAAAGCTGACGTTGTAGCTCTTTATCGGTGGTTAAGACAGAGAACTTGTTCTCTGCTATTCTCTGCCTACTTTCCTCTTTTGCCTTACTCTGTTTTCTGTCCTGTGCATTAGGATTTGACTGCACTGGCCAAAGAGCTTCGAGCAGTGGAAGATGTGCGACCGCCACACAAAGTGACAGATTACTCCTCCTCCAGTGAGGAGTCGGGGACAACAGATGAGGAAGACGATGACGTGGAACAGGAGGGGGCAGAGGAGCCCACCTCTGGACCAGAGGACACCAGAGCAGCGTCAGTCCCTGGTGTATTTTAGAGGATGAGAGTGTCCCCCTGGGCCTTCTTTCCACTTGGAACCCAGACAGTTTTTTCTCAACCTATCATATGATTCTGCAAACATTTTTACCATTTAGTTCATCTAGTCCATTAGTTTAGTTCTCTTGAACGTTTAGTTATTATGGCTTCAGCAGCAGACAGCCTTTATGTTTCTCCTCCTCCTCTTCGTTTGTGTGCATGTGTGTCAGTGCCTCTGCCCAATACCCTAATGTGTATTTTATTTATTATTTTTTAAAATTTGAGAATATGATAAATGGGAAATTTCAGTTCAGTTTAACTATTTTAATTAACCATAAGTGTTCATTCTCATATTTTTGCTCAAAAACAAATTGTACTGGCAGGGAATTCTTTGTTGAAGGGAAAAAGCTAAGCATTTGCTTTCCTTGAGGAAACTTTACACATGTAACCCGATCTAATCTTATGATTTTGCGAAGGTGAGAAATCTAAACAGGATATCCTCGACTCATGGGATTATGATTCTTCACGTCTGGATTTTGTCTCAATAGGTCATCTCTGAATTTGAGCAATGGTGAAACGGAATCTGTGAAAACCATGATTGTCCATGACGATGTAGAAAGTGAACCAGCCATGACCCCATCTAAGGAGGGCACGCTAATCGTCCGCCAGGTACCTGTGTCTTCTCTCTGTTGTTAGAGGCTGAGCTTCTCCTGTAGTCATTAACCCACTTGCTCATTCACTCACTCATGCTGTTTCTACATCGTCATCTGTTTTCATGTTAACAAGACCCCGAGGGTAGAGTGTCTGGGGCTAGGGAGGCAGGTACGTGCTGCATGCCAGGAAGGTAGCTAGCAGTCTCCACCCCACATTGCTGCTCCTCTGCATGTTTTGCGGCAGCCCTCATTGAAGCACCATGCTGAGTCTCACAGTCTGTGTCTGAGCAGTAGAAGAGTCACAGGGAGTCCTTCACCAGGCTTGCAGAGCAAGAAGGCAGATCCCAGTCTGTAGCAGAGCAGCCACAGGTTCTGCAGAGAGCTCTTCACTCTGAGAGTGCGCAGTGCTGTAGGGGGAGCGGACAAGTCAGGCAGGGACCGCTGAAGGGCAGATGAGCCTCATCGCAGTCACAGGGAGGACCTTGTGGAGCAGAAGGGTTGGGAGGTCTCGTGTGTGTGTTTCAAAATGTTAGTTTTCTCACTTGTTGAATATTAAATGTGTACCACCTAGATGTGCTCAGTTTGGATTACTAAATTTTACAACTCTCTGTTCATTTCTTAGCTTAGATGTAAGAAAAGTTATATGCTTCTCATTTAAATAGAACAGGGCACCTGTCTAGTATTTTGGACTTCTTCCTGAGCGTGTTTCATGCTATGGCAATGCATTCGGATGGAAAGTGGGAAGAACGTGGCAAAGACCAGGATTCGAAGAAGTGACAGGGTACTTTCTAGAGCTTTAGACAGAAAAATTTAAAAAGAAAAAAAAACGCTAGTGGTTTTGAAAACAGCAGCTAGCATAGCAGATAAAACACTCACTGCTTGGGTCCTGCAGCCACTAGATGAGGTACTTTGAAATCTGTTGGCTCAACTTAGGCATTTGGCAAGGAAGTGTGAGCAATTCAGGCTACTTTCCTCTGGTCTTTCCGTGATAATTAGGAGTTTGGAAAGTCACACAGCACCTTGAACAAAGTCAGTTATCAGTAGGGTCATAGGCAATTTCAGCAGCGCTTGAGCAAGACAAGTGTGCCTGTTTTTTCTACAGAGTACAGTTGACCAAAAGCGTGCCAGCCATCATGAGAGCAATGGCTTTGCCGGTCGCATTCACCTCTTGCCAGATCTCTTACAGCAAAGCCATTCCTCCTCCACTTCCTCCACCTCCTCCTCCCCATCCTCCAGCCAGCCGACACCCACCATGTCCCCACAGACACCCCAGGACAAGCTCACTACTAATGAGGTATGTCTCGCACCACAGCTGGCTGCTTTCCTAGGGTTAGACCAGCACTGCCTAGTAGCTAGTTTGCAGAGGAGACCTTTTCACTGCCCGACACCCCTTCCCTACCCACCTGCTTTCTTCTGTCACCTGCCCTTCTCCCCAACCCCCAAGTAACATGTTCCAGATCTGCATACAAATCCCCTAACCCTAGATCAATTTCCCTTCAAATTTGCCAGTTCACTATTTACTTTTCTCTAGATAAAGTGTAGTTGCATGGCTTTCTTGATTCAGTTTATTTTTTGAAAGTCTAAATAAAGTGATTGCTGTGTTCTCAGATCCATTATGTATTTGGCATGAAATTCGTATAGTCATTTGTGGAATCTGCCTTTTTTGTTCTTTTTATCCAATAAATAAAATACAGAAAAATTTGGTTAAGCAGACGTGGTCTTGTCCGGACAAACTTGTTATCCTGTATAGGAATCCCCTTCAGACGGGGCTGGATTGTTTGTTGTTTTGGTTTCTGTTTTTTGGGGTGCGGGGGTATTATTTGTTATTCTTACTTGTTTTTGCCAACCCTGTTAAGAGGATTTCTTTACTTGAAATTCACAGTCACTCAGAATTTAAGAGGAGGCCAAATGCTTTTCAGGGAAACCTAGAAAATAAGGATGTTAAGCAAGAAGGGCAAATGTCTGAGCATGCTTTTAATTTAAAATTTTGAGTGGGAAACCATGTGCTTGTTCAAAGGCTTGGCTGCGGTGCGCAGTCTGGGTGCAGCTGGGTGATTCTTTGCTCTTTGAAGCAGGGTTATGCCCCCGGTGCAGCGACAGACTCCACCTTGAGCACCCTGTACTTCATTAAACAAGTAGTTTGATTTCGTGGGAGGTTTCGTCTAAATGCATTTGTCTAACAGTTGGAGGAGGTTGAAAGCAGCACGTAGCTTCAGCCAGTCTTGTCAGTGTCAGCGTTCAACTGCTGGCCTGCCCACCTGCACCTGTTTTGGTTCCCTCGTTAGAAGGAATCAGAATAATCCTCTCCTCGTGAGGAGCAGGGGCAAGTCAACTGCTTCCAAGGCAGGCTTGGCATCAAATTGGCCATCGGCTGGACTGGCCACTGATCGTGGGACAGAACAGGAAGCCTGCCAGCTGTGTCAGGTGGGAGGAGAGAGCCTGAGCGTAGGAGGGCATGGGCTCTAGGACGTGATGACTTTCAGCTGCCCCTGGGGTGAAATGGGACAGGACGGAAGCACTTGATCAGACCTTTTTCCTCCAGTGATATATTCTGCCTGCGCTCACATTCTTCCTTATATTTATATTTAAACTTGGCTCCATTTTGCTCTAATGTACAGTATTTACTATAACCCTTAACTCACTAAACTGACAAGTTTATTTTTCTGTTTGTTTTGTTTTTAATTGTCATTACATTTCCACTTAACAATTTGTTTCACTTTCTTTGTGTTGGTTTTTTTTTTTTTTGTCTTAAATTGCAGTATTAACCAAAACACTAGGCTCCTGAAAGAGCAAAAGGATATGCCTTATTTTGTCGTTTGCACCTTTCACCAATGAGCCCCTGTTTGATATGGATTTAACAATGATGCACCTGAAATGATGATAGCCAAAGCTTCTGTAGCTTTCTGGCAAGAGGCTCACTTTGGCAAATCAAAAATTAAGATTTGCCAACGTTCTAACATAGATTAATTGGACTTTTTTGGACCAGAGAGTAAATTCAGAAATTGATGAATTGAGATCAAGACATTTCAGACCTCTTTTAGGAGTTTTCATTATAATTATTAAAAATAAAAAGCTAGGAGCATGAAACATAGATTTTTTTGGTAGCTTGTAGCATGCCTGTCTTAGGTAAGCAATAGTTCTGCAGAGAGATGTAGCTCTTTTCAGTGGTTCCAGATGAAACAGCCTGTCATTGGGGTGTGTTGTACACATGCAGAGGCACCCTCCGGAGCATTTTTGGGGAATGATGCAGGAGGGGTAGGGCTTAGTTTTGGGAAACAGTGCAGTATAGAAGTGTATTGAAATGTTTGCTATTCATCTTTTTAATGTCATTTGTATTAATAAAATTGAAATTTACATTGCAGACTCAGTCCGCTAGTAGCACACTCCAGAAACACAAATCTTCCTCCTCCTTTACACCTTTTATAGACCCCAGATTACTACAGATTTCTCCATCTAGTGGGACAACAGTGACTTCTGTGGGTAAGTAAAGTAGCAACAAGAAAGCAGCTGACAAACAGGACGTGGTCACTTTGTGTTGCTTTTTCTGATGGCTTAGGCATGGCATGGCGGTCGAGGTGTAGACCTCAAATACAGGAACACCCATCCTGCTTGCATCGCCTTATTTGCAATGAGCTGCATAGTTGATTTCCTTTTCCATATACATTTCTTACAAATTTATATTCCTTGACAAAGAGTTGGTTATGACATGAATATTTACTTGAGGTGTAGTGGGGGAGGAAGACAGGCGCAGCGTTTGTACGGAAAATAATTTCAAGTGTACTGTGTTTTAGTGGGATTCTCCTGTGATGGAATGAGACCGGAGGCCATAAGGCAAGATCCTACCCGGAAGGGCTCAGTGGTCAATGTGAATCCCACCAACACTAGGCCACAGAGTGACACTCCAGAGATTCGTAAATATAAGAAGAGATTTAACTCTGAGATTCTGTGTGCTGCCTTATGGGGTAGGTATCTTAATGGCTACTCTTACCCTTTTATTTTTATTCTGAAGGGTGGACTGGTCTTTTAGAAAAGTACTATTTTGGATAGTGTGGGTATTTTTTGAAGAGTTGTTGACAGATAACTTGAAAGACGTTTATGATGCCCATCCTTGTACCTTCTCCTGTAGAATCATGCAGATACACACTTGTGCTTGTTTCAGCGATCAGGTATTGGAAAGAGTGACTGATCTCCATTTCTTCATGTAAGGAAGAAAAGTAAAAAGATGAGAAAGACATTTGATTTTGTCCATTTTTATAGGGAGAAAGAAGAAATTTGTTGCTTTTTTTTAAATGTTTCAGTTTAACATTTTTTCCTTGCTCTTTGTGACTTGTGTCTAACATCTAAATGAAGCTTTTTAAAGCAGTCTGCCACTGGCCAAGAGTCTGCAGAAGGGGCATGTTGAGCTGACTTTACCTATTGAATACCTGCAGTGTTTGTATAGCACCTTCAGAACTTAAGAGACCACGAGAGGATATTCATGGCGAGTTTGCCGTGCACAGAACTCTGCCATCTCACATTCTGAAACTTGCCTTTCTGTCATCCCTGGTCCATCACCTTCCTCACTCCCACAGGTAGATGCCGTTTCATCCCTGGTCCATCACCTTCCTCATTCCCACAGGTAGATGCTCTCTTGGCCTTACCTTGTCTTCCAGTCTCACACTTTGTTTTTGTTCTCCTCCTCCCTGAACGCTGAAATTGGCTCTTTTTAACAGGCACCCTGTTTTTGCTCAGAAAAGTTTCTTTCTCCCTTGACATTGCAAATATAAAGGGATAGAAGACATGCACTCCATTCATTGGTTTGAGTCCACAACACATCCTCCTCAACGTGTTTATTCCTTGAATGTCAACGATGGCCTCTGCATTCCCCACAGGGGCTGAATTAGCAGTAGGGGATTTAAAATACTCCATAGCGACACCTCCTCGACACGACTCCTCTCCTCACCCACCTTAACCTCCTCACTCTTAGCCACTCACCTTGCCCAAAACAACTGAGGCTGACAGGAGGGCCTTGGCATTCATCTTCTGAACCTCACAATGTTCCTTCTTCCTTTTGTTGAAGAAGGGGCCTCTTACTTAATAAAATTTCCTCCTCATCCACCCTTTGGACTTTCGTCTGTCCGTTGACTTCTCTCTTGCCCCTCTCATAAGCTCCTGCTCAGCCTCTCTCCCAGGGGTTTTGGAAGAGTTGTCTCTACCCGCCACAGGCACACCTACTTTCTCTTTTATTCCTTGAGATCAGGATTTCTGTCCTTGTCGCTATGGAGTGTTTTAAATCCCCTACTGCTTATAAGGCCTTTTCTTTATTAACCTCCAAGGTAAAGGTAACAGTAGGCATTTGGGGGATTATCGGGATCACAGCTTGTCATGACATGCTGCTGTTGTTCAGTAAGTGTCGATTGTGATCATTTCAGGGAGTTGAGTTCCATCGTTTTCATTCGTATTAAATAGACCTTTCAGGGCCGGTCTGGTGGCATAGTGGTTAAGTTTGCGGGCTCCTCTTTGGTGACCAGGGGCTCACAGTTTCGGATCCAGGGCGCGGACCAACGCCCTGCTTATCAAGCCATGCTGTGGCACTGTCCCATATAAAGTAGAGGAAGATGGGCACAAATGTGAGCACAGGGCCAATCTTCCTCACAGAAAATTAAAATAAAAATAAATAGGCCATGCATGCAGGTATTTATATCATCAAAAATGATTACATTATATTCATTGTAGAAATGTGTTAAACGTTAATTCTGTAGAAACTGGTGAAGTAATTTTTATCCAGAATGTTTGCACTTGGTAGCAGTCTTACACTTATTTTATATTCCTCTAATGTCCTGCAAAGTGCTGGGCCCCATTCTATGTGCCATTAACTGATGTTTTTTAGACTAAAATTCTTATTTTTCCTAATTAACTTCTCTAATACCTCTGAGAAAAATAGGAGAGTATCTCGAGCCTGTGTGTTTAAAACTGCAGTGGAACTTTCCATTTTATCATTATATTAAAAGAAGAGATAGGGAGATGACTTTAAAGTTGAAATATGTTTCTATAAATCCGTGTATTTGAGATGCTCTTTGGCTAGGGTCACATCTGTGATAGATTTCCTTAAATTGCTTTTGATCACTATCGTGAGTTACCTTTTAAGTTAGGTTTAAAAATAAGCCTCTTAAAGACTTAGACCCAGAAAAGTTAAAACATGTACTGTGTAAGAGCTATAGCCCAACAAGAGGAGAAAATTCAGGGGACACTATAGTATTTTGAAATGGTGAGATTGACACATTTACGTTCTGCTGACCGGTGGTAGGTAGGTTAGTTTTTTGTGTACCTTCCTAGAAAATGCTTGCAGCAAGCATTCTTTTTAATCATCTTATACAACTGACTTTTGTTTTGTAAATTGCTACATAATTGTTATTCTTTATTTATTTATTTTTTTGTGAGGAGCCCTGTGCTAACATCTGCCAGTCCTCCTCTTTTTGCTGAGGAAGACTGGCCCTGGGCTAACATCCGTGCCCGTCTTCCTCCACTTTATATGGGACGCCGCCACAGCATGGCTTGCCAAACGGTGTGTTGGTGCACGCCCGGGATCCGAACCGGCGAACCCTGGGCCGCCGCAGCGGAGCACGCACACTTAACTGCTTGCGCCACCGGGCCGGCCCCCTCTTATTTTTTTTTTTAATAAGGCAGTTTCCTCTCTTTGCAGCCAGGATTATTTTAACACACCCTTTGAACATGGTTGTTTCCATTCTTATGTTCATAATGAATTGTCTGCACTTATTGCAGAGCTTTTCCTGTAGTATCATAATTGATCATAAGATTTAAAGGAAATCTTAAATCACATGTTAGAGATGGCTTAGCCATTTTCCCATCAACCAACACCAGATTCCTGTGAGTACAGTTGCAGTTCCTAGAATAACTTACCTTTGAACAATTAGGATTATAAAGTTTAATTATGTCAAACAGTTGAAAGGTTTAAAAGTTTATTTGTAAAAAATTATTGCAGCATGCAACTTAATTTTGTTCATAGGCCCATAATTTCCAAGGTTGTTATTTTCCAGTGACTGTCTACATTCCTTCAACTGCTAGCCCTCAGCACTTTACAGAATTACACAGTTCTTGGAAATGTATAAGGGAGAATTAGAAGGTATGGTGTTAAGTGCCAGAATATCTGCCATTTTTGTGTCTATGAAAAGATTTTTTTCAGCTTGTCTTTTATTCCTTTATTCTTTCTTTCTGTTAAATCTTGATTGAGGTTCGAATGCTGTTTATTTTTGGAAACCACAAATAATAGAAAGATTTCACAAGGCTTTTTGGATAGTTATTACCAGATTGACTTAGATTTTTTTGGTTACTTGATACTGAAAATTGACCAGGAAAATATTGAAATATTTATATGAAATGGAACCTTTGGAATGGACTCTGGTGGCAACTGTATCAGTTCATGTTTTGTTTTCTCTGCTGCAAATAACTTTACAGCTATTTAGAATTCTTACCTAGGTATGTGGAAGGAAAACACTAAGAATAATGTCCAAATAAATTCTACATTAATAGGGAGGTAGTCATGACAAAATGGCCAAACTCAAAAGTAAAATTATGTGAAAATGAGTGGAGCATTGCCTAAGCATTGATTTCTCCTATACTGATAATAAATCTGTTTTGAAATTGGGCAGCAATTTTTTTCCCTTAGCGTTAAGTCATTATCTGATGTGTATGATGTTTTTATTAAAGAAGAACTTTTTTTTTGTAAAAACATAATGGCTTGTTGAAGCCTTACAAAGTGTAAGGCTATGAGTGCTAATTCAAAGCCATGTTACCTGATTAATAAAATACCAGGATCATCCCTGGTCACACTGGCTATTATGGTAGCCATTGGTTCATGTGACTATTTAAATAAAATGAATTAAAATAGAAAATTCAGTTCCTCAGTTGCACTAGCCACATTTCAAGTGCTCAGTAGCCACGTGTGATCATTGGCTAACATATTAGACATCACAGTAGAAAGTTTTATTGGGTAGGGCTGGTCTACATGGTACATTCTAAAAATCTTAATTATAGCTGATTGAAGAAGCCATATGCATTTATAAGCCTTTTCCATTGTACAAGCGATCATATTTTGAGGGTTCTGTTTATTTTTATTTTAAGGATCACTCTAGATGAGTATTGAATATTCAAGTTTTCCCCTTTTCCCCAAAATTTCAGAGGCTTCCCTCAAAATTTCTGAAGTTATTTCATAGTATGTCAGGTTCTAACAAACGGTCTCAGGAACGTATCTGTGATTTGGTGGCAGTGTCTCTGGGGCAGCATGCACAGGCGTGCTCTTGTAATACATACACTGTTTCTATGAGGGCAAGACAGAAACCTGCATTGTATGCCTAATAGATGTTCAATGGGGGACTTTTGTCAGGTCACACTATTAGAAACTGTAGATGTCTATCCCTGGAATTCCTGAGGATTTCTTTACATGGTTTACATTTTTTGAGGGAATTGTGCATTTAGGGCAATAAATGAATGATAGAGAGGGGGAAGTAAGTTGGCTCAAGGGGCAGAGACTTTGGAATGTTAGATCTCCTGTAGAGAGAGTATAGTTTTTATAGATACAGTGTGACTCAGTGAGTATTGTAGGAAGATGGGGATTGTTTTGTTGTGCAGTCATGAGGAAGCAGGAGACTGTTGTAACAACTTCCATTAAGGTCTCTATCCATCAGTTATAAGGTGACCAAGGCCCTAAAGTAGGTGAGAGCAGAGGAAAAGGAAGGGAAGGAGGTCTTCTCTGGTTTTGGTGGTTAGTTTGGCTAGTTTTACAGAGCAGTTATGGGAGAGGTGGTGCTGTTGATAGAAATGACAAAGGTCATGAAGCTAGTTTCAGTAGAAATTTATAGCGAGTAGAAAGGCAGGGAGGGTGGAGTATGGAATTAGGAGTTGATGTTCTGAAGTAGTACTCCAGCAGACAGACAGCAAAGGAGATGTCTGTATTTAAGAAGCAGAGAGGGTGCATGGAAACAAGGAAGGAGACTAAACACAGCTGGAGAGAGTGGGAATATCGTGGTGGTACATAGTCGGCCAGGATGGGTCCCATGAGGTGGTCACGATGTTTTAATATTCCTAAAAAATTTAGGGACAGAGGACTGAGTGCAGTAGTTTCTTTCTTGATGATGATGGAGAATGGTCTTTAAGAAAACCTTAAACTGAATGATAAAGCCAGGTCAATCATAAACTGTTAAGGATTTAAGTGGGCTATATGTAACTCATTCCAGAAGCTTGCCAATGAAGATAAAGGAAGCACGAAGAGATTGTAGTGTCAGATGAAGGCTTGTTCTAGTGTCTAATGTGGCTAATGAGCTGTAGAATCTGTAATACCAAGGAGATGGTGAGCTCGAAACATTGTGGGGGAGCTGAGGAAGAACCGGAACTGGTAGATTGTGAAGGACATCAAGGGGAGGAGACTTGCTCGTTTTCCCCCCTATATCCTTTTTTCTATCTAAGTAAGTATTTCCCCATGACTTGTCTGTGGTGATTTGCTGCAGTTTGGTTACTTTACACAACTCTGACTCTTCTAAGGATTTCTTTTTGTGGTGAGTTAAGGAAAGCACTCTTTTCCAGAAGGGTGTTATCCTTTCCATATGACGAGGCTATTTGCCAAGCACAGTGTAAATGTAGGCCTTTCTGTGTTCTTGAAAACAGGAGTGAATCTGTTGGTGGGTACAGAGAGTGGCCTGATGCTGCTGGACAGAAGTGGCCAAGGGAAGGTATATCCTCTGATCAACCGAAGACGATTTCAACAAATGGATGTCCTTGAAGGCTTGAATGTCTTGGTGACAATATCTGGTAAGTATGTGTTTAGTAAAGCAGGATCATAGCACTGTTTAAAAACATAGTACTTCCAGCACTAAACTTCGGTTAGCTCATTTTCTGAAGTAATGGCTAAATGAGATACAGCCATAGAGTGATTTTATAGTGATGTGATAGGAAAATGTATTCAGATGTGATCCACATGTGCACACTTAACCTGTGACTCCTCTAAAGAGCAGTCTTGAAAAGCACAGTAACATGCACTATCTAATTGACATCTCGTGCGCGACCCACAGTCTCTGCTCCCTATTGGTTGTTGGTTTAATTTGGCTCGTCTAGTGTCTAGGTTTTTGTTGTCCACTTCCTCCCACAGGACTCTTTCATGCAGAAGAAACGATTCTTTGCCATGATGGTAAAAGTATTGTGTTTTTTTCTTGCATCAATTAACACTTACTGTAAGTTTCTTTTTAGAAAGAGTATTTTTCTTAGTGTAAATTATATCATACATGTTCATTAAAGTAAGAAACTACTGCAGAAAAGCAAGTAGGAGAAATAAAAAGTAAAAGCAACCAGAGATAATGTGTGTTACTTTTCGGTTTTTTTCTTCCAATCTTTTAAGTATATGCACACTCAGAATACACACTTGAGAAAAAATCTGCGTTAAAATGATTATGCAACATTTCAAACATACAGAGAATAATAATGAGAGAATAATACGACACCCACGTACTGACTGGCTAGTTTTAACATGTTAAATACACTGTTGTACATACAGTTAGCATCCCCTGCCCTGTCCACACACCCATGGTTAAGTACTGTCCTGAAGTTAGGGTGTATCCTGTCCATTCTTGTTTGTCCAAACTATGTAGCCTGGTCTTTCCATGTCATTAAACGTTCCTCCATGATATCCATTTTACATGCCTACAGAATGTTTCTGTGCATAGAAGTACTAAAATTTATTTACTCATTTTCTGTTGTATGTCTTTCAGTTTACCTCTTTTTTTTCCCCTTTCATGTAAACATTTTTCACAAATATCTTTGTAGCTTGCTTAACCATTGGGCATACATATCCATGTTTTATAGATCATAATTTCCTAATAATTTTTATTACTAGGGTCAAAGATTATGGAAAATTGTAAGACTTTAAACAGATCTCATAGGGGCCAGCCCAGTGGCGCAAGCCGTTAAGTGCGCGCACTCCGCTGCAGCGGCCTGGGGTTTGCCGGTTCCAGATCCCAGGCGCACACCGATGCACCGCTTGTTAAGCCATGCTGTGGCTGCGTTTCCACATAAAGTAGAGGAAGATGGGTACAGATGTTAGCCCAGGGCCAGTCTTCCTCCGCAAAAAAGAGGAGGATTGGCAACAGATGTTAGCTCAGGGCTGATCTTCCTCACACTAAATAAATAAATAAATAAATAGGTCTTATAATAATCAGCAGTGATTTTGATTTAATTATCTGCTAACTTAAGCTTCTTATATTAGTTTATATGTAACAGATTTCTTGCAGTTATTTTAGTTTTCAAAAAGGCTTTTGGTCATAAGTAAAGACATTTGTTGAAATGCAAAAATTTCACCATTCATCTCATACTTAAGTGAGAAAAGAACCATTTAAAACTTGAGTGTTGATAGGAGTAGGTTTTAAAATTGGAGGAAAAATAAATCTGCAGCTAAAAATGGTTTAAACTTCATTTTGTGATCCAGTGAGCAAGATGATTCCTGGACATCAATAATCAGCTGATACCAGTGACAATGTTTTGGTCTACTTTTCTAAAGAAAGTATTCTTTTCCCTTTAGTAGTTTTAATGGGTAATGGTTTTCACAATCGTAAAAGGTAATACATGTCAATTGTAGGAAGCTTTGAAAATAGAAAAAACTTAAGAAGAATAAAGCAAAATATTACCCCCCTCTCAGAGATAACTCTTGTTAACATTTTATTATATTTCCTTCTCCTCTTTATATCTCACATTATGGGAATAAAACACTATACATAAAACTATGTAGTCTTTGTTTTACTTTGTGTATTATATTGAATATTTTCCCACACTCAAGAATTCTTCAGAACTTAAAAAGATTGTATCGCAGTATAAAACATAATAGAGAAAGTTCACAGATGCTTAATGAATTGTCACAGTTAGAATCCATCCCCCCTGTAGCCCCTATCTGGTGAAGCAATGCAACAATCCCAGCACCCCAGAAGCTCCCCTGTGCTGCCTGCCGTGCTGCCTCCCAGTCACTGCCCCCCCCACTTCCCCAGAGGGAAGCACTGTCCTAACTTTGAACACCTCACATTGGTTTTGCCTTCAATGAACTGAATTTATATAAATAGTAAAATGGTAGGTATTCTTTTGTGTGTGGCTGCTTTCTTTCTAGAGCAGTTTTAGGTTTACAGAAAAATTGAGCAGAACGTATAGACAATGCCAATATTACACCCCTCCCTCAGTTTCCCCTGTTATCTTGCGTTAGTGTAGTACATTTGTTACAATTGATGAATCAGTATTAATACACTATTATTGATTAAAGTCCGTAGTTTACTCTGAAATTCACTCCTTGTGTTGTATGGTTCTATGAGTTCTGACAAATGCATAATTATCCACCATTACAAAATCATACCAACTAGTTTCACTTCCCCAAAAATCCCTTGTGCTCCTATTCATCCCTTCCCCAAAGCCCCTGGCAACAGCTGATCTTTTTTACTGTCTCTGTATTGCCTTTTTCAGAATGTCATAGTTAAAATCATGTAGTACGTAGCCTTTTCAGACTGGCTTCTTTCCTTGAGCAATATGCATTTAAGGTTCCTCCGTGTCTTTTCATGACTTGATAGCTCATATGTTGTTATTGCTGAATAATATTCCATTGTATGGATGTACCAGTTTGTTTATCCATTCACTTATTTGAAAGACCTCTTGGTTGCTTCCAAGTTAAAGCAGTTACGAATAAACCTGCTACAAACATTTGTGTTCAGCTTTTTATGTAGACGTAAGTTTTCAACTCATGTATTTGTAAATACCTAGGAGTGTGATTGCTGGAACATAAGGTAAGACTACATTTAGTTTTGTAAGAAATTGCCAACCTATTTTCCAAGTGGCTGTACCATTTTGCATTCGTACAAGCAGTGAATGAAAGTCTCTGTGTCGCACATCCTTGTCACCAATTGGTGTTGTCAGTGTTTTGGATTAGTGTAGTGGTATCTCATTTTTCCTTTAATTTGCAATTCCCTAATGACGTATGATGACGAGCATCTTTTCATATGCTTATTTGCCATCTATATGTCGTGTTTAGTGAAATATCTATTAAGGTCTTTTGCCTGTTTTATAATTGGGTTGTTTGTTTTCCTGTTACTGAGTTTTGTGAGTTCTTTATATATTTTGGATTCAAGTCCTTTATCAGGTAAAATGGTGTTCTGCAAATATTTTCTCCCAGTCTATGGCTTATCTGTTTGTTCTCTTAACAGTGTCTTTTGCAGAACAGAAGTTTTTAATTTTAATGAGGTCTAACTTACCAATTTTTTCTTTCATATATCGTGCTTTTGGTGTTATATCTAAAAAGTCGTTGCCAAATCCAAGGAGATTGTACCTACATTTTCTCCTGTCTTATCTTCTAGAAGCTAATTTATAGCTTTGCATTTCATGTTTAGGTCTATGATTCATTTTGAGTTGATTTTTCTGAAAGGGTCAAAGTCTAGCAGTATTTGTTAAAAAGACCATTCTTTTTCCATTGAATTGCTATTGTTCCTTTGTCAAAGATTAGTTCATTACATTTGTGTGGGTCTAGTTCTGGGCTGTTTGTCCATTCTTTTGCTAATACCATGCTATCTTGGTTGTAGTAGCTTTATAGTAAATCTTAAAGTCAGATAATGTCAGTCCTCCAAATTCATTCTTCTTTTTTATTATTGTATTGGCTCTTCTGGCTCTTGCCTTCCCATATAAACTTTAGAATCAGTTTATCAGTATGCACAGAAAAACTTGCTAGATTTTGATTGGGATTGCATTGAATCTATAAAGTTGGATAGAACTGACATCTTAACAATACTGAGTCTTCTTATTATGACCATTGAATATTTCTCCATTTATTTAAATCTCCTTTGATTTCTTTCTTCAGAGTTTTCCTTTTCTTTGCAGTTTTCCTCATAGAGATCTTATATAGGGCTATTTTGTTAGACTTATAACTATTTCATTTTTTTTTAGTGCTACTGCAGATTGTGTTGTGTTTTTAATTTCAAATTTCCAATTGCTTGTTGCAAGTGTGTAGGAAAGCAATTGACTTTTGTATATTAGCCTTACCTTGCAACCTTGCTATAGTCACTTTTTAGTTCCAGGATTGTTTTTTGCCAATTCTTTGGCGTTATCTACCTAGACAGTCATGTCTTCTGCAAACAAAGATAGTTTTATTTCTTCCTTCCCAATCCGTATACCTTTTATTTTCTTTTCTTGTCTTATTGCATTGTAATAGGAGTGATGAGAGGGGACATCCTTCCCTTGTTCTCAATCTTAGAAAGTATCTAGTTTTTCGTCATTAAGTATGATGTTAGCTGTAAGATTTTGGTAGTTGTTCTTAATCAAATTGAGGCAGTTCTCTATTCCTCTTTGCTGAGAGTTTTTATCGTGAAATGGGTGTTGGGTTTTTTCAGATGCTTTTTCTGCATCTATTGATATGATCATATGATTTTTATTCTTCAGCTTGTTGATGTGAGTGGCTTCTTTTGCTCTACATCATCGTTTTGTTGCTTATAGCAATAGTTCATTTTTCATTCCTGTGTATGACTGTAACACAATTTATTTACTTGTTCTACTGTTGATGGACATTTGTGTTTGTTTCCTATTTTGGGCTATTATGAACAATGCTGCTATGAACATTCTGCTTCATGTATTTGGGGGCTCATACACATTTTTATTAGGAGAGAAATTACTGGATCATAAGTAAGGGTATATGTATATCCTACTTTAATAGATAATACCAGGCTTTTCAAAGTGGTTCTAACAGTTCACAACACTAGTTTCTGAAGTTTCTAGTTATGCTACACCTCCCCTACTTTCAGGTATTATCACTCTTTTTACTTCTAGACACTCTGATAGGTGTATGAAATTATATCTCATTATGGTTTTAATATGCATTTGCTATTGACTATTGAAAGCAAGTACCTTTTTATGTATCTTATGTATAACTTCTTTTACCTCTTCTAGTTGCTTACTCAGTTTTTCTATTGGATTATCCCTCTTCTAATTGATTTTTAGGAGTTCTTTACATATTCTGGATGTGAGTCCTTTGTCAGCTTTGTAAGCTGCACACGTCTGTGCTTTATGGCTTGCCTTTTGCTTGATTTGAGTCCCTGCATTCAATGATTTGTTCAGCCCTTCTGTGGGAGGTTTAAACCTTCAGCCACAGAAGGGTTGAACAAATGGGAAATAATAGCTACACTGGAGGATTTTTGAGAATCAGATGACATAATATATGTGAAATCATCTCATAAGCTCTATTGGTTGTATTGTTGTGCAGGTGTGTTGTGTGGTTTATTGATACTGTCCATCTACATAAGTATGAATTCTTTATTCTTCTAAAATCTTTCCTTCTAACTCAGGCCTACACTTGGTGATAAATCTGTAGAGGTTTCCAAAGTCCATCTGAATAGCTTGAACTGAGTTTCTAGTAAGACTCTGATACAAAATGGTTCCCTTAGGGGTATGATATTTACTGAAGTTTCTTTTGGTTACTCTTGTTATTAATGATGATATCTACTTTTGAATCCGAGTGTAAAACATTTGTATTTGTTTTGCTAGGCAAAAAGGATAAATTACGTGTCTACTATTTGTCCTGGTTAAGAAATAAAATACTTCACAATGATCCAGAAGTTGAGAAGAAGCAGGGATGGACAACTGTAGGGGACTTGGAAGGATGTGTACACTATAAAGTTGGTAAGTTCCAAGAAACTTTTAAGGGTTTTGTTTTTCCAGGGTTAATTAGTGTTCCATTTAAAATTTACATATTCTTTGAAGCTTTTAGTAGTAAACTTGTTTCTGATACATGTAGCTCATGTCTGCTGTTAAGTTTCTAAGGCATCTCCTAATCCTGAAGTCTCATCTAGACTTACGGTGCACCTTTAAGGGTAACAGTTCATTCCTGCTGCTCACTCTGTCCTCCCTCCGTCTCATCCACACAGTTCATCTTGTGAGAGAGTCTCTTCACCCTTTCTCTTTGACAATCCATAGTTTTCTCTGTAAGATGTGGTTTGAATAACCTCATTAAAGAAGCCTTGCCAAAGGAAGGCCAGCTGGTTTGGATTCCTCCTTTGTGCTCCAGGCTTAGTCTCCATTTGGAGGACGAGGACTATGAGTCTTTGGCGGTCGCTGATAGAACGTTTGAGAGTTGCCCAGAGAGCTATGGCTTGTTGTTTTGAATTAACTGCACTGTGCAAAGCTACTGTGCTCTTTATTAGTAAATGAATCTAGCTGGCCAGTCAGTGTTTCATGGCAACTGTGTTGTTTTTTTCTTTTTGGCGTGCATGCTGTGGTTCTCATGAAATAAGATGTTGAAAGAACAAAACCAAAATGAATGTTTTTGTGTATGAAAAAACCCCCAAAATTCTAGTACTAATGTTGGGAATAAAGAGGAAATAATGGGGCTTGGCCAAGTTAAAATTTTACGGGAGAGATGATGTATTCTAATAGAATTTGAAACGGGTAGTTGAGAACAACAGCAGACAGTCTATGTATACTTAAGACTGGTTAACATGAGGGGCCTATTGAAAGTTGATTTCTGCTTATATCTTTTCTTTTTTTCTGTGTTTATGAAAGTATATACTATAGACAGTTCCTCTGTTCCTAGGAATATTACAGTCCTTGACATTGTCTTCTTGTTGATCTAATCAGTTCACAACCCTTAGCACATTGGTTAATAGTGATTGCAGGAGCCACCCCACAACTGGAGTGATTCTGAGTGATACTGGAAAGCAGTACTATCTCCTAGGTATAAATTTTGGGATTAGGATTTTGTATGTTGTGTTTATGTGAAATATTTTTATTTGTTGAAGTGTAACTAAAATCATCTAAGGCTAAATTTAATCAAACAGTTCATAACAGCTGAAATATACGTGAATGGATTATCCTACAGGGGGAGCTAGAGGCAGATGTGTTAGACAGTCGTGAGCTTTTCATTAGAACAAAACAGTCCTCAGGCCTGTCATTCTTACAGAATGGATCATAAGCATTTTCTGGAGATGAGTGTGTAATTCCATTCATTTGTTATCTTTATGCTTTTAGGAAGTTATTTTCAGTTTATCAAGACCTGTGCTGTACAGTATAGTTGCTATCAAGAACAGGGGGTTGTTTAAATTTATATTTAAATTAATTAACATGAAATAAACTTTAAAATTTAGTTCCTCTGTGGCACTAGTACATTCCAAGTATCCTATAGCCACATGTAACTAGTGGCTATCATATTAGCAGTACAGATATAAAACGTTCCATTATCACAGAAAATTCTATTAAATAGCACTTGTTTGGACAACCTGTTATAATCCTTTGTGTCTTAATATTAATGTCAATGATTTAATTGCATAGTGACAATATATGGAATTTAACAAGGAGAGTTACCAAGTTAACAAGCCGTCTCTCACGTACAAGGGAACAATCAAGTAGTAGTGTGATATTAGATAGCTTATAAAGAAACCAATGGCTTAGCACCAGACTAGTAAGTCATGTGTGATCAGGGCCCCTCAGAGTATGTTTTTAAGCAGAGTTGCCTGGCTATCAGAGAATTGAAACAGCCATGCAAAGGAGGCATTTTTTAAAATATATGTATAGTTGAAGAGAGATTTCCTTTACTACTGCTCTTTTGGTACAGAACTTGAGGTGGAATTCTAACAGTTACCACCTCTGTAGGTCAGGAAGTGGCTTGAAGTGATACTTGGTCTTGTACACAGAAATAGAGAAGAGTATCTTGGTGTAGGCATCTATGTTTCTGAGCCCGTGCAGGACTCAGAAAAAGCCACATGTAAGATTTGACCTCTTGTGACTCGGGAACCTCTTGGCTGATGAATCACATCATTATCCTTCTGAAGTACTATAATACTGAGCCCTTGAGACTTTAGGATGGTATACTGGCATTGTCCTGATTATTAAATACTTGCAATCTAAGAAGATAAGAAACATTAGTGAAAGTACTCATTGATTGTAACCAGAGTATTGGAGTTGAGTCCAACACAACATCAACAAAGATGGGAACAGCCTGGATTATACATGAAAGAATTGGAAAAGGAAACTGAAGCTTGATCTCTCTCAACACTTTTCTCCTGTTGGTTTGGGTGAATCAATAGAAGTCATATTTATTAAGTGTGCAGAAGACAACTAAAAGAATTTAGAGTTCCATGTTGATACTGACCTGTGCTTCTGGTTTTTTATGTTTGTTTTTTCAGTAAAATATGAAAGAATCAAATTTTTGGTAATTGCTTTGAAGAGTTCTGTGGAAGTCTATGCGTGGGCACCCAAGCCATATCACAAATTTATGGCCTTTAAGGTAACAACAGCAAGTGCACTTAAAAGTCCCATCAGCTATGCATGCTGTGACCAAGAGCCAAGGAATAACTTTAAAAACTCTGAACAGTTACAGCTGATCATTTACAAGCTATGTGGTAATATAGTGTATAACTTGATCATAAGAAAGGCCATTTCTAATGTAATAAGCCTAGCTATCTGCTTTCCAAGCCCTCTGAGCATAAGGAGAGAGCTGACTGTTGGGCAGACGCTTGGATGTGCCAATATGGTAACAGAGGGAAAGACAGAATAACACCACCTCCACTTAAAAAGCAGACCGTGACCTTCTACCTAAAATCATGGATGTGTATAAAGATTTAGATATGTTTTCAATAACCAGAAATTATCCAATAGTAGGCAGCTTTAAGATATATCAATTCAATAGAGTACTAATGAAAAACTAAATTACAGAAATTCTTAACGATACAAGGAATGTGTATTATACATTAAATAGAATAAGTAAGTTAACAATATGTATAATATACCATTTTTGGTTAAAAAACTGTAAAAGATATTAACAGTTATTTTATGTGGATATATTTAATATTTTTTAATAATTCTAGAGTTCTTACTAGATACAAATTCATGAAATTCTTAAAAGTGATATTACTATGACATTAGATATTATAAATAACTTATCATTTCTAATATTAGACACAAAACCTTAAGCATAGCCCCTGGGGATGTTTTAGTGCAGGGCAAGAAATTAAGAATTTTTCATCCAAAATGATTCTATTTATTTATTTTTTAAAAATAGTTTTGATATATTTTATTAAGGGTAAGCTTCAGTTATTTGGAAAATTGACATTTAGATTGCTTATTGCCGATTCCCCATGAAGCAGGGTAAATGGGGTTACCATATTTGTTTAAAAAATAAACCCACATATTATTGACTAATATTAGTTGTAAAATTACGATTTTCTTCTGAAATCTGGTCTTAATATCTTTTATGTACCAGGTACTGTACTGGTTGCTTTTATAAATATCTTATTTAAATCTGTCTTGTGGGCCGGTCCCGTGGCTTACCGGTTAAGTGCGCGCGCTCCACTGCTGGCGGCCCGGGTTCGGATCCCGGGCGCGCACCGACGCACCGCTTCTCCGGCCATGCTGAGGCTGCATCCCACATACAGCAACTAGAAGGATGTGCAGCTATGACATACAGCTGTCTACTGGGGCTTTGGGGGGGAAAAGTAAATAAATAAATAAAATAAAAAAATAAAAATAAATAAAATCTTTAAAAATAAATAAATAAATCTGTCTTGTGAGCCGTAGGTATTGATAGTAATGGAGAACTGAGGTCATCCAGTGCGTTGTAGGGCATCCAGGCTATTATACTACGTTATAGCCTTTCGTCACCATATCACTCTAGTTGGAAAATAAAGTAGAAGTCTGTACAGCTCAGGTAGTGACTATGCTGATCGTACTGGTACAGTTCTCAGTATGTGACTCCTCCTCTCTCTCCATCATCTGCATTTGAATAGTATGCTACAAAAAGTCCTGTTTATTTCACGTTAGATGTTGTTCTCGCCAAGACAATAGAACTGTAAGTGACAGCAGAATTCCTGGGCTAGGTAGGGATAGTTTGGGACATGCTTCTGGAAGGAGTGTCTTCCAGATGCTGATTAACAGACAAATCATAGTGAATTAGAGACTTACTTTATAGAGTATTTTTGCTTATGGCTGTTGCCTGGGCAGCTTAGTAATTGAATAACTGAGTACCTTGGGTCTGGCTTCTCTAGTTTGATCTGGTATTAGAAATAAGTTTTACTTCATCTTACTGCTGCTCTCTTGGTTACTTCTTTGTAGTCATTTGGAGAATTGGTACATAAGCCATTACTGGTGGATCTCACTGTCGAGGAAGGCCAGAGGTTGAAAGTGATCTATGGATCCTGTGCTGGATTCCATGCTGTTGATGTGGATTCAGGATCCGTCTATGACATTTATCTACCAACACACGTAAGAAAGAATCCACACTCTATGGTTGGTTGACTGGCTTCATTTTGTTTTGACTTTTTTCTTTACTCTGCTTAGTGAACTAACACAAGCAGGGATTTCTTACTTCCCCGTGGTGTGGGGGTGAGTATTTAAATGACGTGCCATTTTCAGTGGCTCCATGCTCTGAGACAAGTGGACATCCACTCTCCTGGCTCTGTGAAGCCCTCCTGAAAACCTCTTAGCCCTGGCTTTGACTAACATGGGATGGATTTGGGGCGATTGCTGGCAGGTCAGAACATCCCTGGGTTGGGAGTGATTTAAGGAACATAATTTCTTAATTGGAGCCCACAATCCAATTATGTTCCAGGGACCTCACAAAATGTGAACTAGTAGAGTATATGGCCTGTAAAGGTAGACTATGGGATATGTATCGCATGGGTTTTCCAAAATGTTGTCCAGTTGCTGTATTTATCACCAGGAATGTGAACCAGTGCATTCATCAAGACAGTGTTACTGAGCACTTTTGCAGGGATAGAAATAGCTACAAACATGCTTCCCTGTACTTTGTTCCTCTTCTCTAGATCCAATGTAGCATCAAACCCCATGCAATCATCATCCTCCCCAACACAGATGGAATGGAGCTTCTGGTGTGCTATGAAGATGAAGGGGTTTATGTGAATACATATGGAAGAATCACCAAGGATGTGGTTCTGCAGTGGGGAGAGATGCCAACATCTGTAGGTACGCATCACTCAGAGGAAAAGATAGCTCTTGTAAGAGTGGAGCCTTCTCTAAAACTGCATATATTTATCGTACTAATTTTATGTGTTGTTCAGACTTTTTGGCCATTTAACAGAGTGGTTGGCAGTAGATGGTGAAAAGTTAGATTGTAGACATTGGACTGGTCATAGTCTATCTTAGAACAAAATCCAAGTAATTATTTAATATTTCTTAAAACTCTGTCATTCACAATCCTTCATTTAATCCTTAAGACATCCCAGGAAAATAGGACAGATGTTGTTGACTGATTTGTGGAAAGTAAAGGGGGATAGAGAAAGGTAAGTGATTTGCTCTTGCGAGTGGCAGAGCCACAGCTAGAAACACAGCCTCTGAATCTTCAGGTGTGCATTCAGGAATAAAGGGGCAGGAATAAAGGCTGACATCTAAAATTTTCATGGCTTTAAGTTTATATCCGAGGATTATTTTGGTTTTGTTGCAGTTAGTCACTGTCTCTGTCTACTCGTCATTACTTCCTCCTATCTTCCCTCACACTGGTTTGATGAAAATAAGAGCACTTAACTATAAATTCAGTGGTTCGCTGGTCAAGATAAGCATGATATGCCTCAGGGGAATTAATAGATTCAACCATTGACTCAAATTACCACTTCCCAGGATAGACAAAAAGGTTACAAAAGTGAAGTTCCTTAAAAACAAAAATCCTTAAATGTTGCGTGTTTAGATGTGTTTGTGTGTATTACATAAGCAGCATCTTTTCATGGCTGTTTCCTTATCTTTAACGATACGTGTTTTTCCTCTCTCTAAAAGCATATATTCGATCCAATCAGACGATGGGCTGGGGAGAAAAGGCCATAGAGATCCGATCTGTGGAAACTGGTCACTTGGATGGTGTTTTTATGCACAAAAGGGCTCAAAGACTAAAATTCTTATGTGAACGCAATGACAAGGTAATGGTTCCTTATAAATTCTTTTTAGTTGCTACCATCTTTTAGCAATGGTTTATTTTCCATGGAGATTGGTGAAGCCTTCCTTGGGGTTTTGATAGATTCTGAAATAAATTCATCAAGGAACTTCCTTTTAGACCTGTTTATGGGAGTTGAGGTATATTTTATTTTGTTTTTGCTATGAGGGGGTGGAGATACTTTCTCTGCAGAAATCATCATATGTTGGGTTTTTCTTTCTTAACCCCCTTACGTGACCTGTCTAGGCTATGTTTGGTTTAGGGGTAAGGAAAGTTAAAGCTAACAAGTTAGATGGATGGGATTCTTTTGTGATTAGAATGAAGCACCCATGCAAATTTGAGTGGGGTAAAAGTTTTCCTCTACTCTGATGTGTCTCAGAAAGATGCCACTTGTTAGTCTCCCTTTTGAGTGGTGAAATAACTTCATAGTTGCGTGTCCGAAGTACCTAACAGTGTAAATCATTTTATGCAGAAGCTCAAGGACCTCCTGCATCTGAGACCTCAGGGCAGCAAAGCCCCAGTTACAACCTTTGTTCTTCAAACTGGCCGCATCCTTGTATTCTGCAGGGCCTACTCGCTCCCCGGGAGTCCCTCCCCAAAACCAGCCTTGGAGTGGAGCAGAGAGACGGCCAAGGGTGTTGCCTATCCTGGCCTGCTTTGAAAAGGACAGCAGGGCTGGAACGGATCTTTACCAAGCCCAACTTTCTCTTCTGCCCGCTTGGATAAAAACATGTCTGACTACCTGAGGCAGCCCACTGCAGCCTTAGAAACTTACCTCTAAAGAACATTTCCACCTCTTGCCTCACGATAAAATAGATTAAACATCCTAGCAGCCAGCCCACAGGTTGACTTCTCAGGTTAAATATAAAACTTCAACACGGCAAAGACAAGCTGTAAATCTCTTCTTGGCAGCTGGTGTTCTTGCCTGCCCAATTACATACTCCACACAAAAGCCAGGTCACCACCAACCCACTTTCTCCTGCAATCCTATCGTTCCGTTACCATTAGAGTTGATATTTTCTTTCCTACATAATATCTCCCAAATCTTTTAACTTGAAAATCCATACAACCTCGGAACTAATCCAGGATTTTACCAGCTTTTTGGCTTATATTTTCCTAGTATATAATGTAGCCATAACTGTAATATTTTTTGAACTTTAGGCATTTAAATATTTTTATCATCATGATGTCCTATCCCTTAAGGTTTATTAATAAAAGGCACAAAAGTAAAGTATGGTACTTTGGCTATAGAGTCATGTGAAATAACTGATACATTTAGCTTAATTTTTTAAGAGAAAAGATGGGTTGCTGAGTACTCCCCATTGCTCATTGGGTTTTCCAAACACATGTATCTTGTAGAAGGTATTAGCAGTGCAGGTAAAAAGAAATAACCCAATTTCAGAAATATCTCTTTTTTTCTTTTGAGTTCTCAGTTCTCACAATACGGCAATGTGTACAAGGAGTTACCCGACTAATTAGCCTTCTCAGTTTTAAGAAAAACTGGCTACAGGTGATCACTCCTTGTAAATGATAAATTGACGTCCCAGATTTTCTTTTGAAAAGGGCCTTTGGGGTTTTAAGCTTCTTGCGTTTGGAGGTGTTGAGGTTGTTGGTGGCTCTAGGTTATCTGCCTGGGCACCATAGGAAGCATTGCTCCACAGACTGTGCTGTGTTCTCATGGGAACCACTTCCTCTCTTTTTCTCTTGCTTTTGCAGGTTTTCTTTGCCTCTGTTCGGTCTGGTGGCAGCAGTCAGGTTTATTTCATGACGTTAGGCAGGACTTCTCTTCTGAGCTGGTAGAAGCGGTGTGATGAGGATTGCTGGCCGCCCCCAGAGTCTTCAGAATCCTGAGAACTTGGAATTCCTTGCAACTGGAGCTCAGAGCTGCACCGGTGCAGTCCAGGACAGCTGTATATGCAGACACCACGTGTGGGGTTCTTTCTCTCCTTTCCTTCCTGCTTCTTTCTTACCCATTTATCCCCATTCTCTTCATTTCCTTACTCAAAAATAAATCAAGGCTGCAATGCAGCTGGTGCTGTTCCGATTCTACCCTCAGGTGCTATCAGTGTGTGGGGTTGAGCATCAGACCAGAAAGCAAACACCTTGCCTTCAGCTCCAGAATTCCTCGTCTCGGAACGGCTCTGTCTGATGGGTGTCTGAAGGTGGAGACTATGAACGTGCCGCTGGTGTTCTTGGAAGTGGGCACAAGGAGGTGTAGAGTGGTGGTCTAAGGAGCAGTGTGCTGAAGCAGAGAGCAGATTTAATATAGTAACATTAACAATGTATTTAATTGACATTTCTTTTTTGTAATGTGACAATATGTGGACAAAGAAGAAGGTGCAGGTTTAAGAAGTTAATATTTATAAAATGTGAAAGACACAATTACTAGGATAACTTTTTTGTGGGTGGGGCTTGGGAGACGGGGTGGGATGGGTTAAGGGGGCCCCATTTTGTTTCTTTGGATTTTTTTTTTTTGGCTTGGTCAAGAACTCAGTCATTTTTCTGTGTACCAGGGTTTGCCTAAATCATGTGCAGATGGTTCTTAAAAAAAAAAAAGGAAAAAGAAAATGTGGCATTTGTACAATGGCCAGAACTTTGTTGTGTGACAGTATTAGCACTGCCTCAGTTAAAGGTTTAATTTTTGTTTAAACCTACAAGTGCGACAACAGTTTCACCACACAGTCTGCACTTAACAGAGGAAAAAAATTTTTTCAACCACGTTTATTTTTTTGCCTACCTCATTGTTTTTAATGCATTAAGAGGTGGTTTAGTTTATATGTTTTTGGAGAAAAACATTAATGTTTAATTTAATCTTAATACCAAAACTATCAGATTGAAGTTTAACTGTTATTTTGTCACAGGTCTCAGTAGGCACAAGAGAAATTGTCCCTGAAGAAGGGAAATAGCCATATGGCTTTAGCATGCTGACTATTGCATCTGCTTTCTAAATTTAGAGGGCAGAAGGCTTCGTTTTTACCAGACTCACCATTAGTAGTTGATGGGCGACTGTAGCCTACAACACAAGGGGCCTCATTGTTCTCCGTTCTGGGTTTGGTAGCAGACAGGTGGTCATATTTAGAATAGTCACACAAACTGCTCAGTGTTGCAGAAACCTTTTCTTGGGGGTGGGGGTATTTCCCTTTTCTAAAAATGCAATGCACTAAAACTATTTTAAGAATGTAGTTAACTGCTTATTCATAAGACAGCATCTTCCTGTGTTTTAGGTGTAATATCAAAGCCCTGGCTTTTCTTGTTCGCTCACTTGCTCTCTTGTTCTCTGTTTTTTTAAACCAGTTTTACTTTATGAATATGTTCATGACATTTGTAATAAATGTCTTGGGTAATAATTTGTTTCCTGGCTTCATGGTCACTCAATTCCTCTGGGAATGTTAATCTCTTGGTAAAGGAGCAGCGCTCAGTGTCCTGGTCCTGCCGTCTTGCTTTCTTCTTGTTGAGTTCTGAGTTGGGAGTGTTGTGTGATGGCTGCTTTAAACTTCGCTCACCAAACAGAAGCTTGGTGTTTCATAGGCTTAATCCGCCTTTGTGGTTAAATTTCTTTTATAACATGAAAATGGGGAATTTTCCTTCCAAAAATATAGTAATCGTTTGCACCTATCTGTCAAGGCTTTGCCCAGCATTCTCATTCCACTTAGCATCTGTTTTGAATGCTGTCATTCTCTTCCTCCTGGTTCAGCATTTTTGCCAAAGGCTGTCTTTTGAATTACAAAAATCTAGTGAAAAATATATATACTCTGAAATGCAGAAACAACAGCTGGTTGTACATACCCACAAAGACAAGACAAGCTGAGAAACCCTTTTTCTCTTTTGGAGGACAAGGCAGTTGAAGTGGTTTTTCCATTTGTATGACTTCGGAGTAGTGCTCTTGTCTGAAGCAGAAAGAACTAATTTTTTTCCTACTAATTTGTAGTTAATGTAGAGAAGATTGAAGAGTTAACCCCACCTTTGGAGAAGGGACTTTTGAGATAGACCAGATTCCGTCACCACAGGACATCAGTCAAAGATCAGATTACTGCTGGCGATTTCCTGCATGTTTTGGCTTTTCAAGTAAGATGAAATGTGTCACAGTGAGCACGTGTGCATACCAAGAGGCGAACCAACTGGATGGCTTGATAGATTGTAGCCGCTTCCATGGCTTTAGAGAGAGAGAAAAGTTGGGCAGGTTTCTTTGAAAAAATACTGGACTTCAGATACCAATATGGAAGAAATAAAAAAGATGAGGCATCATGACCTTAATTATCCACAGACTTGAAGCTCAGTGTCTGTAAGTCAAGATGTGTTTTGCAAATAATGCAAGTGGTATTTCATTGGGGTTCCTGAGTATTTAGAACTTGACAAAAACTGGCTTTCCCTTAAGAAGTGAGGGGGGCGGTCTGAGGTCAGGTCAGAATGGTGCCTGTCCTGCGGTGCGTGCACAGCACCAGGCACCACCTGGCATCTCTGGGTGTTTGAGTTGAACAGAATTGAATCCATTGCTGGGTTTCATTTACTGAAGTCAGACCACCATTTGTCCTGGCACGGGTTCCAGGTGTGTGCTCTCCTTGGCTGTGGTGTCCTTCCTGCTGTGGTGTCCTTCCTTCTTGGCCTAACCCTTATTAACCAGATTGTGTTGCTGCAGCTTGAGGCAGGTGCCCAATTAGGTTTCTTTGTAAAAGATTGTGAGTTGTTGAAATTTCATTCTTCTAGAGAAGGGATGATTTTTTTTTTAACAGGGTAGTGAGTTCACAGAAGTGCCAAGATGGCAAAATTACAAAGGAAAACAGTATTATGATGATAGCATTAAATATGGAACATTGAAAACTAGTATAGCAGTGCTCTTCAAAACACAAATGTGTCTCTAGGTTAGTCAGAGCTTTAAGAAGTAATACCTTTCTGTATTTAAATCAGAGTAACTCTGTATTGAGTGCAGTGTTTTTACTTTTTTCTCATGCACATGTTATGTTGGAGAAAATGTTTACAAAAATGGTTTTGTTACACTAATGTGCATCACATATTTATGGTTTATTTTTAAGGGATTTTTTTATGGGTTATTTAGGTTTTCATCTTAGTTGTAGTCCACTTATGGTGATTCATAATCCCTAATTTTGCCAATTATAAATTTGCTAAACAGTAATACAAATGACAAACTGCATTAAATTTACTAATCATAGAGCTGCAAAGCAGACTGGTGGCAAGCACACAGCCTTTTTTTTTCAGTGCTAATTTGTCTTCTGTGTATTATGAAAATTACTGTTGTCCCTCCCCCTCCCCCTTTTTTCCTTAAATAAAGTAAAAATGACACCTGTCTTATGTGGCAAGAGTTTCAAATATATTCTGATCCTTCAGGATGTGTCCTTCCTATAAGTATCCATATTTCATGTGCACCTCCTTCCTCAGCGCCGCCCTGGCTCCAGTGGGTGCCCCTATCTGGCCATGTGCCATGACAGGCATTGCCCATGGGATCACCAACATCTCAGAATGAAATGGTGGTGAGCTCTTGATCACCATGTTTCTGACGCCAAAACGGAGTAAAGCTGATCCTTTAGGAAGAAAAAGGTTTTATTTTTGCAAGTCTGAATTGGATCAAAAAGTAAAATAGCATGATGTCTGTACCTAATAGGACAATTAAAGTAGCCCTTGTTCAAATTGGCATATAATGACTAACTTAGGCCTAATAACTGGAGCTCCTAAAGTGTAAGGTGGTTGTAGCTAAGGCCTTGGGGGCTGCCCCCTAGAGTCCCTTATAGGTCTGGCAGGAATGATTCTCATTGGACAGGTCTGGGGCCACGTCCTCCGGATCAGCACCTTGCCCAAGCCTCCGGGGTTGCGGACGGGTAGACATGCTACATTATCATCAGTTAAATATGTTAATAAACTAGCTCCTTTGTGCTTCATACTAGAAACATGTTATTTCTCTGAAGGTGAAAATAAAATCGTAAATATCTAGGCCGCCAAAATGAGTTAAGTTTTTTCTTTTCCTACTTGATGTCTGTTGTGGCTGGTGGATGATTAGGAATAAAAATCTGGTGAAGTGCTAGTTATCTTGGGATGTCACCCATTCCTTCTGTTCCAATTTTCCCTTCCATTGGTTGAGATTTCACCTAAAGGAAGCAACCAGGATAAGATCAGCCCCTATAACTGATGCCAGCTCTGTTTTGGCATCACATTCAAGGGTGCAGTGTAATGACTGCTTTCTCTGCTGTCTGCAACTTTAAAAAATATATATAATGCCCATGCTTCACTTAAGGAGAAGTAGGTGTTATATTTTATAAAGTTGAGGAATTAAAAGTTGGGAAAAGTACTCGTTACATTTTCTTAGAGGAGAAATAACGTGTGTTCAAATACTAGGTTCTTATACCTGGTCTACCTCTCCCTTCATGGTTAATCATATTCTCTCCATGTTTCAAAATCTTCCTGAAACTGCCCCATCTTTGCCTCTGCCTTGCCTAACTTCTCTGTGCTTACAATTCACAGCCTCTTTTATTCTCTCCTGTTGCCTCGTGACTGGACATGTTATTGTTTTGTTTACTCTGTTCCCCTCTGAATACAGAGCCTGCAGATGAGCTGAGACTGGTTCTCAGGTCTGACGGTTTATTAAATCCTGACTGCTCTGCTCTTCAGAAGCTACCAAACATGCTGCTGGCTGGCGCTCAGCAGGCTATTCAGAAATTCCTGGTGGTTTGCTTAAGTGGCATGAAATTAAAACGTTAATCCAGGGGAAAACCAGCGCCTCTGGGGTGTGGGACTTGTGCAGACGTGCACTAGGCCCCAGGAGGGGTGTGGAGCTCCACTCGGGCCGAGCCTGTAGCAGGCCCTGGTGTCACCAGTCCCCGCGGCTGCGGTGTGGCTTGCTGCAACAACAGTGCAGGACCCTTGATGCCTAAGTCCTATCTCCTCGTTTGCCTGGTTATAGAAATATGAATTTGGTAGTCCAGCATAAAACGGTATAAAATTCTTATTTTATTTTGGTCTAAGTTGTAGAGTTCTGGCAGCATGCCCCAGAAGTTCTGTGGAGAGAGATGGGGATAGAGCTTAAGCAAGGTAGTTCTGCTCCTTCCTTGAATTTGTTTGAAAGTCAGACATAGCTACAAACGTTAGAAACCACTATTAAACAACTTTTTCACAATAAATGATATTAAATACTTACTTGATTCTTTTTTTAACAGCTGTATTGAGATATAGTTCACATACCATACAGTTCACCCATTTAAAGTAAACAGCTTGATGGCCTTTAGTCTCTTCAGAGTTGTGTGTATGTCACCACCACAATAAATTTTTAAATGTTTTTATTACCCCAAGAAGATAGCCCGCACCCCTTTGCTGTTATTCCATAGTCTTCCCACTTCCCCATCCCCCTAGGCAACTGCCAACCTACTTTCTCTGGATATGGATTTGCCTCTTCTGGACATTTCATATAACTGGAATCATACAATGTGTGTCATTCATGACTGGCTTCTCTAATTTAGCAGTGTTTTGAGGTTCATCCATGTTGTAACATATATCAGTACTTTGTTCCTTTTTGTTGGCATCCTTGGTTTTTAATCATTGTCACTGCTGCCTTCCTTTAGCTTTAGGACAAACCACCTCACTGAGCCAACTGGGTCCCAGCCTCAAATGAAAGCTGCAGAGTTAACCTTTCACCTCACGGAGGAAACAGCCTGACAGGCACGCCCAGAAATGGATTCCTCCTGAGATGTGTTTTTAGTTTGAGCTCTTAGAAACCCAGTGATTCCCTCCCTGCAAGAGTTCTTGATGCTAAACATTAGGTACATGACAGCTTAGGTGCAGGGTGATCAAGTTTTGGAATGGGTAACTGTTCCAGAAGTACAGCTGCCGTGTCTGCAGACACAGGCTCTGCCCGCCCATGGAGAGCAAACCTCCAACCCCCGGAAGGTTGGGACTGGTGGGCCTGGATTAGGTTGTCCCTGTAACTTAAGGACCATAAAGGCTGGTCCTGTTGAGACCCCATGTGTATCTTACTGGCATCAAGGACATTTCCTCAGTGCTGCCTTCTGGAAGGCCTTCTATTGTCCCTCAACCTTCCTTTGCAGGGTACATTGTTGAGTAAGTGTGGACGCTAGTAAACTTCTGGGAACTTGGTGGCTTTTTGGTCAGTCTTAACAAGTTGAGCAACCACTGGGTGCTCGGCAATCTTGAGGTATGGTCCTCCTTTGGGGAAATGCAGAGGAGTTGTCTAAAGGGGCAAATTTGAAGATGGCGCTTAATGTATTCTAGATGTTAAAGCAGAGCCTTTAGTAATGGTGTGTATGACAAAGATCTACACTTTTGAGTTAAAGCAGCAATGTGGCTGCCCGAAGAACTGGTGGATTGATTGGATAAAATTGTGAAGTGAGAGAAGATGGTGCCTCCATTCTGGTTAGGTCATACTCAGTTGGATACACTCATCCTGGGATGTAGACCAGCTAGAGCCTTGGCACAGGAGAGGTTCTCAGTTGGGAAGGGCTCCAAACTAGTTCTGATAAAGATTGGTTTAAAGAAAAGGTAACAAAAATAATTAGGAGCAGTAATTACATAAACTTCTAAACTTGTTCAACTAATCCATCCTAGTGTGCGCTTATTAACGATGATAATAGCAGATACTTGGTGTGTATTTGCCATGCACCAGGCGTGTACTAAGGGCTGTTACCATATCCTCTCAGCCTGTAGAAGAGAAGACTCGGGGTACCCACTTGTTGACTTTATTTGGAGAGTGATCAAATGCAGGAGGGGCTGTTCTGTAAGATGTCAAGTGGTAGAGCTGGGAGAAATGGGTTGAACCCATAGATAGAATCTGCGTCCGGTATGAAAGGGACAAGTGGAATTGTCCAGGGGAATGAAGTGGGCAACTCCCATGGCTGGCCAGGTCCATGCCCTTGAGGTCTCCATGTGCCGATGTAGAGGATGTCCCTTGAGGTTTGTTGGGACTGGGTAAAAACAAGACTGGTAAATAGTCCATGAGCCGTTTGAGAGCATTTTTGAACCCACGTACAAAATGGCTTTATTATTCCTTTAAACATGAATGAGTTTTTGAGCAAAAAGGTGTTTAGGGAATATTCTGAAGAGTTACTCTGTCTGCAGCAGAAATGGGAGAGGCGATGGCGTAGATGGGAACTTCCTCCAGGACACATTGATGTGTCCACTGCTCCGCAGAGCTCCCCCTCCGGGGCCCCTCGCTGGAAGGCTCACTATGTTTGATTCTTCTTTCCCAGTCATGTGGCTGGCTCCCCGGTGAACCCTACAGCCACCGAGTTAGGAATCCTGCAGAATTGCCCACCACAGGAAATGGGCAGGTCTGCTGGATCGGAGACAAGGCGAAATTGCTGCGTTTGGTCCTGGAGGGCTTGCTTTATTTAGTCAACCTTCTGGGTTGCAAAAGAGAAATGATTGCGTGTTCTCAGATCCAAGTCTGCCTCAGATTTCCAACCTTATTTAAACAATGGAATGCCAATATATAAAGCAGAGAAAAGAGGTATTGGTGTGGATATTAAGTTCAAATTTATAGCATTCTTCAAAGATCAAACAATGAGAACTGATACTGCCTTGCTATTGGGGTTTATGAATAATATCTGTCAATGTCGATATCGAATTTATTTTTCTCTTTTAGTTCTCTAGTATGGGCATAATTCTGATGCCGACAAGTGTATGACTGCAATGTTTTCAACAGCTAACCTTACAAGAAAGGAACCTAACAAGTGTGTGAATTCAACAATTTGAGGATACTTTTTAATGACTCAGGGGTAGCAGCAGAAGCTTTTAAGATGTGCACAAAAATAAGTTAAACTGGCACACAGACTATCATTTTGTTGATCTCTAGTGTAAGATATACACTTAATCGTGCACATTTTAATAATACATTTTATTTAACTCAGTATATTCAAAAATATAATTTGAACATTTAAACAATGGGATGGTTTATGTTCTTTTTTTCCTACTAAGAGTGAAATCTGGTGTGTATTTCACACAGCACATCTCAGTTCTGACGACCCACATTTTAAGTTCTCAATAGCCGCATGTAGCTAGTGGCTACCATTTTGGATGGCGCAGTGCTAGAGGCTTTACATACGTTATCACGGTTGATCCACTCTAGAATCTTTTTAGGTAAATATTGTTGCTACATTATACTGAAGCTCCTAAAAGTTCAGTAACCTGCTAGGGGTCATGCTAGAGAGTATGAGTGGAGGAGGGAAGGTTAGGACCTGATCTGTTAGTCTACAAAATCTGGTTTTTCTATACCTGAGTGTACATTATTTTGGTTGGTTTTTTCAAAATAGTTTTTAAAAACAGTTTAATTTTTTTAAGGCAAAGTTCCACTGTTACTTTACCAGGAATGGGGGGAGGTGGGCGGGATTCCAATTTATTTTATTCATTCATATTTTCATCAAGAAACCTGGATTGTAGAATATTGATTTTTTTTCCATTTATGAAGCTTTTGTTCCTGGTTCTATTGAAACAAATGTGAGAGAGTCAAAGATAGGCAGACCATGTAATTTGCAAATATCAAGGGACCAATTTGGCAATGCCTGATGCATGAGAAGACCTCATTCTTCCCTGTGAGACTGATATGGCGTGCTTTAACATTAAAAATCTCCCTGCCTCCGTGTTTCCTTCATTTCCTCAAGGCCACGAGGAAGAAGGCTATGAACTGAGGTTTTTCATGTACTCCACAAGAAGTTGCATGCTGTCAAATCTGTGCAGCTGCGTGGCTGCTGTTCCGGAAACAGGTCAGCATTGGAGACAGAATGTCCTGTCCAGTGCCTGGGAACATGTTCAGTCAGGAACCTCTGAGTCAGGTGACGAGAGCAACTAGGGCCTCCTCCTGCTGAGAAATGAATTTGTCAGAGACTTGTAATTGGGAAAACCCATTCCTCTATGTCCAGACACTGTTTCCTGCTATTGTGTGATCCATGAAGGAATGGGACCCATGTGGTAGAAACCGAGAAACGTAATGGTAGCTCGCTAACTTGATGCGCTCATGGCATATTCATAACCTAGTCACTGACAAGATTTTGAGAGTGTTCCATTCTTCTCGAATCACTCCGTGCTGTTGAAAAAATTCAGGATAGGTAGGTATCTCCTAAGAGCCCAGGTCATAGTCTCCCTTGTGTTGAACTACAACCCCCTTGTTTTAATTTATGCTCTTAATGCTGTGGTACAAGTCTAGAGAATGAGCTGCAGGTGTTTCTACCACGTGGTTTATGTTGAAGCCATTCTTGTTGTGAATTGGGTGTAACATAAGAGAGTGCTTGTCCTGGAATCTGCTGGAACTAAGGGCTTATCACGTAGCACCAAACTCTTGCCTTAGACAACATTCCCCGAACATCAGATAATCAAGTTTAGCTGAGAGGATATTTTTAACCTAAAAATATGTTTTACATAAAAACAGTTTTACATAAAACTGAATATGAAGCATCTGCATCAAAATAAGCATAGTTTTAGGCACTAAATAATTTATCCATTCACTAAATATTTATGAAGTACCATGCTTTGTATGAGCCACTGTGTTACATGCTGGGATTATTGCAAAAAGTGAAGGAAGATGATCTACTTGTAGCTCAGATTCCAAAACAAAGTTCATGATAAGGAATTGAAAAGACATGGCGGCCTCCCCACAGTGCATGGAGAGCCCGTAGGCACACTGAGGAGAAGGCAGCACTGGCTCCAGAGAGAGAGGAACTTCAAGGCTGTACAGCCCTTCTGGGTGTAGACACTTAAGTCGTCTAGATGAGTCATTCCAAACCTTGAGTGTGTGTTGGATCACCTTAGGGGGCTTGTTAAACACAGAGCCTTATCCCCAGAGTTGCTGATTCAAGAGTCTGAGGTGGGGCCGGAGAATCTGGGTTTCTAACAGATGTCCCGGTGGTGCTGGTCTGGGGCCACACTTAGAGAACCACTGTTCCGTAGAAATTGTTAGTGACAATGTGAAAACTAAGGACACTGGAAAATGCCTAAGATTAGCACAGTAATTTGAGCCAAGTTCTAAGATCAGATAGAAGCACAAAGAACTCCCAGAGAAGAGGGTTCAGACAGAGAGGAGAGAGGCTGTCTCTTGCCCACACCTCTTAAGCCTCATTAGAAAGTTCCTTAATGAGAAGGCCTCAGCGACTGACACCTGAACCTGTTGTCACCCCTGTGGCTTAGGTTCTATATGTACATTTATTGAGGTACGTATGTTTTGCTCTTTCAGCTGTGAGAAATAATAGAAGGGCTTGTATGGTTCTTCTCACCCCAAGGCAGCCAGGCCTGTGTCTCCCCCTTCCCTCCAGGGTCAATGATGGGTAAGCACTTCAGGGCCAAAACAAGTTACTGGGCACCTGGAAGAGAGCTTCGCTGCCAAGGTTCTGTTTAAGAGTCCAGGCCCACTGGGGAAGTTTGATGTGGGGCAGGGCAAAAGAGGGTTCTGTTATGGACTGAATTGTGTCCCCCCAAAATTCATATGTTGAACCCCTAACCCCCATTGTGACTGTATTTGGAGATAGGGCCTTTTTAGAGGTAATTAAAGTTAAATGAGGTTATTAAGGGTGGGGGCTTAATCTGATAGGACTGGTGTCCTTGTAAGAAGAAGAAGAGACACCAAGAGTGCCCACACAGAGAAAAGGCCATGTGAGGACACAGCGAGAAGGTGGCCATCTGCAAGCCAAGGCGAGAGGCCTCAGGAGCAACCAAATCTGTCAACACCTTGATCTTGGACTTCCAGCCTGTGAGAAAATAAATTTTTGCTGTTTAAGCCAGTCAGTCTGTGGTCTTTTGTTATGGCAGCTTGAGCAAGATAATACAGGGTGCAACCAAGGTGAGAAGGTGAGCTTCCCGAAGCCGGGAAAGCAGGTGGTGTTACAAGGGGGTTCTGCCAGTGGAGACTCATTCAGCTCCATCAGGTGAGGGGACCTCTGAAGAGGGGAAGTGTCATGAGAAATGAGTGCGAAAAGCCGAGGTTGGAGGCAGAGCCAAAGATCCGCAAGTGAGAGATAGACTTCATAGGCTTGAACAGTGAGTATCTCCATGGGCTGAGGACTCGAGGCTGATCTCCTGTTTTCAGATGACACATAAGCTCCAAAGATTCTGGTACAATCCTGTAGAGAAGCCATCCCCCAGACACAAGTTTTCCAACATTTTAACTGGTGGAGGCTTAGGATTGGATCTGACTTTTTAAAAATAATATGTCATTTCTTCACCTGAATGTTGTGGATTAAATTCATATCTACTATGCAAAGTCTAAATAATAAGCTAAGCCTAAGACATTTTTAAAAACTTTATTATGAAAAAATTTAATTATATACAAAAATAATAGATGGACCCCTATGTATCCATCACTCTGCTTCAACTTGAGTCCATGTATGGCCATCTCTTTATTCTCCCACTTCCCTTTCCCCATAGATTTTGTTGAAGCGGTCCCCAGACATTGTATCTTTTGATCCATAAGTATTTCAGTATCCATTTCCAAATCTGCTAAGCCATTATCACACCTAAAAAACTAATAAAAACCCCTTAATTTCTTCAAATATTATTCAGTATTCAAATTTCCGTGATTGTCTCAGTGATTTTTAGCAGTATGTTTGAATCAGGATCTATATAAGTTGAACACGTAATTGGTTGATACATCCTTTTTTTTTTCTTTTTCTTTTAAGTTAGGATTATTGATGCTCAAATGTTTCCGCCTTTGGCCAGTAGGCACCTCTTCAAGTTAGCTCAAGTTGGGTATTTTAAACATGATTGGAATGGTCTTTGATAGTTCTGCTTTCTGGTATTACAAGTTCCAGACTCATTTTGTTCATTTTCTACCCAAGCCCTGGAACCCCCCATTTCTCCAGGAGATCTGAGTTTCTTTAGTGGGACGTGGTATTTTGTACCACAGTCTGGTCCAAGTGTTGCCATTGCTGCAAAGTTGGGCATTTTTCTAGGTCTTTTCAATGGAAAGAGAATTTTTTTTTTTTTTTTTTAATGAGAGGCAGTGCCCCATGAATTTATACTGAAATTCAGGATGACAGAATTTTTCTTTAACTTCTTTGGTCTCATCATCTATATCTCCTTTGTCCCATCCTGAAAGTCCTCGTTCTAGATAGCACCAACAATATCATTCATTTGCTGCAATATGTACACAAAGTCTCGGAATAATTATGTCAACACTATCACCAATATGAAAACAGTTTAAGGTTTGTTTGGAGGTAGATTTTGTTTTTTTTCCTTAGAGTGGTTGTGCCACCAGCTTGGTTTTTCGTTTTGCTTTAGATTTTTAGGGATTGCTTTTAAAATTTAACTTTGTTTTATAACTGTGTGGCATATTACCTTGTTCTACGTCAAATCTGCAAAACAAAATCTATTCAGAGAATTCAAGCTTCCCTCCCTCCACCTGTTTTCCCCCTTTCCTGTATAAGTAACTATTTTTATTAGTTTTTGGTTTATCCTTCCATTAAAGTATATGTGTGCATGTATATACTATATATATATACATACACACTGTATATATAAAAGCAAATGTGTTTGTGTATTGGTGTTCACCCCTTGTCCACCTCACTTTTCTCCATCTTGCTTTTTTCTTTTAGTTATCCCAGAGATCACTCCATAGCCATGTATAAAGGAATTTGTTTTTTTTTTTTTTTTTTGCGAGGAAGATCAGCCCTGAGCTAACATCCATGCCAATCCTCTTTTTGCCGAGGAAGACTGGCCCTGAGCTAACATCCGTGCCCATCTTCCTCCACTTTATGTGGGACGCCACCACAGCATGGCCAGAGAAACACACGCCCGGGATCCGAACCCTGGGCCGCCAGCAGTGGAGTGCGCGCACTTAACCGCTACGCCACGGGGCTGGCCCTTTTGCATTTTTTAAAACAGCTTTATTGAAGTGTAATTTACATGCCATAAAATTCACCCATCTGAAAGTTACAGTTTGGTGAGTTTTAGTATATTTATAGATTAATGCAACCATCACCACAATCCAGTCTTAGTACACATCCGTCACCCCAGAAAGCCCCCTCCTGCCCCCTTGCTGTCAATCCACCCTGGTCCCAGCAGACGATCTGCTCTCTTCACGTTGCTATTGACAGCTGCATAGTGTCCCATGGTGTGCGTGGACCATAGTTCATTCAACCAGCCCCTGTAATCCTTCAGTGAATAGCCTTGTGCATGTGTCTTGTTTGAATTTGTGCCAGTGTATCTTTGGAATAGACTCCTAGAAGAGTTTCTGAGTCAAATGGTCAGTGAATATGTAATTTCTCTGAATAATACCAAGTCCCCCCTCTGAAGGGGTTATACCATTTTGCATTCCCACCAATAATGTATGAAACTATTTCCCCGTGGCCTCACCAATAGAGTAGATCGTTAAACTTAGAAATGGTATCTCAGTATAGTTTAATTTGCATTCTTACTGTCAAGAAGGTTGAACATTTTTTCAAGAGTTTAAGAGCCATTTGCATTTCTTTTTCTCTGAAATGTCTGCTCCTAACTCTTGTCCATTTCTCCATTCTTTACTATTTTTAGGATCTCTTTATATATTAGGCATAGTTTTTGTGTTATAAGTGGCAAATATTTTTCTCAATTATTATTTTACTTTTCCAAAATTATTTTTTTACACTGATAAAACTTTTTTTAAAAATGTGTTTAACAACCAATGTTTCCACTTATTTCATCTGGATTTTGAGTCAGGTAAAGCTTCCCCTATCCTGGTTATAGAGTAATTTGCTCATGTTTACTTCTAGTTATTGGTGTGGTGTCTTTTTTTTTTTTTAACACTTGATTTTCTGATTTACCTGGATTTATTCTGATGTGCAGTGTGAGGAACAAATCTGCTTTTATCTTTTTCTATTGATTATCTTGATACTCCATAACACATATTTAAAAACTCAGCTTATCCTCATGATTTGAGATATCTTTATCATACACTAAATTTGTGTATGTAATTGGGACTATTTATGCATTTTCTGTTTTGTTCCATTAGTCTGTCTATTCATGCACAGACGCCACACTGTTTTAATGGTAGAGACTTTATAATTTATTAAAGTGCTTTTTTCCTTATCAACTTTAAATATTTGTTAACTCCTTGTTAAGAAAAACTAGACTTTGCCTAATTTATCCCTCATTTCTTATTCCTCTCCCCAGCTTTTCAGAATTATATATTTTTATTCTTCTGTTGGTTACATTTTAAATTTAAGTTAATAATTCATTTTTAAAAAATCAACTTAAGTGAGGTATAATTTACATACAATAAAATGTAACATTTTAAATGTACATTTTGATGACTTGACAAAATTATTTACCCATGTAACTACCAGCACAATCAAAATAAACAACATGTGAACATCAGTATTTTGGTTCCATCAAATTTAGTCAGTATGTGTTAATTCCTCATGGGGTATGATGAGTACACTTTACCACTTTTTTCCATCTTCTACCTCTCAAATTCTGTCTTTATAATTTTTTTTTTTTTTTTTTTTTTTTTTTTTACAATTTCACACAGTAACATTTGAATTCTGTTCTGTTCCTATATTTAGGTCTTCCATGCATTGTCTATGGGTTGATTATGAAATATGAAAATAGATATACAGTGTGTACATTATTCCAACTCTAAGCAGTATTCTCTGCTAGTCAAAGGATTGCAGGCACTCCTTCTCCCTCTCCGCAGTCAAATGTTATGACCTCTTTACTGCTGAGAGGAGGGTATTGCTGGATCAAACGGATTCTCTTTTTCTCTACTCTAGTGATTGCTCAAACCATGGTTCATATTTTAACCATGGTTTTCCTAGGTAGAATGCTTTTCCTAGAATCCTGAAGTACTTTTAAAAAAAGATGTCTTCATCTTGACTTCCAAACCGCCCAGGCTTTCATCGATACCACCTGTAGAATGCAATCCACTTTTCTTGGAGACGTCCCTTGTAGCCCATCACAGCTCCCTACTCTAGACTGGACTGGTTGCTATCTAGGACTACTGGCCATTTCTCATTCTGGGACTTCTCTTCACTGTCACTGTCCCTCGTCTCCCTAGGTTATACTAACTGCTTTCTGGATTTCATTTCCTTCTCTTTCTTGTTTTCCTTATTTTCTTGAAGCATATTCTTGAGTAACTTCCTCAGAAAGGGTGCATGAGTGGAAAAACTTTAGGTCTTTGTCTTCCTGAAGATGTCTATATTCATTCCATCTCTCATACTTGATTCATAGTTTGTCTGGAATAAAATTACATATTAGCATAAATTTCCCTCAGAATTGTGAAGGTATTGTTCCATTGGCTTCTATCATTTGATTGTAGCTGATGCGAGGATTTGTATCAATATATGATTCTCATTCCTTGGTACTTGAAAGTTTCTTCCTCTGGAAGCATCTAGGATTTTTGCTTTATCTTTGGTGCTCTGAATACTCGTGAGTCTTCTTTCATTTATTGCATTTTTTCCCCCAATTATCCATTTAGCAGTCCCTTTCAATCTGAAGTGTGGTGACTTTATTTAAATCTGGGACATTTTTTTTCTATTATTTTGTCTCCCACTTTCACTGACTCTGACATCACAGAAACGCCTGTTAGGTGAATATTCTACCTGGTGGATTGACTCTCTCATTTTTTCTTTGTCTTTATAATTAAAGTTTTTGACATTGTCTTTCTGCTTGCTTACTATTTTTTCTTGACTTTGACTTTCAGCCTGTGTACTGGTTTGTTTTTTCATTTTAGAAATCAGATGTTGTTTTTTTAGTGCGGGAAAAGGCATCAGGTAATGATAGAATAGCATGTTACAGACCACTGAGAACAACTGGAAATGCTATAAAAAATACAAATCAAATCAGTTTGAAAGCATTGGAGCACTATTAACACAGGCAGGACTTAAAGGGCCGTTATGCTATAGAGACGGAATCCCGTACAGGTGAGCCCAACATTCTGTATTGCTTTACCCTTGAGAGATTTGCTAATTTGAAAGTGGTATAGGTCCAAGAGCAGGAAATAGTGGCTAAGAGGCTGGGAAATTGAGTTGAGTTTTCGGCAGTCTAATAGTAACTGGAGAGAAAAAATGTAGAGAAAGAGAAGTCACGTTGAGATGAACTCAGCAGTTTGTTCCACTTTCCCCCTCAGACGCTTGCTGATTCATAAGCAGCATGGGTGCAAGAAGCTAGGATGCTGAGAGGGTCAAGCAGAGGTTTTGGCAGTCTCATGAGTCTGGGGAGGCAAAAATTTCAGGTAATGGCCCACTGAGTAGGAGAAGCCCTGGTAAACACCTCAGGCTTCCTATTGGTGCCGTGGAGGGGCTACACTCTAGGATTAAGAGCAAACCAGAAAAAGACCAACCTCCTCAAAAGACTGAAACCCACCATTGAATCAGTTCAATCCCAGACTGATTAAGGTGATACATCCCTATTCTGACTGCTTGCCAGAAAGCAAAATATGTTCTCTGTGGAGGAAGATAACATTAATGAACCTGAAATTTTTTTTTTTTTTTGGTCAGGAAGATCAGCCCTGAGCTAACATCCATGCTAATTCTCCTCTTTTTGCTGAGGAAGACCGGCCCTGAGCTAACATCTATTGCCAATCCTTCTCCTTTTTCTCCCTTTTTCTCCCCAAAGCCCCAGTAGATAGTTGTATGCCATAGTTGTACATCCTTCTAGCTGCTGTATGTGGGACATGGCCTCAGCATGGCCGGAGAAGCGGTGCATCAGTGCACGCCTGGGATCCAAACCCAGGCCGCCAGTAGCAGAGCGCATTGCACTTAACCGCTAAGCCACGGGGCCGGCCCCAGTGAACCTCAAATTTTGTCTACAATTTTTTATATACAATGTCCAGCATGCAATAATTATCAGGCATTCTAAGAAATAGAAAAATAAATAAAACCAGGAAAAAAATACTTATTTTAGAAAGAACCTACAGGTGATGCATATATTACAGTTACATTGGCTCATTTAATTATCATGTTCAATAAAATAGATGAGAAGATTGAAAATTTCTGCAGAAAACTGGAATCAATAAAATAGAATCAAATGGAAATTCAATAACAGAAACCACTGTTAAAAACTCCATGGGTGTGAAAAGACAACCTACAGATTGTGAGAAAATAATTGCAAATCATATATTTGATAAGCAGTTAATATACAGAATATATAAAGAACTCCTTTAACTCAACAAGAACAAAAAACCTCAAAAAGTGGACAAAAGACTTGAGTAGATATTTCTCTGAAGAATATACATAAATGGTCAATAAGCACATGAAAAGATGCTCAATAGCACTATTCATCAGGGAAATGCAAATCAAACCACAATGAGATACTACTTTACACCCATTAGGATGGCTATTATTAAAAAAAATAAAAAAGTATTGACAAGGATGTGGAGAAACTGGAACACTTATGTGCTGTTGGTAGGAATGTAAAATGATGCAGCTGCTATGGAAAACAGTATGACAGTTCCTCTATCATTTAAATTGAATTGAATTATCATATGATCTGGCAATTCTATTCTGAGTATGTACCCAAAAGAATTGAAAGCAAGACCTGAAAGAGATGTTTGTACACCCATGTTCATAGCAGCATTATTTACAACAGCCAAAAGATAGAAGCAACCCAGTGTCCATTGATGGATGAATGGATGAGTAAAGGTGGTATATACATACAGTGGAATATTATTTCACCTTAAAAAGGAAGAAGATTCTGACACATGTTACAACATGGAGGAAGCTTAAGGACGTTATGCTAAGTGAAATAAGCCAGTCACAGAAAGACATATACTGTATGATTCCATTTATATGAGGTATCTAGAGTAGTCAAGTTATTAGAGTCAGAAAGTAGAATAATGGTTGCCAGGAGCTGCGGGAAGAGGAGAAAGGGAAGTTGTTTAATGGGTACAGAGTTTCGGTTTTGCAAGATGAAAAGAGTTCTGGAGATTGGTTGCAAAACAATGTGAATGTACTTAACACTATCGGACTGTACACTTAAAATGGTTAAGATGGTAAATTTTGTTATTTTTTAAAAAATAAAATAAATTTTTAAAGATACTAAAAACCCCCAAACAAGAAAAAACTCCACAGATGAGTTTAACAGCAGGTTAGTTACAGCAAAATAGAGGATTCGTGATCTGGACAGCAGATCAATAGAAAATACCCAGAATGAATCAGAGAGAGAACAAGCATGGAAAATACAGAAAAGAGATTAAGAGACATACGGGATGTAGTGTAAAAGTCTAACGTGGAGACTGGAGTCCAAGAAGAAGAGGAAAGTGAAAATGGAGCAGAAGCAGTATTTGAAGAGATTGCAGGCAATGACGTTTCCAAGTCGATAAAAAGACTCTAAGTGACAAACTGAAGAAGCTCTATAACTCTTGAGCAGGAAGACAAACACACCTAGGCACCTTATTGTAAACCTGCTGAAAACCAGATACAGAGGAAATCTTAAAAGCAGCCAGAAGGACAAGATAAATTACGGTCCATCGTCATTATTTTCAGTATCCATATTTGTGAAGTTGCTTACTTGCTAAAATTTATTTGTAACCTTAAAATCAATACTTAGTGGTGCTTTCACAGTCATTCACAGACATGCACAGAACAGTGAAAATTTTGAGTTACCCTGACACCCCTGAACCTCTTGCAACCACTGATCTTTCTACTGTAGTGATAGTTTTGCCTTTTCCAGAATCTCAGAGTTGGAATCATACAGTATATAGCCTTTTAAAACTAGCTTCTTTCAAGTGGGACTTTATCAGATTAAAGAGCTTCTACAAGACAAAGGAAACCAGAATCAAGATGAACAGACAACCCATGAGCTGGGAGAAAATATTTGCAAAACATATATCTGACAAGGGGTTAGTCTCCATAATATATAAAGAACTCACACAACTGAACAACAAAAAAACCAACAACCCAATCAAAAAATGGGCAGAGGAAATGAACAGACGCTTCTCCAAAGAAGATATACAGATGGCCAATAGGCACATGAAAAGATGTTCAACATCACTAATCATCAGGGGAATGCAAATCAAAACAACGCTAAGATATCACCTCACGCCCATTAAAATGGGTATAATCACCAAGATACAAAACAACAAATGTTGGAGAGGATGTGGAGAAACAAGAACCCTCATACACAGCTGGTGGGAGAGCAAACTGGTGCAGCCTCCATGGAAAACGGTATGGAGATTCCTCAAAGAATTAAAAATAGAGATGCCCTATGATCCAGCTATCCCACTACTGGGAATCTAGCCAACGAACCTGAAATCAACAATCCAAAGAGGCTTATGCACCCCTATGTTCATTGCAGCATTATTCACCATAGCCAAGAAGTGGAAGCAACCCAAGTGTCCCTCGACTGATGATTGGATCAAGAAGATGTGGTATATATATACAATGGAATACTACTCAGCCATAAAAAAAGACAAAATCATCCCATTTGCAACAACATGGATGGGCCTGGAGGGTATTATGTTAAGTGAAATAAGCCAGAAAGAGAAAGACAAACACTGTATGATCTCACTCATATGTGGAATAGAAACCAGCACATGGACAGAGAAAACTGTACTGTGGTTACCAGGGGCAGTGGGGGTAGGGAGTGGGCACAAGGGGTGAAGGGAGACATGTATATGGTGATGGACAAACAAAAATGTACAACCCAAAATTTCACAATGTTATAAAGTATTAAAACATCAATTAAAATAAATAAATAAAATTATATAAAAAATAACCACTAGCTTCTTTCACTTAGCAATTTAAGATTCCTCTATGTATTTTTGTGGCTTGATAACTCATTTCTTTTTGTTACTGAATAATATTCTGTTGTATGGATGTACCACAGTTTATTTATCCATTTACATACTGGGGGACATTTGAGTTGCTTCCAATTTTTGGCAATTTTGTATAAAGCTGCTATAAACATTTGTGTGCAAGTTTTTGTGTAAAGATAAGTTTTAAACTCATTTAGGTAAATGCCAAACAGTGTGATGGCTGGATTGTATGGGAAGAGTATATTTCGCTTTGTAAAAATCTGAAAAACGGTTTTCCAAAATGACTGTACCATTTTTCATTCCCACCAGCAATGAATTAGAGTTCCTTTTGCTTCACATTTTTGTCAGCATTTGGTCTTGTCATTGTTTTGGATATTAGCCATTCTAATAGGTCTATCAGTGTGTAGTGTGTCAATGTTAATGATATTGTATTTTTAATTTTGGATTCCATATATTTACTTTTTGTACATAGAAATGTGATTGATGTTTGTGTATTTATCTTGTATCCTGAAACCTCTCTAAACTCACTACTTCTAGAAGGTTATGGTATAGATTCCCTGAGGTTTCTATGTAGACAACCATGTCCGCTGCAAATAAGGACAGTTTTATTTCTTCCTTTTGAATCTGTGTGCCTTTTGTTTCTTTTTATAGTCTTATTGCAATGGTTAGAACTGCCAGTACTATATCAAATAAGAGACGTGAGAGTGAACATCCTTGCCTCATCCCTAATCCTGGGGAAAAGCATTCAGCCTTTTTACCATTAAGTCTGATGTCTATGGATTCCTTTGTAGATGTTCTTCATCAAGTTGAATTAGTTTCCCTTTACTCCTAACTTACTGAGAGTTTTTAATCAGGAATGGCTGTTGCCAAAGCAACGTTTAGACAAAAAAAATGTATAGTAGTAAGGCTTACATTAGAGAAGAATAAAGTTTCTTTCACCCTAATGAACTAAAAAAATAAGAACAAATTAAACCCAAAGCATGCAAAAGGAAGCAAATAAGGATAGTAGCATAGATCAGTAAAATTAAAAACAGGAAAATAATAGAAATAAAATCACTGAAACAAAAAAACTCCTTTCTTGAAAAAAATCAGTAAGATTGACAGACCTCTAGCCACACTGACCAAGAAAAAAAAATTAAGAGAAGGCACAAACTATTAATATCAAGAAATAGTGGGGCCGTCCCAGTGGTGTAGTGGTTTAGTTTGGCACACTCTGCTTCAGCAGCCTGGGTTTGCAGGTTCGGATCCCCAGAGCAGACCTACACCGCTCATCAAACCGTGCTGTGACGGTGACCCACATACAAAATAGAGGAAGATTGGCACAGATGTTAGTTCAGGGACAATCTTCCTCAAGCAAAAAGAGGAGGATTGGCAACGGAGGTTAGCTTAGGGCCCCTCTTCCTCACCAAAAAAAAAAAAGAAGAAATAGAAGATATCACTCAAGACCTTACCAACATTAGAAGCATAATAAAAGATATCCTATGACTAACTTTATGACTGCAAATTTGACAACTTAGATGAAATGCACCAATTTTTTGAAAGACAAAAACTACTGAAACTCAGGAAGGAAGAAATAGAACCACCTGAATGGTCTTATATGTACTAAAGAAATTGAATTTGTAGTTAAAAATTTTCCCAAGAACCAGAACAACAACCAAGAAAACTATACAAAATAATACACTCAAAATCACTACAAATAAGTCAAAAGAGAATCCTTAAAAATATTTTTAACCCATGGGAAGGGAAGAAAAGAGAAACAGAAGACCCAAACAATAATCAATAAAATGGCATACAAAAGCCCTAACAACAATGACTACCTTAAGTGTAAATGGTCTGGGGGCTGGCCCCTGGCGTAGCTGTTAAGTGCACGCGCTCCGCTGCTGGCGGCCTGGGTTTGGATCCCGGGTGCGCACCCATGCACCGCTTGTCAGGCCATGCTGTGGCGGCGTCCCATGTAAAGTAGGGGAAGATGGGCATGGATGTTAGCCCAGGGCCGTCTTCCTCAGCAAAAAAAGGGGAGGATTGGCATGGATGTTAGCTCAGGGCTGATCTTTCTCACACACACACAAAAAAGTGTAAATGGTCTAATTATATCAGTTAAAACATAGGAATTGGCAGAGTGGATAAAAAATCGTGACCCAACTATATACTGTTTAAAAGAAACTTCAAATGCAAAAAAAAAATAGGTTGAAAGTAAAAGAATGGAAAACAATGTATCATGCAAGAATTAATCAAAGGAAGAGTGGCTATATTAGTATCAGATAAACTAGGCTTCAGAGCAAAGAAAGTTACCAGGGACAAAGATGTAGGCACATTTCATAACAATAAAAGGATCAACCCACCTGGAAGACAAAATTCAGTGTATGCACTAAAAACCAGACCCTCAAAATACTTGAAGCAAAATTTGGTAGAGCTGAGAAGAGAAACAGACAAACCCACAATTATATATAAGTTGGGGATTTCAACACTCCCCCCCCTCAGAAACAGTTATAACTAATACACAGAAATTCAAGAAGAATATAGAATAACCATACAACACTATCAACCATCAGTATCTAATCAATATGTATAGAACATTCCAGCCAATAACAGCAGAATACACAATCTTTACAAGCGCCCATGGAACATTCACCAAGATAGATCATATCATGGGCCATAAAATAAATCAGAGAGAGTATGTCTTCTAACCATAATAAAATCAAATTAACACTCAATAACATAACAGAAAAATCTCAAAACTTTTAGAAATTAAACATTGCACTTCTAAATAATCTAGTGTCAAAGACAGTCTCAGAAATTTTAGAAAATACATTTTAACAAATGAAAACAAAATATGTGTGACACAGTTAAAGCAGTGCTGGGAGAGAAATCTCTAGCACTAAAGGCTTACATGAAAAAAAGAAAAGATTTTCAAATCAATGATCTAAATTGCCAACTTGAGAAACTAGAAAATAGAAGAGCAAAATAAACCCAGAGCAAGCAGAAGAGAGGAAATAATAAAGATAAGACAGGAAGTCAATGAAATTGAAAACAAAAACAATAGGAAACAATAGAAAAAAGTCAATGAAACAAAAAGCTATTTCTTTGAACAGATCTATAAAACTGGCATATCTTTAGCAAGAGAAAGAAAAAAAGAGAGATAATACCAGTTACCAATATCAGAAATAAAACAGATCACTACACATTTAGCAGTGAGTAACATGATAATAAGGGATCTACTAAGAAAAACTCTACACACATTAATTCAACTTCTTAGATGAAATGGATCAATTCCTTGAACAGCATAAATTATCAAAAACTCACCCAATAGAAAGTAGATCATTTGGGTAGCCTTATAACTATTAAAGATATTGGACTCATAGTTTAAAAACTACTAGGGGCTGCCCCAGTGGCATAGTAGTTAAGTTTGTGCACTCTGCTTCAGCGGCCTGGGATTTGCGGGTTTGGATCCTAGGCATGGACCTACACACCACTCATCAAGCCATGCTGTGGCTGCGTCCCACATACAAAATGGAGGAAGATGGGCACAGATGTTAGCTCAGGGACAATCTTCCTCAAGCAAAAAGAGGAAGACTGGCAACAGATGTTAGCTCCCAGCCAATGTTCTTCACACATACACAAAAAAACCCTACTAGAACTAATAGATCATCAAAGTCACAGGATACAAGACCAACATACAAAAATCAAAGGTATTTTTATATACTAGCAATGAACATGTAGAAACAAAATTAAAAACAATACCAAACAATCTCTGAAAACAAATAAACATATTTAGGTATAGAGAACTTGTATGCTGAAAACTACGAAGTACTAAGCAAAGAATATCTAAATAAGTAGATGTACTATATTCATGGATTGGAAGCCATGAACATGGTAAAGATGACAATTCTCCCCAAATTTATTTACAGGTTTAATGCAATTGCATAAAAATCCCAGGAAAATTTTTTTTTGTAGATATAGACAAGCTTATTCTAAAATGTATATGGAAAGGTAAGGAACTAGAATAGCAGAAACAAATTTTGGGAAAAAAAGTATAATGTGGGAAGAATCACTCTACTTGATTTTAAGACTTTCTACAGAGCTAGTGCAATCAGGACAGTGTGATGTTGACAGAGGAATAGACACATAGATCAGTGGAACAGAATGGGGAACCCAGAAACCGATTCACACAATGATGCCCAGCTGATTTTTGAAAAAGGTGCAAAAGCAATGCAATGAAGGAAGGATAGCCTTATTGACAAATAGTGCTGGGGAAACTCGACATCTATAGGCCAAAAAAAAAAAGAGAATCTCGATCTCAGCCGCCAAAATTTGACTTAAAATGTGCTATGACCTTCCATGTAAAACTAAAAAATAATGCTTTTGGAAGAAAAACACAGGAGACAATCTTGGGGACTTAGGGCTAGATGAAGCATTCTTAGACATAACACCAAAAGTGTGATTCATAAAAGAAAACATTGATAAATCGAACTTCATCAATATTAAAAACTTTTGCTCTGCAAAAGATGCTCTTAAGAGGATGAAAATACAAGCTTCAGAATGGGAGATGATATTTGCAAACCATATATTTGATAAAGGACTCATGTCTAAAATAAAGAACTCCCAACAGTAAAAACACGTCATCCAATTAGAAAATGGGCAAAACACAGGAAGAGACATTTCACCAAAGAGGATATATGGATAGCAAATAAGTACATGAAATGATATGCAACGTCATTAGCCACTGGGAAACACAAAACCACAATGAGATATCACCATACACCTGTTAGAACTAAAATACAAACTAATGACAATTCCAGGTGCTGATGAGAATGTGGAGAAACTGGACCTCTCATATGTGACTGGTACAAACGTAAGAGGCTGTAGCCACTTTGGAAAAGAGTTTCGCAATTTCTTAAAAAACAAAGCATACATTTACCATATGACCCATCGCTTGCACTTTTTTATTCCAGAGAAATAGAAACTTATGTCCACAAAGGAACCTGAACACAAATGTTCACAGCAATTTTATTTAAAACAACCTGAAATAGGAAACAATCCAAATGTCCTTCAATGGGTGAATAGTTGAACTGTGGTACATCCCTATCACGGAATCTGCTCAGTGATGAAAAGAAGGAAACTATTGATACAGGCGACAACTCGTAGGGATCTCAAAGGCATGATGCTGAGTGAAAAGAAGGCAATCTCAAAGATTACATACTGTGAGATTCCGTTTATTTAATATGTCTGAAATGACAAAATTACAGAAATGGAGACAGGAACAGTGGTTGCCAGTGTTGGGGGATGTGGGAGGCAGGTGAGTGTGACTGTAGAGGGACAGCATGAGGGACATCTTTGTGCTGATGGCACAGTTCTTGTATCTTGATTGTGGTGGTGGTGACATGAATCTGCACATGTGATAAAATTCATCCAAATGTAAACACACACAAATAAGTGTATGTAAACCTGTGAACTCTGAATAGCTTTTGTGGACTTCCCAGTTTTGATACTGTATCATAGTTAGGTAAGGTGTTACCATTAGGAGAAACTGACTTGAAAGGTACGTGGGACCTCTCTACTATTTTTGCAGCTTTCTGTGGATCTATAATTATTTCAAAATGAAAAGATTTCAAAAATCAATTATATTTCTATTCAGCAGCAAAAATTCCAAACTAAGAAAAAGCTTTAACATACTATTTTCAATAACTTTAAAAAAAATCAACATCCTAGGAATAATTCTAATGAAAAACGTACAAGTCCTCTACACAGAAAACTTGTGAAAGAATTGAAAGAACTAAATAAATGAAGTGATATGCTATGTTTATTGATTGAAGAATGAAAAAGATGTTAATTCACCCCAAATTGATCTATATGAATTTAATACAGTCTCAATCAAAATCCCAGCAGGTTTCTTCTTTTTTCTTTTTTTTTGGTGGAAATACCAAACTGACTATAAAATGTAGACTGAAATGCAAATGGTAGATATACTCAAGATAATGATGGAAGAAGAAAACTTGGAGTATTTCCAGCCCAGATATCAAGACTTGTTATAAAGTGACAGTGTGGTATTGACACAAGAATAGGCAAATAGACCAAAGAAGTCAAATGAAGTTCAGAAATAAATTCACACATATATGGACACATTTATGACAAAAGTCCAGAGTAGTGGGGAAAGCGAGTTCTTTTCAGTAAATAGGAACTGGATCACTTTTATATCCATTTGTGAAATGATAAGTATTCACCCATACCTCACACAGTACACAAAACCAATTTCATATGATTGTTGTTCCACAAGTGAAGGGTCAAACAATGACACCTCTAAAACAATATGGAAGAATTTATTTTGAGTTTGAGACAAAAGATTTCTACAACACGATACAAAAAGCATTATATATTGTTTTCTTGAGCTCTTTATAGATTTTATTCCTTCTTCATAGCATCCTCTTCTTGTTTTATGGATGTAATGTTTTCTCCATGGTGATATAAATTAGAGTCTTTTAACTTAGGTTTCTTGATTTTCCAAGTTCACTTTTTTGCTTGTTTGTTTTTTCACATTCCTGGTGTCCACGTTTGTCTGATGATTCTAAGTTTTCCTAGGACTTGATTGCTTATAGGTGGCTGACGTGTGTTTCCTCTGCTGTTGTGTAAGTAGGTTTGTTTCCTCATTAGGTCTGAATGGGAAAGCTGATGGGGAGCTATGGGTACATAGCTGAATGGGCAGCCCATTGGCTGGGAATCTCTGAAATGCCAGGATTCCTAAACCACTAGCCTATCCCCACCCACCCAGGTCCATTTCTCTAGAGAAAAGCTCCCTGGCTTCTTTCACAGGCAGCCCCTTGGAACTTTGCCATCTCTGGGTCTGAAGTCCCCTGAGTTTCTCCAGGAGGCTCTCTTCCTTGGCCCCCTGTAGCCCTCTTTTGCATATAGTCTTGCTGCTGGCTGCTTTCACTTTTCTTCTCCCAGAAGTATGTTACAATCTTTCATCCACTGAAGACTCCTCCTCCTGTTCATTTCTTTTGTTATTATTGTTATTTACTGGTAGTGAGTAGAGAAAAACAGATGTTTTCAGTCTACCCTCTTAAAATGGAACCTTCTAACTAACTTATCCTTTTAACTAGCTTAACTTAGTGTTTGCCAAAATTACTTGGATATACTATCCTATTAACAGCTAAATGGAACAAATATTTAGAAACAGCATTATATAGAGATTTGAGGGTGTTATGAAAAGGTTGATCAATCTGACTATGAGAATAAAAATTCTTGTGTCCTTTATGAAGAAAACCAGGGCAGAATCCCCACCTGTGGAATTTCTGATTGTACCCCTGTTTCAGTAGTGTAAGCATCCTAGTGTTCACAAACCCTGGGGTGTGAAATCTTAATCAGTGAGTACTTTTCCAAGTGGCCAAGTCAATCCAAAACTGCTTCAAGGAAAACTCATGTTCTGTCCACTAGTGCTCAGTTCTCTTTAGGGCGAGAAGACTGGTTAGGCTTCAGAAAGAACTTTCACGAAAGATTGCCAACTCACCTATTCACTTATCACTTCTCTTGGTCTATCCCTCTGCCTTCAGCCAGCCATGTGGAAAAGCAGAACATTGGGCCCTCCTCAGAGAATATAATCTCAACCTGTCAGCTATGCAACTCTCCTCAAAATCCAGGCTGAGGAGAAACAATCTTGAAAAAGATCATCTAAAGCAACATTTCCCAAACACTGTTCTGGGGAACACTAGTTCTGCCAGATGTTAATAGGACTTCACGGACAAGAGAAAGTTCCATGATGAACCAGATGCATGTTTGCGTGTTGAAGAGTCTGAAAAGGAAAACCTCATAGGGACCAACCTGTTGAACTTGGTTTAAATCAGCCTTTTCTTACGGTATCTGACTCTAGAACTTTTACTAAGGGGTTTTTACCAGAAGCACACGTAGGAAATCCACTTCTCCATTTGTTACACAATGCTGCTGGAAACAATAATCTCTTGTGATACTTATTGTCCAAAAACACTCCACAAAACAAGCTCTTTCCAAATTTGTGCGGAGGAGTGAGTGGGAACTGGAGTGCTTTTCCCTTTCTGATGAGCAGGGCCATGTAACTTGTTGTTCCCCTTTTTGCTCAAGGAAACTCTGAGTCAAACTTGATATTCAGTCTTAGTAAAGATATCACTCTCTGTGATTAACATATTTACTTCCTTCCTCTTTCCATATTCTAATTGTTTTGATTTTATTTAACCCTCGGTTACTGCATCCTTTGGTAAAACCTTTCAAAAATGTTCTAGAAACAGTCAAGGTCGAAATGTGTTTCAGAGGGAAAACATGGCTAAGAAAACCTGTCCAGACTGTGACATTGATGTTGATATGTGATCATGTAATCTCCACGGTCATACAGATTTAACAACACAGTCATAGTCTAATTACACATTGTGACAGGTTCCCCGGACGTCGAACAATTTGTCTTTTCCATTTCAATGAGTTGCACTTGTAAGAAAATATTTGGCTTTAAAAAATACTGCGTTCTTATGCCCTGGTGAAGCATTTGACAGCAAAAAGGAAATCCTCAGGGAAACTAGAGTTTTATGTTTCTGGTTTGTGGGGGAATGTGGACTACATTTAACTAAGAGAATAGTTTAGACATGTTTTATTTCAAAATGCAAATTCATCAAAAGAGGAGGTTGGCTGTTTCCCTAGGCTTCTCTTCAACATATTACCACATACAGCACACATACCGTGCTGTTCTTAGGAAATTTCTTCAGTTGGCTTTTTAAAGTGACAATGCACAATCCTGGCTAATGGGGGAAGGGAAGCCAGGAGTGAAGAGGATTCGAGACTGAGGCCTTCAGTGACAAACATCGACAGTCCTTTCCCTTAGATTTTATCTTGAGTCTAATTAAACCACTTTCCCCAGGACATTGATTCATGGGATATAGGGGGAGGAAAGTTAAACATCTGGTAACATGATACCAGTTAAATAAGTTACAGTGGAACACTACCAAAGCAATAAAACTGAATTATATAAAAATATTTAACAACAGTTTTAATGCAGCTTTGAGCACTTGTGAATTTGGAATAATAAATATTTAATCTTTTGATTTTTGCTTTAGTCAAAATTTGCTGTCTTCAGTCAGAAACACTGAAACAAAAAAGTTAAAATTTATTACTCTGAATTGAAAAAAACTAAATAAGTATGAAAGAAATTTAAATAAATGATGCTATTTTGTAAATCTGTAGATTTATATTTCTACATTCATAAACAGCCTAAAACAGCACGAAGACTTTTGGACACCCTGAATTATTTCTTGAATAGTGCAGGCTACTAACAGTGTGTATAGGGCCTTTCACATTTTGCAAAGCATAACATATGTCTATACAGTCACAGAAAAAAGTCTACAGAATTATAACCATGCATATTTACAAAGCTGTTATCTCTGTTGTGAGATTTTTGTTTTCTTTTCCATGTTTTTCTGTGTTTTTCACATTTTCTACAGTCAACATACATAGAATTTTTAATATGGAAGGAAAAAAACCTTAAAAATGTCTGTGGTGTAATGGAGCTAAGGAGAAGTTTCTGGTTATCTGCCCTTGCTCCTTGCAAGCTGAACTGACGTGGTTCAGGTCTGTGACTGGATGCCCCCCCAGCCACCTCTGGCTGGGGCTTGATGGGGTCGGGGTGCCCCATCCCCCTGCAGGTGGGTGATCAAGAATGTGCATATGGCTGACTCTGATGACGAGACTAGTGGGCAACTTTGCTGGAAATTTCTGAGAAAAGTGTCTTCACTTTTGAGCAAGGGCTGCAGGAAGAGACAACTGCCTTCTGTTCCTCGGATGTCTTTGCAGCAGGTTGGGAGGCCTGGACCTGATGCTGCCACGGGATGAAGCCAGCACACAGGGGAGAGCAGCAGAGGAGCTCAGGAAGTGGGCCCAGGGCCTCAGGATCAGCCAGCACAGATGCCTGACCGCTGGCTGCAGGCGGGAGACCCAACACCTGTCCTCAGGTGCAAGCCAATTGGAACTGGGGTTTCTGTTTCTTTCGTCCTAAAGCATCCCAACAGATACAGGCTCCTTCTGAAATCCTTGCTGTTGTTGGCCGTTAGACAAAGTTTTCCTTCTTCAATCCAACCTGTCAGCTCCTGGCAAGTGAGCAGTTGATTTGAGGCCAGTAAGCAGATGGTGGCTCCCAATTTTCCTTCCTGAAAAATGTATTTACTACCTGGACCTTAAGGTTTTTCATGTGTTTTCTTTTCAGAAGAGGGTGTTTATTTTTAATGCACCGAGGGAAGGAGTAAGAAGGCCCGGAATTACTTTCTTCAAGTGAAAGTTCACTCTGTGAGCTTTTTCCTTTACACTAAAATCAGGTAGTTGGTTGTGGTCTCATCTGTCGAGAGCCCTAAATAAAACTCTCGGGGAGCTGAGTGTCAGTCTGGATGCTGTGGAACAGCACAAACTCTCATGTGCCCAGAGGCTGGCAGGGGAGCATCGTGGCGACAAAGAGCTGGTGCTGATGTGCTGGGGACCGTGGCCCCCGGCTGCCCCATCGAGAGACGGCAGCACTCCTCCTCCTCGAGGGCAGCTCAGAGTTCCCTGCATGGTGGTGCCCGGCTGGCTGTCCTGGGCTGCCCGGGGCCTGCTCATATTTGGACACCGTACCCTAGACGTGTTCCAGCAGTGAAGGGCCCAGTGAGTCTCTTCCTTCCCTGGGTCTGAACAATGTGTTGTTAATAAGGCAGCCTGTGCTTGCAGCGTGGTCTGTCTCTGAAGTTGATCAGCCAGATTCCCGAGGTGTTTTCCCTCTCACTACCTTCAAGCTGGCCTTCCCCATCCTGTACAGAAGCAAGTGGAGAAAAAAATAACTGCCCTTCTAACACCTAACTGCATATGGACCTATTGCATAGTAAAATCATTTAATGATTATCCAAATAATAAGTTATTTTTATGCATGTATTTTATTCCTTGTTTTGAATTTGTGTTAGATAAATGTCCAAGAGAGAGACTCTTGGGTTAATGGCATCGACATATTGTAACGCTCAATACGGATACAATAGTGAGGCTTTTTGTTTGCCTGTTTAGTCTTAAATGCAGGACTTGAGAAATTCCATCTTGTTAGTTTAGGCCCATGATCCTAATTTATAAACAATTTTCCCACTTCTGAATCTGTTGTTCACTGAAGTAACTATTGCTTTGTGTCATCTGCATGTTTGAGAAATAAATATGCTCTTTGGTTTTGAGGCAGACCCCAAGCAAGTTTGCTTAGGAGAGGATCGAGAGTAGAGCTCAGTGATGTGCCAACAGAAGCCCCTTTCTCACTGTCTAGTTGATCAAAACCCATCTGAGGGGCCTGTCAGCAGGTCTATATCTCTCCAACTTATCCTAAAAGAGGAAACAAATGGCTTAATCCAATACCTTCCTGCATGGACAGAAGACGCTTGGCTCATCCTAGAGCCCAGTCACAAAGCAAGGAGGTGATGGGTGCCCAGGCCAAGGTACAGGTGGTTACCTGTGTCCGACTCCATTGGGCTCAAGCTGCCAACTTAGAAGGAAGGTGTTCTTGCTTAAGGAGGTCTTCCAAACCCCGAGGGTGTAAATAAAGTTCTTAGATATTCTTCTTGAATTTGTATTGTTTTATTTTTGATAGTTGCTTTAATTCATTGGGAGTTTACTTCTGTATATAGTGTGAGGTAGAGGTGATGGGCAGTTAGGCTAGGACTTTCCTTTACAGATAATTTGGATAATATTTTAAATATTAACTAAAAAATATTTCTATCTATCTTCAAATAAGAGACATTGGTCTCTCGTTTTTATCATTGTTATTGTTACAAAATTTTGTCTTAAAGTGATGCTAACTTTGTAAAATAAATTAAGGATGTTGCCACATTTCTATGGTTTGAAATAGATTAAATGACATTCAAATTAACTGAGAACTGGGACTCAATTGTGAAACCATCTGGTCCCAGGTACCCTTTTCAATGGTATATTTTTAATCACCTTTTCAGGTTCATCTATGGTAATTGATTTATTCAAGGTTTCCACTTCTTGTTTTTTTGTGTGTGTGTGTCTGAGGAAGATCAGCCCTGAGCTAACATCTGTGCCAATCCTCCTCTTTTTGCTGAGGAAGACTGGCCCTGGGCTAACATCTGTGCCCAACTTCCTCCACTTTATATGGGACGCTGCCACAGCATGGCCTGACAAGCGGTGCATCGGTGTGCGCCCGGGATCCGAACCCGGGCCGCCAGCAGCAGAGCGTGCGCACTTAACCGCTATCCCATGGGGCCAGCCCCTCCACTTTTTGGTTTAATTCTGGTAATTTTATGTTTTGCAAGGAAACTGTCTGTTTTCAACTATATTGCCATTGGTTTCTAAGTAGTATTCTTTTACAACAGTCTCACCTGTCCCTGTATCTGAGATTATCTGACTTTGTCCTTCTACGCATGCATACTTTTTCTATGTTTCTTTTTGCCTTTGTCAGTCTCACAAGAAGTTTATCTATATTACTGGTCTTTTCAATGAAATGCTTTTGGATATGTATACCCTTTCCACTGTGTTTTGTTTCTAGTTCATAGATTTTAGCCCCTACCTTTATTAACTTCCTCTTCCAACTCTTTGTGGTTTAATTTGTTGTTTTCTTACTAATTTCTTAAAATGAGAACTGCTATGGGTTGAATTACATATCCCCCTAAAAGGATATGTTGAAGTATTAACCACCTGTATCTCAGAATGTGACCTTATTTGGAAATAGGGCCATTGTAGATATAATTAGTTAAGATGAGGTCATATTGGAGTAGGGTGGGTCCTTAATCCAATATGACTGGTTTGCTTATGCAAAGATGGCCATGTGTAGACATACAGCCAAAGGGAGAACACCATGTAAAACGGAGGCAAAGATTGGAATATTTATGCTGCCACAAACCAAGGAACACTGTGTCTACCAGAAGCTTCAAAGTGGTAAGGAAGGGTCTTTCCCTGGAGTCTTCAGATAGAGGATGGCCTGGCTAACATCTTGATTTCAGACTTCTAGCTTTCAGAACTGAGAAACAATAAATTTCCGTTGTTTTAAGCCACACCGTTCATGGTACTTTGTTATGGCAGCCCTGGGAAACCAATACAAGTACTAAGTTCCTTACTTTTTTCAGATTTTCATCTTCAATAATGAACATATTTAGGACTTTAAATTTTTTTTTAAGTAAGGTTGACTTTTAGTATGAATTTTTGATTTATTCACTTTCCATATGGATTATAATTTCAGTTTGATTTTTTTTAACCAAAGTTTATTTAGCTCTAGGTTTCATAATTTCCAAGTAAAGAAGTTAAAAAACTTATGCTTTTATTAATGATTTATAATTTTATTAAATTATTATTAAAACATATGGTCTATCAAATTCCTAACTTTTAAAGGTTTTCTTTGCACCTAAGAACTTAATCAGTTTTTGTCAGTGTTATATGGACAAATGGGGAAAAAAAGTATATTCTCTATTTGAGGCATGTAACATTCTGTATGCATCTACTAACTGACTTTCTTGATCAGTTTATTAAATTTCCATATGTTCTTACTCATTTTGGTTCAATTTTCTAAGTAGTATTTTAGAGTTTCCATTTATAATAGTATTTTAATTTTTTTAAAATTTTAATTAAACTTTTTATTTTAGTTTTCTTGTAGATTCAAATGCAATTGTAAGAAAGAGTACAGAAGAGTGATATCACTGAAAATGGTAGAATAGAGACCTTGAGGGCTTTGTCCCTCCAAAGAAATAATAAGCTAAAAAAAATCAGATTCAACTTTTGCAGAATGTTGGAATCAAGTCAAAAACATATAACAACCAGGAAAAAGCTTAATAAAGAGAGAATTTGCTTCATTGCAGTAAGAGAGCACTGTGGTTCTCTTTAAATTTCCTGTCTACCATCCCCCACTGCCTGAACAATGGTGGTCATCAAGATGGCAGCCTACACTCCTAATGCAGGTTTCTATTGCCAGAGGGAGCAATATAGACCTTATTCTCAAGAATTGCCATTGGGTGTTTTGACCTGTCTGGCAGTCCCATGAAGGACTGGTGCAAGGACTTGTCTTTATTCCATCCATCTCTGAATAGGCAGAAGAAAGAATCAGAGAACTTGAATGTAGGTCAGTTGAGATTATCAAGTCTGAGGAGCTGAAAGATGAAAGAATGACCTGTGGGGATCCATGAAGTGTACCAACAAGTGTAAAATGGTAGTCCCAGAAGACGAGGAGAGAGAGAAAGGGGCAGAAGGAATATTTCAAGAAATAACAGCCTACAACGTTCCAAATTTGATGAAAGACATGAATCTCCATATCCAAGAAGCAAAATGAGCTCCAAGTAGGGTAAATTAGAGAGATCCACATCAAGATGCATTATAGTCAAACTGTCTTAAAACACAAAGAAAGAATCTTGAAAGCAGCAAGAGTGAAGTGACTCATCATCTATAAGTGATCTTCAATAAGATTAACAATCAATTTCTTTTCAGAAACCGTGGAGGCCAGAAGTCAGTAGGATGACATATTTAAAATGATGAAAGAAAAAGAAAACTAAAAAAGAGGTATTCTATATACAGCAAAACTATCCTTCAAAAGTGGAAAAGTTAAGAAATTGCAAGATAAACACAAACTGAGATAGTTTATTACTAGTTGATTGGCCCCAAAAGAAATGCTAAAGAGAGTCTTTCAAGCTGAAATAAAAGGATATTAGACAGTAACTGGAAGCCATACAAAATAAAAAAGAAGAACAGCAATGGTAGCTACATATGTAGATAAAAAAGCCAGTGTTATTGCATCTTTGGTTTGTAACTCCTATTTTATTTCCTCAAAATGCCAAAACCCCATGATTATAAATCTATGGTAATGGATACACAGTGTATAAAGATATAATTTGTGAGGATAGCAACGTAAAGAGGTGGATGGAGGTGTAAAGGAGCAGCATTTTTATGCCATTGATATGCTATTGAAACTAAGCTGGATTAATTCAGACTTGATTGTTATAAAGTTAAGATGTCAATTATATTTCCCAGGGTAACCACTAAGAAAAAAACAGAGTATACAGAAAAATAAATGAGAACAGAATTAAAATTGTACACTAGAAAAAACTCAATCACAAAAGAAGACAGTAAAGGGAGAACTGAGGAACAAAAATGATATGACATATAGAAAACACATAGCAAAGTGGCAGAAGTAAGTCTTTATATATATGTAATTACTTCAAATGTAAATGGATTATCTTCACCAGTAAAAATGGCAGAGATTTGTAGAACTGACAAAAAAACCATGATCCAACTATATGCTCTCTGTGAGAGACTCACTTTATATCCAAAGACACACACAGGTTGAGAGTGAAAGGGTGGAAAAAGATATTCCAAGTAAATAGTAACCAAAAGAGAGCTGAGGTGGCTATTCTAATATCAGACTGAATAGACTTTAACACAAAAATTGTTGCAAAAGACAAAGAAGGACATTATATATTGATAAAAGAGTCAATCCATCAAGAAGATTTAACCATTATAAACATATATGAACCTAAAAAGAGGGACCCAAAATATATGAAACAAAAACTGACAGAATTGAAGTGAGAAATAGACAGTTCTAAAATAATAGTTGGAGATTTCAATATTCCACTTTCAATAACGGATAGAACAACTACACAGAAGATCAATTAAAAAAATAAGACTTGAACAACACTACTAACTAACTAGACCTAATGATCATATACAGACCACTCCACCCAACAACAGCAGAATATGCATTCTTCTCAAGGGTATATGGAGGATTCTCCACCAAGAGAGACCATATTTTAGGCCACAAAATGAATCTAAATAAATTTATGAATGTTGATATCATACAAAGTATCTTCCCCAGCCACAGTGGAATGAAATTAGAAATAAAAAACAGAAGATAAGTGGAAAATTCACACATATGTTGAAATTAAACCACACATTTAAAAAAAAAAAGTGGGTCAAAGAAATTACAAGTGAAATTAGAAAACAGACAGATGAAAGGAAAAAGACAAAATAACTAAATTTATGGGATACAGTGAAGGCAGTGCTCAGGGAGAAATTTATAGTTATAAACGCCTACACAAAAAAGAGGATCCCAAATCAATTACCTAACTTTACACCTTAAGGAAGTAGAAAAAGAAGAGAAAACTGAACCCAAACCTCTCAGAAGGAAGGAAATTATAAAGATTAGAGTGGAGATAAACAAATATTGAGAATAGAAAAACAGTAAAGAGAATCAATGAAATAAAAAATTGGTTTTTGAAAACATCAACAAAATTGACAATTCTTTAACTAGACTGACCAAGAAAAAAAAGATCATACTAAAATCAGAAATGAAAGTAGAGACATTACTCTAGACTTTATAGAAATAAAAGGATTATAAGAGCATACTATGAACAACTGTATGTCAAAAATTAGATAGTCTAGACAAAATGTACAAATTCCTAGATACACATGAACTACCAAAACTGACTCAAGAAGAAATAGAAAATCTGAACAGACATAAAAAGTAACAAGTTTGAGTCAGTAATCAAAACCTCCCAAAAATGAAAAGCCCAGGACCAGAAGTCTTCTCTGGTAAATTCTACAAATCATTTAAGGAAGAATTAACACCAATTCTTATCAAATTTTCCAAAAAATAGAAGACTAGGGAACACTTCTTAATGCATTTTATGAGGCCACCATTACTCTGACACAAAAGCCATATAAATACATTACAAGAAAAAAAGCCTACAGACCAATATTCATTATAAATATAGATGCAAAAATCCTCAACAAAATACTAGCAAAACAAATCCAACAATGTATTAAAAGGATTATAGATCATGACCAAATGGAATTTATCCCAGGAATGCAAAGGTGGCTCAACATACGGAAAGCAATCAATGTAAAACACCACATTAATAGAATGAGGGGAGAAAAAACACACGATCATCTCAATTGATGCAGAAAAGGAATTTGACAGATTCTGTCACCCTTTCTTGATAAAAAAACTCAACAAACTAGGAATAAAAGGGAACTTCCTTAACATGATAAATGTAAACTTCCTTAACATTTATAAAAAACCCACAGCTAATCTTACATTCAGTGGTGAAAGATTGAAAGTTTTTCTCCTAAAATCAGGAACACGACAAGAATGCTCACTTTTGGCACTTCTATTCAACATTGTACTGGGAGTTCTAGCCAGAGCAATCAGGCAAAAAAAAAGAAATAAAATCAACAAAATTGGAAAGAAAGAAGTAAAATTTTCTCTGCTTGTACATGACGTGGTCTTATATGTAGAAAATCCTAAAGAATCCACAAAAAAAGTATTAGAGCTAATAAATGAATTCAGCCAAGTAGCAGGATATAGGATTAACACACGAAAATCAATTGTGTTTCTATACATTAGAAGTGAATGATACAAATATGACATTAAGAAAACAATTCCATTTACAATATCATCAAAATGAATAAAATACTTAGGAATAGATCTAGCTAAGTAGGTGCAAGGCTTGTAAACTGAAAATGGCAAAGCATTGCAGAAAGAAATTAATGAACACTTAAATAAATGGAAAGATGTCCTGTATCCATGGCTTGGAAGACTTAATACCGTTCAGATGGCAGTACTACCCAAATTTATCTAAGGATTCAATGAGATCCCTACCAAAATCCCAGTGGCTTTTTTCTTCAGAAATGGAAAAGCTGATCCTAAAATTCATATAGAAAGCAACAATAGCCAAAACAATCTTGAAATGATGAACAAAGTTGGAGGACTCATGCTTACTGATTTTAAATATTACTACAAAGCTACAATCATCAAAACAGTGTGGTAATGGCATAAAGACAGACGTACAGACCAATGAAATAGAGTTGAGAGTCCAGAAATAAACTCACAGATCTACGGCCAATTGATTTTTTGACAAGGCTGCCAAGACTATTCAATGGGGGAAAGAACAATCTCTTCAACAAATGGTGTGGAGACAAGTGGATTTGCACTTACAAAGGAATGAAGTTGCACCCCTACCCCATATGATATACAAAAAATTAACTCAAAATAGATTGAAGACCTAAATTTAAAAGCTAAAACTATAAAATTCTTAGAAGAAACTATAAAGGTTAATCTTTGTGACTCTTGTGTTTGGCAACAGATTCTTATATATGACACAAAAAGCACTTGTGCAAGCAACGGAAGGAAAAATAGATAATTTGGTCTTCATCAAAATGAAAAACTTGTATGCATCAAGAATGTGAGGGGCCAGCCCGTGGCTTAGCGGTTAAGTGCGCACGCTCCGCTACTGGCGGCCCAGGTTCAGATCCCGGGTGTGCACCCACGCACTGCATCTCCCGCCGTGTTGAGGCCACGTCCCACATACAGCAACTAGAAGGATGTGCAACTATAACATAGAACTATCTACTGGGGCTTTGGGGAAAAAAAAAAAAAGGAGGAGGGTTGGCAATAGATATTAGCTCAGGGCCGGTCTTCCTCAAAAAAAAAGAGGAGGATTAGCACGGATGTTAGCTCAGGGCTGATCTTCCTCACAAAAAAAAAAAAAAAAAGAATGTGAAAAGACAACCTGCAGAATGAGGGAAAATATTTGTACATCATATAACTGAAAAGAATCTATTATCCAGAATATATAAAGAACTCTTAAAATTCAAAAATGAAAAGAAAAAAATTAAAAAATGGGCAAAGGACTTGAATAGACATTTCTCCAAAGAAGATATACAAATGTCCAAAAAGCACATGAAAATATGCTCAACATCATTAGGCATTAGGGAAATGCCATCCAAATCACAATGTGATACCTTCCTTTAACCATTCTTTGAGGGTAATTCTGCTGGCAACAAATTCTCTTAGTTTTCCTTAGTCTGAAGTTATCTCTATTCCCCCTTCATTCCTGAAGAATAGTTTTGCTAGATATAGAGCTCTTGGTTGACAATTCTTTTCTTTCAGCACTTTTTGCAATATTTGCAAAATATTGTGCCCTTTCTTCTGGCCCCCATAGTTTCAGATGAGAAACCTGCTATCAATCAAATCATTGTTTCCCTCTAGGTAATGTGTTGTATTTCTCTGGTCGCTTTTAAGACTTTCTTTGTCTTTAGCGTTCAGAAGTTTAATTATAATGTGTCTTGGCATGGATTTCTTTAAGTTTATCCTCATTGGGATTCATTCAGCTTCCTGAATCTCTAGGAAATTTGTCTTTCACCAAATTTGGGGAGTTTTCAGACACTATTTCTTAGAATATTTTTTCAATCCCACACTGTTGCCCCTCTCTTACAATTCTGATAACACAAATGTTAGATCTTTTGTAATTGTCCCACAGGTCCCTGAGGCTTTGTTCATTTTTTTTTCAGTCTATTTTCTCTCTGTTGTTCAGATCAAATGAATTCTATTGATCTGTCCTCAAGTTCATTAATTCTAACTTTTGTCACCCCACTCTACTATTGAACCTATCCAGAGAGGTTGTTTTTTTTCTTTTTCTGAGGAACATTAGTCCTGAGCTAACATCCACTGCCAATCCTTCTCTCTCTCTTTTTATTTGCTAAGGAAGATTGGCCCTGGGCTAACATCCATGCCCATCTTCCTCCACTTTATACAGGACACCACCACAGCATGGCTTGACAAGTGGTGTGTTGGTGCGCGCCCGGGATCCGAACCAACAAACCCCGGGCCACCACAGCGGAGCACGTGCACTTAACTGCTTGCACCACCAGGCCGGTCCCCTCTAGAGAGTTTTTAATTTCAGTTATTTTATTTTTATAATTTCCATTTCATTATTTTTTATAACTCTTGTTTTATTTTGCTGAGATTTTATATTTTTTTCATTTGTTTCAAATGAATTCATAATTATTTACTGAAGCAATTTTATGATGGCAACTTTATATCTTTGTTGGATAGGTCCAACATCTGACCTGTCTCAGCACTGGCATCAATCCTGATTTTTCTTTGTCCATTTAGGTTGAAGTTTACCTCGTTTTTGGTGTGATGAGTGATTTTCAATTATACCCTGTATATTTGCCTAATAAGTTAGGAAAGTCTTGATCCTACTTAAGTTTTTTATTTTAGCAGGCAATCACCACGTTTTGGCTTAATGTTTAGGTTCTGGTCTACTTTTATGGGCTGCAATTCCAGCGACAGCTTAGTTTGCTGATCCCCTGAATGGTATTCTGGTCTGTTTCATTCTTCTGGCTCCACTTGCATTGCTGTTAGTCAGTGCTGGTGCTGCCCGAGGGTGCAAGAGGTGCTTTCCTGGGTCTCCTGGTATTGTTAGGTGGGGGTGGGGGATGCTGGACCTACAAGACAGAGAATATGTCCTTTGCCCTTTTCCCTGGCCCCTGGTGCTGGTGGGCTTCCTACTGTATCTCTGCCAGCGCTGCTAGGGAGGGGAGCCTCTCTCGGGCCACCTTCTACCACTGAGTGGAGAACAAGAGCCATGGAGTCTAAGAAGCTATCAGCCCCTAGGTGGAGGTTTGGAAGACACTGGGCCTGCTGGTGCCACTGGTGCAGGTAGGGGGGCTCTCCTCCTGCCACCTGGGGCAGGGGCTGGTCTCTTGCTTGGGCTGCATTGTTGCCACTGCTGCAGGCAGGTCGGGTGTCACTGCCACTACGTATAGGTGTTCCCATGACGTCCCTGCTGGGCTTCTCCGTTCCTGGTCCTTTGGCCAGAGAGCATGGGATTTTCTTTTTATTCTTCTCTTTGTCGATGCCTGTCGGCAATTCTGGGTTGCAGGCCTCACCAGGGCCCAGGTGGAGGGCATACAGAAGATAAAATAGGAAAACTCAGGGAACTCACAGTGGTGTTGTTCTTCAAGACCTGAGCTCCCTATCCAGTCCACCTTCCTTCCATGTTCAGAATCCTGTTATGATTATTTGTTAAATTATCCCCGTAGTATTCAGATGAGAGGAGCAGGGAAAAGTGGGTCTATATTATCTTGTCCCCGAAGTGGAGTATAATAGTGTTCTTATTCAATTCTCCTGTACTTTTTAATGTAAGCTTCTTTTTTTTTTTTTTTTTTTTTTTGTGAGGAAGATCAGCCCTGAGCTAACATCCGTGCTAATCCTCCTCTTTTTGCTGAGGAAGACCGGCTCTGAGCTAACATCTATTGCCAATCCTCCTTCTTTTTTTCCCCAAAGCCCCAGTAGATAGTTGTATGTCATAGTTGCACATCCTTCTAGCTGCTGTATGTGGGACGTGGCCTCAGCATGGCCGGACAAGCGGTGCGTTGGTGCGCGCCCGGGATCCGAACCCGGGCCGCCAGTAGCGGAGCGCATGCGCTTAACCACTGAGCCACGGGGCTGGCCCTTAATGTAAGCTTCTTATTGAAATATAACATACATACGGAAAAGTGCAAACCATATGGATACAGCTTGGTGAATTTTCCTAAACTGAACATATCCATGTAACCAGCACTTAGATCAAGAAATCTGAATTTGCCAGCACCCCAGAAATCTCCTCGTGCCCCTTCCAGTGACTATCCCTGTTTCCCACAGGTAACCAGTATCTTCTTCCTAACACTACATATTAGTTTTGCCTTTTTTTACAACTTTATATAAACGGAATAATACGATGTGTAAAAATGTTCCCTGCCTTCTTTCACTCAACATTGTTTGTGAGATTCCTCCATGTTGGCGTATAGAGTTCTGGTTCAACCTTATTTCTGTATAATATTCCATCGTATGAACAAAACACAATTTACTTATTCATTTTACTGTTAATGGACATCTAGGTTATCTTTTACATTATTAATATTTTTTACTTTATGTGTTTATCTAGCAGCCAGCCCTGGTGGTCTAGTGGTTAAGATTCCGTGCTCTCACTGCCAAGGCCCAGGTTCTTTCCCGCTCAGGGAACCACACTACCCGTCTGTCGGTTGTCATACTGTGGCGGCTGCATGTTGCTGTGATGCTGAAAACTATGCCACCGGTATTTCAAGTACCAGCAGGGTCACCCCTGGTGGACAGGTTTCAGTGGAGCTTCCAGACTAAGACAGACTAGGAAGAAGGACCTGGCCACCCACTTCTGAAAAAATTGTCCATGGAAACCCTATGAATAGCAGAGGAGCATTGTCTGATACAGCACAGGAAGGTGAGAGGATGGCACAAAAAGACTGGACAGGGTTCCCCTCTGCTGTACACAGGGGCACTAGAAGTTGGAATTGATTCCACAGCACTAAGAACAACAAATATTTATCTAGCATGTTGTTTAGGATACACAAATAAAAGCCTACTATATCTTTGTGGTAGGCTGAATAATGGCCCCCTGTCAGTGCATTTGGCGTGCTGTAACAAAATACCATAGACTGGGTGGCTTATAAACAAGAGACATTTGTTGTCCACACTTCCGGAGGCTGGGAAGTCCAAGATCAAGGAACCAGCAGATTCAGTGTCTTGTGAGGAGTGGCTTCCTGGTTCATAGGCCATTTTTTTGCTGAGTCCTCACATGGCAGAAGGGGCAAGTAAGCTCTTTGGAGTCTCTTTTATAAGGGAACTAATCCCACTCACGAAGGCTCTGCCCTCATGACTTAATCACCCCTAGAGGCCCCACCTCCAAATACCATCACAGTAGAGGTTAGGATGTCAACATATGAATTTTAGGCGGACACAAATATATAGTTCATTGCACCCCCCCAAAGATGTCTATGTCCTAATCCCTGAAAACTGTGAATGTTATCTTACCTAACAAAAGAGACTTTGCAGATTTTACTACCTTAAGATGTTATTAAGTTAAGGATCTTGAGATGGGGAGATTATCCTGGATTATCTGAGTAAATCTAATGCCATCACAAGGGTCTGTACAAGAAGGAGGCAGGAGAGTCAGAGGAAAGAAGGTGATGTGATAATGGAAGCAAAAGAAGGGGATTTGAAGATGATTTGTTGCTGGCTTTGAAAATGGAGGAAAAGACCAGAGCCGAGGAAGGCAGGTAGCATCTAGAAGTTAGAAAAGGCAAGGAAACGGATGAATTCTCACCGGAGCCTCTTCAGGGAGCACAGCCCTGCCAACACCTTCCTTCTGGCCCAGTAAAACAAATTTTAAACTTCTGACTTTCAAAACTGCAAGGTAATAAATTTGTGTTGTTTTCAGCCACTAAAGTTTGTGGTAATTTGCTGTAGCAGCATTAGGAAATTAATACAATCTTCTTGGGATATTTTGCCTTCATTATTATACAGTGTTCCCTTGGCTCTCTTTGTCCTGTTTAGTACTTGTAACCCAAATCCCACTGTTTCTGACATTAGTATTGTGATTGGGGGTTCCCAAGACCATCCTCAGACTTGGTGACTTGCTAGAAGGACTCACAGGACTCAGAAAATCCATTATATTCATAGTTATGGTTTATTACAGTGAAGAGATACATTAACATCAACAAAGGGAAAAGGATCATGGCACGAAGTCCAGCAGAAACTAGGTACAAGCTCCCAGGCGTCGTCTCCCAGTGGAGTTGTGTGATGCACTTAATTCTCCCAGCAATGACGTGTGACAATACGTGAGAAGAGTTGTCTCCTAGGGAAGCTCACCTGAACTTTGGTGTCAGGGTTTTTATTGGGGTCAATCACATAGCTATGGAGCACCTGTGTGACTGACCCACCTCCTCAGATTCTAGCTCCCCCAGAGCAAAAACAGGCATTTACCAAAAATCACATTGTCAGCATAAACTATCTGATCATACCGGTACCGTGAGGTCCAAGCATCAGGAATACAAACTAGGTGTTCGCCACACATCACCTTGTTAGCATAAGTTATATCATTAAACTGGGATAGCATGGCCAAAGGCCCCAGGCATAGGGAACCACTCATCTGGCAGGCTATTCCAAGGGCTCAGAGCTCATCTCCTAGGAGCTGGCTAAGGGTTGTCCTGAAGACAAGCCCTTCCTGTGAATCGGCAGGGTTCCCTGGTCTGCTGAGTTAACCCTTTCCTGAACAAATAGTGCCATATCTTTTTTGCTTGTTTGTTTGCATTTTTAAGGTTCTCTCTCTCTTTGGACTTTCCTTTACTCTCAGTGTTTTGTAATCAGCATATGGCTGGGTTTTGTGTTTCATTCAAGTTGGCAAACTCTCTTTCGTTTGGAGAATTCACTTTATTTTCATTTAGTGGAACAACTGACATATTTTAGTGTTTTATGTAGCTTTATGCTTATTATTCATTTTGCTCTCTTTTGTTTTCTATTTCTCCTCTCCCTCATGTTTGCTATTATGATCTCATAGATCTGTTTCTCTTTCCCCCTTTGTTAATTTGGGTATTCTACTGTATATTTCCATTCTATCAGTGTTCCCTTTGCCTACCCCGACATCCACAATCAACCGCATTTCTTTCCTCTGTAGGAAAATAACATACCAACTATTCCTTCTCCAGTTCCCACTTCCGCCAACCCCAGGCATGAGGCCTTTAGAGTACACTCACCTCCCTACTCTCTCCCCACCAGCTGAGGTAAGGTGTTTGGAAAGCTTTACTTTCCCATCTGCCCCTCCCATCCCTAACTGCTCTATTTTTCTGAAATCATTTAGTAATTCCAATTTCAGAATATGATTGGAACTTCCTTGGAATATGTGTTTTCTATTTCAAGAATTCTTATGTGCAGACTCTATATTATGAATTCCCAGGCAGAATATCATTATAAGAGTGTATAATGATTTGCACACACAGGCCCTCACCAAAGTTTATTAATCACCACCGTTTCTCCTATCTTTGGAGGTTGTTGTCTGTGTGGTGTCTCCTCCTCAGACGGGGTATGTGGGTGATGACTTCTCCTCCTTGTGTATCTGCAAATATCATTCTTTCACTCTAACGGGTGACTGACATCTTGATTGGGTGTAGGAGTCTTGGCACATGGTTCTTCTCTCTCAGTAATTTATATCAGGTTTGCCGTGGTCTTTCAGCCACCAGAGATGCAGACAAAAGGCCCAATGACAGTTTGATTTTATTCCTTTATAAGTAATTTAATTTTTCTGTCTGGAATCTTATATCTCCTTTGTCCATGGTGTTCAGGAGTTTTACCAGGATACGCTCAGGCATGTATCTTTCCTAATCAGTCTTCCCTGTGACTCACTGAATCTTCCCATTCCACATACTCAACTCTTTTTTCAGCTCAAGGAAATGATTCTCCACTGTCTCTGTATTGTCTCTCTCCCATCTGCTCCTTTTCCTCCTTCAGGAACTCGTATCCTGGATCTGTCCTCCAGGTCTCTCTTGTTTCCCTTCATGATTTCATCCTTCTGTATTTTGGTTCCATAGTTTGATCTGTGGCTTTCATTTGATTTTCCACAGCACCATTGGTGGCCAGCTCACCTGCTCTAGGTCTCAACAGTGACTATGACAGTGACTCATTTCAATCATTTCCTGAATTTTTGGCTTAAAAATATATATTTTTTTAAGTTCTAAGATACCTTTCTTTTAAAATTTTAATTTTATTTATTTTTTTGTGAGGAAGACTGGCTCTGAGCTAACATCCAATGCCAATCCTCCTCTTTTTGCTAAGGAAGATGAGCTCTGAGCTAAATTCTGTGCCCGTCTTTCTCTATTTTGTACGTGGGACGCTGCCGCAGCATGGCTTGATGAGTGGTACATAGGTCTGCGCCCAGGACGTGAGCCCGCGAACCCCGGGCCGCTGAAGCAGAGCGAGTGAACTTAACTGCTACGCCACTGGGATGGCCCCTAAGATACCTTTTTTGCACTGTTCTTGAAAACCTTGAATTACTCTTATTTCGTTTTCGTCTAAAAGGTAGCACAGCGTAGTGGTTAAGAGTGTGGCTCTGCAGTCAGACACACTGCCTGGGTTCAAATCCTAGCTCAGCCTCTGACCGGCCGTGTAATCTTTGGCAAATTACTTATCCTCTTTGTGCCTCCATTTCCCTATCTGTAAAATAGGTGTAATAATAATGGGGTTGTTATGCCAAAAACTACAAATTTTTCATAATCTCAATTTTGCGAATCTTGCTCTCTGACCACAACTTCCATCTTTCCAGCTGACTCCCGCTACTATCACAACCCTGATTATCCTTTCGCCTCACTTGTCTCCACTCCACTTGAAGCTCCTACCCAAGCTGCAAGACGGCTGTAAGGAATTAATTATACCCCCTCCTTGCGTACACCTTCCATTCCCCTGCTCCCTCTCATTTTTTTACTTGCTTTACAAAAATCACAAGTCTGTTTATATGAAACTCTCCTTCCTTGCACTGTGCATTTGACCATGGGTGCAGAAAAATCCACATCCGAGCTGATGAGTGTCACTCTAAATTCTATCCACAGGCCTCCGTGGGCCCTTACTGCTGCCTGGCATTCATTTGTGCTACATTTTCCTTCACCTTCTCCCTGCTCTCACTTCTCCCCTCAGTGTGATCATCCACAGCGGGGAAGCTTCCACGTCAGCTGCAGCTGGTGAAAGACGCACTGTGGTTTGTGATCAAGTTCAGTTCCGGAGCTCTTCAAGCATTTTAGGCAATTTGATTTTGCCCCCAAGTCCTGAAAGGGCCTGAGATTAGCGGAGTGCTTAATCCATCTGGGTGCTTGATTGTTTAATTTGAACAAGAAAACACGTTTTGAAAATTTCTGTGCTAGACAGCATTCCTGACCAGACCACCCCCAGGGCCCTGCACTAGGCTTCGAGGAGCACGTGGTGATGGGCCACAGCATGGGTCTCTCCCTTCAATTTGCACAGTTTTCAGGGAAGGGTTTCAAGTGACCTCTGCGGAGAGCAGAACTGACAAGCGGTGGGGTCCCTGGCCTTACCAAGAAGAAAGACTGAGAGTTCAAATTAAATCAGCCTCTCCCCGCAAATGTTCCTGGGAGTGGAATGTGTTCTGTGAATCCAGGAAATCGAGTTGGAGGGTAAGCTATTTCTCCTGATCTCTCTCCGGGAAAGGAAAGGAAAGTCTTAAAATTATCTAGACTTCTCAGAACTATGAGGTCATGCTCATTGACAAATGCGTTTTTACTTTGGGATTTTAATCTTTGTATGCCTTACTGTTTCCCAGAATGCCTCCATCAGCAGGCGACTCCCAGTTGGAAGGGGATTCCCTGGGTTTGAACAGCCTCCGTTGTCCAGGAAGCGGGCCGGAGGAGGAAGGAACAGCTAGACCACCTTGGGCAAAATTCTCAGGGGCTTATGAAAAGCACATGTCAAAGGACAATCCAGGGAACTTACTCAGTGACCTGACCTTGCAGCTAGTTCTGCCGAATGAGCCCTTGGCGTGAGCAAAAAAGTCCCTAGCTTCAATCCAGCAGAGCGCGAGGAGAAACCGGGTTGGCGAGCAGAAGTGGGGTAGCGCGTGGGTGGAGGCCTCTCCCGTTTTAGCTGTTGCCCACTAGTGGGATAGTTTGCACCTTACAGGGAATTGCTTCCCTGGGCAGCTAAGAAGGCAGAATTGCCTGTGTGTCTGTGAGCTGCAGTAGACAGATGCGTCCTTTCTCTGTGGGCCCTCACAGGATCGCTCAGGCTTGAGTCCAAACTCAGAGACCAGGAAGCAAAGGTAGAGAGGATCAACGGGCCGCATGTCTCCCAACAACTCTCAACAGCCAGAGCCCAGTGTTCCCAGGTGGTAGAGATGAGAATCTGCAGCAGGGCATCAGGAGGGTTATGGGAAGTGGTCCTTCTCCTTCTGTGGACATTTGCTGGAAGAGAGTAATGCCGGTCTGGGCTGTCTGAGCAGCAGACACTCAGGAAGCCAGTTGAACTCAGGCTTTCTCCACCTATCGGTGGCTTAAAAAATGTGCTTGCCTGAGTCCAATGCAAGTGTGAGGTAATTCCAGGGTGCAGTCAGAGATGAGCACAGCTGGACTCCCTCTGAGCTTGTGAGGCACAGGGAGAGAGGGGGCATTGCTCCAGCCTGTCGGGCGCTGTGAACCAGAAGATTGGATAGAGGCATGAGATGGATGCACTGGGGCCCCTTCTCTTCTCTTGTTCATTTTATCCCTCCAACTTCACATGGAGAACGTGCTTTGGGAACAGTAACACCGTTCCCTCATCCTCGTCTTCCTGCTCTAGAGATCCGAGAAGAAGTTAGGATCTGCGGAGAGGACACAGTTACCCAGGATAACTTTCTGGCACTGAACTTGGGTGAAAAGGTAGAAACATAGATTTCCAGTGCTCACAGCCCTTTCTCAGATTCTCTCTACCCAGTGAGGGCTGTGCGCCAATGGGTGCCTCCCTCCCTGTCTCTTATTTCCTCATGTGCAGAGGCAGAGGGTGGGTGGCAGGGCTGTTTCTAGGGCAGAAGCCCTTTATCTGGAAACATGGGGTCGGGAAAAGGAGATTGCTGTGGCCCCCACCCCCGGCATTACTGCTTTACTTTAATGAATATATAAATATTCATAAATACTATATTTGGTTCATTCCTAACCTTAATGCCATAAACTGATCTTTTCGTAAGGTATGACAGTCTCCAAAAACTGTTTAAAGGCTTATTGTACACAGGAGAACATGTGTGTAGGTGCACACTCACCTCATACACACTCATACAGCCTCATCAGCTAACACAAGGAAGACAGGTGCCAAATTCTAAGGCCTCAGATGACTTACCCACCCTGCCCATCACCTGGCCAATTGGCCTCTGTAACCAGGAGAGAGCTGAAGACGTTTGGAAAGAAGGGGGAATTTGGAAGACGACCCCAATGCCCTTCCCACAAACTCCCCCCAACCACCTACTTCCTCTCCTAAGCAAAGTAGCAGTGGGGCTGGCTGGTGGGTAGAGTTGGGAGAGGGGGCCAGGCCTTGGTTCCACAGGATTTTGCCCCATTGGGCAGGATGAGAGTCTGGGGACTAGAGTCAAGAGCCCTGGGGCAAGGAGAGAGTTTGTGGGTGGAGATCCTGGATCTCCCAGGGGGCAGTGATAGCTACGTGAGAGTCTCCAGGGAGACCTCCTCCAGGGAGGAGCTGCCAGTCTTCCTGCCCCTGGAGTCCCACTTGCAGTGGATTAGGCATTTGAGACCCCTCTATCCTTGGACTTGTAGAGCAAGAGGCTTTGCAGCTGAAAAAATACCAGTACTAAATCTCACTCTAACCATGATCTAGGACCAAGGTGACACAGCGAGCACATGGCAGGGCAGGGATCCCAAATCTGGCGGTTTGGCCTCTAACCACCATGCTAGGCTGTCCTTTTGGAGTTGTTTGTGATTTACTTATTACATGCTGCTGGCACCACTAGCCCTCATCGAAAGAAAGTAAAGTTATATTCCTTCCTGACATCATATTCAAAAAGAAACTCCAGGTAAGTTAAGTGCTAATTGTAAAAATAATTAAATAAAAAATCATGGAAGAGAATTGAAACAGCTATGTTGTACCTTTAGGATGGGGGAAAACTTTTAAGCCAAGACAATAATTCTGGAAGGTACATTAGAAAAGACAGATGTATTTGATTATATAAAATTTTCTGAATGACAAATTATACTACAAATGAAGTCAACAGTTTAATGACAAAAAGGGGGGTATTTTCAATTTTCAATGCACATTGAAAGATTGCTTAAAAAATGCTTTTAAATTTAAGAAAAAGTAGGCCGGCCCAGTGGCGCAAGCGGTTAAGTGCGCACGCTCCGCTGCACCAGCCCGAGGTTCACCGGTTCGGATCCCGGGCGCGCACCGACACACTGCTTGGCAAGTCATGCTGTGGCGGCGTCCCATATAAAGTGGAGGAAGATGGGCACGGATGTCAGCCCAGGGCCAGTCTTCCTCAGCAAAACAAAAAAAAAGAGGAGGATTGGCAGATGTTAGCACAGGGCTGATCTCCACACACACACACACAGACATACACACACACACACACACACACAAATTTAAGAAAAAGTAGTAAACAAGTAGAAAAATGGACAAGATATGCAAACAGGCAATTCCTAGGAAAGAAAATCAAAAGGCTGATAAATACATAGAGAGATGCAGAACTTCATTAGTTAGAGAAATGCAAATCAGAATAATACGATTTCAAAAATTAAGAAGTGATCTCCATTATTAACAAGAATTAGGAGAAAGATCTCATACACTGTTGGTGGAAAAATGAACTGTGTAGCGTTTTGAGAAAGCAATCTAACAGTAACTACTAAAATAAAAAATGTGACATACACCTCTTCCCAGCAGTCTTACTCCTGGGACTCTATCCTTCAGAAGTCAGAGCACCGACATGGAAGGATTTCTGTATGTAAATTGCTGTGCCTAAAACTAGACCCAAGACCAACGCTGGTCAGTTGGAGAAAGCTTGAATAAACTTCGTACGTCCAGATAAAGGAATGTTATGCAGCCGTTTAAAGAACGAGTTAGACTTATGCTAGTGACTAGGAAAGATTGTCATGATGTAGTCTTTTTTTTTCTTTCTCTTTGGAAATAATTGCGGACCTTCGGGAAAGTTGCAAAAGTAATGCAAAGAATTCCTGTATTCCGCTTCACTCAGGTTCCCCAGTTGTTAACTTTTTACCGCATTTCTTTTCTCTCTCTCTCTTTCTCTGGGTAGACACAGATAATTTTTCATGATTCTTCTTTTTGCCTCAATATTGCAGTACTTAAACTCAATATTGCATTCTTAAAAATGAGGACATTCTCTTACATAAACACAGTGCAAGTAGCAAAGTCAGGAAATGAACGTTGGTATAATACTATTATTTATTCTGCAGCCAATTGTTCCGCTGATGTCCTTTTTGGGAAAAAAAAAATGTCTCTAGAATACAATTTAGGATCAACCCAATTCAAGATCCACATTACATTTACTTGTCATGTCTCTTTAATCTTCTTCAATCTGGGACACTTCCTCAGTCCTTCATCGTCTCTCTTGACAGAGTACAGGTCAGCTATTTTGTAAAATGCCCCTAATTTGGGCTGTCTGATGTTTCCTTATGATTAGATGCAGGTCATGCATCTTTCGCAGGAATATCACAAACGGGATGTTAACCTTTCTGAGTGCCATGATGTATGAATTCCATGGCCTTTTAGTACCTTTACAAAGTTGTGCAACCGTCATCACTATCTAATTTTAGAACATTTTCATCAACCTGGTAATACCCCTTATTCTTTAGCTACCACCCTCAAATCACCCTATGCCTCCAGCTCTAAGCAACCACTAATTTCCTTTTGTCACTACAGATTTCCTTATTCCGGACATTTCATGTAAGCAAAATCATACAACATGGGTCCTTTGTGTGTCTGGTTTCTTTCACTTAGCATAATATTTTCAAGGATCATCCATGTTGTAGCACATATCAATACTTCCTTTTTTTGCTGAATAGTATTCCATCATATGGATACGTCACATTTTATTGATCTATTCATCTACTGAGGGAAATATGAGTTATTTCCAATTTTTGACTATTATCAATAATGCTGATGTGAAAATTTGTGTATAAGTTTTTGTGGGGACGTATATTTTCATATATCTTGGGTATGTACCTGAGAGTGAAATTGCTGGGTCGTATGGTAACTCTATGTTTAAAAACACTGTATTAGTCAGGGTTCTCCAGAGAAACAGAACCAATAGGATGTGCATATACAAAGAGATTTATTATAAGTAATTGGCTAAAGCAAGTCCAAATCTGTGTGTGGGCTGGCAGGCTGCAGACCCAGGAGAGCCAGTGGTGAAGATGAGTCTGAAGGCAGAAAACTGGAGAATTCTCTCTTGTTTGGGGAGGCTGGTCTTTTTGTTTTATTCAGGCCTTCAACTGATTGGATGAGGCCCACCCACATTATGGAGGGCAATCTGCTTTACTCAAATCCACTGATTTAAGTGTTAATCTCATCCAAAAACACCCTCACAGAAACACCTTGAGTAATATTTGACCAACTATCTTGGCACCCTGTGGCCCAGCCAAGTTGATGTATACAATTAATCATCAGAATGTTGTATTCTTAGGTGATGAAAGCAAGACACAGAGAAAGGTACATAATGTGAACCTATTTTAGAATACAGTGACCAAAAAGCCCTACTTGTGTTTGTCATAGATAGATGAGCTCTGAGAAAGGTAAGCAGGGATGCACACCAGCTACTAGCATTTTTTGGCGGAGTGGGTGCAGACAAGCAAAAGTAAGAAGACCATATTTATAAAAGCGATTTACAGAAAAAAAGTATGTATTCCATGTAAAATTTTATGTGTGTGTGTGTGCATTCATTGAGAGATACATGAAAGATGATCACTAAAAAGTTAAGTGATGTTTACATGCAAACAGCAAATTTTTACTTTCGCCCTTTAAATTTTATGTAGTTTAAAAGTTTTCAGTGTATATTATTTACATAATTTAAAAAATCACCAAAACTTTCTTTTCATTGTAAAAAATTAAGAGACTTTGAGGGGATGTCTCAGACGCCTCAATTATTTGGCATTTTCATCTCCACACCCTGTCTGCCCCACTGCTCAGTGTCCTGTCTCCTTGCCGGGCCAGCATGAGTCAGACACTGCTGGCACTCCCAGGCATTTCCGAGGCCTTGAGTGCAATCATCAGCTTCTAGCACAACTCCTTGCTTACTAGAAATTAGGAGCTCGTACCATTATCTCACGTGGGAGCTGGGAGAGGAAGGTATCTTTGACCAGGTGATGTTGAAGTTCTGTTCCAGCTCAAAGATGCTAAGACTTGGATTCAGTTACAGCACTTGGAACTGCTCTTTCCCTAGGGCTTGCCCCAGATACAACAGCTCAGGGAAGTTCCCACAGGACTTAGCCTGGAGGCCACTGCTTGGACAGCCTGGCAGAGACAGGAAGGCAGTGATGGGACCAGGCGCTGAGATGAAATGAGCTTCTGGAGGATGGTCCCGATAGTCTCTCACGGCCTGCTGTCCTGGCAGCAGAACACAGAGGGCTTCCTCCTCGGTGTGCCTGTCTGACTGGGTGCTTTGGGGACCCTCAACAGGCACTGTGGCAGTGGACGTCCTGGGTTGGCATAAACCCAGTGTCATCAGTGGGCTGCTCTGTGTTTGAAAGGACACAGTGTTTGGTTGACACGGCTGTGCTCTGGCCGTGCCTGGTTTGGAGCCACTCCCGACAGGTAGTACGGGGCCAGGTCACCCTGCTTGTTCCAGGCAGAAGGTGGTGCTTCATGGGTCACTGTGATGCACTGAATTGTGTCCCCGAAAATTCATAGGGTGAAAACCTAACTAGGAAACCCTAATTCCCAGTGTGACTGGGTTTGAAGATAGGGCCTGTGGGAGGTAATTAAGGTTAAACGAGGTCCTAGGGCTGGGGTACCAATCTGGCAGGATTGATGTCCTTATAAGAAGAGGAAGAGATTTCCGTCCATCTCCCCCACCCCCTCTCCTGGGTGCACAAAGAGGCCACGTGAGCACACAGCAAGAAGGCGGCCATCTACAAGCCAGGAAGGGGGTTCCCACCAGAAACTAACCCTGATGGAACCTTGACCTTAGACTTCGCAGCCTCGAGAACTGTGGGAGGGTAAACTTCTGCGGTTGCAGCCGCGCAGTCTGTGGTCTTCTGCTCCGGCAGCCCGAGCCAACGCGCGCAGTCCCCTTCTTTCTCTCCTCCTCACCACCCTTCCTCTGCACTCTCTTTGGCTGCTATGGCTCTTTGCTCCCTTCCTCTTCTCCAAGGCCATTATCAGTGAATATGTAACTTTCAAAAAAAAAAAAAAATCTACTGTAATGTGAAATCTGGTCCTCTCCATTTTATTACTGTAGCCAGAATGTCTTACGATGCATTTTTCTCTTCTTCTTCAAGAAACCTCCCCCAAACCTGTTTTCTCTTTCCGTCAACTTGGTTGTCCTGTCTGTAAAGGGACTGTTTACCCAGTTTGGTCTCCGCTGGGCCCACAGCAATACATAACTGAAACAATAGCTGAACCAAATGGTCTACAGTAATTGTTTATTTCATGTATGGTGTTTGATTTTCCTGAAGTGAATAATTGCCTCATGTTTTCAATGGCTTAAAGTTCTATATAGGCTTACCATTAATCTTTCTTTCTTTTGTTATAAGATCTATTTCAGGGTTATCTATTTATATTCCAGATGGTAAAACGTAGGAAATAACTTATCAAATCCGTTTGTTTTTTCTGGGCCCTGCCTCTGGGGATTCTTCATCACTTGCTCTAGCCTCGGCTGCTTGCTTTCTAGGTCTACCGCTCCATTGTCAGCACCATTCTCAGCCCGAGGCAAGAGGGGCCCGTGCCCCAAGTTCTGTGCTTTTGAAATCCCCCCTCCAGGCAGAGTGAGGAGTTTGCGAGGTAAAGGGGTCAGGCCAGCCAGAACCCGTGTCCCTCCTTCCAGACCACACTCTGGGTACCTTGGATCCTGGAATTCCCTGATCATATTGCCCTGAGTCTGTATCCAGGGCCTGCAGGAGCGTCTTCTCCGGGTCTGTTACCCTGAGCGTGGACTTTGCTCTGTGTGTGTGTGTGTGTGTGTGTGTGTGTGCTCCTTGGCCTGAGGAATGGCCAGGGGCATCTATTGGGGTTGGTGGGGATGCTGAGCTAGAGAGTGAACACAGCTTCTCGACTGGTGGGCTGGAGGTCCCTCCTTGCATATGAGGTCCCTTGTGGTGCTGGGCAGAGCCTAGGGTGAGAGGAAGAGGGGATGGGCTAGGGGCTGGCTCTCCTCGTGTCTCCACATTCCTGCCTAGAGCTCCTAGTGGGAGTCCAAAATCTCTCCTCCTTCCAGGAGAACAGTTGCTATGTTGGTGAATTTGCTAAGGTAAGCGTATACATATTTCACTGAGTTCTTTGTTATTTGAGCTATATCTTTTAAATGTTTAGATTTAAAGTATGTAGACTTCCATTTGTAATCTTGTCCTGGGCCCTGCAATGTTACGGGTAGGCCAAGATGTCATCATAGGAATTCTTTTCTTTGCAGCTTTCTTGAGATAAGCCTCCTATTTGCTGGATCACATGTTTATCCATTAGCTTTCGATGGGTAACAAAACTAAGTGACTCAAACAACAAAGATTTTGATTATTTCTTACGGTTTCATGGGTTAGCTGGGTGATTCTTCTGGTCTGGGCTGGCTTGGCTGAGGCTCCTGTCTCTACATGGCTCCTCCAGCAGGTCAGCCCGGGCTTTTTCACACAGTGGGGGGCGAGTTTCCAGTGTGAGAGTAGAAGCTGCAAGGTCTCTTGAGAACCATGTTTGGAAATTGTTTGTCTTTCTGCTAAATTTTATTGGTCAAAACAAGTCACAAGACCAGTCTAATTTCAAGAGTTGGGAAACAGACAGAAGGAGCTGCAAAAGATTTGTGGCTTTCTTTCTTTCTTTCTTTTTTTTTTTTGCAATCTATCACGATATATCTTCCTCCTTATTGGTTTATTCCCCAGTTCTGCAAGGGCACAAATTCCGGTAGTTTTTTGAGAAGGGTGCATGGGAAGTAAATGTTTTGAGTCCGTTCATATCTAAAACCAACAATGTGGTTTAGTGTGGGTACTGGCACACTCTGTAGTTCTCGTGTAGGGGCTAACCACACTAGAGAGACAAACAGTGTGAGTTAGGGCTGAGGCTGTGTCATGCCTGGAGGAAATGGAGCCTGGAGCCTGAGATCAGCTGCATGAACTGATATAGCTACACAATGGAGCCTAATAAAAACTCTGGACAGCAAGGCTCAGGTGAGCCTCCCTGGTTAGCAATACTTCATGCATATCATCACACGTCATGACCTGGAAAGTGATGCACCCAGACTCCACAGGGAGAGGACAACAGAATCTCTGTGTTTTGCACTTTTCCTGGGCTGTGCCCGATGTACTTCTTCCCTTGGCTGATGTTAATCTGTAGCCTTTCCCTGTAATAAACTGCAACTCTGAGTACAACAGCTTTCAGTGAGTTCTGAGTCCTTCTAGTAAATTATAGAACCTGAGAATGGTTTTGGGCACTCCTCAAACTTGCGATTGGTATCAGAAGTGAGGGAGGTCTTGTGTGGACTGTATTCACTAATTTGGCCATTGGATAAATTCTTGCAGTTTCCCAAGAAATCTTTCTTGTTCTCTGATTATTCCTTTCTTTTAACATCCTATTCTTATAATATGTACCTGTAGGGTGGGTGCAATATCTTCCCTTATTTCTCCAAGGACATTCTAGGGTTTTGTTTCCTGTTCCCTATTTCATCCTCCTTCGATTTTCTGTGAATTGTTTGTCTCTTTTGGTTCCTCTCTCTCTTGTTGAGTACTTTCCTGAAATGTCTGATGATTCATCACTGTCCATTCATGTTAAGAATGAGGCACGAGATGGCAATCAGAAGCCTCGTGTCCCGTGCGGGGCTTGTGGACTGGGGCTTCGTGAGGGTGATCCGATGATTGGTTGGCATTTCCATAGGAGGATCCCCGAATCTGGAGATGTTTTCTCAGGAATCTGAGATGTGTTGAATTTCTCAAAAGCCCTCCGGTTTCTTGTGGTGAAGGTGATATAGACCAGGCTAAGGAAATTCTGGAAATGGAATTTTGTCTGGATCAGATTAAAATTTATTTCTTCTGTCTTTGGCCCTGAATGTTTACTGTTCTTAGTATCCTGGAGTCTGACACCTCCGTGGTTCTCCATGCTCAAAGAATATACTTCTTTCTATTTTGGGTTGGGTTGCGGGTGGGGACAGGTGGATGGAGGAAGGGTAGTCACCTCACTGCTTAGAATGGAGGAGGGGCCTGCCATTCTTGGTCGGTAGCACTCGAGTCAGCACTTACATACACTGCCACATGCTGTTCTCCAGTGGGTTTCGTCCATGTCTTGTCTCCTCAATGAGTATCATTCAGTCATAGCATTTCTTGGGATTCTTCCAGGTAGCAAACATGAGGTCAAGTATTGGGAGAGACCAAAAAAAAAAAAGACAAAAATCCCTGCTCTCAAGGGGGTTAGCATCTTAAGAGAAAGAATAATTGTACACAAATGCTACAGTACCAGATGTGTGTCCTATCTGCTATAGGAGGGAAACAAATATGAAGCTGTAGGAGTCACAGAGAGGAGAAGGTGTTTCCAGCATGCCATCAGGGAAGGTTTCCTGGAGGAGGGAAGATCTGGCTGAGTTTTGAAGGGTGAGATGGATTTCAATAGGCAGAAATAGGGTATGGGGCAGGAAGTGAGGAGTGGAGGAAGAAGGAGGCCTACCAATCTCTTTCCCTGTATTTCTCCACCTGGATCGTCAGCCTCTTTTTTGGTTGCTGTGGTGTGCAGCTTAGTCCTTGGCACATGCTGGGTGCTTACATTAGAAGGTCTGGAGCAGGCTCTAGGAGAGGCCTCCAGGACTGACTCCCAGAACAATTCTACAGACCTGGCTCACCAGGGGATCTGCTGCCTCTGCCGTGGTCAGGCAGGTGGGAATTCAGGAAACCACCCCTGGAACCGTTGAGTTAATGGCTTACCACACAGTTTGAGCTGAGAATTGGGAAGCTGCCCCTTTCCTTATTGCAACTAGCTCTCAACACCCACAAAGCTGGTGAGTGGCTCTTGGAATGCTTTCCAGAAAAACCCAATGTCTCTATGGTCATGCTTGCCAGTAGCAATAGCAGAAGCTACTGGACGACGGCTATGCTGCCCTTCGGCCTCTGGATCCACAAGGAAATGCATCTAAATTGATGGGACCTAGCTTGCATCTAGAACCCTAGCAGCAAGGGCTTTTAGATCTGCAGTACAGGAAGGCAGGAATGGGTACCAAATGTCATCTTACCATATCTTCCACATGTCTTAAAAATAATGTGATTTGTCCTAGGTCTCTAGGATTCCATTAACAGTGTTTCTTGCAATACCCACTTCAGCTTATAAAGAATATTTTTGATGATAGCTTAGATGGTGATGGTTATTTATCTGGGCTGATCCCTAAGTGGAATGCCAAGGCTCTCCATCTTACCGCTTTGGTATTGCAGGGGTCTTGGACAATGGATTATTTTGTTGTTCATAGAGAGTAAAAGTCCTATCTGAAAGTTTTGCTGAGGAACAGGGAGGTGGTGCCTCTGGAATTTGTGGCAACTGTGTTGGGTGCCAACTCTGGGATGGGAGGGGAGCAGCACCTGATCATAAATATGTACTCGAGATACAGCTTTGGGGGCATTTGTTTGGGTGAATGAACCAACCACATGTCAGAGGTTCCTCCGACATGCCATGCTACTCCTTCTGCCTAGAACAGCAGCTCCCTCCCTTTTGTACTTAACTTCTCACTCTGTAAAGCTCAACTTCCCTGGAAAGGCCAAGCATCCCATTGGGAAAGTGAGTCTTGGCAAACCAAATGGGAGTTAGAATTTGCTTGATCAAGCGACCCTTGCTACATGATGATATTTTCTTCCTTTGCCCCCTTGAAGGGCTGGAGATTGGTATTTTCAAGGGCAATGGTGGGTTCCCATGGATGGGGATGTTCTTTCTGAGATGGCATCTAGTTGGCTCAACTTCTGGGGAAAGGACAGGGGAGGAAACACCAGAGTGTCCAGTCTGACCCTTCTGCCATCAGTCTAGCCTGGGCCAGAAGTTGCTCGAGGGCTGGCTTCCCTCAGGAGGCAGGCAGCAGGTTGGGTGAGGCCTCCAGGGCCTTTGAGAAATGCAGAGCCATCTGTAAGTTCATCTCAAAGGTGATCTCACTCATGCCCCTCATTTGACAGAGGGAGAAACTGAGGCACAGAGAGGCTGTGACTTACGTCCAAAGTTGTTTATTGAGTTCTGCGGAGCAAGAGCTAGAATCCAAGTCTTCTGATTCTTTATATTTTCCCCCAATGCAAGGGCTAAAGGCATCTTGCTTTTAGCTGATGAGGTTGTAAGGGAGATGGCTTTTTTTAATGCCAGTTTGTAAAAGCAGATGCTGTGACCTTGGGCTTTGTATGCCTTGAAGTATCACAGATCCGCCCAGACATTCTTGAGGATCCTGGCACCTTGATGGCTAGGAAGGCAGGAATCTCTGGCTGTGCCTTTTGCAGTTGAGGAGGTGAGAACTCAGGGAGGCTAAGCGATTTGCCCAAGGACATATAGTGAAAGCAGGACCAGAGAGAGCCCGCCTCTGAGCTGCCGCCTCCTCTCCTTGTCATGGTGCCTGCTGACTCATTCTCTGAATGTGAAGCTTCCCAAAAGATAGCCAATATTTTCTTTGGAAACCCTGGGCCGTGGGTCTTCGTCTCAGTGTCTTGGGGGGGGCCTGTGAGCTGACCTCACAGTCTACGGAATTTAGGGGCCTCTGGGCCAACAGTCATGCAATGGCTTGGCCTAAAGCAACGTTTCCCAGGAGCCCTCCTACAGCCTCTCCCCTGGAGCTGGGAGCTAATCCTGGCCACCTGGGCTTTGGTTAGCGGCGTTTCATAATGTGTTTCTGTTTTGCATAGAGTAAACCGCATGCTGTTTCTCAACCAGGCAGAGAAGTTCTGGCATCGCTTCTTTGCAAGCAAAATACTGTTAGGCAACCCCTGTGTTGAAACACAGCACAGCTTCTAAAACAAACCCCGGGGGTTCTGGCTTTTGTCCTGAAGATTCAGCCTTTCATATGTGTTCAGTGCAGATCATCCTGATTTTGAAAACTGAAAGATGTCAGGATAGAGAAAACAGGCCATGCCACTTACTATGTGTGTGTGTGTGTGGGGGGGACGTGGGGGGGTTGGTCAAATAACCTCACTCCCTCTCAGTCTCAGTTTCCACACCTTTAAAATTGGACTCAAAGCACACAACTTGATGAATGTTAGAAAACTAAATGAAATAATATCTTTGCAGCACCTAACTCTGCCTGTTCCCTTTCCACCGTCCCCACCCCAGCCAAGTGAGTTCCCAGGTCCCCGCCCCACGGGACCCCTTGTGGGATTGAGGAGAGTAACTCACTTGAGTTCTACCAACAGCAAAGCAGAATTAGCCAAGGTGTCTGGTGCTGGGTTGGGGTGGGGAGGGTGGATTGTAGCACATGAACTAAAGTCAACTATAAACCAGTTGAGATTAATCCATAGGAGAAAGAGGAGAATTGTTCACAGTGTTGCTTCCCCTCCCTGCTGTGAACGATTCTAGAATGAAGGCATTCACCCGGGTAGTTAAGAGGCCTTGTGTTGAAATGTCAAGAGCTAGGTCTGGAAGGTAGGGACAGGGTTATTTCTAGTTGTGTGGCTTGGTTAGACAGCTTCTATCAGCCAGGGTCCTGGCAGGGAGCATAGAAGGGTTATTTTCCAAAGTGTGGGCAGGGTAGGGGGCCAGAGGGGTGTTGGGACAGCCAGAGACTGGCAACAGTGGGAGCTGTCCCACCCCTGCAGAAAGCGAGGAGAGAAAAGGATGTTTCCTGAGCCAAGTGAGAAGCAGAGCATGAGAGACGGGATGCTCTCCTTGTCTCATCTCACCTTTGGATCTCCTGCCAGGGCCTCCTGAGGGCTGAAGAGAAAGCCTGCATGACAGTTGTGTGGGGCTCAGCCTCCTGGCTTAGAGCAGGGCAGTATTTGTGTACACAGGTGTGTGTGTGCTCATATGAGCATGCGTGGTGGAAAACACCAAGCTCATCCCTGAACTGCTCTGAGCCTCACCTATAAAAATGGGAAGACGATCCCTGCCCTGCCTACCTCACAGGGTGGTCCTGTCAGCACATGAGCAAAGCTTCTGAAACCTGTCAGCTAAGGCACCTCTGCCAGGGGTTGACGGGGAAGGCCAAGGGCAACATGTAGCCCCGAGGATGAAGCGTAAAATGTATTTGTCTTTTTCCATGTTAGCTTAGAAATTAGTGTGAAATTTTGAATCCAACTGCATAATATAATCCCCATTTGTTTTCATTACAAATAATATTTTAAATTACTTCTCAGTTGAGTACATTTGGCACTCTGGGGAAACAAAGCATGTTTAACTTGTGGCTTCATGTCCCACTCGCCCCCTCCTCCCCCAACCTAGGACTTCTCCAGATGTAGAAGTCCAACCCAGCAGCAGCTACAGTCCTCAAGCCCAGCCGCTGGTCCTCTCCCACTAAGTGGGACCCTGAGCAACCAGCCGGGGCCTGCACTGGGTCACACTTGTGAGCACACAGCAAGGCCTCATCCTCTACGCTAATCAAGATTAGAAGGCACGCAACAACTCTCAGGGGGCCTACAGCTGTCAACTCCAAGTGCTTCGCAGAGGTGTGAAGCTGAGAGGGAGCAATAGCTGGACTAATATCGGGGGCCCCAAGGTTTGGGGGTATCTCACTCCACTTGGAGAAGATGGAGGTGAGGCTAGTTTGTCCTACCGGGGCAATTGAATTAAAAATTGATGAGTAAGTGAAAAGCGATAGGATATATTGGAGTGTATGAGGAAGCCATTTGGTTTAAAACTAATTTGGCCTAACCTTGTTTTTCCAGAAAGGCCTGATGTGGTGTGTTGAGAATGCATTGTACATCTGCTTTAAACATTTACGATATCCTAAAACCAAGAATGATGCCCTTAAAGATAGGGATGTTGCCTCCCCAATATCAGCATTTCTTTAAGGATAAGCATTTCTTCCCAGAAACTAGGGATTAATTACCTACCTGCCTTAGCTCTTCTCGTGACCACTGACCTGCTGACCACAAACCTGCTGTGCTCACCTTGTGCACACTGACCTGCTGTGCTAACGAAGCATCTTCTTACAGTAGTACAAGAGATGTTCTTGTCATATGTGATGGATGCTCTTTGTTCCAAGACCGTATATAACTACTCTGTACACCCCACTTCGTTGGAGTGCTTCCATCCTTGGTGGAAAAGTTCTCCTGGACTATAGTTCTCAAACCTGGCTCATAATAAACTCACCCCAATTTTGATTTGTGGATTGATTATGTGTTATTTGCATCAACATAATAAGATTTTCTAACCCAGAAAACCTCTCCACAAAGGCAGAAGAGAAAGAAAACAATTTTATTATTAAATAAGCATTAAACCAGAATGTGTGTGCATCACAGGCAACCTGTTAAGAGATGGCAAACGTAGAAAGAAATCTTACCACTTACGTAGCCAAGCAGATATGACCCGTTGCGTACATGTTCTCAAGACAAACAATAACTAGTCCTCAAGTAAGAGGACTGGATAACACCATTTGTCACACAGAGTTCATCTTAAATTTACCTGGTAATTGGAGTCACCATCTGTGTCAGTTAATTGATTTTATACAAAAGAAAGATAAACATTTCCTATCTTTATGACAGGAAGTAGTGACAAGGGATTTTCACATATTGAGGTATATGGGGTAAATATTCGGGTTCAAAACTGATTCGGCTTGAACTGAAAAGCCTGATTTATGGCCTATCAAACATGCATTGTACATCTGCTTAGCCATTAAAGAATGCACTCTCTTAAGAGAAGAATGCATACTTCCCCTCCTATGCCCTATTGGTAACGCCCGGGTTAGTCCCTTTCCTGATGTCACGGGCACATTGACCTGCTAATTCGCAACTAAATACCTCTTTGAAATTTTGATGAAAATGTCTTCTGGGTGTGTAATGTATGTTCTTTGTTCTAAAAAGATATAAGACTGTGCTGAAAACCATGCTTCTCTGGAACGCTTTCTAAGGCCTTCCGGGGTTATAATCCTCACTCTGGCTCAGGTAAGCTCACCTTATTTCTCTTATGTATAGAATGGTTATTGGTTATTTTGCATCGATAGCAGTTTTGCAGCTCAGATCCAGACACCTGGTAAAGTTATGCTCCTTTCTCCCACAGCAACTGAGAGATAGGCTGTCTCTCTTGGTGTTTACCTTTCAAAGAGATGGCTCCTAGGTCCTTGAGAAAGACATGCCTGGCTCATAAAGCTAAGAGGCTTATTTAGGTTCTAAAAACAATTTATGTACATATATTTCAAAGAGACAGAGAAAGAACTTACAAGTTTTCTAAAGTAAATGCTCTAAGAAAAGGGAAGGGAGAAAAGTCTCTTCCCTTATTTTCAACATGGAGAATTTAGCCTCTTGTTTTTAATTTGTGTTTACCTTTACAGCCCCTAAGCGGGAAACGAACAGCAAGTTCCAAAGTGAGGGTCACCATCGTCTAGCTAGCTGGTCTTTCCTCTTGCACACCAAGAGGCCCTCGGCATGTGATTTAGGCTAGAGTGAGGGTGGACGGCCAGGGTAAGGCAGGGCTGCGCAGGGTGGCGGCAAGGGTGGTTTCAGTCTTTATGGGGCTCTTTGTGGCTAATAAAGTGGGGGAGGTTTGGGAGATGTGGGGCTAAGACTAAACTGGATAGTCAAATTGGGTTTCTGAAAATTCAGTATTAACATTTCTATAGTCAGAGAGCCAACCTAATGGGACTCAGACAACCCCTTCTTTCCATTTGAAACCCACATGTCACAGGTTGAAACCCCTCAGCGAGAGGGATTTGGACCAAGCTGATGCTTGACATAGGTGCTCAGTGGGTAATATTCCTAGATCCATATGGGAAGACAGTGCTCACTGCCCAGTTGGAACCAGAGAGCCTGGATCCCACCAGCCCAGAGTCTTTCACTGAAGGCCACCAGCATGCACTGTGCCTGGCTCTGTCCTGGGTCAGCAGCCTCAGTCTCTCCTCTCAGGCCATCTGCTTTCCTCATGATTCTGAATGTCACAGGTGCTGTGGGCCCAGCTGGAATCTGGGAGTGGCAGGAGGAGGAAAGCCTACTTTTAGGTTCTAATCCTCTCTTTCTGTGTTCTCTTCCTCTGCTCTCAGGCAACACCTGTGCTTCCTTCTAAAAAAGACACACCTATCTTTTAAGTCGTTTTTCCCAGCTCCTGCTCCTTTCACATGGGTTTTTAAAAATTCTTTCTCCTCAGAGATGAGAAAGAGAAAGACAGGGACACACACGCACCCACACAGAATGGGAGAGTGAGAGCGAGAGAGACAGACTCAGTCAATGGCTTTCGTGGGGATCCAGGACAATCTTATATTTTTCTCATATTTCATTGAAGATCTACATCAGATGCACCTGGGCAGGTGTAGCGGAGGAAGAAATTTTCCTCTGCCTTTCTGGGTTCTTCTGGCTGGCCTAAGAACTAAATTGACAAGTCACAGATTAACAGGAGAGAATCCAATTTAATTTCATATGTATGGGGGTTCCACAAGAATATAGGGGGGCCCCCAAGGACAAATTAGGCAACTGAGGCTTATATGCCATCTTGAGCTAAAGAGAAGGGGATAGTGGTTTGGGACGCCAAAAGGAAAGAAGGCAATTCACACAGAGATGGAAATTTTTGGTAAACAAACGTTTGATGGGCCGAGCAGAGACAACGGGACACAGGGCGTACTGATTTCTAGGTCCTGCCAAGTTTCCCCCACCACACCCAGCCCATATTCTCTGTAAATATCTCTGGTGATAGCTCTATTCCAGCAACAGGCCCCTTATCTAAATTCTTTTAGGCAGTCAAGGGGGAAGTAACAAGGAAAACTTCCTGAGTCTTCTCTTAGGAATCAGCCTAAATTAATCCTCATGCCAAAGAGACACATTTTGAGGCGGCAGATTTTGCTACCCTACAGTCTTCCCTTTGAAACTTCTCCAAGAAGTTGCACAGTTCACAAGCTGAGTTGGTAGATTGTTCCATCTCATTGAACCAGTCTCTTGGTCCTGACAACAGGTCAGTTTAGTTAAACTCATTTCAGGAGGCAGTGAATCAGATTAGCTCTCAAAGTTAGGCCTAGAAGGTGCAAGCAATTAAATAATTAATAAGAGCCATTTCTATGGAAACAAGAAAAAAAGTTTTAATGGTTGGAGCAAATTATAAACCAGTTTCTGATCTTAGGGGCAGCCAGTCATGAAGATTTCTAGATGTCAGGGTCGAAACATCTTTTGCAGTTTGAAATGTCTCTGATGATGTCACTGGGTATTCAGGTAAACTTTCTGAGTGGCTTACACAGCATCAGGCATGAAGATTGTCTAAGCACGGGCTATGGTGGTGCTCCCTCTTAAGTTTCTGTCAAGTTGTCTAGCTTTAGTTTGCAGGGCCTCAGGAAAAGGGCAGCTTTAGTTCTCAATGATTCCAAGTCAAACGTGGGAGAAAAATTAGAAATGTTAGTTTGGAGAGTTGTAGCCAAATATTTGAGGAAACTGGAAGAATTTAGGATTCAGTTCAGTTTACAGGTGAAAAACAAAACCTTAAAGACGATGAACAGAATTAGACTCTACTATCCACAAGTGTATATTATAGTTTCTACTGAAATAATTTTTTGTCTCTAAAACACTCTCATTTTTATCAAAGATAGCCAAATTAAGACTAATTTATTTGCAAAGTAAGTCTAGTTTTAATAAGCTTGGCCTGATGATTTACATAAATGCATCAAGAATAGCAATTGATCACATGGGCTCTTTTAAATCTGCTTTGCTGGAACTTTTCATAAGGAATCTCCAGATTGAGCTTTTAACAGCCTCTTGAGGCTAAGAAGCCAAGACAATATTTACCGTCAAACTTTGCTGTAATACCTTTAGATTTGGATTAATTCCTCTCTTCTTCAGGTCCCCCAATATCCTGAGGTTTCTGTGCCTGCCAGGAAGTGACCTTCCTTACTCACCTGGTAAGGCTGCTGGTAACCTTGTAAGCAATTTTTTTCCCCCAAGGCCAATTTTTCCAAGGGGACTTGATTGGCTTCCATAAAGTCAATCTTAGTTCCCTAAAGCTGTCTGGTCATATCTGAGTCTATGCATGTCTCTCTCAAACATGACATTCCAGTCAAAGCCTTGGTAATATAACCAATGTTTCCAATTGTGTCCTATTACAAGAACAGATTCTTGGTGAAGTTATGTAAATAACTATATTGCCGTGAAAATAAGAATACTTACTAAGAGTTTCCAAATTCTAGAGGGATCAGGTAGGAAGAAAAAGAGAAATCTTTCAATTCTTCTTACAAAGGTATAATTTATCAAATTGCTGTAGGTCATATGTAACTTAGGAGAAAAAACATTTCCTTATATCTTGAAAAGATAAAAGAAAAAAGATTAAAAGATTAAAGAACCAGTAATATTTTAAATAAAAAGTCATAAAAATTATAGTCATCTTCATTAGCTCATTTGGTCCCATGTAATTAATTCTTGTTGATCTTTATCTTTTGTTACCAGTTTTATGGAGCCATCAGTTTCTTTGTTAGTGTTCTGCAAATCCTTACCCAGTTCAATGGTATGATCTGAAAGTTATGGGAAACCTGTATGCTAGAGCACTTTCCATGAGTTTCTTTGAAGATGAAGCACATTTGCAAAAGCATCAGAGTAAAACAATAACTGTCTGTAAATGACACAAGATTTAAAATGGCATGGTTAAAGATCTGATTAGGATGTAATGGACAAGGAAATTTGGTTATTTCTGTAACACACATTTTAAGATAGTGACTAGAAATATGACTGATAACATTATATCAGGACACATCAAATTTTTAGAATTTCATATAATTTTTAGAACACATATTAGTAGCATTCACCCATGCAATATAACTTAAGACAGTTTATTGTCACTTATTTGACAATGCTTCCCATGCAATTTAACATGCCAAATAAGCCTAATTAGTTTAATATCTCCCTTTTTATAAAAAGAGAGAACAGATCCTTTGAAATGTTCCAGAGGCTCTCTGGAACATTTCAAAATTAGTTGAGGTAAAAAAGACTGCATTTAGAATTTGATTATGGGAAGTTGTAAAAAATATCAAAAGGTTTTAAAACACTTGGTCAAATAGAATCATGGGTCACTGTCAAACAATACTTAGTTATCCATTTAACTGTGGTAATAATTAAACACTTTGCAGGCAAATACAGAAAGTTAGTTAAGTAGTTGTAAGTAGAACTTAGCTCTTGTAATGAAAGACTTGATAAAATAATATAGGAAATTATTTTGATACAACATAAAATCCCCTCTTTTTAGGCGGACTACTGAAAGGTAAAGAAAAACCTTTCATAATCTCTTTATCCAGAGAAGACCAAAAGGCCAAGAAAACTTTGTGCTTTTAAGAGAGAAAACAAAATTCTAATTTTGCATCAGCTTACTTTTGGTATTAAAACTTGTTTACTTAATTCTTTCCAACCTTAGCTAGCTTGACTATGCATAAAACTCTTTTCTCAAGGTTCCTTTCCATAGACCTTCTATAACTTCCTGTTTTACATTCAGATATTGTCCTATGCTTTTCTTCTCTCTTTTTTTTAAACCTCTCTTTAGGATAAAATTACTGTCCTTTCCCTTAAAAAAATGCATTTCCATTCCTTACAACTTTTTTTACTACAAAGATACATTTTATTTTTCTTGCATAGTAAGATGTTTCCCTTATTACTTTAGTAGTTTAAGTTGCATATATTAATTAGAGTTTTTAACCCATAGAAACTTTAATCTCTAGTGAAAACTAAGAAAAAAAGCAATTGTGAACTGTTTGTTATACCTATATATATGTATATATATATTTTTTTTTGGTGAGGAAGATTGGCCTTGAGCTAACATCTGTTGCCAATCCTCCTCTTTTTGCTTGAGGGAGAGTGTCCCTGAGCTAACATCTGTGCCAATCTTCCTCCATTTCGTATGTGGGATGCTGCCACAGCATGGCTTGACGAGTGGTGTGTAGGTCCACGCCCAGGATCTGAACCCATGAACCCTGGGCCGCTGAAGCAGAGTGCGAGATCTTAACCACTATGCCACCAGGCTGGCCCCAATATATATTTTTTTGATTGGTAAACTTATGAATACATTACATAATTTCTCGAAACATATGCTTTTTCATAGTACAATCTTTCAATAAATCACAAGACGTGTTTAGTAAGAGACCCAAGTTTATATTTTAGTTTTTCTGTAGTAAGAAACCAAAACTAGATAAACCTGTTTAGCAATTAATTTTAAATATTTTATCTTATTTGGAAATGATCTAGGTATTTAATGAATTTCCATCATTCAACTTAATTTAGCAAAACTCTAAGGTTTCAAGTTACCAAAAAGATTTTAAAGCTATTTTTTTCTTTTTCTTTTTGTGAGGAAGATTAGCCCTGAGCTAACATCTGTTGCCAGTCCTCCTCTTTTTGCTGAGGAAGATTGGCCCTGGGCTAACATCTGTGCCCATCTTCCTCTACTTTATATGGAATGCCACCACAGCATGGCTTGATAAGCAGTGCATCAGTCTGCACCCGGGATCCAAACCTGTGAACTCCAGGCCACCAAAGCAGAGCACATGAACTTAACCGCTATGCCAACAGGCTAGCCCCTAAACCTATTTTTAAGTATATATACCATAACACATAATTATTGCAAAAAACATCACCTAAAAATGTGACTTTTTAATTTACATCTATTTAAATCATTTGTTTTTAACAATTATGTTTAGATTACCTACAATAAGTTCGTTAGACGTTAGACAAAGTCAGGTATCATTCCTATCATTTTAAGCTATTGTATATATTATTTTGCTGACAAATTTTGTAACACAAATAACATGAACTTATTTGACTTTTGGTAAACCTAGGTAGAATAAAAAGTTATATATATATATATACACACACACATATATATATATATATATATATATACACACACACACACACATATATATATATATATTTATGTGTGTGTGTGTGAGGAAGATCAGCCCTGAACTAACATCCATGCCAATCCTCCTCTCTTTGTTGCAGAAGACTGGCCCTGATCTAACACCTATTGTCAATCTTCCTCCTTTTTTTTTTCTCTTTTTCTCCCCAAAGCCCCAGTAGATAGTTGTATGTCATAGCTGCACATCCTTCTAGTTGCTGCATGTGGGACGCCGCCTTAGCATGGCCAGACAAGCTGTGCGTAGGTGTGCGCCCGGGATCTGAACCCGGGCTGCCAGTAGTGGAGCATGCGCACTTAACTGCTAAGCCATGGGGCTGGCCCCAAAAAGTTATATATTAATGCTGATAATTCTAAAGACATGTCTATTTTAATTAAACCAAACTTAAATTAGCTTTAATATTGAATGTTTTCCTAGATCATGTCAACTTGAAAAACATTTGGGTTAGTTTCTACTATATTTCTGAGAACTTTTAGGAATACTTAAAGTGCTTATTTGTTTTTAAGCCAATTAAATAGAGCTCTTTTATAAATTAATTTTAGTAATACCATCCAGAGGTAGAAAAATATCACACATCTATGATATACATATATGGATATACATATGGACAGACACAAACAGAGACCTTATAGTTTTCATTTAAAAATTTTCCTTAAATTAGGTTTTTGGGCAAGGGTGCTTATACTGCAGTTTGTATTTTTAGAGGCTTCCTTTCCTTTTCTTTTTTTCCCCTTCAGTCTTAGGAATTGGGGGTGGTCTAGATATGAGTTCCTGAAGGCACAAGGAAAGAATGTAAATTACTCTGAGAAGGACTTTGGATCCTCTCTAGAGCTGCATTTCTGGTCTTGCAGAGATTTGCAAAACAAAGACAGTTGTTTTCAGTTTCAAGAGACTGACCCACCCATCCAACTAAACTTGCTTCTTTATGTCAGGGAGATTTCCAACTAAGATGGAAATCAAAAGATTTCTATGTTCTAGAACTTCAGGACAATTATTTAGACCGAGAGCTCTCTAAAAAATGTTTTTTCAAATTAGAAATTTTTCCAATTTAAAAGATCCACCATCTGGCTATTGATGAATAGGGTCTTCTCCATAGTGCCTCAAACCGATGCCTTTTTATGGCTTAACCATACACACAAGAGGCGTCCCCAAAGGAAACTGCAAAGGTTGCAGGCCTCAAATTATCCAAAAAGTTTACTCCCAGAGTTAGCCTAAGAAAGCAAATGTGGTAACTATGAGGGGCCCTGTTTTTAAACAGCTCTTCTGAAACACAGGGAATCATGTGTTTCCCTCCTCTTGAACAGAATAGGTTGATTTAACAAGAAAAAGTTCATCTAATTTTTTTAGATTCCCTAAGCTCAGATCCACAGCCTACTCCGCTGCCCGCCAGATGCATATGCATCTCTGGCTGGTGGATACCAGAGAGAATATTTTCATGGGTCATAAAGCCAAGCACAGAACAAGAGGAGAGAGAAAACTCATCTGGTTGTTCTTATATGCACAGTAGCAGTTTTAGCTAAGCCTTGAGTCTCTTGGACTCAAACTAATACCTAAGAGGGATATGCCTCCAGGTTGGGGATTTCGTGATGTTTTTCTGGTGTACCTCATTGCACAAAATTTTCTTGACGTTGGCGGGTGACCTAGTGTTCATCTAACTCATTCCGTGGCCAGCTTGTCCTATCACAAGTGCCTTCTTGAGGTGGTGAACACCCTAATAATTTTTAAATGCTTGACCCATGCCCACCAATTTTGTGGCTTTGGCTTCCAAGATGTCCCTTAGCAACAGCTTTATGACAAACAACACAATAGACAGAGACAAAGACAAAAGAAAACAATGACGATCTCTGGGAGGAGTGGGCTCAACAGAAATCCAGAGTACTCATCCCAAATCTTTACCAGAGTCTCTTATGCCTAAGAGACTAGCTCCAGAAATATTTTATCCTTCAAATCTAAATTTAGAGAGGGGGAAAAAGACTTTTACCACTCATTTCCAGTAGACTCGGCAGGCAGAGATCCAGGAAGCTGATGCAGTAAGAATGCTTACTTTCTGCCAGCTCTTGTCAGGCGTCCCAGGATCTCTTAGCTGTAGCAGTCGCAGAGTGAGCAGCATTTAACCAGTTAAGTTCATCCTGCAGACTATGCCAACTGTGGGGAGGAAAGAATTTTCCTCTACCCTTCTAGGTTCTTCCGGTTGGCCTAAGAATTAAATCAACATGTCACAGGTTAACAGGAGAAAATCCAATTTAATTATGTATGTATGGGTGTTCCACAAGAATATGGGGGGCCCAAGGACAAGACAGGCAGTTGAGGCTTATATGCCATCTTGAGCTAAAGAGAAGGGGATAGTGGTTTGGGACTTCAAAAGGGAGGAAGGCAATTCACCTGGAGATGGAGGTATAAAAGCAAATGTTTGGTAAACAAATGTTTGCTGGGCCATGCAGAGACAATGGGATACAGAGGGGACTCTGATCTCTAGGTCCTGCCAAGTTTCCCCCACCACACCTAGCCCATATTCTTTGTACATATCTCTGGTGATAGCTCTATTCCAGGAACAAGCCCTTTCTCTAAATTCTTTTAGGCAGTTAAGGGGGAGGTAATAAGAAAAAATTCCTGAGTTTTCTGTTTCTTAAAAATAATTAGCCTAAATTAATCCTCATGCCAAAATGGACAAATTTTGGGTGGCAAATTTTGGTTCGAAAATGCAGATTCTTGGGCCCTGTGGACTTCCAGAACTGGAAATTCTGGGGGTAGGGGTGGGTCCAGGAATCTGCATTTCTAATCAGCCTCCCCTGTGCTTCTTACATTAGCACGAGCTTGAGGAAGGAGCTTCTCCAAAGACAGCCTGCCTAGGGAAAGGGCACTGTCCTCTGAATCAGAAAGGCAGGATTGCCACTTAACTGTGTGTGGGTGACCTTGGGCAAACATTCTAACCTCCCTCTGTCAAAGAGAGATAACATTCCACAGCAGTGTGGGGAGGGTTACATGAGAAAACATATGCATAAAGGGTCTTAAAACTGCCAAGGGCCAACAGCAGAAGAGGTATAGTACTGTTACCACTTGGGAATCTTCTGGGCCTTTAAGCATCCTTATGTTTGGAAAATACTGAGTCCTCTAAAGCATCAAGCTCTCTTGTTCCACTGGCTGGGTCCACTGCCAGGTCTTCCTTTTAAAGATGTTCAGAGGAGACTCCAAAGGGAATTCCAGGACCAATCCGCTCTGCCTGGGGAAGTGCATGAGGCTTCCCCCGAGTCTGCGCATGCTTGGACCCCTGTGCTACCCAGTGATGTCATCTACACCTTGTCCAGGTAGGAGGGGGTCTCATCCACTTCCTCCACTAGGAGCACCATTGAAGTCTCAGTGTCCAGGCTCCTCTGGCGTGGCTGCCCCTGTTCCCCTTGGGTCTCATTTAATGTCCAAACGAGCAACTTACATGACATGAGGAAGTAAAATACACTACCAGATACTTGCTGGTCTGATGTGCAAATTACTGCTAAGAAAGAGAGGGTCTTGGAAGGTGATTTTAAGATCCTATTTCAGTCCGGGAATAACTAAAACAGCAGCAACAACAATCACAACACAAAAACTTCCCAAACGAAACAGAGCCAAACTCTGCAAACCAGAAACCCTCTGTTGAGAAAGAGGGGTGTACAGGGGTAACATCATGAGTGAGGATGTGGTCGTACCTTCCTGCCCAAGCCTGGGCCTGACTCCTGAGACATGGGCCAACGTGATGGGCAGGGAGCGGGGCTGGCTGTGATGACAATGATGAAAACAATGGGCTACCAGAAACTAAGGGTGTTCCTTTAGGAGAACATGCCATGCTTGGGGAGGAGGGCTGGAACCTTGGCCAGATGGCTCAGCTAAGATGCTGGGGCCGTGGTAGCTCTAGGTGGCAAAGTAATGATGTTGCTGAGGAAATGCCCCCGGGGCTCCTGGTGCGCATGCTCCAGTGGCTTTGGCGGGATGACTGAGGACTCGAAAACACACTACAACACATCTGTGGGCGCTTGTCAGAGAACTGGTTGTTCTAGCTCCTTAAAAATACTCCAGGTATGGGTTGAAGTTTGGGACTTGAGATCACTGGGTACTGGTAGAAGGTCTTTGGTCTTGGAAATTGAGAGACTGAATACACAAATGGACAATGGCCAGAATAGATATAAAAACAGAACTCTGACCCACAGCCTGCAGTAACCAGCCCGGTAAGCCAGCCTGCTATCTATAAGTCAGCCTTGTAGAAAGTTAGAGTACATCTCTAGCAACCAATCCAGGAAGCCAAACAGTAACCCTTGTAACAATATGCCCCAAATGGCCAGGATTTAATTAGTAACTGACAGCTTCCCTAATTTTTATCCCTGTTTCCAACTTAGGACTAGCCAGAGAAAGCCATATATGTACCCCTAACCAATCACACAAGATGCCCCCCATCTAGTGAGCCCACCTCCAGCTTCCCCACGCCAACAGCCGCCAATCAGTGCACACCTGAGCCTTCCCTTCTTTCCACTATAAAGCTTTCCTGCTCCTCTGCCTGCCTTGGAGTCTCTGTCAAAACACGAGTGATGGTGGCTGACTCCCTTGCCGTAGCCAGCTCTGAATAAATAGCCTTTGCTGGTTCTCATCTGGCCGGTCTTCACTTGTTTCCAAAAATCATAGGTCTGACCCATGAAGAATCCTAAAAAAAAGTGGGCAGGGCCAGCTCGGAGGGCTCCTGATCAGTGCTCCTTCCAACTTCCCTCCACTTCTGGAGTTGGAGCAAGGGGCGAGGGGACACAAAGCTTGGGGGATGATTTTAGGCGCTCCTTCCTAGGCAAGTGGCAGGCAGACAGGAAGAAATTTCACAATAGTGGGGGTTCTGACTGCTGCTTTAGATTCCTGGGAACTACAGAGCTGGCTTTCCTCTGAAGGCCAGCTGCTGACTCAAGGGGTCACCAGAAGGTGGCAAACAGGCATTCCTGACTGCCCTCAGTGGGGTGCCCCGGGTGTGTGCAGAAGGTCTGGGGCTGCGAGGAGGAGACTAGGCCCATGAGCAGATGAGAAAATCAGCCAGGTATTGGACAGCGTTACGGTGCTGGAGTTTTTAGCTAAAAAAGTTACTTTGACATAAATTTACATTTAGAGAAAAGTTGCTAGTAAAAAGAATTTTTACATCATTCATCCAGATTCCCCAAATGTTAACATTTTATTATAGTATTTACTTTGTCCTTTTCCACCATCTCCCCTCTGCATGTGTGTGTGTGTGCGCGCACGTGTGTGTGCACGCGTGTGTGTGTATTGTTTTTTCCTGAATCATTTAAGAGGAAGTTGTAGGCATGTCCCTTTACTCCTAAATACATTAGGGTATATTTCCTGAGGACAAGGAATTCTCATATAGAACCACAGCACAATGATCAAAATCAGGACATTCACGTACTATTATCTAACTTATAGAGCTTACACAGATTTTCCATTTGTCCCATAATGCCCTTTAGAGCCAAAGAGAATCCAAGATCATTCGTTGCGATTGGTTGTCATCTCTCTTCCGTCTCCTGTAATTTGGAACAGGTTACAGTCTTTCTTTGCACTTCATGATATTGACACTTTTGAAGAGTGCAGGTTGGGGGTCTGGAAAAGGTCCCTCACTTTCTGTCTGGTGTTTGCTTGTCATTAGATTCAGGTGTGCACCTGGGCAGGCGCCCCCGGGGCGAGGCTGAGCACCCCTCAGCGCCTCAAATGGCTGATTTTAGCGTCTATGTGTGACTTCATGGGTGGGTCTGAGGTGAAGCTATGCCCCAGGGGCTGCAAACACTCTGGTCAAGACAGCTCAGGCCAACGGACAGCCCACACCCTAGAGGAGGCTTCTTGTTATCACTGTCTCAATCAACAACCAACTGAAAGTCAGAGTGGATTTTTTGGTGAAAACGGTAATCTATTAATGTGCACGGTGCAATTTAGAAATAGGCTCTCATTGCTGAGATTAAAGGTGTTCAAGATGTGGGCTAAAATATTTTAGAGAGCATTTTCCATTCTTCCATAAACAGGACGATGCTCTGGTCATCCTGTATCCAGCCCAGGTCGCTGATGGATTCTAGTGGCCTAATGCTGGCTTGGCTTTTGGCTTAAATGAATACTTCATGCCAGGTGGTGGTCGGAGTACCTATAAGAATGGAGAAGTGGAATTTTCTTGAGCATACTGAATAGGATATACGAGCATTTTTTTTTTGTCCTTGCTTGCTAATAAATGAGTTAAGTTAAAAAATATCTGTATGTGTGTAAGGTAAAAGTTGGTCTTAGACTTATTTTCATTGCAACCTGGCGGCAAGGTGATGATGTAGAGTTGCCTGCCCTTACCATCTTCTTCCCCAGCTAATGTTATCTGTCAGATCAGTTTGCAACCGAGGGACATTTCTTCAGTACCGTCATTTCTTCAGAGCATTTAAGAAAGCCCAGTACGCCTCCTTTAACTTCGCGTGAGGGACAGTTGGATGTGTCATGCTCTCCTGCATTTGCAAGCAGAACACACAGCAAGTCCTCAGGGCGTAAAGCTGTGATTCTTCAACTCAGCTCAACATTGGCATTCCCCTGGACATCTTTTAAAAATCCTGATGCCCAGGCCACACTTCCGACCTGTGGAAGCAGAATGTCCGTGAACGGGGCCCAGGCATCACGATTCTTTAAAGCTGCCCGGATGATGATCAGGTGTGCTCGGGGTTGAGAGCCACTGGAGGAAGGATCCTTGTCCCATAGGAGATTAGACAGCTGGGACCTACCCTTCTACCACTTCAGAGAGCAAGACCCACCAGGAGCCAGGAAGACATTGGAATGTTCTTCTAGAGGCAGATGCCAGGCAGGCCAGGGAGCCAGTTGTGCCACGGATGCCACCCCGCTGCCCCTTCATTTTTGAGTTATCTCCTTTCCTCCTCTCAACATCTAGAAAGGTCCAGGTCACAAACAATGGAGGAAGGCATAGCTCTGACAAGAAGGCCTGGTTGGGGATTTGGGGTGGGGTTTGGCCCCCAGTACTGGCCAAATTTAGTCCTCACACACCTGCCTTAAAGGCAGACAGCTGCTCACTCCCAAGGTGGGAGGAAGGTGCTCGTGTGGAGAGGATGTGTTTAAGGGTCTCTGGAAACTCCTTTCTGGAAGGTAAGGTTTTTGTCTCAGGTTCAGTTCGCAAACATTCTCCTCTCTTCCTGCGCGTGGGTGCTGGCCTGTGGTGGGGCTGTGGGGGCCCAGTGCTTCAGCACCCTCCGCCCTCCTCCCTCGGAGACACTGGGAAGGGAACAACTGCCTCCGTGCTGGCCCAATTATTTTCCAAGGAAAGGCTATAGAGATATTACTTTCCTTCTGGTTCTCAGGGCAGTAGGGGGTCTGGAAAGAGCGAACACAGGAAAGTCTCTCTTCCCCTCTTAAGAGGAGGCCAGCAGGCATTGGTATTTGAGTTCTGGCTCTCCTGCTCCAGTGTTAATGACTTGTGCATTTCAGGGACAAAAGCTGACTGAGACTTGTTTGGGAGTGTAGACCCACTGAGAGTGGTTAACGTGAAGAGGACTGTTTGAAGAGGCAGGAAGGGCCACTGTGGGAGACCGAGTGAGGGGGACAGCCTTGCATTCGGGAGCAGGGGGAATAGTGTCGGCCAGCAAGGGTGGGTGTCTGCAGGATGGGGGCCTCAAGTGAAGGTCTGGGCCTGTGGTCAATGGGCAGGACGACTGAGGCCAGCAGGCTGATGGGGGAGAGCGGTAGCCCTGTGGCTAGGCCTGTGTCCTGTAGCGCCAAGGCCACGTCCTGATGTCGTCCACTAAAGAGACCACATGGACCACTCTCACGACCAGATGGGGACCCAGCTCTGGTGTGACCCTGGACACTGTGCTGGCCGGGTAACTGAGTGCACTCAGGGGGCCTCGAGGGCCAAGAGCTTCTCTGGGAAGATGAGAACCGTGGTCATCAGACGGGGCTGCTCCGAATCCCTGAGCACGTGCGGAGCAGAGGCCCAGGCTTGTTGCTGCGTGTGTCAGTGCACTCCGCGTGGACTGATTCCCATTTCCCAGCCACCACCCTGAACCCAGGATTCTCAGGAGCCCTATTGCTTAGACTTCTCAACTCTGTCCACCCAATCTGAGCATCCAGTTATTAAAAATTCATCACTGTGAGAACCAGCCTCTGAGGAACGCAGAACTGACCAGACGGGGGAGAGGTGTCACTCGGAGATGGGCCCGCAGTCCCCTGGCAACTGGGAGAGGGCCTAGAAACGGTCAGGAGACCGAGGCCAGGCAGGTGGGCTCCACCTCCCTCCACACCAGGGGGCATGTCTGGCAGGAACAGGCTGTGGATCTGGGAACAGGGTTTGGAGTTCAGAGGAGCTCCTGGTTGGAAGCTTGGCTCTCTTCCTGACTAGCTGTGTGGCAGGCTTGCTGCCCCTCAGCCACCTCATCACCTCAGTACAGTGAGCTGGCACTGCTCAGGGCATAGAGGGTTGGGACTTTAAATGGACGATGCATGTTATGTATTGAACCCAGTGCCGGAGCATGGAACGGGCTCCACAAACATCAGTTCCCTTTGTCTCCTTCCGTGGGAACTGCGGTGCATGGTGGAGCTGATCACGAGGAAGAGGTCGAGTGCTCAGTCATCAGAACCACGGGTTTGTGGGGACAGCCTGCTTCCTTACGGACCGTCCCCCAAGGTCAGGCCAGACACAAGGACCACTGCAGTAGATACCCAGGGATATCTTGGGAAGGGGAAGTGGGGCCCATTTCACCAACTCGGACTTCCCCTACCTCCCTCCCACCTTACTCATCCACCTCACCTTCCATAGATGTCACTAGCTTCCAGGAACCTGGACCAGTTTCCTGGTCTCTGACCTCTCCTCCCCACAAGGGTTCCTGGCCCTAGATGTCTGCGCACAGCTGAGAAGCAGCTCCTGCAGGTCCCGGCCTGACCTGGGAGAGGGGCCTGGCAGGAACAGGGTCAGAGGCCTGGCGAGGCTGACTCGACACTGAGCCAGTAGCCTGGGGCTCCCTAAATCCTCGCTGACTGCAGTAGGCTGGTCCCAGCTCCTAGGGTGGGGCTGTTCACATGGGTGGGGCCAAGGGCCCTGGCTGCCAAGGCTGGGAGCGGGCAGGCCATTACCCGGCCATGGGATAAACAGAGCTGTTTCTAGGTGGGTTTCACCTCGTGTGAGCGGGATCTCTCGTCCCTGGCATCCTCCCCCTCAGGCTGGTTCTCGCGGCAGAGCGTCGGCGAGTTGGGGCTGGTTATGTAGCAGTCGCCGATGTTTCCTGAGTGCTTGACCTTGTGCACAGCACTTTTTGAAATGCTGGGTTCATCCTAAAACAACCTTAGAGAGATACCATTATTGTCCCCACTGTACAGAGGGGAAAACAGAGGTAGGGAGAGGTGAAGAATTGTGCCAAGGCCACTAACTAGTAGAGAATCATATTCACCTTGGCCCTTTAACTCAGCACTGCTTAATAAATGCTTGTTAGGCTCCACTGCATTAGTGACTGATATTCCTCATGTGTTCCCCTCCTATTGCTCACCAGCACCTCCGTTTTTGGGGTGGCTGTTCAAGATGAGCTGTGTAGACTCTATTCCTGGGGCAGGGCAGGGGCTCCACTTTTGTCCAGCACCCAGCACCCCAAGTCTGGGGCCCATCACGGACCCTGGGGTGTGGTGAGGCTTGAGGGGGGTGGGTTTGGAGAAGGTCTTTCATCTGCCCCACCTGGGAAGACATTTTTTTTTTTTTGCCTCTGGCCTCAGCCAACTTGGCTAGAGTAGCAAAGTAATTAACTTCTTGATGGAATGTGATAGGCTTACCCCCCTTCTCCCCCTAGAGTGAAATATTGGTTAGAAAAAGAGAATGATAAACACACCCCTCCTGTCTCTGCAGGTTTGTGACATTCTGGATTGCACTGCTCTGTTGCTGCATGCTGGGGAGTTAGGGGACAGTTTCAGTCTTGTTGGGGATATCTGCCATCTTTCTTTGTACTTTTAATCTTCTGAGAATGTGGACGGGCAACCAATCAATGTTGCCTATTGCATCTTGGCGGAGTTCTTAGCTACCATCTCCACCCCAGCCCAGGTGAGCCACACTGAGTCCTGGAGCTGAGCTGGCCACTGTCCTCCTTGGAGCGTGGGCTCTGGGGCCAGAGGGCCTGAGTTGGAATCTCAGCTCCAACACGAACTCCCTGTGCATATTAGTTACCACAACACTTGGTTTAGAACAACTGCAGTGTATTGTCTCACAGTTCTGGAGGCTGGGAGTCCCAGATCATGGTGTCGGCAGGCCATGTTCCTTCTGAGGGCCCTTGCGGAGGATCCCTCTTGCCCTCTTCTGGCTTCTGGTGTTGCCAGTAATCCTTGGTGTCCCTCGGCTCACAGATCCTTCACTCCACTCACACTGCTGTCTGCTCCTTGTGTATCTTCACATTGTCTTCCCTCTTTGTGTATCTGTCTCTGGTCCAAATTTCTCCTTTATATAAGGATATTAATCATAGTGGATTAGGGCCCACCCTAATGACTTCATTTTAACTTGATTGCTTCTGTAAAGACCCGACTTCCAACTAAGGTCACATTCTGAGGTACTGGGGGTTAAGACTCCGACGTATCTGGTTTTGGGGAGGGAGATGCAATTCAACCCATAACACCGTGTTACGTTTGACAAGTTACTTACCATCTGCATACCTCAGTTTCTCTATCTGCGAGACAGGGCTGCTCATACATCATGATACTTACCTCGTAGGGCTGTTGGGATGATTAGATAAGTCAATATGTGAATAAAATGCTTGGAACAGAATTGGGCACTGAGTAAATGCTCCTTGAGTGAGAGCAGCTGTGACCACGACCCTCTTCTCACAGCTGCAGAGATGCAGTGTCTGGGGGGTTAAGACGCTTGTCGAGGGTTTGAAGCTGGATTAGGAACCTAATCCCTCGAGAATCTGGAAAGAAAGACACGAAGCCATGATTCAGGTAAGGCATTTACTGCCCTGTCTGATTCTCAGTCACGGTTCTGAGAAGCAGATCAGATTGAATTAGTGGGGGCATACGTATATTTAAAAAAGTAGTGAGAAGTCTGCCAAGTACACTCTGGAAATGGATCCAGGCTAACAGAGTGTTCTGAATAGAGACACCTAGAACAAATAACTATGATTTGTTATCAGTGCATCATCACTTTACAGTATGTGACTATTTTTCATTAAGTATGTAATGTGTACTCGCTATAATTTTGTTTGTTGTTTACATAGCAACCCTTTTTAATACAGAAGGAATCAGAATCAATTTCACCCTGGTCCTGTTCCACAAGTGTCGGCATTATTGACGCCCCTACTCTTAGTGCATTAGTGTGGTCAGATGAAGGCTTAGCCATCCCAAGGGTAACGGGGTGATGCACTGCAGACTCCCTGGGTGAGGACAGATAATGCTGATTGCTGAGACCAAAGCCAGTGAGAATCGACATTCGAATGCCTCTACTTTGCGGAGGGAATAGTCCTGTGCAGAGGACCTTAGTGTTGGTTATTCGTTAACCAGCATGTCGTTTGTTATAAGTTGACATTCATTTGTTTATGTCTTTATTATTGTCATTTTCCTCCACTAGCATGTGAGTTCTTAGGGCCTAGAACAATGCTGGGCTTGGAGCAGTTGCTCAAAAACATATGAGTGAAATGAGTGAATGAATGAATTCACTCCTTTCTGACCCAGACTTGGTCTTCTCTGAGCTTGGTTAGCGTGAATTGGAGTCTGACCCCCCTGGCTAACCAGATTAGATGCTGGAGATCAGACCCTGGAAGCTCAGCTGTTCTGTGAGGCCCAGTCTGATCGAGCCAGGCAACCTTGGTGTCCCCTCTGTCTTGCTTATTAATTGTCCTCTACGAGTCAGCCTTGGAAGTTTTTCACTCATTTGCCTCTTCTCCCTCTAGGAGCCAAAGACACAGCCCTGACAACGTGAGTGGTACGACTCCTCAGGCAGTGGCTCTCAACCTGGCAGGCAACACATTAGAACCACCAGGGAGCTTAAAAAGTATGGACTGGCCGCACGCCACCATCTCAAGATCTAACTGGTGAAGAGTGGGCCCGGCATCAGTATTTGTTAAAAGCGTCTCATGTGTGGCCAGAGTTGAGAACCACTGGAATAGCTCTTCTCCAATATCGTCAACATCAGAATCATCTGGGGGGCTGGCTAAACACCAGCTGTTCGGCCCTCCCCTAGTTTCTGAGTCAGTGGTCTGAGGTGGGGGCTCAGAATCTGCATTTCTAACGTGCTCCCAAGACCTGCTGCTGCTGTTGGTCTGGGCAAGGCTTTGAGAACTGCTGCCCTAGGGGCTCGCTCACTACCGCCCTGATTCTCCCCGAACCAGAGGGTTTTCTGCTTCCTGCCCCCACGGTCCTGGCTCTTCCCTCTACACTGGTGTGCTCTTCGCTGAGCTCTGGGCTATCCCTAACAGGGTGTAGAAAAAAATTGTTTTTATCTACTTTTTTAAGCCCAAAAGAGATTGGAACACTTCAAAAGGCATTCTATCTGAGGGGGAAATGGATCCTCCAAATGGGGAACTGAACACATTGAAGTGGACACATTTGGAGGCAGCTGCGGTTGGGCTCTGGATTGGTTGGTTTTATTTGAGAGGCATGCTTGTGGGTGAGTCGTTTGCTGTCTCTGGGAATTGTCTAGCCCTGGCTGGGGGGTGGGGGAGGGCGGTAAGCAAGGCCCCAGATGTTCAAGCATCAGAATACAGACATGGTTAATAAAGATGCGGTTAACACAGTGTGGTTCACAGAGAAATAGGGAGTTGTTGGCTCTGAGCTGGGCAGACATTGCAATGGTGTTCCCTGCAGATCTATTTTCAACCGCTCAAAAACACTGTTTCGTCTATAAAATATGCATTGGTGTGTAACTGCCCCTTGCCCTCTAAGCTCAGCGTCTCTCCCGTGCCAGATGTGACCATCAACTTCCCTTTCCTTTCTGGGGTGTCCCTTGGTCACAATTCATGGACCAAGGCTAGCTGCAGCAGCATGCAGGCACTGGCCTCCTCCAGGGCCGAGGGCGCAAATACAATAGCTTCGGCAGTGTTGGGTGAAGTGGGGTGATGTGGTGACCACGCTGAATGTCATTTCCTGTGAGGGTTGGAGTACCAGCCCATGACAGGACGTTGAGGATCATGGATTCTCCCTTGTGATTAACTTCAGCGGAGGCCCTCATTCTAGCTGTCAAAGTCTGCTGAGCCAAGAACCGAGCCTGCCCGTGACTGCCTGCCCTGGGGGCTCTGAGTGTTTTGGAAGATGACAGATCCAAGTCAGGGCTCTACCTGAAGTTGGCATTCCTGTCAGGAGGGCCAGCCGGATACCGTACTCAGGCGGGGTTTCCGTGAGGCGGTTGTGTATCTTACATAACATGATACACGGATGAGAAGGCAGTGGGTGTCTCTGGGGCCCTGGAGGGTGATTCAGGCACCATCACTGCTTTCCTGAAGCATGGGGCTCAGGCGTCAGCTGGGCAAAATTTTCTGTTACTGAGAGATTACCGGAATTAGAATTATTAGAAAGCAGAGGAGGTCTCATGATTCAGAAAAAGAACAGCCTGGAAACTGGAAGATATTACAGGAGCTGGGGATATATTTGGGTGGGAGGTGCTGGGGATGTGGGCGAGGGTGGCCAGAAAGGCTGTTGGACCCACGACTCACTGTCACAGAAGGCTGTAGACGGTGACTTTGAAGTTCTATCTCCAGATGAGTGCAGACAATCACTGAGGTTTGTTGAATCCTAAAGCACTTATTTTCTAAATGTCAACACTTAAAATATAAACTGTCACTCAGTTTTGGCATGGGTCTTTAATTTTTAATACACTCAGAGCTTCTTTTCAATTTTTTTTGCAGTGGCTGGGGAGTAAAGAGACTCCCTACCCATTGGATCCCTGCCAGGAGCTAGCTGGAAGCAGTAATTATTGGTTAAGCAGTAGTGGTGGGAGGCTGGGTAGGGCTTTGGGGGGAGCTAGAATGAAGGGTAGCAGTTCATTAAAAAAACGAAAACCAACACCCCCCCCCCAGTGTCCTAGGGTAGAGACTATGTTTTTTTTTTTTTTTTAAAACCACCTTTATTACGAGTCTAAAGTCAAATCAATAATTCAGCGATTTGTAATTTTTACTTCTAACAGGAGCTGGGAGGAGCCAATGGGATATTGATTACAACAGCTGGTGGAGTTGGTGGGCAGTGGGAGGCTGGGAGGAGGAATAATGATGTGGAGGATGGGCTGGGGTGGCCGCTGTGAGGTGGGTGGATGGCTAAGGGTTGGCTCTGGTAGTAGGTACTGGTTGGGATCCAAAAGTTGTTGTCTGATCTTCTCTCTAGTGCCTCTTCCTGCGGAGCCTGGAGGGAGTAAACCTAGCACCAGCTTGCGGCATGATGAGCCCTGCAGATCTTCCACCTCCCACAGCTTCAGTCTGGAGTTCTATTTTGGCATGGGGAGGTATAAGCACCATGTCAGCTGTCGCAGATGGCAGCACTTCTCAGTTCCAGGTGCATAATAAAGGCATTGTACCTAAGACTGATTTGATTGTGTCCGTGACATCATCATGATTTGGGTTCTTCTCTGTCAGTTTGGACCAGACCTGGAAGCAATTGAGACTGTTGGCAAGCAAAATCCTCGTACTTACCCTTCGTGGATGGACACGTGAGCTGGTTCTCAGCAGTGGGATAATAGCAGGATGAATAATCATTGTGTTACTTATTGACACAGAATCAAGATCAGGTCTCTACCATGAGGAATTTTTCCCCCTTTCCGGTTCTAAGGAAAAGGAATTTCTCTCTACCTCTCCCACGCAACAGAGAGTGTGGCTCCATCTCTGCGAGTGGCCTGTTGGTGCCCTGTGAGGTTGGCTTCTGGGATATTTCTCCTAGACAGGCTATGTCCCCAGCACTGGCATTTCCCAGGCCCAGACAGTGGAAAAGCAAGGTGGAGGGAAGCAGTGGCTTCCATTACCTGCAAGGGAGACTGGGCCTCAAATCAGAGTAGGTGGGACCTGCCTGGAGCCTCCTGAGCCCCATGGCAGAGGGAAGGTTTGGTTGTGTGGATGGAGGCGCAGGGGAGTGGAGAGCTCTGGGGCATTCGGTACTGGACTGGGGCTGGGTGCCCTTGGGAGGGAGAGTAAGCATGAAATGGGACCAGCTTCCAGCTCCCCTCCCAACCATGCTCTGGGTCCTGTGGGCAGGTAGGAGGGACAGTGGGCAGTGTGCATTAGTGTCACGGTCTCCGGGAATTCCCATCCCTTCTCAGCGCCTCTCACTGAAAGCCAAGCTGGGGAGAAGGAAGCCAAAGGAAAAGCAAAAGGCTGGAAAGAAAAGGCCTTTCCATAACGAAGATTGGATTTTCTCTGAACTGAATAGCGAAATAAATCCATCCTGTAGATCTCAAAAGCTCCATGCATACATTCTTTCTTTTTTTTTTATATATAATTTTATTTATTTATTTTTTTTCCCCCAAAGCCCCAGTAGATAGTTGTATGGTCATAGCTGCACATCCTTCTAGTTGCTGTATGTGGGACACGGCCTCAGCATGGCCGGAGAAGTGGTGCGTCAGTGCGCGCCCAGGATCCAAACCCGGGCCGCCAGCAGCGGAGCGTGCGCACTTAACCACTAAGCCACGGGGCCGGCCCTCCATGCATACTCTTTCTACACCACACTTTCTAGACAACCTTAGCCCTTAGGTGTGAGGAAATTGTGGCATTCCAATCCATCATTACGTAGAGCCATTTCCTATGCTTATGCTTAGAGTCGCTAAGCACAAACTGTGAGAACTGGAAGGACTCTTCGACCTTGTGGGATGCTGAATAATGGCCCCCTAAATATGTCCACGTCCTAATCCCTGGAACCTATGGTTTTTACCTTATATGGCAAAAGGGATTTTACAGACGTGATTAAGTTAAGGATTTTAAGATGGGGAGATTATCCTGGATTATTTGGTGATGTGATGATGGAAGCAGGAGGAGAAAAGGTGATGTGATGTGGGGCTGCAGTCAAGGAATGAGGACAAACTCTAGAAGCTGGAAAAAGTAAGAAGACGTATTTTCTCTTGGAGTATTCAGAAGGATCCATGTCGGACCTCTGACCTCCAGAACTGTAAGACAATTAATTGGTGTTGTTTTAAGCCACTGTTTGTGGTAATTTGTTACAGTAGCAATAGGAAACTGATACAGCAGGCCTTAGAATTTTCAGTTTTATGGAGTCTGATTGCTAAATTCATCCTATGGGTTCGATGACCATATTTTCTTGAATCAAAATTAAGGACTCAGATCTGATAAGAATGAGTGAATTTATGGGGATAATATGACAGAGGCTGCCCCATTAAACCAGGGACAAATAGTCCTTGTTATAAATACAAGTGGCCAACACATGTAGTGGATGTAGTGGCCAACACATGCCCCTTTCTCACCTTTCCCACCCTCTGACCTTCACGTCACAAGGAAGGAACAGGGGTCAGAACTTTGCCACAAGGGTTTTCAGAGGATGCTGTTGATTTCTGAACCAGAACAGACTTTGGAAAGGCCTCCTGGGTCTAAAAAATGAAGACTCATTGCTTCAATCCTTGCAATAAACATCCTGGATGACTTTCACCTCAAACCTCAGAGGATTTCGAGATACTACAGAACACTCTGTGCCTTGTCTATTTCCCATCAGTTGGTGGAGAAATTGAACCAAATGCACTGGTGACAGTGAGAAGAGGCCAGTGTAGGCCATGAGCGGGGGATGGGGGATGGAGGAAGAGTAGCCATTGCTCCGTGATTACTACTGCAGGCTCGAGGACTTCTGGGTGACCATTGGGTCTGAGGCATTAGTTCTTGAAAGGACTATTCAAGCGATTCTTGTGGCTCTGTGATGGAGTTTTCCCATAGAAAGAAGTGAGATTATGTAAATTCCTCTTAATGGATCACAAGATCAGCAGTTACACTTCAGCATGGCCAAAAGCAGATTTCGCTTCCTCTCTTTGGCTATATTAAGCTGAGGGCTGCCCTGTGCTATTTAGTGAATAGGATCTCAACCAAGGCAGGTCAGCTGGGAATGATGTGTTGGGTGACCATAGAGTGAGTGTGGAGAGGACTCAGTTATTTGCCTGCTCTTCATGCTGGGATGATGATGGTATTTGGTGAGATTTTCCTGCTGGGGTGAACTCACACTCTTGAAACTTACTTGGCTTGACCCAAAATGTATAGCCCAGTTTTCAACCTTACCATGTCAAAATTATGGAACAAAAACAAATATTCCCCCTTCAACTAGTCCTTGGAAAAGAATAAACATGGGTACAATGTAACATTTACCCTTTGCCCAACAAACTCCATTTTGGGAGTGTTCAGAGCTTCCATAAGAACACTCGCCATCGTGAAGGTCTATACACCTTTAACACAGCTTACTCACCTGTGGTCCCCCTCAGTGCCTCGATCTCAATTTGCTCTTCTTTAAACTGGAGGATGGATTTGACCACCTAAAGTTTCCATCTATCTTCAACACTGTATTTTTCTCAGATTTTTTTTTACCCAGTCTGAGTTGTGACCCCTGAAGTTACCTTCCTTGTTATCAAAAGGATAAAACTAGGGCCAATGGACCTTTTAACTTTGAGCCATTTGTTCTGGGTACGTAATTCTTAAGATTTCTCTAAAAGAGTTTCTGTATTTGACTTTTCCCCTGAAAGAACCTCAGTATTTGAATAAATCAGACAGAAAGTGTCATCAAGGTTATTCACATGGATTTTTAAGGACATTTGGAAAAATGTTCTTTTCCATCCACCAATGGGGGAGATCCATATTACACCCCTGCCTAAAATGTGCAACTCGGCCTGACATACAGGCAAGAGGACTTGGGGACCCAGAAGGTTCAAGTACGCACCCCATGCCTTCTTGGTCCTGGCCAAGTCCTTACCTGCCCCCACTTGGCTTCCTACTCATATGAAGGAGGGCGCTGGACCGAGAGGTCTTTAAAGGCCAGCCCACTTGGAAAGCAGTTGAACCAATGCGGTGGGGAGGCAGGGCTGAAGTTGGTCTGCAATAGCTGCCTCGGCTCTATCCTCTCTAACTCCACGGGGAGGTTCGTGAGTGGGAGAGAGGAGCTGTCAACATCACCTTTCGGCCTGTTTGGGGGATTAGGAGACATTTGTTTTGTACAGACTTGACTTAGGACGGAATTTCCAATTCCAGGGTACAAAGTATTCAGTTAGGCAAATTCCACAAACTGTAACAAAGATTTGGAAAATCACCCCCTTCCTTCACTTAATTAAAAATCACATAAGACTGGGAGTGGGGGTGGGGGCGACACTCCTGAGCTGAACCTTCCTTCCATCCCAGGAGGGTTCCATGGGGGAAACACCAACTATCCCACTGGTTAAAGGCAAAAGTCCTCCTTTTCTCTATAATGGGGCCATGGTCAGGCAAAATACACATCACTTTAAAACCACCTCTCAGCTGGAAGTACGCAAGTTTTAGCGAGTCACAAAAAATAGGGAAACTTACGCAGAGTTTCCTCGGCCACTTCCCCATCTGAGTGATCACGTCCCTGGCACGATAGCCCGGGGGGTGCTCCCCTGTGAGGAGGGAAAAGGTGTGTCCATAAGCCACCCAGTCCCAGTTGGGGAGAGAGTGACACAAGCCTGATTAGGAAATCCCTGGACGACGATGAGGATATAAATCCCTGCGCGGATATCCCTGCGCGGACCGCTGAGCTTCCACTGCAGGTGAAAGTCAGGCCTGGCAGCCTTCCCCAGGCAAGAAGCAACAAGGTGAAAGAATGCAGAGCTGCAGGTAAGCGGCTTTTGAGAGAGTGTGAGAGAGAGAGAGAGAGACCTGGGAGTCAGGACACCTGGGTTCTCCTGATGTCTCTGAACCTCAGGTACCTCTTCTGGGTGACCTTCCTTATCTCTGTGACCTTTAACGGTATGAAGGTGACCTTGACCTTTCTGGGCCTCAGTTTCTTTATCTGTCAAAAACGGGGCTGGATCAGAGGGGTCTAAGGACCTTCTACGATTTGAAGCGACAAGCAAAAAAGTGGTGGAATCCAGTAAGAGGAAATTAATTGAGGCAGACAGTCTCCTTCTCACGAGATGCTGTGCCTGTGAGACTTACACTGAATTTAGAGCCCTTCTTCTTTGGAGGGGCCACGGGATTTCCTAGTGTGGCATGTTTTAAACTAAGTGCAACTTTTCTAACACCCGAGCTCTCAGTGCTGGCTGAGCACCGGTGCTCCCGGTTGTCGTGTTGGAGCAGCCAGGAGAGTGTGGTGGTCCAGTGCGAGCCCCTGAGGCTAAAGGTCTGGGTTCAAGTTCCCACTTTGCCTCTTACCAGCTGTATGATGTCACACACGTTCGTATTGTAAGTGTCTTCTGAAACTTCTGTACTCTAGTGTATAAGGAGAAGCATCTGTATAGAGATCGTCAGCAGCTGGCCAGTAATCAACAGCCAGGAAGTGTTCAGCTTACCTTCATCCCTTGCTACATTCTTGTGAAATAATACAACTGGGCACGATTCTTAAAAACAATTTACTTTTACCCTCAATGATAATTAAAGAAATTACACAATTTGTTTTTACCTTCTTGGTGCCTCGATTTCCCCATCTATATGTGGTGATCTTGATGAGGAGGAGGACCACAGGGTGGTGGGAAGAGAAAATGAATCTGAATCACGTGAGGCTCTGAGAATAGCGCCTGGCACAGAGTGGGTGCTGCCTCAGTGGTTGCTTTGACCATTAGCCAGTCTCTCTTGAATCCCACTCCCATGGGAGGCCTTTCTTCTTCTTGGAGCCCCAGCTGTCTCGGGAACCCTCTGCCTCCTGGCCCCAGCTCTGCCTCTAGCATGGTGTGATCGTGGTCAAGGCTCGCCATCTCTCTGAGTTTCCTCTTGTGTAAACTGAGGCAATTGAGTGACCTGACCTTCCAAGACCCTTCCAGCAGCTGTGTCTGTGCTGGGAGGCTGCTGGCTTCTCTCTCTGCAGTTCATCCCACCCCCACCAAGCTCACCCTTCCCCTGGACTGTTTCTCTGAGCTCTGCCTTCCCCACAGGGCAGGGGGTTCCTTCCCACCAGCTCCGTGTGCTGTTCCCACATGCACAATAGAAGGAGCACCTTCTCTCAAACCTCATTAAGGTCTTGTCAATTTTAATTGTATTTTTCATTTTTTAGCCCCTCTGGTTATCCTAAAAGGCACGAAGGAAGCTTGGTTCGGGGTTAGGGTACCCGTGAGGATAGTCTCTGTTCCAAGTTGGCTTGGGAGCCTTCTTCCACACCCTGCCAGCCAGCACGCCTTCCCCTCAAACTCCCCGCTCCCACCGTAGCCTCAAAGCCCAGCCATTCGACAGCAAACACCTGAGTGATCAGGATCCAGAGACCCCTCTCCCTCCTCCCCTCCCCCGGGATAGCAGAGTTGGCCTCTGGCAACAACACAACTGAAGTAGTGCAAGTAGCATAGATTCAGGTTATATCGTCACCTGCTCTCTGTACGGGGGACATTTGATCATGACAGTGCCTTTGGCCAATGGTTCTCAAACTTGAGCCTGAGTCAGCATCACCTGAAGGGCTTATTAAAACACAGATTGCAGGGCCCACACAGAATTTCTGATTCAGTGTGTGTGTGTGTTGGGGGCCGAGGACTTGCACTTCTAATAAGTTCCCAGGTGATGCTGATGCTGCTAATCCAGAGACCACACTTTGAGAACCTCTTCCTTAGGAAATAAGAGGAGGTTTCATGTCCAGTGGCAAATCTACAAGGGAATTATTTCAGGACAAGAGCCTTTGGAGGCCTTTTTCAAAACACAACACACAGAGTCCTTCTATTGGGTTTGACATGAGTGTTTCAGGTGGGGCGGTCTTAAATAAGGATTATTCTATTGAACAGATAGAGAAGTAGGCACAGCAAAAGCAAGTGAGTCCATCAGTATCTGAAACGAGACCTCAGTCTCCTAACAATTTTGTTCCCTGCCCATGAAGGTGGTCTCAGTGTAGCTAGACAGCTTACACAGTGGCTGACTTCCCCCAGAGCAAGTGTACCAACGAACCCATGTGGAAAATATGTGGCTTTTTCTGAGTTGGCTTCAGAGTTCATCCAGCATCATTCTGTCGGTTAGACTCGAGCCACAGGCTGGCCCACATTCACGTGTGGTGAGTTGGACTCCACCTTTTGATGGTGGGGTGGCGCAGTCACATAATGGAAGACCGTGTGGATGGGAGATATTGTTGTGGCATCTTTAGAAAACACAACAAGCCACTGTGAGAAACGGTAGCCATGCTCATGCAAATAAAGAGAAGGAGGTTCCGAAAGAGGGCTTCAAACCTCCTCTGTGGGTAAAATATACACGCCTGTGTGCCGGGATCCTATTGGCTATTTTCAGCCTGTCAGATCTTTTTGTCCTTGTTTCTCTTGTCTGTGTTACATTTTAGATGGGCAAGTTTTCTTGATGACTGATAATTCAAATATCCCAGGTGTTTACTATACTAAGATTACAAGAGGTTGAAAGCAACGTTCAGTTTAAAGAATGTGCATCTGCTCATAACCACCTTCTGTCCCATGCCACCATAGAGCATCCAGTTACTAATCAACATTACCCAGAGAGTAGCCCAACAGGGCTTGAACTCCAACACCCGGGAGAACTCAGCAGTCGTGAGGCCTGGCTCTGCTGTTTGCTGGCTATGGGACTTAAACAAGTGAGCTGACCAAAGCCGGTGGTTATCTGATTAAGGCCCTGACTTGGTGTTTTAGAAAGTGAAGCCGTGCCCAGTCCTGAAGCCTAAGCTCAAATCCAGACAGACTTAGAACCCTAAGGTTTTACCCTGTGGAGGTATAACAGGGTTCTTAGCAGCCCTACCCTTGTATTTTAGAGGTGAAGAAACTGTGACCCAGATTGGGTAAATGGCTCAGTGGCTTGCCTAAGATCACATAGCTAGTTGATAGAGTAAAGACAGGAACCCAGCCTCCATCTCCTGCTCTGTGTGCTTAAAGACTCTTACCACTACGATGCCAGTCTGAAGGATAGCATCACAATTCCGTGGTAGGCCTTGACTCTGTGTGTGTGCGTGCGTGTGTATTTATAATTGTGCGTTCATATGTTCAACATACTTCTATACTATGGATATTGGCTTATTGATTCCATTAGGTACAGTTGTACACCTTTCTAGTACAGTACTGGTGTTAGCTAAGTTATTGACTTTGGTACCAGAAGTTCTTGGGCTGTGTGAGGGACGGTTGGCACGAGTTAGTCAGAATGCACACAGGGGAAGCTCTGACTTCTCACTCAGGTCTGCCAGCTGTGTGTTCTTTTTTTTTTTTCGTGGGGAACATCAGCCCTGAGCTAACATCTGTGCTAATCCTCCTCTTTTTGCTGAGGAAGACCGGCTCTGAGCTAACATCTATTGCCAATCCTCCTCCTTTTTTTTTCCCTCCCCAAAGCCCCAGTAGATAGTTGTATGACATAGCTGCACATCCTTCTAGTTGCTGTATGTGGGCCGTGGCCTCAGCATGGCTGGAGAAGCGGTGCGTCGGTGTGCGCCTGGGATCCGAACCCGGGCCGCCAGTAGCGGAGTGCGCGCACTTAACCGCTAAGCCATGAGGCCGGCCCCAGCTGTGTGTTCTTGAGCAAGTTACCTCCCTGAGTTTTTGGTCTGCTCTTGTAAGATGCTGACGAGAGTGACCACTTGCCTAGTGCTTTCTCTTTGCCCCCTCTGTGCTGACCTCTTTACACGTCACGTGCTTTCTAACCCTCCGTGATGCATGCCGGGCTACAGCCATTTTACAGATTAGCAGACTGAACCTCACAAAGGCAACAGAACCTCCTGCCTGGCACTGAACTGTCCAGCTGGCACGTTCACACTCGCTCTGTGAGACTCGTCCATGTCCTTTCCATAGTGCTCTCCTGTATGGCCTCCCTAACTCTCAGGACTATTGGAAATGCAGATAGACTTCCTCCCTAGGGTGGAATCAGACCAATGAGTGGAGCTTAGGGGGAGGAAAATTTGCATTCTGAAATGACAGAGAAGTTTCGGACCATGAGTACTTCCCAAGACGGGAAGTGTCCATCTTATGAGGGGTGAGCTTGGCCACCTATGGAGGGTGCTGGGTTTGGGAGACCATTTGGGTGGGCTGCTAAGCCTAATGACTTCTGCAGCCCACTCTAGCTCCAGGTTCTGATGCTTCTACAGAGCAGAGAATGAGTCCCAAGATTGAGGATTGTATTGACTCAGGTTTCCACCCTACTTTATCATTCCATTATTTCTGTGGCTGTGAGAAGTTACTTATGTATCTGAGTCTATTTCCATTGCTTTGTGTTTATAATGAGGGTGATGCACTCTACCAGGCCCATGAGTTTGGCCTCTGGTGTTGTACAGAGAAGTGAATCCCTGTTACACAAACATCAGGTGGGGAGAATTTCGAAGCTCATGGATTTATACTTAGGGTGCTGAGGGCCTCATGGGTAAAGCTTCCACATCAGTCATTTTGGAGGAAGATGGCAGCTACTCAGGGCCAGAGGAGTGGTCTTGTTGGAGGTTAGCCCATGGGAGGGCCTGATGCAGGGGGAAGGTGAGGGAAGTGTCTTTGGTTCATGGCCCAGCACGCTGGGGGCTCTCAAAGACTCAGGCTTATGGGGAATGCAAAGTGTGGATTTGAATGAGTTGGGTCAATGGTTCTTGGAGTACAAGTTGGTCAAATTTAAAAGGTTTGACTGGGAAAGGGTGGTTTTAGAGAGAAGGGATACTCTTTGGCAGAAAGTAGAATGTAAAGAGAATATCTAGCCCTCAGTGGTGCCAAGTCTCAACCTCTCCAAGTTTTCCCCTTTGAGATTCAGCCCAACGTGGCCCAGCACCCAGTTCTGCCAAAGATGGGTCTTCTTGTGCCATGGCTTCCAGCAACGATCCTGTGTCCCAGACCCTAGCAGGGTCAAGGACATGGAGGTGCTGTCATTCTGACGTGGCCATGCAGACCAGAAACAGTCCCACATGCTGCTCTGAATTCCCTTAATTCTGGGGGGGGTGGGGGAGAAAACCCTCGCTTCTCTCTTTTCTATACAATAAAAATAATGTGTGGACAACCCATCAAGGGTTCTGCTCTCAGCCATTACATTTTTCAACAAAAGCTGGTCATCTATTTCTCTGCGTGGGAACCCAGAAGATGTTCCCTGTCCTCCGCACTCTTACCACTTGGTGATTTCCAGAGACGAGTTCAACATGCTCTTCATTTTGCTTCAGCTTCGAATTTTAAAAAATTTCCAAGCTTAATTTTGATATAAATATTTGTTTTCCCGTGGGTTTCAGGTTTTAGACCACATGCCTGAAACAACATGTTTGGCACTTAGGAATTTATTTTACAAACTACAGGTGACTAAGCGATATGCGTCAAGCCTGAGCTATTTGACTTCATTAATATTCAAGATCTGTCACCTTGTTTTTGGTTTTGGATGACTGTAACGCCTGACTCAGAGATGAACACTTGCATAAAAACTTCTTGGAACAAGGTGAGGATAGAAATAAAGAAAAGCTTCATCTTCTGGGTGAATTAAGAGATGTATTCAAATATACTATAGACTAAAATTTTTACTGCTTTGAAATGACTGACGATTTATCTCTGGAGCTATCATTTACTTACTTATTTTCTCAATCTGCTAAAAAAATGTGATCCTACATGCATTCTGAAGTATTTAGGGATGAAGTTTGATGATAAATGCAACTTTAAGGTGTTCAGGGGAAAATATGTATGTGTGGGTATATATATATGTGTGTGTGTGTGTGTGTCTATATACATATACAAAGAGAGAGACAGAGACAGAGAGACAGAGACAGAAAGAGTGAGAATAAAGCAAAATGTTAATAAATTAGTGAATCTAGGTGAAATCCATGCTGGTGTTATACTATTCTTTCAACATTTTAGTCTGTTGGAATTTTTCAAAATTAAATTAAAAGGTAAGGTAAACGCCTGCATACTCTGAGGCCACATGCACCATCCATCAGCAGGAGGCGACGCCTGGGATCAGGCCAGGTGGCCGTTCCCCGGCCCAGTGAGCGCTGCCCGAGGATGCTGCCCTCTGCCTGTCCCACCCTCTGCCATCAGCCCTTTCCACTTTCCTGCATTCTTTCTCCTTCCTTCAATTCTTCACACAGTTTTTGTCATTTTATTATGCTTGGCACTGCTTCTCATCCTATTCCTCTGTTTTCTTACACTGAGTGTGGTGAAATATGGTTATTCGACCCCCCCGAAAAAGGATAGAATTGTAACTCAAATACTTGGAATGAGCTGACCTTAACATTTCTTTCTTCCAGTAAGAAGGCCAACTCAGATTCAAGCAGAAATGTCCAATTGTCTGTAACTTAAAGACACATTTAAAGGAAGTAGGCCAGGGCAATAGCGTTTTGCTGCAAACCTCTGCAAAACAAATTCTCTTTCCTCTGGGCCTGCCAAGGACTCACTACTTCCCACACTCAGGCAATTTTGGGTCCAGCCTTTTTCTGAGGTTTTGATTACTGAAAACGATCACTACTGTGTGTTTGTGGTTTACTTGTCAGAAGCCACTTCCTGAAGAGGTCACAGTGAAGTGGCTATTTTGCTAAAGTCCATGGAGAGAAATCAAGACAAGTCCCTTGGCCGAGGGGCTGGGCAGGGGTGGGAGTGGGCGTGGGGTGTGGCTTGTACTTGAGGACAACATTTTAGGATTTTGTTCCACTGGAACAGAGCCTTGCTGAAACATCTCTACTTGTCACCCTGACCAGACATGCGATTTTGAGAATAGGGTTAATATCCAACTCACTTTTGTCACCTGAAAAAGAAAGTAATGGGACTAGATTTCTTTAAGGCTCTTCAGCTCTTTTGCTCTGTGAGGCTTCAGCCAGCAACTGCCCCTGAATGGACACAGCCTGACCTTCTGGTGCAAAAGTCATTTTAAACATGATTACGGACCTTCCCGTAATCTGAGGCTAAGCCTGCACCTGAGCCCGGGGGTTGCTCTCATCCTAGGGGAGGCTGCACAGCTCCTCCTGCCTTTGAGTTGAAATGCCTTTTTAGAGTCAGCAGAAACTGTTTATTTGCACCAGTTAGCATCAGAAAGAGCACCAGTGAGAATGTAACACCTGACAGTACCTGGCAGAGCTCATTCCCCTGGGTCCTCTTCACAAACTCGGGAAAGTTAACACGTTGGCGTTAGGTTTGGCTGTGCATGACAGGAAGCCTGAACACATACAAGAAGGTAGTCCGGGGGGTGGGGGTGGGGCAGCTCCACAAAGCCCCTGAGGACTCGTGCTCCTCTCTTATTGCCCCATCATTTTCAACAGGTGGTCTGCACCTTGTGGCCCAAGACGGTGGCTGCAATCCAGCCACCGCGTCCACACTGAGCCCGCAGGAAGGAAGACTAGTGGACGCTTTTAAGTCTTTTGAGGAGATTTTTAAGTAGACTCCCCAGGAGGATCGTACATTTCCGCTTAGATTTCATTGGCCCGAATTTTGTCATGTGGACACTCCTAATTGCAAGGGAGGATGGGAAATGTAGTTTTGTATGGGATGGTGATGCTCCTAATTAAGAGTCAGGGGATCTATTACTGGGGAAGCAGGGAGGACAGGTATTAGAGGAGGAGACTAGCAGCATCTGCCACAGAAACTATATTTTTGAAGAGTAAGGGCTTTGAAATCACTAGTGCTGGGTTTAAACGTCAACCCCTACTTACTAGTTGTAAGATATTGGCTACTTAACCTCTTTAATCTCTTCTGTTATATCATCTGTGAAACTGGCATGATATTCACATCGTGGGGGCAAATGAAAGAACCGATGCTCAGTATTTAGGGTAGTAGCGGTTACTATCACACTAGTCCCTGTGTCAACATCTTTGACTTCATTCATCTATTCGAATACGTGGTCTTGGTTATCCATGGCGTATTTAACTCCTACTTCTTTCGTATCCTTACTAGAGAACTAGTGAGTCTGGCTGGGACTAGTACAGTTGGGAACGTGATAAGCTAATGCATGTCCAAAGAGGACAAAGCAACTTGGTCAATGTTGATGTGACCTTTAATGCTAACCGAGTGGCCCGGTGATCCTGAGGTAACCTAAGGTTAGAGGTGAAGTTCCAGGAAATATTTGTGTTTCAGAAACATGTGAAGGATAGGACCATGCAGAAGCAGGAAGAGCTTAGGGGAGACACCCAGCTAAGGGGAAAATCTCAGGTCCTTCCCTGCGTACCTCATCACTAGAGGGGGAGTTCAGACTGCAGCTCTGAGCCCGTGCCTTCTGATGGTTGCCGACTGATGAGAGAGGGTTTCTAGAGTGGAACGGTCACCTCCTCCGTTTGCCAGCTCTGCCCTGGCCAGTTAAGAACCATCTGGGTTTACTGTGAGCCATTCAGAATGATATCTGTTCCAGGAACAGGGAACAAGTCAAACTCCTTCGAGGAAATGGGGGACGGATGATGGTTGGGATTTTTTTTTCGGGATTTATTCATCACTCCCAACTCTCTGGTAGACTTTCAATCATAAATATTCCCTGATACTTTCTGGGACTGGGCACCATGTAGGCCATGAGGGCTGTGAATAAGACTGGGCCTCTGACCTCAAGGCTGTCCCCACCCATGGGAAGCCAGACAAGAAACAGGTGTGGTGGGTGGCATGCCTGCTCCCATTTCTTTCCCCTCCTGGTGTAACTTTGCAGCTCCTCCCACTAGAGGTGGGGATATTTTCCCACCCCACTGATGGCAGCTTTGGCCACGTGACTTGCTTTGGCCAATGGAATGTGGGCAGACAGGAGTGAGCTAGTTCTGAGCAAGGCCTCGAGGGCTTTTGCCCACATCGTTTGTGCTTTTGCCATCACATGAGAAGATCATCTCCCAGGAAGTCACTGTTCCAACAAGGATGAGAGACACATGGAGCTGACTTGGATCCCACCTGAAGCTTGGAGCCAAGTGTAACCCAGCTTAACCTAGGTCAGCCAACCGCCATCTGATTCACCAACTTGTGAGCGACAATAGAAGATTATTGTTTTACAACCATTCCGTTTTGGGGTGGTGTGTTAAGCAGTATTCTTGTGGCAATGGCTAGCCGACACAATAGGCAATTGTGATATAGTGTGAGAGAGACTACAGGGATATACAGAGGCATCTGACACTCCAGTCTTGGGGAGGTTTGTGGGGAGAAATGCTTCATGAACTTGTGTAAGTTATTCCCTTATTTCCTGTGGGATGCTCTAGACCAGAGAGTTAGCAGTATCTAGAATCCCTCAGCGTATGTCAGCATTGTACGTAAAATAAGAGTTAATCCATAAGGACTGTAGGAAAAGTTCTTTGACCGGTAAAATACGAGGACATTTTGATGTCTAATGATTCACTCGCTCATTCATTCATTCGACAAATAGGAGTTAGGGACATAACTGTGAATAAAATGAAGTAGGATCCTTGTGCACACGGAGTTACATTCTGGAAAGAGGAGACGTGGTCGATGAGTGCCATAGAGAGTGAGACAGCAGGAAAGGAAAGAGCGAGAGTGAGAGAGCAGGAAGGGAAAATATCGAGTATTGGGGCAGAAGGGTGGTGCAATTTTACACAGGAAGGTCAGGGAAGACTTCACCAGGAGTGATGTTTGAGCAAAGACCTGAAGGAAGAGAGGATCCGAGCCGTGGCCTTAGCTGAGGACAGAGCATCTCAGGCAAGGGGCAAGGAATGCTGAAGAGCTCTTCAGGAGAGAGAGAGAGACACTTAGGACATGCAGCCCTATTCCAAGAGAGTTTGTCCGTGCTCCAGGGATTCGGTGTTAGGCCTGTTCAGTGAATATAGCTGTAGAGGAACAAATCCAAAAATTTTGAGTTTTTTTGTTGAAAAATCTAGGTAAAAAGGTTTCCATCATCAGGTGACGCCTCCAGAATCTACCCCTGGGACCACCTTCATGGGGTTCTCTCTTTGGGTGTCTGTGGCTCCTGGTGACCCCTCTGTCTCCTCCTCTAGGTTATGGGGTGTTGGACCTGAGATCCCCACTTCCTGGGTCCTCCAAAAGTTGTTGAGAACAATGTACATCTTGTACATGTTGATGCTGGGTGTTTCTGCCTTCACCATTCAGCCTGAGGAGCGCACAGGTAAGAAGAGAGTCTTTCTGCTGGACGAGTCTTGCCTGCAGCTTCTCTGGGAAAGCAGTTGTTTATCTGGGGAGGTTTTGTTGTCATCAAAAAGCAAGATGTGGACACTCACCCTTGGTGAGTGCCAAATGCTCCCTCTCGCCCATCTCCTCAGTTGCCCGGTGTGGCTCTGGGCATCGGTCATTCCTGCCAAAGGAACGAACCAAAGAAGTGGCACGTTTACGCTTGATAAAAGGAGCCTCTGGATGTGAACTCCACGTCCTGTCGAAACTGAGCTCTTTTTCTATCTGAATTCAGCCGAGATCTACTTTTAATGAGAAGGAGTCAACAAGTGAAAAATATTGCCAAACTTTTTAATCATTGTTTTCATCACCATGTGAACCTGATTTGACTTTTCCGATAAAATGTAAATCGAAATTGACAGCAGCCCTAAACTCCTTGTTATTTGGGAGTTTTGAAATCACTGTAACAGGAGGTTAATGGGGCCCCCAGGGGGCAGGCCACTTCGTTAGGGGCATGTGGCTTCTTCAGATGTGCCCATCAAAGGGAAGTTTGGGACCCAAAGCCTGACTGTGGTCTCTCTGTCCTTTAGTGGCTGCAGGAAACTGCCGGTTTCTTGGCAGGCATTTCAAGATCGACTTCATGGTGGAAGGGGAGCCTGTGGTCCTCAGGTGCCCCCTGGCATGGCATAGGTCGTTGGACTCTGCCCGCCCTCATGTCAACATGACATGGTATAAAAATGGTTCTGCGAGGATGCTTCCAGGGGAAGAAGAGACACGAATGTGGGTCCAGGACAGTGCTCTCTGGATTTTGCCAGCCTTGCAGGGGGACTCCGGCACCTACATCTGTACTGTCAGGTGAGCCCCTCTGGGACGAGGGTGGGGAGTGGGGTTCCTTGCAGAATGGACTCTTGCACAGTTCTTCAGTGATGCCCTGGGCTTTGAAATCCAGTGTACAGGTGAGACTCCACTGTACGTCATCCTCACTGTTCCTGAAATACCTCCTACCCGAGAGCCTTCCCCAGATGTCCTCATGGCTCGCTCTCTCTCTTCATTTAAGTCTTTGCTCACGTCAGCCTTTGGAGAGGGCTGTGCTCCCCACTTTATCTAAAGCAGCACTTCTTTTTTTTTTTTTTTTTTGTGAGGAAGACCAGCCCTGAGCTAACATCTATTGCCAATCCTCCTTTTTTTTTTTTTTCCTTTTTCTCCCCAAAGACCTAGTAAATAGTTGTATGTCATAGTTGCACATCCCTCTAGTTGCTGTATGTGGGACGCCGCCTCAGCATGGCCGGACAAGCGTTGCGTCAGTGCGTGCCCAGGATCTGAACCCGGGCCGCCAGTAGCAGAGCGCGCGCACTTAACCGCTAGGCCACGGGGCCGGCCCCTAAAGCAGCACTTCTATCACTTCTATCACTGTCTTTCCTACCCTGCTGTTGTTTTTCTTCATCTGACACATGTATATGTGTTTGTGTATTTAACGTTTGTCTACCCTGGAGGAGGACAGGGATGTGGTCACTGTTTTGTTCACTGCTGAATCCACATGGACACAGAAATAGATATAGAACACTGAATAGAATTTGAAACCTGGACGAGACTTTAGGACTAAGTTAATCCAACTGTTTATTGGCCATGTGAGGGAACCAAGCTCACTTATAAAGATCCCCCAGGTGGTGAGTGACACCGGAACCCACAGCTCCTGACACGGGGTCTGGTCTCTGTTCTGTCACTTTTTTTTCTTTAATTGTAGTAGCATATGCATATCATAAAATTGACCATTTAACCCCTTTTAAGTGTGCAATTTAGTTGTAAGTACATTCACATCGTTGTACAACTATCACCACCATCCGCTCCAGAGCTCTTCATCTTCCCAAACCGAAACTCTGTACCCTTTGAACAGCAACTCCTCATTTCCCCCTCCCCCAAGCTCCTGGCAACCGCAATTCTACTTTCTGTCCCTATCAGCTCCTATAAGTGGAATTATACAGTATTTGTCCTTTTGCGGCTGGCTTATTTCACTTAGCATGTCATCATGGTTCATCCGTGTTGTACTATGTGTCAGAATTTCCTTCCTTTTTATGGCTGAATAATATTCTGTTGTATGTATATACCACATTTTGGCTATCCATTTATCTACGAATGGACACTTACGTTGCTTCTGCTTTTTGGCTCTTGTGAATAATGCTGCTATAAACATGGGTGTACAAAAATCTGTTCAAGTCTCTATTTTCAATTTTTTTGAGCGTATACCCAGAAGTGGAATTAGTGGACCAGATGGTAATTCTACATTTAATTTTTTGAGGAACCATCATACTGTTTTCCACAGTGGCTGCACCATTTTACATTCCCGCCAGCAATGTACAAGGGTTTCAATTTCTCCACATCCTCACCAACACATTATTTTCTGTTTTTTTTTTGGGGGGGGGGTGGGATAATAGCCATCCTAAAGAGTGTGAAGTGGTATATCATTGTGGTTTTGATTTGCATTTCCCTAATGATTGATTATGTTAAGCGTCTTTGCATGTGCTTTATTGGTTGTTTGTGTATCTTCTTTGGAGAAATTTCTATTCAAGTCCTTTGCCCATTTTTAATTGAGTTGTTTGTTTGTTTTTGAGTTGTAGGAATTCTTTGTATATTCTGGATATCAGTTCCTTGCCAGAGATATGATTTGCAAATATTTTCTCCCATTCCATAGGTTGCCTTTCTACTCTGTTGATAATGTCCTTCGATGCACAAAAGTTTTTAATTTTGATGAGGTTCAATTTATTTATTTTTTCTTCGATTGCCTGTGCTTTTGATGTCAGATCCCAGAAATCATTTCCATATCTAATGTCATGAAGGTTTCCCCCTGTGTTTTCTTCTAAGAAATTTTCTAGTTTTAACTCTCATGTTTAGATTTTTGATCCATTTTGAGTTAAATTTTGTATATGGGGTAAAGTAATGGTCCAACTTCATTCTTTTGCATGTGACTATCCAGTTTTCCTAAGACTTTTTGTTGCAAAGACTGTCTTTTGCCCATTGAGTGGTCTTGGCATATCTTGCTGCTTCTTGAAGGAGAAAGTTGTGTGCCTAGTGTTGGCGATCTTAATAATTTCCTGGCTTAGTTCTTCTGAAAGGATTAGGGCAGACTGTTGATCTCATTGGGAAATAGTGTTCCTGGCCTTCTCTCTTCAGCTGCTGCCTCTATCCCTCTCCAAGGCTCTGCTCACTCCTTCTACCAGCCAGCTATAGAGTCTCTCCAGATTTCATAAACTCTTCTGATTTAAAGAGAAACTATACCCACGAATATTTACATTTAGAAAGAGAACCAAAGAAAGTGACATTCTTAGCACAGAGGAATTACTGGTGAATGGGAGAATTTCAGACAGCATCAGCCCCATTCCTGGATGGCACGTGTCTCCAGTCCTGTCAGTGAACCCTGCCTAGGAAGCAGGCAAGCAATTTCTTATTTCTGTATCAGGGAAATGTGGATGTCTGATTTTACAATGGCTATAAATGCATAGTTTTGTTTCCTTTTTAGCGTAAAACATTTTAGTTTTTTCTAAGGAGCACTACTAGAAAAACTTAATAGTGTGGCAGAAAAAGAATGGAATTTTGAGTCACAATGATATGGACGTGACTCTCAGTGCTCTCATTTCTGTCTGGGAGGTCCTTGGCGTTCCTTGATGTTATTCCTTGACATTTATGGACCTCAGTTTTCTTCTCTGTAAAGAGGTTTGTTGAGAGGTTCTGTGAAGTCACGGCATGTGAAGGATCTGGTGTGAGGAGCTCCATAGTAGGTGGTCAACGTATACACGGAATTGCCCTTTCTTTCCCGAAAGGCAATACTTATGGTCTACTGAGGTGCAAGAATCAGGGAGACGTGAGCAGAGTTGTATTTGTCTTAAAGTTTGTTTTTATACCCAGTTAAAAAAATTGTGCCTAATACCCTTATTTTATTTTCTATGCTTGTAGAAAAAAAGAGATCTGAGATTGCGGGGGCAGTGGAAATCCCAATGTGGGTTAAGCTTTCTTCGTGTGTGGGAAAGTTTACCTGGTTGATCTCTAAACTCTCTTCCAGCTCTAAGACTGGGTTCTAATAGCGTGAACATCACCAGCAGTTGCCATAATACCCTCTGGCATTTAGTTAGAGGGCATGAAACTGCCCTGCTCCTGTGATTTTTATAACTTTGTGATCTAGAACCCACACGGCCTTTCTGTCAATCAGGGTGGACAAGGCAATGCTGCTGAAGCAAACAGCCCCCAAATCTCAGTAGCTTAAAACAATAAGGCGTGTTTATCACACAGGCCACGAGCCCATGACACTCAGGGACCCAGACACTGAAGGAACGATTGTCATCTCAAATATTGTTGGTCGCTGCACCAAAAGGAGACAGACTCCGGAGGGTCTCTCCTGGCTGTTAAAACTTTGGTGTAGAGGTGACACACGTGTAACTCATTGACTAGAAAGGGTCCTATAACTGCACCCACCCACAGCGGGGCCAGGACACGTAATCCCACTGTGTGCTCAGGATGCGGAGAATTAGATACATTTGGTGAACAGCACTAATGGCCACCACCCCTTTGCTGTGGGGATGCCCCACAACGTGGGGAATATGACTGGTGATCAAATTACTCCCCAACTATCTTTCTTTTGAGCTATTTTTGTGGAGTGTCTTGCCCAAGGGGAATTACCAGATTGATAACGTGAGCAGGTTTGTAACTCTTGATATGTCTAATAAGCTTAATTTCTGAGGATATTGCTCTCATTTACAGGTTTTCCCACAGCCCTACTGGGCTTCCAACCTTGGTTTGACCTCTTAGTAGCTACACACTCTTAGGAAATGACTTAATTTTTGGATACCTAATTTTCCTCATTCAAAAATGATATAATAATAATTCCTACCTCATAGGGTTGGAGAATAAGTGCAATAATGTCTGTAGAGCAGCCAGCACAGGCCTGGCGTGCACCTCCTCACTCTGAGCTGGCTGCCGGGATCACCACCTCCAGGTGTGCACTGTGGTTTAGGCTTTGTCTTCATGGATGTTTCTTCAGCTTGTAGTGAGATTACGCACTTTTCAAGGTGACAGTTAACTTTCTGCATTTCTTTGTACATAAAATGTTTGTAAATCTTTTTCCTTTTTACAACCAGATGTGAAATATAATATAGATATTGGCCTTACATATTTTAATTAATTCTTTTTACTTTCAGGTAGTAAGCTTTTATCACTTATTTCTTTCACGTATATTTTTCACATTCTGTTTCTTCTTTGGATATAGATTGTTCTACATTTTGCTGTGCAAGTTCCTCTCTGCCCCCACCTCCTCTTGTACAACACACATTCTCATTGTCTCTGTGGATGTCCTGTCTTTATTAGGTAACCAGGAACTTAGCTGAGGTAATTATATTTTTATGTTTTATACTTAAAAAAATAATTTTAATTCATATCCTCTGTCCTTCCTGCCATTTCATCCATGTTTCTATCAGCGTTTTGCCTCTGCTCTTTTCTCAGTTCTACGGTCTTGATAGAATTACGATAGTGAGATTATAGGTAGGCCAACCAAAAAAAAAAAAAATAAAAACCAAACTTACGAAGTTAATTTCTCCCACGCAGTTTTACAAAAGTCTTTTATCAATCTTCCACGAAGTTCTCAGCAATTTTCTGAAATTTGACTTTGGTAAATGATTCCCAAAAGAAGTAAAGGAAATTTTCTTTATATGGAAACAGCGGCTCTTAGGAAACAATCTCTCCATTCGGATGTGGTTCCCTGGAGGAGGACATTGGAGCATGTTGGGGCTGTGCTCAAGGGCCCCCTGAACCTGGAGGAGCTTAGACCATTTTGAAGAGTGCTTGGGAATTTCTTAGTGGCCTTCCATGGTGCTGAAATCAAGCTTGAGCAGGGTCCTTGGGGAAAAAAGCAGAATACATCACCTTTTCTATACAATAATTCTGATGTGGTAATTTTTTTGTCCCCCAAGGATTCAAAAGGATCCGGGACAGAAGTATTGTAATACTAATCGAGAAAATGCAGGACGCAGAATTTAGTGGGACTAAGGAAATTACTCCTAATTTCTTTTAGTTTTGCTTTTATTTTATCTCGCCATTTATTATCTTTTTTTTCCCTTTTAAATCAGAAATGCTTCTTACTGTGAAGAAATGTCCACTGAGCTCAGGGTTTTTGAGAAGACAGAAGCTGCCCTGACTTATATCTCATACCCGCAAATTCTAACCTTGTCAACCTCTGGATCATTGGTTTGCCCTGAGCTGAGTGAATTCGTCCGTGACAAAACTGACATGAAGGTTCAGTGGTACAAGGTATATCTTTAAAAATTGCCATTTAATAAAAATGTGTTTTACTAGCTGTAGGAAAGACATAAAATATCCATTCTGAAGACAAAAATTCACTTTTATATTTCTGGTTTTTTTAAACCAGTTAATTAAAAAAGGGCCATGATTAATGTCTTCCATTAATTCTTATGTGGCTTGGGTAAGGGTCCTCAGAATAGTGATTTGAGAAGATAGAATATAAAAAGAATCCAGAGTAAATAACACCTGAAGAAAATACTTTTTACTCTGTCATTTGTCTATAAAAATTTAGAAAAAACTGCTAGTTTATTTAACAACTTTATACACATATCAATGGAGTTTTTTAAAAGCATATGATAATTAACCTTTGGGTTAAAGGAGTAAATATCAACACAATTTGTTCTCTTGCCTGGTTGAATAAATCCTGTCATCAGATCACTTGTGTAGACCAGGTGCGGGCGAACTGAGCTGCCACCTGTCGCTGTATGGTTCACAAGCTCAGGAGAGTTTTCACTTCTTTAAATGGTTAAAAAAATTGAAGGGAGAATAATATTTCATCACATGTGAAAATGATATAAAATTCAAACTTCAGTATCCATAAATGATTGACTGGAACGCGGCCGCGCTCATTGTTTCCGTGCTTGTGCACCGCAGTGGCGGAGTTGAATAGCTGAACAGAGGCTTTGTGGGCTGCAGGCCTAAAATATTTACTCTCTGGCCCTTTACAGAAAAAGTGTGCCGACCCCTGATACACACCATAGATTGATATTGAAAAGTATAGTTATTTGGTTAATCATTGATAGAAATTAACCCTTTAATCAAGAATTAGGTTCATTTAAAAAACTTATATGGGAATAATGAGACAGGTATATATAACACTAAGTTCTAACATGTTTACTACAGCATTGATTATAAGATATTAGAAACAAGAGAATGTTCACCATTAGGAATTGGTTAAACTAATTTCCTCACATGGGAATGGTGGAATATCACATAACTATTTACAAAAATGAGATAATTTTTTTTAATTTAATTTAATTTAAAAAAAAATTTTTTTGTGAGGAAGATCAGGCCTGAGCTAACAACCATGCTAATCCTCCTCTTTTTGCTGAGGAAGACTGGCTCTGAGCTAACATCTATTGCCAATCCTCCTCCTTTTTATTCCCCCAAAACCCCAGTAGGTAGTTGTATGTCATAGTTGCACATCCTTCTAGTTGCTGTATGTGGGACGCGGCCTCAGCATGGCCAGAGAAGCGGTGCGTCGGTGCGTGCCCGGGATCCGAACCCGGGCCGCCAGTAGCAGAGCGCGCACTTAACCGCTAAGCCACGGGGCCGGCCCAAAAATGAGATAATTTTATATATATTAACATGGAAAGATATATACAGTTTTGTTACAGTTTTTAAAAGGCTTTAAATGGTATTGTCGTATCTCCGATTCATGTAAAAATATGGTTACATGTATTTAATAATCTGGAGGAATATAAACTGAAATGATAAAACGTGTTTTGGGAATAAAAAAGGACGGTCAGTTTCTACTTTTTATAAGTCAGTATTATATTTTTTTTACAATATTGTACTACTTTGCTAATCAGCAAAAGCATTCAAGATATTTCTGTGTAAAAAAAAAAAAAGCGAGGAACTTCCTTTAACTTAAGAAATATATGTGTCATTCCTCAATCTATACACACTTAATTTTCCAATATAATCTTAATCAACATTATCTATAATTTTGTCATAATTATTAAAATGTGCCTTTTCAGAAAAAAAAAAAAGACTAGGTTAACCAGTTGACTGGTATTATAACTTCAAGATATATATAAGCCATCCATTTAATATTGGAAAATTTTCAATGATTTCCAGAAAGTAGAGGAAAGAAGCCAGCTCCTATGAGGGAGCCAGCCCCATTGGGGAATGAGTTCTCTCCTGGTTTAGGAAGAGCATGAGGAGGACAGGGGAGAGGTTTTACCTGTAGAGGAAAGAGCACAGCTCGAGTTTGAAACCCTGTTCCCTCGTTTACCTGTCGTGCAGCCTTGGCTGAGCTATTTCCCCTCTTGAACCTGTTTTCTCTGCAAAATGGCACCTGGTCACTCCCACTGCCTGGGACTGTTTTGAAGATTAGATGGAGTGCTGTATATGAAGCACCTGGTGGAGTACTTGACATATAAATGGTGCCCAATAAATATGGACGGACCAGGGGATCATGGTGGTGCTTAATAATAGCTCTTCCCTTCATAATGATGCTAACCATTACTGAGCTGATCATTACTCCTACTGTGTACACGTCTGTGCTAAACTCCCTGACTTGTACCCCAATGACGTGGGGACTCTTAATAGTTCCATTTTACAGATTAGGAGCCGGAGATACAGAAATGTAAGGAATTTGCCCAAGGTCGCACAGCTGGTAGATGGTGAGGCCAAGACTCTAACCAGGCCCCACACGCACGGTCATGCAGGGCGCCCTGGTGGCTCACGGGCCTTGGAACGACTGTGATGATGGGCCTTATGTGGCATTTTTCATATTTGACCACTCATGTTAGGAACAATAAAATCTCTCCTTTTAATTACATATATTGTAAAGTAATACTTTATGAGCCATGTGGCTGACAAACTATTCTAGTTACGTCTGTGTTCCCATTCAGAGTAAGATTCTGAAATGACTCAATGTTATATTTGACTATTGCAAGCTTTTGATCATCATGGTTTTGAAAGTGATGTTCCTGAGAACATTTTGTGCTCGTTAGGATGTTTTCTTAAATCCCATTCAGCTTTTTCTGTGTTATTGGAGCCCTTGCTCTTGAGGGTCTATTCTGCAGAAGCCATAGTACCTTCTGTCCATATGAAAAAGTGTGGCCTCATTTCCCACATTTAGTTTGTTCTTACAAGTTTTTCTCCATCTCTACTGACTCCTAAAGTTGAAATAATTTTTAAAGTAATTACTCCAATGTCATCTCTTCTGAACATTGTTTTCCGAGTCACCGTGACTAGGTAATAGTACTCCTCCCGGGATGTTTCCTGAGGCCTATAGGCAACTCTTCGGCCGTAAACAAGTTTGTACTTTAAACGGCCTACTTTGTCAAAGAAGAGAGAGTTTCTTTTTTTCCCCACTGTGCTTAAACAAATGTACTTTAAACACCGTATTTCAACAAATCCAGCAAATTTTGTTTCATGTGTTAGCAAATTCCCTCTCCTAAAAATACAGTTTGAAATTATATCCAAAGTCCAACATTTGCAAAGTAAATGCAATTCTTGGGTTGCAAATTCAACAATGACTGACAATACTGATGCTATTCATAGCTTTTGAGATATAAATTAGTGTATAGTGTAACTTTGACACACATTTCCCCTAAGGATTCTGTCCTTCTGGATCAAGGCAACGAGAAGTTTCTGAGCATGAGGGGAACCCCTCGCTTACTGGTACAAAACGTATCTGTGGAGGATGCAGGCTACTACAGCTGTGTCATGACGTTGACTCACAACGGCACACGATTCAACGTCACTAGAAATGTCGAACTCCGCGTCAAGAGTAAGTACTTGCCATCAAGGTACCTCTCCAACCTGGGTTGATAACAAGCAAGCAAAGAACAAATTAGGGCTCACATAGAATTCCTTGAGTGTCTTTGGGATGAAAGGAAAACAATAACGTCAACTCTCCTAAAGCATCAGGCTAATAAGACATGTGTGAGGTAGAAAGCAGGGTGTTATGTATTATGAGGAAAGGCGGATCCCTGGGTAGTTGATGGGGTTCCAAGTCTGAGGCTACAGCACACCACTAGAGGGGGCCAGACAATAGTTCACTTGGAAGGTCTCCTTGGAAAACCCCTTTGGAAGGTTTGTACCTCCAAGGCCAGCCGTCAGAATGTAGTTGCCATAACTTTACGTATAATTCTAGGATACTAGGTTTTTATTGGATTTTTCAGTTAGAAAGCTATGCATTGGCATATCCAGTAAAAATTGCCCTTTTTTGGTCTTCCCCAAGGCGTGTCTAGTTGCCCTTGAAACCAGGATTTCAAATAGTGAGTACTCTCCTTGGTTTAAATGAGTTCTACTTGAAAATAATGTTGTGAACAGTATCTATTAGTACTTAAAATTTGCTCAGCCTTTCCTCCATACCTCCTCCATGCTGGATATCACGCTGGGTACAAGGGGCATAGAAGTGTTTACATCCTGGACTCTGCCCTGGAGACTATGCCGCTTATCTTTATTTTATATACTGAATGACTGCACAATTGGAGTCCTTTAAGGGCAATTCAGAGAGCTTTGGAAGTATATTAAGGTTAAATAATTGGTCTATGAGGGAAAAAAAGACTAACTTTTTTCTCACAGAGAATCCAGAGATTCAGTTTTACCACAGGGAAAATCGTATCTGCCCTGAACTGAAATCTCTGGATTATATTTCTTTTACTGTCTTGCGAGGTGCATTCATATCAACTGCCTGTTGCCCCCCAGGGAATCACTAAGACTTCCTGTGACTTGCAAGGGGCCCATAATTATCCTGTTCATGTGATACCACACAGGAACACTAGGGGGCGGCCAACCTACATGTTATACTGTGCTGTGATCACACCGTATCTCAGGGGTCCTCAAAGGGTGGGCCTGGGCCAGCAGGGCGGCATCATCTGGGCACTCACTAAGACATGCAAAATCTCAGGCCCCATGCCAGACCTGATAGCCACGGGGCTGGGGGTGGAGAGCGCAGCAGTCTGTGTTGAACAAGCCCCTGTGCTGATGCACCCTCAAGCGTGAGAACCACTGACACACCTAGTCCTTGAGGCTTCTTTCTCCCCTCTCCGTTGCTCCGGCCTCTGTGTGGCAGCCATGGGGTTGTGAGGGGAGGAAAAGGCTCCTGGTCACGGGCAAGAAGCCCCTGCTCCTTAGACTCTACTGTGATGCTTCCTGACGCTCACTCATGTTAGGGTTTCCAAATGCTCTTTAGCGGAAGACGTGAGCATGGGCAAGCAGTTGTGGAGACGAGCAGCCCTTTGCCCACCCCCAGCCATCCTTTTTGCTCCAATTCAGGTGCCAGTTTCTTCAAGCTGCTGGGAAACCTGCCTCTTGGGGAGCTGGGTTCCGATTCCCCAGAGATCCAACTCTGCCTCCCCAGAGTTGAAGTCCTCAGTTAACAAGATCTAGTGGCCAATGCTGGGTCACCATAGCTCTCTCTCAGTGTGGGGTTAGCGTTACAGACTGGTGGTTCCCAAGCCCCTGTGCCTTTTTTGGGGGGTAATACTTCAGTATTCTGTGGCAGACACTTGGGGAAACTGGGGTGGAGTGGAGGGGGAGATTTTAGGGCAAGTAGACCTTGGAGTAAAACCTGTCCTGTGGACATCATGAATGTCACTATTAAGAATTTATCCATGAAGCCAAGGAAAGGAATGGTTAATTGCTTATCGTAGAGCAAAAAACTGCTGTCAGCAGAATGTGTGTCTAATTGTGGCCTTTTCCAGTAATCTCTCTTCTGGGAAATGCATTGGCCAAAGATGCTCAATTTGTGGAGAGGCTGTTTCCTTCGCCAGACAAAGGCCGACTCTCACCATGGCTGGCCAGACTGTGAAGGATAACTTAGTTAATTAGCTAAACAATGGAACTTGAACCTCAGCTTGAAATGAAGGCTTTCCTAATTGAATCTCTTTTTCTCGTATCTTTCTCAGAAAAAAGAGAGGAGACGGTGCCCGTGATTATCTCCCCGCTCCAGACCATATTAGCTTCACTGGGTAAGGCTGCAAGGACTGTGCAACCACGGGGTTGTGTCTGCTGACTGCCCCTGCCCCATTGGTGTGCAGGGTGTCTGGGTGGAGACCTCAGCATGAGAGGCTGAGATAACAAATGGGAGGGAACATTCCCTTTGTCAAGTGTTGTTAGAAATGGCATTGTTTGAAAACAGGTATACTTTTCTTTATGAAAACTCTACCTACAAAAATCTGTATGTACAAATCTGAACATTTTGGTGGCAGTTAATAACTGTATGAAAAGATTAAGGGGTGAGTCCCTTACATAGCCAGCACCTGTAGTATATTTAAAATAATTCACTTTACCAAAACTTGGCTGACACTCAGCAGTTCCCTGAGACTCCGTTTGTAAAGTGAGGCCAGCCCTGCCACTGCTGGCACCTCAGAGATAGTTTCTTGCTGCTGAAATAGCTGGGCGGCTAGTCAGTGGGGTGCCGAAAATGATTGACAGGGTTTCCCGTTTTTCACCCCACTGTGACGTGGGCTGTCTCAGCAGCACATGGTTCCTTGCTGAACATTACTATGTCAAACGCAATGCCATTCAATCCCAACATCGATCCCGGAAAAAGGTCTTATTTCTCCTATTTTCCAGAAGGAAAAGCTGCCCAGGGGGTCATGGTGGCTCAGCAACGGTCAAAAAGCCACACTTGTGTCAGGCTGGGGTCCAGACTCAGGCCTGTGTGTCTGTGAAGCCTCTACCTTTTCTATGTGTTTGTTTTTGTAGAATGGTTTTTAGGTCTTATGCTCATTAATTAAACCCTGGCTGCAGAGTCCTAGCTCTCTCTCTCTTCTGTTTGGTATTGGGCTTATATTTTAAGTTTTAGTTGGTGGCCACAGAAGGAGGGCTTTGGTGTGGATGCTGGGATTTTGCTGCCTGGCATGTGAGTTGCTAAGAGTTCTGGCAGTTGCCTTGGGTCTCGGAACAACCACCTGGAAACCTGGGGAAGTGGGGACATGAGTTTGTGCCGACTGGTGCTCCCTCGCCGATTGGGGCTGCGTTTCCCACCCCGTTGCTTTGAATGCACTGCCCTATGTAACAGAGTCACATGAGGCCGGATTTAGTGGGCTGCTTTTGGCTGAGATGTCCCTAAGGTCATAAGGGGCAGTGAAACGGCGAGAAGAACTGGCATTCTGAGCCTGAAGGGGGCCAGGTGCGTTCCAAGACATAGCACAGGGAGGCATATCACCCAGGAAGAAGAAACAAATGGGACAGATGTGTTCATTTTTTCCCCCTCCTCCCCTTTAGTGACTTAAAAAATATAACTTACAGTGACTGAGGCCCGGGGAACCTGGTACCATCACGTTGCACAGCTGCAGGATGCACCGTTCAGATAAAATACAGCGGCTTTTTAAAGGGTTAATCCCAAATGAGCGTGATCTGGGAACGGAGAGTTCCCAGGGGAAACATGAGAACTGAGGCCAGCAAGAGGCAAAGAGAAAGAATCCACGTTAGTCTGGGTTTTTTGAGGTAACTAGAATAAATTGTGGAAGAAGACAGTCCTGGCATTCAGAATGCCCTGCAGGAGCTGAGCGGCCTTGGGGAAGCCACTTGCCTCCAGGCTTTCACCCCCCATGAAGACCAGTTGAAGGAACTGGAGACACTTGGTAAATACTGATGCTCCATGTGCATGGAATTGTTTGTGGGAGCTAAGTTTCCTTCTAATAAAAGAATTGACCAGCAAGGGGTATTTGAGGAGAATGGCGAAGGGTCCAGTGCTCAGATTTGCTGATGGACACAAGGAGCGGGGGTGACCCTGTTCCCCGGCTGGCTCTGATGTTCGATGCTCCGTGTCTTGCCGTACGCAGGGTCGAGACTGGTAATCCCGTGTAAGGTGTTTCTGGGAGCCGGCACGCAGTGGACCACGGAGCTGTGGTGGATGGCCAACGACACCGCCATCGACAGTGCCTACCTGGGAGGGCGCGTGACCGAGGGGCAGCGCCAGTAAGTGGGCCAGGAGCTGTGTCAGCTCAGAAGCGTCTTCTGGGCAGAGCTGTTGTGGGCCCTCGGTAGGCTCCACTCTTCCTTTTAGAGACAATGTCATAGCCAACCTATCAATATGACACATGTACCACATTAACAATGCTTTTTGATTCTAAACAGTTGGATTTTTAGAATTTTAAAAATTGAGTTTTGCTAGGAATTATTAATTGTTCTTGAGAATCAAACTTTCTGTGTAACTACATAAGAGTTGAGCTGCAGTTGAAAACTTGGCATTGATGTTGCATTTTCTAGCTATTTAATTACACATTTATTTCTTGATTTTTGCAGGTTTTTAAAAAATACTTTGGAGTTAATACATTTCCACTCCCCACTCTGCAGCCTGAGTGTCAGACATTTTCACAAACCCTTAGAAAGACTCTGAAACTTAGCCTTGGTGTCTGGGGGCCTCTCTATTTCTCAGGGAACTAGGGGCTGCCACAGTCTGTAAGGAAGGTTAATACTAAAAGAAAGAAAGAATTCTGTTCTCATAGGCTTTCATCTCTGGAAAATATTTTCTCACTCTGAAAGTAGAGCAATCAGACCTTGCAAATGGGAACCATTTGTATATGAGGAAGGGAGACCGTTCAGCGTTCCCAATTATAACGTATTTTTAAAATTACAGTTTCAATACTCTGAATTAGCCTGAACTTTTGCTTGCCAAATTTTTGTCTTTTTTGAAAGACTTATTAAAAAGTTCTTTCTGAATGCACTTTCGTAGATAAAAATTTGTGTGGTTAGCACAATTGTTTGCTTGTGAGTCTTTGTTGCGAAAAACTTGGGCACGAGTAACGCACCTCATGTCAACTAACTCATACTGCCATTTACTTAAAGGAGTCTATTTTTCTCCCATAGATAAAAAAAATGGTCTTAGTGGATCCACATCAATGATACTTTTATTCAAACCAATAGGTAGCAGTGAAGCATCTTCTGATTCCCGTGACTACGAGTGGCAGTCATGCTGACTAGAGCCGTCCCCGGCCTGATTGCAGCCCTCCACTCTGAACTTGAGGTTCTGGAGTGCGAGTCGGCAAAGGATTGGATTCCTGGAAAATCCCTCCCCTTCAATGGTCAAATGACTTATTGGTGATACAGTCAAGTTTTCCAAAACTAGACATTTTTATTCCCACTGCTGGTTCTTTGTTCATCAAAGGCCTTAAAAAATGAATTTTTCCATTATCCAAACTAAACCGGCTCCTGCAAGTTCTTCCTGTAACAAGTGTCCTATCACAGTGACCAACATCTTCAGTGTCTCTCCTACCTTCAGGAACAGGCTTAGGGATTCTCCCAAATAAGTAACAATTATAATGGCAAGTTCTCCTAACTTTATGAATCTCGAAATCAATCTAAGCACAAGGGATCCTCCTAAATGAATGTTTGGATGTCCACGTTGTAAAGACGAGCCTGCATTTGATACATCATGTTTAAGTAAACATTTTCTCACCCAGGGAATACTCAGAAAATAACGAGAACTACATTGAAGTACCATTGATTTTTGATACAGTCATAAGAGAGGATTTGAACACGGATTTTAAATGTGTTGCCCGTAATGCGCTGAGTTTTCAGACGCTACATACCACAGTCAAAGAAGGTATGTATTTTGGGGACATTGAAGAAGAAAACAACACGTTGAATGTTCTATGGATGCTAGACCAAGCTGCTAGTTTTCCAGATGTTGACTTAGGAGGGCCCTTGTGTTTCCTGTTAGTGTAGAGTAATTGAAAGCAAATCTCTCATTTTTTATGATTTTTTTTTTTGTAGGGTGGAGGCTGGCTTTGGGAGATAATACTCAAACGAAAATTTAAATAGAAAGCTGATTTTTGGGAAAAAAAATACAATGGTTCCACGATAAACTGTGATTTCATGACCCCTCGAGGAGGGTGGGACATTCTTTATCCCAAGGTCGAGATACTGCATCCTCTAGGAGCTGGGACTGAGAGATACCCAGGGCTCAGGGCAGCTTTGGGGTTAAAGTCGTCAGTCAACAGGAAATAAAGTAAAAGACTATAGCCAAGTCAACCTAGTGCCCATTTAAGGACATTTAAAAAAGAAACAAAAACCTGTGTTATCATTTGGACCAAATTGGTTTCTGCTTAATGTTGAAGTACTGAGCAGGAAAGGGACACGCAGGTCATATAATCTGTTGACAGCCCAAGAGGATACAAAGAGTCAAGCCAGAGTGGTCCCCAGCTGGAATCTCGTCATGCCTTCTGGGCAGTCT